>NC_140585.1:180976729-181654546 GCF_964204655.1 Triturus cristatus
GGTATACCCTGCCCCTACTAATCTGGAGGAAGGCTACCCACCTTTCTTGTTACCCGCATGCTCCGAGTGACAGAGGGGACGCTAGGCGCGGATGCGCCTGACCTTCTAGAGCCCTGACTGGGATCCGGTAGTCAAATGAGCCCTCATCGGGACTTCCAGGCTGGCCCGGCCATCTGGTCGCTCCATTGGAAAGCATTGCGTGCGACCAGATGGCAGAGGGGAGAGATGCAACCAGATGGCCGGGACTGAAAGGACTCCCATCTGTCCAACCCCGAGCCTTCGCGCTAGGGTTCCCGCCTGCCCACGCAGGGCTCGGGGGCTGCAGGGCACAGGGCCTGCAGGGATCAGGGGGCTACAGGGCTCTGGGGCTGCAGGGCTCAAGGGCTCCAGGGCTGCAAGGCTCCGGCCTGCAGGGCTCCAGGGCTCCGGGGCTGGAGGGCTCCAGAGCTGCAGGGCTTCGGGGCTGCAGAGCTCGGGGGGGGGCGCGTAGACCCCACGCTGGGCCTCAGGCAGGGGACCCATGGAGCCCGTCCCGGGTACTTTGCCTCACCGCGGGCTGGAGGAGGGAGCACCGGACGCCCCGGGGAAGTGTTGTATGGGCTTAGCCCATCTGGTCCCCACCTGAGAACCACCATCGCCAAGAGGGGTGTCCCGGCATACCCTACCCCTAGTAATCCGGAGGAAGGCTACCCCCCTTTCTGGTAAACCGTGCGCACTGAGTGACGGAGGGGACCCTAGGCCCAGACGCACCCGACCTCCTGGAGCCCTGGCTGGGATCCGGAAGGCAAATGAGCCCTCATCGGAACATCCAGGCCGGCCCGGCCATCTGGTCGCCCCATTGGAAAGCATTGCGCGCGACCAGATGGCCTAGGGGAGAGGTGCGAACAGATGGCCGGGACCGAAAGGACTCCCATCTGTCCAACCCTGAGCCTTCGTGCTAGGGTTCCTGCCTGCCCACGCAGGGCTTGGGGGCTGCAGGGCACGGGGCCTGCAGGGCTCGGGGAGCTGCAGGGCTCGGAAGCTGTAGGGCTCCGGGCCTGCAGGGCTCCAGGGCTGCAGGGCAGCAGGGCTCAGGGGCTGCAGGGCTCCGGGGGCTGCAGGGCTCCGGGGCTGCAGGGCTCCGGGGCTGCAGGGCTCCAGGGCTCCAGCAGGGCTCGGGGGGGCACGTAGACCCCACGCTGGGCCTCAGGCAGGGGACCCATGGATCCCGTTCCGGGCACTTTGCCCCGCCGCGGGCTGGAGGAGGGAGCACCAGGCGCCCCGGGGAAGTGTCGTCCGGGCTTAGCCCATCTGGTCCCTGCCTGAGAACCGCCATCCCTAGGAGGGGCGTCCCGGCATACCCTGTAATCCGGAGGAAGTCTACCCCCTTTCTGGTAAACCGTGCACACCGAGTGACAGAGGGGACCCTAGGCCCGGACGCACCCGACCTCCTGGAGCCCTGCCTGGGATCGGGGAGGCGAATGAGCCCCCATCGGGACTTCCAGGGCAGCCCGGCCATCTGGTCGTCCCATTGGAAAGCATTGCGTGCGACCAGATGGCCGAGGGAAAGATGCGACCAGATGGCCGGGGCAGAAAGGACTCCCAGCTGCCCACATCGAGCCATAGCGGTAGGGCTCCCACCTGCCCTTGCAGGGCTCCGGGGCTCTGCACCAGCGACTCTTGTCCCGGGCAGATGGACACTTGGCAGGCCACAGGACATGGGCTCCCAGGCCCTGACCGAAACTCAGGAGGCCTGGGGCCGGTCCCTGCTTCTCAAAGCAGCCAGGCCGGGGAGATCGGGGAGCCTGCCCAAGCACGAGGGACCCCAGTCCCGGGCACACGGTCCCTCAGGTTGTGCGCTCGTTTTCCACAATTTCTTTCAAATTTGGACGCAAATTCCACCCAGCCCTAATATTTTGCTCCTCTCTGTGCGGTTTTCATCTGTTTTTCTGTTTGATTGTATACAGAAAATAATGATGTAATGTTGATAAAACGCCAAGGCACTTAACCGGCGCGCAATGACCGAAGCGTTCAGCTTAACAAAATAATAGAAAGTAACTGGGCCTGTCCGTGTTGCAATATGGACAAATCCTGTTTTATTACATCGATAGTAGAAGATGCAATGTTGCCCAGTGAATATATCCTAGATGTTAATGTAGTCATACCCATTGTCAGTTACAGCTAAAACCTTTTCTATTTCTCCTAATCTCTCTGCAGCTTCATGTTGGGAGATTATCCAAATTTCGCTATAGACAGCATACAAAAAGCGCTTCTGACGTGGTTTCCTGGGACCTAATAAAAAATCCCATAGCTCCACATTCTCTGTGAGTAAGGAGAAGTGTTTTTTTACCTGGGGCAGTGTTGAGGTTTTTAGCCAATCAAGGCACAGCTTCCCAACACTGTATGATGTCACTACCCCCAGATATTCTCGTTGTACATAACGTGGGTCTGGTCTGTGAATACTAAACCCTTCGGTGGTATCCCTGAATCTTTCCTGACATCTGTTTGTGTCAGTAGGCCAAACCAACCATCCCTTCCAATTGGGGCTGATCTATTGTATTGCAATATATTTGCCAACTTAGCCCCTCTTTCTGACATAAAATTCCCCTCTGTATTTAAAGGTGTTGGAATTTGAAGTGTGTTCAAGTCCTTTTTCTGGGCTATTCCAAGACAAGAGGTCTGTTGCACAGTGTCTTGCAGAAAAATCATCTGCTGTGGAATGAGGCATGCTCTAATCATTATTTTTGTCCCCTGGTATTGCCAGTCCCTAAAACCCCAGATCGATTTCAAGTCTACAGTTTCCATCCAAAAGTCAAATCCCTGTTCAGACAGCTAGGTGACAAAGGAAGCAGAGTAAATCTGTTTGGTGTTAGTCAACATATTTTTCTGTGCAGATATTGGTGAAACCTTATAGTAGTATGAAGTTGGGTCAGAAATGTTAAAGCCTGAAAAATATGAGAATTTCTGTGAAAATGTTTTTGAACTACTTTTCGGTGATGTATGGCAATGTTCCCACTGGTGGTATGTGAAAACATTTCTAGGTTTGCTAGAGTTGTGCAAGAAATGACCATAATGTTGGTGACACTACATGTTGTCAAAATCTGATCTATCCTCTAACATTTCAGTGCTAGAATATGCGGCAGATTGTTCTAAATCAAACAATACATTATTAACAGTTTCAAAATCCCAATCATCAGAAAATGTTCTGGAGGTATTGATATTGTTCAATGAAATTTTAAACAAATGTGGAATCTTTAAAAGCTTGGTCGGTCCAAATATATCATAATTTAATTTGTCCCACACCATACCATCCGGTATAGAAACTGCTGAAATGTTCATGAATGACAAGTCTCTTTGTTCACGATGGGATGGAACATGAGGTTTTAAAAGTAAGTTCACTTTTGACATTGCAAATCTCTGTTGAAGATAGGTTCCATTGATGAGCAAGTGGAAAGTTATTACGAATCCTAACCAAAAAATAAAAATAAAATATCGGTGAATATCCAAAGTTCTAGCCAAGGTGATACTAAATAAGTTTTCTTTAGAAAGTAAAAAAAGTCTAAAAGTCTTTGATCCGTTGTTTGCGAGAAATTTAGTCTGGCGTCAATTCAAGTTCACTTGGATCCAATAAAAAGGTATCTGAAAGAAACTGGCTCTATATACTGCACCAAAGTGAGGTACAGTGTGTAGAGAGACTAAGAGGCCCTTTAGCATCTCAGGCGGATCGCCACCGCCATGCGGGCGGTGGCGATCTGTCCGAGATCCGTCCCCGCCCGCCACCCATTTCCCCCCCCGCCATATTATTATGGTGGGGGTACCGCGGCGGACGGAAAGACCGTCCGCCGCTTTTCCGCCCGGTCAACAAGTCAACCGGGCGGAAAAGAGTTTAATATGGTGGCGGTGTCTGTGAGACACCGCCAGCCATATTACTATGGGCGCGGAAACATGCCTTTCCGTGGTGGCATTGCCGTCACGGAAAGGCATGCAGGAATTGCGTGCAGGGGCCCGTTACGGGCCCCCAGGGACTCTGGGGGGTGGGGGGTGCACATGGGAGGTTCCTATGGTACCCCCCTTAATTTCAATAGACAACATGGCAGGCACCGTGCGGTGCTTGTCACGTTGTGCATTGGAATGTGCGACATGCATTTTTAGCGTGGCGGGCGCATCCTAATTGCTCCCACGGGATCCCCGCTCTTATGGCAGGCAGTCCCTCTTCACGTCAGGATGCGGGCAGACAAAGTACGCCTGCCATCCTAATGATGCCTATTGAGTCTCCAGAGGTTTGGCAGAGGTTAAAGTTAGATAGAACCTTACTCTCTAAAGTGGTAGCTTGGTCGAGCAGTAAGGAAGTATCAGAGGACAGTGTTAAGCATTTGATGTACACACTCAGTCAGCAAATGAATTCACACACTCAAGAACTGAACTCTAGGCCAATTGTTTTTGTATACAAAATATACTGTTGTTTTATTTCTAGAACCAAGCAAGCCTGGTACAGGTAAGCATATAAATACTTTGCAGTAGTAAATTACTTGTATGATCACAGTTCAGAATTGCAGAATAACTTGTACTGGTTTTGGTTACAGTTTTAAGTAAGCAGTTTGCAACACATTTCAGATTACTTTGGCTAACACAGGGCTGGATCCTAGATTCAGCCCTGGGACATTTCCTGAAAACAGGTGAGTAAATCCGTTTTAGTTAGAGGTATGATTTATAAAGAATATTATTGCATTTCAAAAGTTGAAGCATAGAATCACCGATGTTATCCTATGGGAGGAAATTCACTTAGCAAATAAGTTATGTTAACAATACTTTTTCTTACTCAGTGCTGGATACCTAGATTCAGCACTTCAAAACTTTTTAGGAGAAAAAGCGTCAATGTTATTCTATGAGGGAAAAAGGGTTATCGGTTTCCAGGTTGGTAATCGGTCTTTTGAGTTAGGATTCTGGGGGTTAGACTCAGGGGTCTCCCAGGGTCAGTGATGCACTGTTGTTGCACCCCCAGTGGCACTGGGGTATCTGGGAGCAGAGTGTTGAGGCCCAATGTTATCCTATGGAGGATAGGGGGCCTCCGGTAGGTGGCTGCTGGCAAGCAGGCCATGGGGTTGTGGGAGCAAAGCTCCTAGGGATAAGCTCAGGGCACTTTGGGGCCCAGGTTAGCACAACGGCACTAGGGAGGCCTGGTTCAGGGTGCTGATTTGAGGTTGGGTGCCCTGCTGATTTCAATGGAGATTTTCAAAGAAACACTGCAGGCTCGGGGACGAGGATCTTCCAGGAGTGACCACCACTTAGAGGGGTAAGTTGGGATGTTGAGGGTTGGTTAGGCACTGCTGGGTTGGGCACACAAGACCGTGGGGCGTCAGGTGCAGGGGTGCCTTGGGACGTCGGATTTTCTTACCCGCTCTGGTCGTGGTAGTGGGGGTCCTCTAGATTGAGGCTGCAGGCGTCGTCAAGAGGCTTGAGGAAGATCAGGGGTCATTTTAACTCAGGTCAGGATCACTAGGGGGACCTCCTTGTGGTGTTTTTCAACTCAAGTTCGGGCCAGGCTTGGCAGGAGCAGAGTGGGCTGGATTCATGGTTCCTGGCTGGCACCAGAAGCTATAGTTCAAACACGTCCGGTGTTCACGGGAGAAGCAGCATGGAAAGTGAATGTAGGCAGGTCCCCTGGGGTTTTTGAGGTTGCTGGCCGCTGGACACACCGGTATTTTGCAGGAGCAGGTTCGGGGGGAGACAGGCTTGTAGGGATGGGGCCCAGTCAGCGGTTGTCGTCCTCTTGTTAGCTCTGCACGGCTTTTCTTCCTTCTTCTTTTCTTCTTTTCTTGTGGTTTCTGGATCTGAGAAAGGAAGGTTCAGGGTGCCCCTAAATACTAAATTGAGGGGCATTACAGGTGGGTAAAGAGCAGGGACCAATGGGTCCCTTCCCTGGGGTGGCTACACCCCCTATTCTGCTACTCTCCAGTGGTGTAGTGGGCAAAAGAACGATGGATTTAACCCAGATCTCTTGACTGGGGGAGAATGTTTGCATTGTCAGCATTCCGTCCATCATTTGTTTGTTGTAACGCTTTTCGCCCTAAGTGGGATGGGTATTCCCAGACGTGGGACCCGTGCTCACTACGCCACTGGAGTCAAGCTATCCTGGCTGATGACGGCTGATAGCCAGAAACCGGTCCTAGGATGCTTGATTCCGGTCCAGGGAAGACATGGCTTGGCAGTTCGGGCTGGACTGTTCCCATGAGGCACAGGGTCAAGACTGATTTGCATATGGCCATGTCTAAACTGGGGTGGTGTAGTGGGCAAAAGAACGATGGATTTAACCCAGATCTCTTGACTGGGGGAGAATGTTTGCATTGTCAGCATTCCGTCCATCATTTGTTTGTTGTAACGCTTTTCGCCCTAAGTGGGATGGGTATTCCCAGACGTGGGACCCGTGCTCACTACGCCACTGGAGTCAAGCTATCCTGGCTGATGACGGCTGATAGCCAGAAACCGGTCCTAGGATGCTTGATTCCGGTCCAGGGAAGACATGGCTTGGCAGTTCGGGCTGGACTGTTCCCATGAGGCACAGGGTCAAGACTGATTTGCATATGGCCATGTCTAAACTGGGGTGGTGTAGTGGGCAAAAGAACGATGGATTTAACCCAGATCTCTTGACTGGGGGAGAATGTTTGCATTGTCAGCATTCCGTCCATCATTTGTTTGTTGTAACGCTTTTCGCCCTAAGTGGGATGGGTATTCCCAGACGTGGGACCCGTGCTCACTACGCCACTGGAGTCAAGCTATCCTGGCTGATGACGGCTGATAGCCAGAAACCGGTCCTAGGATGCTTGATTCCGGTCCAGGGAAGACATGGCTTGGCAGTTCGGGCTGGACTGTTCCCATGAGGCACAGGGTCAAGACTGATTTGCATATGGCCATGTCTAAACTGGGGTGGTGTAGTGGGCAAAAGAACGATGGATTTAACCCAGATCTCTTGACTGGGGGAGAATGTTTGCATTGTCAGCATTCCGTCCATCATTTGTTTGTTGTAACGCTTTTCGCCCTAAGTGGGATGGGTATTCCCAGACGTGGGACCCGTGCTCACTACGCCACTGGAGTCAAGCTATCCTGGCTGATGACGGCTGATAGCCAGAAACCGGTCCTAGGATGCTTGATTCCGGTCCAGGGAAGACATGGCTTGGCAGTTCGGGCTGGACTGTTCCCATGAGGCACAGGGTCAAGACTGATTTGCATATGGCCATGTCTAAACTGGGGTGGTGTAGTGGGCAAAAGAACGATGGATTTAACCCAGATCTCTTGACTGGGGGAGAATGTTTGCATTGTCAGCATTCCGTCCATCATTTGTTTGTTGTAACGCTTTTCGCCCTAAGTGGGATGGGTATTCCCAGACGTGGGACCCGTGCTCACTACGCCACTGGAGTCAAGCTATCCTGGCTGATGACGGCTGATAGCCAGAAACCGGTCCTAGGATGCTTGATTCCGGTCCAGGGAAGACATGGCTTGGCAGTTCGGGCTGGACTGTTCCCATGAGGCACAGGGTCAAGACTGATTTGCATATGGCCATGTCTAAACTGGGGTGGTGTAGTGGGCAAAAGAACGATGGATTTAACCCAGATCTCTTGACTGGGGGAGAATGTTTGCATTGTCAGCATTCCGTCCATCATTTGTTTGTTGTAACGCTTTTCGCCCTAAGTGGGATGGGTATTCCCAGACGTGGGACCCGTGCTCACTACGCCACTGGAGTCAAGCTATCCTGGCTGATGACGGCTGATAGCCAGAAACCGGTCCTAGGATGCTTGATTCCGGTCCAGGGAAGACATGGCTTGGCAGTTCGGGCTGGACTGTTCCCATGAGGCACAGGGTCAAGACTGATTTGCATATGGCCATGTCTAAACTGGGGTGGTGTAGTGGGCAAAAGAACGATGGATTTAACCCAGATCTCTTGACTGGGGGAGAATGTTTGCATTGTCAGCATTCCGTCCATCATTTGTTTGTTGTAACGCCTCTCCAGTGGGAGGGGGCAGAAGCCTGTCCCTGGTTGGCTGGGTCCCCCCATCCTCAAGATGGTGGGGGCTCGAGGTTGTGCTTCACCTCACCTCCCGCACCTGATGGGTGGATTTGGTAGAGGTGGGCACACCTCTCTTCCTCACTTGTTTTTCCGAAGTGGGGGGTAGAACCAGTGGGGATCAGTTGCTGAAAGCAGCAAATGGTCTGGAGAGGCTCACTTGCTGTTGAAGCTTCTCTTTCTTGAACCCTGCCCATCCCAGGGGAGGAAGCTTGGCACCTCGTCCCAGAATGTGCATTGTTTCAGGCCCCTGAGAGCAGCAGGCCCTTGACCCAGGGGTCCAGAAACATGTCTGGTGGTGGCACTCAGTCAGGTCACTTGTAGTTGGTCGTTTTTCAGGGGGCAGCTCTAAGATGCCCTCTGTGGTGCATTTTACATGAAATCCCACACTGGCATCAGTGTGGGTTTAATGTGCTGAGAAGTTAGATACCAAACTTCCCAGTCTTCAGTGTAGCCATTATGGTGCTGTGGAGTTCGTAATGACAACCTCCTAGCAGCATATACTCTTAATGGCAGCACTGCACTTACAGGGCCCAGGAATTGACCTGGACACTGTAGGGGTACAGGGCTCATGCACCTGTACCCTCACCACTGGCTTAGGGCACCCAGCTAATGGGGTGACTGATATATGCCAGCGCAGTGGTTTGTGGGCAACGCACACAGGGATGTGTGCCATGTCGACTCTTTGTTTTGTTCTGCGCCCAGACATTCAGCCTGCAAAGGCAGTGTGTGTGTATGTGTCAGGGTACAGGGCCTCCAAGGGTGGCACAATACGTGCTGCAGTCCTTAGTTGCCTTCTCTGGTCACAATGCCCTGGGTACCTATGGTACCATTTACCAGGGGCTGACATGTGGCTTAGGCTTCAATGCAGTTTTAGGGAAGGAACACACACCCTGAGAACCTGATTGTCAGGAACCCAGGGCACACTCAGTCAAAGCACATCAGCAATTCAACAAAAAGTGGGGGCATACCATGCAAGAAAGAGGGCACTTTCTCACAGTATCGAAGTCTATGAAATAGCTAGATGATATTCGATCTAACTTTTGTAGGTCAGCAAGTTGTGTTGAACTTGTCAATTGCTCTTGTTGAGGCATGTTGACGAAGACATCTTTATTAGCTTGAATTGAAACTTGTCTCTCACTTTGATTTTGAGAGTTTTTGTCAAGGGGAACTAGTTCCATTGCATTGCTGTTGATTCAGGTTGCTTTTTAAAGGTGACTCTTCAAATTTTAAGAGTCTTACTGTTTGTACTTCCTGCATTGTAGCAAGAGGAGGATGTCGGCTACTCAGGAGCCCATGTGGTCTACTATTTAGTATCGGCCACATAGTGTGGCTTGATCAGATCGATTGAGACAAATCTCTTTTCTTTTCCGGCAAGAGTCAGTAGGCCAGGACAGGTACAGGCTTTGAAAGGATGGCCCAAATTCGTTCGAGTCCACAATCTTTACTCTGACTTGATCCCCACCTTTAGTGATCCAGGCAGGTCTTGCCGTGGCTGACTTGACTTCCCCAGTGGTGCTTTTCTTTGCCTCAACGTTACTTATGGAGGCTCTGGAATCATTCAGATCCTGTAAAACAGCCATATGTTTATTGATGTCAAATGGTTTTTCATCCCCCACTGTGCCTTCACAATCGAGATCAGGTACCCTCATTCTTGCCCCAAACAGGACCTTGTAAGCAATTGCACCTCCCAGAGAGCTTCTTGGCTGTTTACTAAGGGCCTGCTAGACCCCATATAGGTGATTGACCTGACTACCACCCGAGCCTAATACCCTAGCTGTTAAAGATTGCTTTAAGTCCCAGTGTTTCCTCTCCACAACCGAATTTCACTTGGGATGGTACGGGGAGGAGTACCGCAATGCTACAGCCAAACTTCCCATGGCTTCCTTGTGAACCTTCAAGCTAAACACGGAGCCACTGTCAGAATGTAATGTGCCAACAGCATATGTCCCTATGAAGACTCACAAATCTTTCTATAACAGTTCGGGTATCAGCTGAGCGCTGAGGCCATACCCATTAAAATCTTGTACAGGAATCACCTGCAACCATGATATACTTGAAAGCCCCATCAGATTGTAAGGGGCCCCCATGGTCCAGGTAGATGCACGTGAGCGGTTTGTCTGATAGTAATAATGGCGTCTGCGCTGGACGTGCTACAGTGGACCCTTTTATCTGTTGACAGATATTGCACTTTAAGACAAAGTGTTTGGTCTGCTTTGTTAACCCTGGCCACCAATAGCGCTGCTTCAGTAAAGAAACTGTCGCCGTAACTCCTGCGTGCGCAGAACCCAGACCATCGTGTGCTGCCAAGATTAAACCTAACCTGCGATTCATGTATGGTATTACGCTATCCCCCACTCCAGGAATCCAGGCAAATGGAACGTTGTTTGCATGTAACTTGTAGGAGTATTAGAGTGGAAAACCTTTAGGTAGTGCTGTGCTGTTGTTGCGTGAAGCAATCACAGCTACCATTGTGCTACTGTCTACCCTCGTTTTTGAACGGGTGATAGCAGCTACGGACACAGTGCGTACTGACCGCTTTGCGGCTTTGTCAGCCAAAGAATTCCCTTCAACGTGAACGCCATCACGTTGATGACTCAGCGTGTGTATCTAGTGAGGTCATGGTAGTTTGTTCTTCAACTCTGCTACCTGTTCCCATAGTTTTCTTTGTTTAATTGTGCCACCTTTTGAATCTCTGAACCCATTTCGTCCCCAATAGTGGAGGTATTTGTTGTATGACTGGACACAGTAAAAGGAATCACACATTATTAGTGTGGGGAATTCTGGATCAGTATTTATCAGTTCCAGTAATAGAGCTTTCAATTCTGCCAGCTGAGCCGTGCAGTCTCCGAGAGACTGCGTTTTTGTTCAGTTTGGACAAACTTGCCGTCCTGAAACCTACCTTTTACAATAGCGCTTGCTGCACTGTATTTTTGCTTACTCTCTATGGCCGGTTGAGCAGATCCATCAGTATAAATAATATATTCATACTGATATAGAGGCATTAATTGATTTGGTAGAGGATATTCTTGTTCATTTTGCAGGAACGCTTGTGTTTTAAGACTAGGGTCATATCTGTATTCTACATCTGTTGCAGTGGGAGAATTAGCCCATTGTATCCATCTTGAATGTAACGCTGTTGCATTTGGGACACTCGCCTTAGTGGCGGCCTCTAAGGCTGTCTCGTAGGCAGCAGGATTTCCTCATGCATCCGCTTACATTGGGTGAAGTGAGCGATGCTATCACAGCTTTGCCAAATGGAAAGGCTGCAGGTACGGAAGGATTGCCGGCCGAATTCTATAAAGAATATATAGATCAGTTGGCCCCGTGTCTCCTGCAGTTGTATGAGGAGGCATATGAGGCTCGGTGCCTGCCACCAACCATGCGAGAGGCGCTAATGATTGCTCTCTTAAGACCGGGAAAGGCCCCAGACAGCTGTGAATCTTATCATCCCTTGTCCCTTATAAACACCGATGTGAAAATCTTGGCAAAAGTATTAGCCACTCGACTACAATTGCTTCTTTCTGTTATGGTCCTTCCAGATCTTTCAGGGTTTGTCCCCACTCGATCCACATCACACAATTTGCGTACGCTTTTTGCGGTTCTGCCTGGTTTGGAGCCCGGACTACCAGCAATAGCAGTCCTCCTAGACGCTGCGAAAGCGTTCGACTCGATATCCTGGTCATATATGATAACGGTCCTGCACCGTATGGGGGTTCCATTTGCTTTCACGAACTGGATTAAATTATTATATACTAATCCGGTGGCTCGAGTTAGGATTAATGGGCAGCTCTCCGAAGTAATCCCTATCCAGCGGGGTACGCGGCAGGGATGCCCACTATCGCCGCTATTATTTGCACTGGTGTTGGAGCCCCTGGCTTGCATCTTGCGGCAGCGTCATGCCCAGACAGCCTTGCGGTTTTTGCAACGTCCGCTTGCAGTCTCCATGTACGCGGACGACATGGTGTTGTATGTCCGTGAGCCGGCAACATTTCTTGTGCAGTTTATTCGAGAATATGTGCGGTTCGAGCGCTTTTCGGGCCTGGGCATCAACTGGTCCAAGTCAACTATACTGCCGCTCACGGAAAGTACACAGCCGTTTGACGTGGAATACCCCCTAACGTGGTGCTCAGATGCTGTGAAATATTTAGGAATTTGGCTGTGTAGGAACCCGCAGGCCGTCATACAAGCTAACTTCGGCACTGCCGTTGCGCGGCTTGAGGAGCAGGTGACTAGGTGGATTAAGTTGCCGCTCTCGTTCGCGGACCGGATAGCGCTGATGAAAATGGTGGTTCTCCCGCGTTTCTTATATCTTTTCTTGAATATCCCGGTGCATCTGACACAACACTTTTTTGGCAAGCTGCACTCTCTTTTGATCACGCTAGCCTGGGAGGTAAAAAGCCTCGCCTTAGGTGGGAGACTCTCACCCTTCCATATGATCAGGGCGACTTTTCGGCGCCTGACCTTTACCTCTACTACCTTTGCGCGCAGGCCCATTATGCTTACTATTGGCAACACGACCCAGCCTATATTCCACATGTGGCGGTGGAGGCCGGTGTGGTCCGCCCTATACCACTCAAGGCGATGATAGTAAATGATTATACGGTGTTTGAAAGGGGGGAAGTCGATACTGTGCAGACTACAGCTGGGGCCTGGTGCGAACTAGGCAGGCGAGCGAATAAGCTGCCGTTATATGCACCTGCAATGCCGCTCCTCTGTCACTCGGACCTCTCGGTCACTGGTGAAACTGGCATGCGGCACCTCCTTAAAGACATGGAGCTGACCACAATGGCATATGTGTTCCCGAATGGCCGCTTCATCGCTTTCGATAGTATCAGTACCCGAGCCAACGTCTCCGCTATGCATATTTTTGCCCTCACTAGACTGTGCTCTGCGATGCGGGCCCTATATCCTACCTTTCCTATGGAGCCTCCATCGCTGGAGGCGCTGCAATTTCTCTACACTGCGACGTCTAGAGCCAAATTAGTTACTCGGCTTTATAACACGTCACAGAGGGAGGTGCCATCGGAGGCGGTGGCTGCGCTGGCCAGGTGGAATGCTGTGCTTCCGGAGCCGTTATCTGAGAATGACTGGTTGGATAGCTGCCGTCTAATAGGTAAACTGACAGCAAATGGTAATTTGAGACTCGTACACTATAAATATTTGCATCAACTTTACTACACTCCGGCGCAGCTTCATTGGTATGGGCTACAGCCAGCGGACATTTGTAAGCGTTGTGGCACCCCGGGGCTGACTTTTATCATCTAGCGTGGGGCTGTCCCAAAATCAATGAGTATTGGGGCTTGATTACAAGAGCTCTTGGCCAAATGATTGCCGAAGCGGTGGACTGGGGTCCACAGCTATGTCTGCTGGGGGTTGGGGTTAAGGTGAAATAATCCAGCAAAAAATTTGTATCCATAGCACTACTCCTGGCTAAACGTAGGCTCTCCCTGTGCTGGGGCAGTAGGGCAATACCGACCGTTAAGCAATGGCTGCAGGATTTGACTTATTGCCGGGACCAATTCACGTGTTATGCAGAGGAACTGCCTGCTAAGTCCAAACCGCAGGATATCTGGGGACCGCTCACATCCTAATTGTTGGCAGTTGAGGATGTCTGAAGCCCAAGGCTGGTCGTCTGTTCTCTCACGCATGATAGCCCTGCACTGTATTTTCTGTGATTGTTGTATCTGTGAATCCACATGCCCTGGGTTTTGTACCGTGGTACCGTATGAGTTATGTCATGTACATGCATGTCCTAAGTGTATTATGCCAATGCCACCTTCTGAAAGATTATATCACGTTTGTTGTGGTTTTTGTATGAAAACAGAAAAGCATAAATAAACAAACAAAAAAAAAACTTGTCTAGGCTTGTCCCCCTCTATTTGGAGTGTTATTTCCTGTAACTTGTATGGGACACTCACCCTAGTGTCAGGTTGTTCCACCATGATATACTCACTCAACTTCGCTGTCACCAGAAATTTCATCAGATTCCGGCGAGCTATTGTTACCTCTGCCAAACTGACTAGCATCTTTAGAGCACATTCCCCATTCAGAATTCTGGGGATGTCTAGCTTTGAGACCTACTACCTTCTTCTTTTTAAACTGAGGTTGAGAACGAGAGGAACGAGTATCAGTATCCTGATACCTGTCAGGTTTTTTATTTGTTATCTCTATTCCTAACATTATATCTCCTTTCTGGGGGCTCCTACTGAGGAGGCCGTCCCCTGGAGTGAGATCTTTTTTGTTGCTGTTTATTATTGTCCCATTTCTTCTGTTAAGAAACCGGTGTTTGCTTTGCCTGTTCTTTATCTGAACGTTCCGTTACTTGGGGTTTTACTAATCTAGCTCCCACCCTCTCTCTACCTAAATCTGCATAAGCAGTTTCAATTATTTTATGTAGTTCTGTCTCCTGTTGTAATGGAGTGAAGACTCTCAGGCATTGGTGTATTGCCACTGATGCTGATGCTGCTTCTCCTTTAATATATGCCAATATTATCGCACATACCTGGGCAAAGTTATTTAACAACTTCATCCCCAAGTTAAGAGCAGGCTCTGCTCCATACTCGTTCTGTATTTTTAATACATCAGGTATTACCACTAAAGATGGGATACTATATGTCCTGGTATATATTGCAGAGAAAGCTGTGCCCCAAGAAGTACAACACTTTATTAAGGGAGCTGTCCCCATTGGCAAGCAAAAAGTAAGTATTCTATGCTTTTCCTTAGGACCAGTGTGTGGAAACACCGCCTCCAGCTGTGTACTTTTTTGTGATATCCAGGAGGGCATCTGTTCACATTTTGTGGGCATTTTACCCATCACTGCTTACAGTGTCTGTGGTGTAATTTTTGTTGTAGCAGTTTTGATTGGTCCTGGCTGTATAGCTGGTGTTGGCTAAAGTGTGATTGTTCTCAGCACAAACTCTGTCATGTTTCTGTAAAGTCTTATTAATTCTTTATGCTCTATAAGTATGTCTCTTCCTGGCATTGTGTCAATGTCAGGATGTGGTGTGTATGCCGCTAAAACTGGCCATGTTGCTCCGTATGTTCCGAGCGGACCGAGTCTTACTCTATTTACTGTATGGGGGAATGGCGCCTTTAAACCAGTAGAGGTGTTCTTCATAAGTGAGTGGAATTTCAATGTCCTCATTTGGTATTTTAACTTCAACATAGGAGTGAAATGTTCTAGTTTGTGCATTATCCTGCGGGAATTTAATCCATGAATAGAATACCTCTGTTCTATTTGATTCATGTGCCTCAATCATGAATGTCACTTGCCCCCCCTAATTGTAACACCATATGCTGCTAATTTTAGAGTGACGTAATTTCTAACATTATCTGCAATATATATTGCACATGCATCGTCTTCTTCAGCTGAGATGTTTCGTGCATTTCCTTCATCCACGTCTCTCTGTTCAGTCATTTTTTTAGAAAGGAGAGCATTTCAAGGGACTGAGATAAGGTGATATGCACAATTAGGAACACTGTATCCTCAAGCTTGATTAAACCAACAGCCAATACATAGGTATTTTCCTACTCAGGTGTGGCGGATTTGTTCCCTCCCACTCCGGACATCTCTGGGGAAATGTGAGTAGGGGTCTCTGAGAATGAACTACTCAGATTTGAGCTGCACAGATAGTTGTTGTTGGGCCATACAGGCTGTAGAATCACTGTCAATGAATAGCCTCACAGTTGTCTAGATTGTCCTGCCTTCCTGCCCTAGCCCCAGCTTTCCTAGGGGTGAAGAAGACTAGTGTCAAACCCTCTGGGAGTGGGCTCAGACAGAGCCTTTGTGATGTGGTGTGAAGTATGGTAGGTGACAACTCCTCCCCCTCATCAAGCCAGAAATGGCCCATCCTGCCAACATCTATTCCTCCTTCATCTCACTTTCTGGGAGTAATACACAAAGACCAACTGCCAGCTGCCAATTGAAAGATAACACTTCTTAAATGTAATGATACTATTCTATGGGAAAGGTTGGCCTCTCAGGAACGAAAAGTAAATGTTGGAGTTTTTCACTCCCAAGACATGTAAAACTTAAATGTGCATGTCATACTTTTTAAATACACTGCACCCTGCCCTCTAGGCTATTAAAAGCCTACACTAGTTGTGACGTATATGTTTTAAAAAGAAAGGATTAGACCTGGCAAAAGGTTTTCTTTGCCAGGTTAACACTTCACACATAGTTTATGCTGGCAGGCCTGGGACATTTTTAAAGGGCTTTTTAAGTGGTTGGCACAATCAGTGTGGCAGGCCCACTAGTAACTTTAAATTTGCCGAGCCTGTATACATGTAGAACCACTTTTATAGGGGCTTACATGTAAATTAAATGTGCCAATTGGGTGAAATACAAGTTTGATATGTTGGGAGGAGAGCGCACAAGCACGTTACCAATGGTAAAGAGCACAGAGTCATAAAAGCAATCGCTAACGGGTTTAAAAACTGGAAGAAGAAGGAAAAATGTTGGGGGAGGCAACCCTGCAGAGAGGGCCAAGTCCAACAATGAGAGATAGCTTGAAATTGCCCGTTCATTATTAAGGTGTGATCACTTCACAAAATGGAGTTTATTAAAAGGCAAATAACTACAAAGGACCCATCAGAATTATATAATTAGCTGTGGTATTAGAAAAGGTATAACATGGAGTATATGTAGCTTATTGGCTGATACTCCTCATGAACGCATTAGTCACATGGTATGTGATTAGTTGGTGGTCTATAACCTGACTCTCATGCATAATCCCTCGCGGATGAAATACTATTTCCAATGCCGTTTGGATATATAAGGCTATTGTGGTGAACGTTAGGAAGGTATTACAATCACCAAATATCTTTTTTTGAGCAGCACCACATCATATACAAGGTGGTGGTTACTAATATTGTTAATGACAGAGTCGGCCACATAAATTCTGTGATCATTCAGAAAATGCTATATGAAATCTTATGAATATGTAGCTCTTTATAAAATAAGGCTCAAGGTGAAAGAACTCTGGTAAAATTGTGATTTTTTAAAGATTATCAATCCTCACAATATAATATTATAGCTGAAAATAATTCCACACAGCAGTACATCCTGCAACTGAACGTCCTATGATCTTCAATCTCTGAGGTATCAGCTCTCCTGGGAGTGAGCGACAAACAGCACTGAAGGATATATATATATTCTCCGATATTCAGGCACGGATGTCGGATCCTCAGGAGATGAAGACAAAGTAAGCAGTGTCCCTTTCTGAATCAAGCCTTCATTGTTGACGCTTCAGGTGCATTCTGGGGCTGTTTTTATAGTTTGCACATAGTTGCCACCTGTCTCGAGCTGGCGGTCCATTGCATTTGCAAAATGGTAATTTTGCTACTATTTCAGCAATGTAGAGCTGAGCATTGGGGGCGCAGGACCTGTTAAAAGGTCCTATGTTTTACAATGTTTCACTGGATGTCTGATGTCTGCCAAAGGTTTTCCGGCTGCTATGAGTGAGTTCCCAGGCTTAGAGTCTTTTCAGTTAATGCTAGAAATGCCTTCAGATAAACTGCATTCCCTTTTTCTATTTCACCCTGCTTTCCTCATGCTGCAGTGCCGTAAAGACATCTGAGAACTGTTATCCTTATTTAGGCATTATTTTTCACCCAAGAATCAGAAGCAAAATCCTGTAGTGCACATTTAAGCATAAAGGCCTTAAGCAACATAGCAGCAACCAATGCATTTTATAATGCTGGGAAAATGCACTTTAAGCACTTATAATGACATTTATGGTGAAAATTACACCCATTTTATCCTATGAAATATATTCTTCACACAGAATTATGTTAGGATAAAAAAATGGAAGGAAACCTTTCCACGTAGAGGCAGGAATTCCAAGTGCTACGTATTGTTATGTGTCACTGTTGTGCACTGGGGGTTTAAATGACAAAATTCCAAGGTAGCATCCTTAAGATGGTTTTTAAGGGAAGTACGGTTTTCAGCTAAAAATGCTGTGGGTGTCTTCCAAAAAGGCATTAGTTAGTTTTGAAATTCCCTTTACGGATCTATTAGATTGTAAATATTGTCACCTGAAACATGCATCAAAAAGACAGATTTTATTTGCCAGCCTCATCTTGAATAAACTGCATTGTATTTCCCTGAAAATTAATACAATGCAAGGCTTTAATACTATCTAGATATAATCCTCTTTTCAATGCTACATTAAAAACGATGGGGTTTATTTATGTGTTGGGCGGTCCATTGGACCAACTTACTCGCGGTGGAGGAGTGGTGGTGGTTGGAGGACCGCCGCACCAGCGGTCCAACCACCGCATTTCAAGTGCGATGGTCAGAGCGCATTTAGACAGCTGCAACTGACAGGGAACCCTGATCCCTGGCAGTGGCAGGGTTGTCAGAGAAAGCATTGCTGCTGCGGCACCATCAAGCATATTGTGAGTTTCTCCAATGCCAGCCTTTTCATGTGGCTGAGCCCACTATGAAAAGGCTGGCGGTAGGGGAACAAAGGGTGCACTACAGGGCCCCCTGTTGCCCCTGTGCATGGGGGTGCATGCAGCACTATTCCTGCACAGCATTGACTGCTCAGTCCATGCTATGCAGGAACTTGCATTGGCGGTCCCGTGGAAGTGCAGTTTAATACTCACTTTAAACTGCCCTGCAGATGGACTGCCATGAAGCCTGCCCATAGAGCACTAAATGTCTTGTAATCTGGTGGTCAGGCACAGTGAGCTTTGGCAGTATGGGAGTGGTGTGAATGCCCACTCACACACCACTAAACTCAGAATCAAGCACTACATGTTTCACTGGCAGTGGCGTGGCCAACAGGGCAAGATGTTGAATGCATCTAAGCGTGCTCTCATGCACACTTCTAAATTGCAAATAACCCTAACTCCCAAAGGCTGAATTATGTCATAAAAACTGTAGCAGTATTTCAAGAACCAGCCAAACTACACTGAACAGGCCTCAGCGAAATCGGCACATATGAGCAACCACGCGGATTGTCAGGACCGTGTGGATTTCCGGGCCCACAGGCTTACACTAAGCCTGGTAGGGCCAGAGACAACAGACCAAGAATGAAGGAGGATGGAGTGCCAGGGATATAAAAATAACCTGATAAACAGGGGCCAGATGGGTGTGGTGAGCAGCTCATGAGGCTGGGTAACCATGGGTCATCCAAGAGAGCAGACTGTCGCAGAAGGCTGACCACTTCACAACTGGGAGACTGAATGAACTGAGAAGATGCACTGAGGGTCAGCCACATGATTAATAAGGTGGACAGCTGCAGAGGAAATCCAGGGGCTGCCATAGTGTAAGTGAGCTAAAGTGGCCCGAATGCTGACCCATGAGAGCCACATAGGAAGAGTGGAATTGTGGCTGGCGAAGAACACTAAGGGGATCAGGTGAGCCAATGCCTCTGAGCTAACCATGCATGAATATCTAGAAGAGAATATCTAGTTATGTGCGTGAGGCTAGCTACAGCAAAATGTGAGTAGTGAGGGACTGAAGGCAATGCATATAAAGGAGAGAGAAGCTAATTAATGTCCTTGTGATGAACTTAGCAGACATGATTCAGACTATCACAGAGGGGGGGCACCCACTGGTTCGACATTGAGACCTCCAGTGCAACCTCCTATACATTGGAGAGAAGACAGTAGCAGATACATAATAGTTGGACACAGACTCTACAACAAATAAGTAATATGCACTGACTGAGTGTGACTTACAACAATAAGGAGAGTAAGTAAGATGTGCACTGCCATGAGGTGGCCAGCAGTCAATGGTAAACGTACATTAGCACTTCCCTGTATGTGTAGAATTACTGCAGCAAGTTCCCTAACTATGACATGTGGAAGGTTTCTACTTGACTCCTGTATCTCTGCAAGAGAATTAACAAATATTGTAGCAGCTCTTATAAGCTATATTAGAACTCTGAAATACATTACTCACAATCATTAATACATAGCATGTGCAACAAGGGTGCAGCATTAGAATCCCTCCTGGTTCTTTACAGTCTAAACCCCCACAATCTTAGAGTCTTTAATAAACTTCAAGTTAAATGTTCAGAATAGTTCAAAGCTTGTTTTCACAACACAACTCCAAATTGCTCATTTGTATACCCAATGTCCATCAACTAACTGTTAAGGAAGCATTTAATGTTTCCGAAGGAACTCTTAGATCTGACTGACCTGACGTATCATCTCTCCCCCACCCACATAGTCTTACATGGTAAGTCATACACCCTGTAATCCTTCTCGACAGTGATCTGTCCCTTTCCTATCCTGGAAAATTTGAATATATCTCCAACCATTTCTAGAGTGGTAAGAATTCATAAAGGAGTTTGAGAAATTCCACAAAACTACATGTTTGCATTCACTTCCAAACTTCTACGGGACTCCATATCTTAGAATTTCCCACCCCTTGATGAGGATTTACGACTGCAGATTACTTCAGATTTGTAGCAGAAATGTCCACTCTTCAAAATAAAATGTATGCACTTCTGGAATCACTTTGTGGAGTCCTGGCAAGTGTGAAACATATTTAAATTTAGGGTGGTGGAGTGTTCAAATGGTAGATTCTAGAAAAAGATTGTAATGGCATCTGGTTGGGGTTAACAATATAGTTTGATTGGTGAATCTTAAATTTCAGGTAGGTGTATCGCCAGTCAGTGAACAGGATAGGTTGTCTAAGAAAATGTCTAAGAAAATGCCATTATCTACATTGAAAACAATTATCAGTAGCTGGTTATATTGCAATATTTTGCTAAGGGGAAACTGGTACTCTGATGGAAGTGGGTATTGGCACAGCTTGGACTGGATTCTGGTTCAAGCTTAGGAACCTGGTCCAATAGAAAGACACTTTTAAAGGACACAGCAATAATCCAGTTGTCTAAGTTCTAGGTGATCAGTTAGTGCCTTATCATATGGAATGGGAAATATCTGCTCCTATTTACAGTCGTGGAAGGTTTTGAGTGGTGGAGGCAAACATTTGGAGGGAATTGAATAAAACTTGTTAGACGGGTGGGTGCAGAGGATTGCAGGAGTAAGAAAACCTTTGTTTTGTAAGAGGTTAGCATATGAAACCTGCAATGTGTGTACAGGTGAGCTGCGTATATGGTGGTAAAGTGAGGGGATAAAAAGAAGATTTATATATGTTCCATGTATATATGTTAAGAGCAGCCAAAAATGTAATTATGTCTCTAGGAGTCTATTGTTCTAAAACTGGTTGCACAACTAGTGACAGTTTACCACCAGTATTTTTGTGCCTAGTAAAGAATGGAATAGTGGAACAAAATATGGACTAATAGGTCAGCTGATACCAATCTAAATTATATGGGGTCACAAGTCAACCTAACAGAAAACTATTAATGGGTTAGATCACACATTGGTCATTATCACAGCGATGGTGGCTTGCTAGGTTCCGCAGACCACCATATTTATGATTCTCTTTTAATACATCCAATTATTTCTTTCAAGTGTAACTCAAACTTTTTTACATTTACAGACACCTTGCCTTTTACAAATACATTACCACCACATCTCAAGAGTCATTTTTCAATGTTCTGTCACAAAATATTGATACATCTCATACCAAATCACTATTTAGAAGGGAAGCTTACTACATGGTCCTCCAAATAATGATTCTGTATTGAGTTGCAAAGCATTGTAGGAGTTGGGAAATATGTACTTAATGGCTTTAGTACATTGTAAGAAAATGCCACAATTTAGTTTTTCGCATTGTTCCTGTGCTTTTATATTGCCTTGAACAATGGTGTAATTATACGACATGGCATAATGGGGAATGTTTTCGAATGCTGCCTAACAAGGTTACTGCAAAAGACCTGATATTATGTGCATTACACTGGCTAATCCACAACAATTATCTCTATCCAGGATCTATCCACCTTTATGTGATGCAACAGAGAGGAACACCCTTCTGGACTGGAAGCCGAAAATTAGGGGTGGGTGTAACTCACAGAATTTTAATTCGCAGGAATACCATAGAGTTACTTAAAAACTAGCGAGATTCTATGGAGCTCAGCCAATGGGCAGAAAATATGCATGTCGCGCTGCTTGCGGAACAGTTTAGAGCAGTAGTTTTAGTGGCAAATATGAAGTGGGTAATGTGGTGCATGTGAGTGACATAGTTATACTTGCCTTTTTTAAATATTTGTGGTGTTCAATCATTCTTGAACTATGTGTCAATTTGTCTGAGAATGGTACTAATTAGGGCATTACCTAAAAGCGTGAATGCTTACTAATAAAATAATACAAAACTAAATGGTTTATCAAAACAGGTCCTCTGTGCTCCCAAGCTATGCAATGGCAGAATGCAGTTGTTCTACTCTTAATGTTGTAATATTTTATTGTACATTCTTAAATAATGTTGAACAGTATGTGTTGTCATTACGTTGGCTGATAGGAGTCTGTGAATTGCTAAAGAAAGTTTGAATTATGTTATAATAAAAGTCACCTTTTTTATACAGCAAAAGATCTGTGAACAGGACAGTGACCAAAGGCTATCATTCAAGTTTTCCCAGCTTCCTCCTACTCATCCCTTGATTAATACACTCCTATTGTGCTGTAATCTATATCCCTCAAGAACAGATGTCACACTCCGCTGGATGGATGTGGTACAGCATGTTAATCCTCTCCAGGAGGTGGGAAAAAAATTGCCCACACCATCCTATTTGCCCTGCCAATGGAACCTCCTGGTTATAGAGTTTGTCAGTGATCTGCTACTACTAGATTGGGTTTAATTTACAAATATATTTACAATTGTTTTCCCCAAGAGAAAGGAATTCAATTCCGAATTAGTGATATGGAATATTTAGACTACTATTGTGTTTGAAATATATAGGGCACCTGATTTCAATTAAGGAAAGTCTCATTCAGTATAATTGTGTGTCATAATGATGGTCTCTTTGTTGTATTTACTGTTGATGTTGTCTTCTGTCACGTTTTATTACAGAATTACTTTGCTGATTCACCTTTCAAAATAAAATAAACATGTTCCCTGCATTGATTTCCCGGTTTGGGCCTGAGAGGATCAAATAACTCGGGCCCCAGTGCTCCACTTTATCTGTTCTAAGGAATGGGTCTCCCAACACTATGGGCAAGGGTTGTTATGCTGCATCAGATTCTCCTCAACACAGTCCATATCTTATCTGACCTCAGCAGCAGAAGTGCATTAAGTGAGCTGAGATAATTTTTTAGACAATGTTTGTTTCTCATTATGGTTAAGGGTATGGTAGTGTAATATATATTTTTGTTCATGGATACTTAATACTACTAAGTGACAATTTCAAGGGCAGTGCATTACACACCAATTATTATTGGAAGGGTACAGTACTGACCAATATGAAAAAGGTGGGTGAGAGTTTGGGACAAGAACAGATATCTAACATTAATTTCTAATTGTGATAGACCGGGTTTATTTCTCTGTTGCTCGTAAATCATACCTGTTTTATCCTAAATGATGCTGCCTATTAAATAGCACCTCCAAGCAAAAGGTATAAAGTAACCAAAATACATTTATTTTTAGTAATTACCACAACATCCCCCGCATAAAACACACCAGCTCCCACATTACCCAACAAACACACCTGAGCAACCGTTCTCCAAAGCATCCAATCCCCACCACTAAAACACACCTACAGCTTTCCTGCACCCAACAAAACATGAAAAGATACCAATAAACCCTTGCCCAAAACATCCAAACCGTTAATCCCACCCCATATACTTAATCAAATAAGAACCAAATGTTATTCTTGTCTCTGTCCTAGAGTCTCCATAGAAGGACTTATGTGGAAATCGTGGGGATCTCTCTGGCTGCTATGGTGGTGCAAGGATGTTACTACTGTACCGGATTTGGCTGTATTAGTCTAATGCACATGTTGACTGGTATCCACTGGAGTTTATTCACAGATCTGCTGCCATGCGGCTGGCTCTCCCTTAGCATGCCAATGTGTGCCTTCAGTTCCCTGGCCTCTGGTGGCAGTAAAAGAATGTACCAAGGTTATAACAATAAAAACTGCAATATAGTACCCACTACAAGCATGTGTTTACGTGGTTACACAACTTTGTGTGGTTTTCTACCTAGAACACTAGAATTATTTAATTCTGTGGTATTTGTTTGGTGCATAATTGCTCCATATAACGCATGCCATACATTAATCTACCAACACCTGCACAATTAGGAAACATTCTGCAGCTCAACTGGATTGACAACAAGCTACAAGAAAGTACCACAAATAGGTGATATGAGTTGAAGGTGCTTTGCTAGGAGTGGTACTAGATTTCCTTTCACTTGCTGTTGTATTAAGGTGTTATTAACTGGTATTAAATAATTTGATAAGGTTAAACTTCTGATCTGGCAGCACTTAATGATCGAACTAAAAATGTATGCAACCACAGAAAAATATGTCACCAAAGTATATCACCTAATTTATTTAACACTGTGTACCTTTATAAATAATTGAGATACCTCTGCAGTGGTGGCTGGTTAACTTTGGAAGGGTTGGGCTGTACATATGTACCTGGAATCGATATGAGTGAGAAAGGCTGACACTCTAAAGGAGGTTTAAGGGTGTTCTGTCCTGCAAAAACATTTTTAAAAAACAAGGTCAAATGTAGTAGGTTTGTCTGTAGTGACCATAGGGTTATCAGGGCACCAGGCACAATTGGAAAGTGGGAATACTGGATGAATCTTCTTCTTGTTGAAACACATGGATTTGTGTGGGTGTTGATTTGTGAGAAGAAGTGACCAGTGATGCTAGTTAGGGTATAATAGATTATGTGGTTACTTGGCATATCTCTTTTAAGTTACCTAGTGTGATTTAACTGGTGCACACTAAAGCACTGCATCACTTTTGGGTAGAGTTTGTTCTATATGAAAACTACAGAAAAATGCAAAAAGAGGTAACAACAGAGGATTAACATAATACATGAAAGACAGATACACATTTAGGTGCCGATTAGGATCCTGGAAAAAATTTCCCCAACCGAATTGAATCTGGACTTTTTTCCGTACAAATGGTAAAAGCGCCGTACAAACTGCCAAGTACGATTCGTATGGGAAAAAGTCCATACAAATCGCATTGGGAAAATTCCCCCACACGTCCTCGGGTCGGGAAAAGTCTCCGACACGTCCCCGGACATTTTTACGTACAAATGGGAAAACTGAAGTCCAAATGTGCAAGTACGATCCGTCCCATCCGTCCGATTGTACAACTGTATGGAAAAAAGACCGTCCGGAGCGAACTCCCATAGCAACCATGGAGATGTCCAAACAAGTGCCCGGTACGTGCCGTACCCCCCCCGCCCCCCGTATGTTCGCGCCGTACCCCCTAGCCCCCCGTATGTACGGAGCGTACACCCCAGCCCCCCGTATGTACGGAGCATACCCCCGTACCCCCCAGCCCCCCGTATGTACGGAGCGTACCCCCCAGCCCCCCGTATGTACGGAGCGTACCCCCACCCCCGTATGTACGGTGCGGACCCCCCGCACCGTACATACGGGGGTGGGGGTACGCTCCATACATACGGGGGGCTGGGGGGTACGGGGGAATGCTCCGTACATACGGGGGGGCTGGGGGGTACGGGGGTACACTCCGTACATACGGGCGGCGCGTACCAGGCCCTCTAATCAGCTGGCATCGCTGCGTACTTAGCTTTTCCGGCACTTTTTAGGTGCCGTAAAAATTTTCCCATCCGGACTGCAGTCGGTGCGAATCGTAATTGCTGGTACGTAAAAACATGCCTAACTCCATCCGGACGTCACGTCCGCGGTGTCCCGGATCACATTTGTATGTATTTTTCTGTCGGTTGGTATTTTTTCCGATTCGTACGGAAATGGTGTTTCCGTACGAATCGTAATTGCATGTTTGTAAAGTTTTACAACCCGGTACGAGTCGGACGGAGAAAAAGCTCCGACCCACGGTTTGTACCGGGTTTTTCCAGGATCGTAATCGGCCCCTAAGTGGCTAATTTGTACATAGTGAAATCAGAAAATCTTGTTAAATAACAGCTTCGCAGCTTAAATTGTGTGATTTTAGGCATACATTTTATTTTATCAAAACTTGTGTTCACTATCTACATCTAAAAGCACTTTCAAATATGTGGGTTCAGAATACCAGCTGTACAAAATCCTCTTATGAGTTTATAGGCTACAATGTTTCTCTATAATAATCTGGGTCAGGACAAGGTTTCACATGTCAACTGCCTCCTCTCTTAATAATGCCCAAGCTTCCAAATGTTAAAGAAATATAATTGTTTTCATTTTGAGGATACTTTAGCATATTTAGATAATGTTTGTTGTATGAGTTAGAAAGGAAATATTTTCAGGGCTTGTTTAAAAATGTACACAAATACACTGACTGCACCATCTTTGAAACTAGACGATCCTAATGATAATGTCAGCCAGGACACTCCACCCCGTGCTTCAACTATGAGTCCCCGAATTACACAGCGTGCACAGTCACTTGAAGACGGTGTTGAAAGAGACACACAGGGTGTCACACAGGAACCTATAGTTGGGCCTGGACAACTGCCGAAGTTTTGAAGCTCAACATGTTGTTACCAACACACAATCCTAACTCAAATTAGCTAATGCAGAAAATGTCCAGGTTTTAATGGATTAAAGGCATACATGCTAATGGTTTAGTGCCTGCAGCAGAATGAAATAAAACAGGTCAATCAGAAACTGATAACCATAAGTAAAAGCATAATATCAGGCTTAGAAAACATTGCAAATACTCTTGCTGAAAACAAGATACCCATGAATGAGAAACTTGGTAATTAGACTGATATCACAAAGAGATATACTTTGAATTACAACTGGTAACTTGAATCAAAGACAGAAGGAATGGCAACATTCAGCCTGACTTAATGGCTTAAGTTGGTTATTAATATTTGCCTTGACATGCCATGTCCACATTGCCACTGTGGAAACAGTGCAAATATCACAAATTGCAAGTGGCACACAAGTAGTAAAAGACAAAACCGAGGATCAATCCAGTGTCAGCAGTATTTCTGCACTTGACAGTATGAATTTGCATTGAAGCATGAGTGACAGTAGCAGTGCGGAGAATGCAGCTGCTACAACATATACTCAAGGCAAAAGCATGCCTTAAAAAAATGGTTACAAAACCTTTTGTTTGTGCCTGTACAAAAAAATAAAAATGAAAAAATTTGTTTTACATTACAAACATTAGAAAAGTTCTTATTTCCTAACCTTACATACATTGCCATACCTGACAGTGAAGAAATATTATAGACTATAGTGTACAGATTGCAAAGGCGTTTTCTATTTTTAACTCTAACATCAGAACATTAATGATTGTTTCTGTTGCCACTTCTGATTTGCCTTCTGCTGATTTTAACCCATCATGTGGTTAAGGTGGTGTCATCTTTTCATCCTCCTCATCAGACTCTGAGTATGACATCCCTACTTCTATGCCATTTCTTGTAGATATACAGTGTAGAATTGCACGTTGCTAGAATTTTGCAAGATGTTATCGGAGAGCACAACCACCCTTATGTAGACATCTGAACCTGCTTTTCTTGTTCTTCTGTAGGCAACATTATATTGAGACACACTTCATGTAGAGGGGGACAGATAAGGAGTCATTATCTAGGAGCGCAAGGCATAGGCACTGTCACCTACAACATCAATACCATATAGCTAAACAGTGCTCAAATAAGATGAAATGATCAGGTGCAATTACTCAATTAAGAATTACCTGATAAATATCCAAACTCAAATTACACTCTTTGTAGCCTTGTGTAAATGTTACTAGGTCTAAAAATGAAAAAGTCAGGGTAGCTACATAGAAATTGTGATACAATATCATTAATCACCTTTTTCGCATCACACACCACTTGTATGTTTAGTGAATGACTATTTCTTCAATTTCAAAATAAATACTCAATGTCAGATGGTGGAAATATAGGCAAATGTGTACCATCTATACAATCTATACAGCCAATAACTTGTGGAAAATAAGTAATCCTATGAAAATGTGTTTTAGTATTTTGCATTGTTAGGAAAATAAATATCCATATTTATTCATTAACATTAACAGAAATGGATGAAAATATCTAGATAGGGAACTCTGTGAAACCACACCAGCTGCTATTTTAACACCTTGGTAAATAACAGAGGCCAAAGCTAAGAACATAAAACCTGCACATGGGTGGGGATTGAATTACTTCTCAGAGTACTACACTAAAGATGTGGCTTTACATCAGCTATCAGGTCCAGGATTACAGCACTACTTAGCCTGTACTTAGCATATATTTCTTCCATAGTCTGTTGAAAAATAGTCATTCTGATTCTAGAACTCTTCTGGTGTGTCCTCTTCTACAAACCAGCCAGTGTAAGCATTCTTCTTTCCGGCACAGATAATGCTGCCATTGTTAAAGCCATAGAGGCATTTAGGGGCTGTTATTATAGTTTGTGTGTAGTTAAGACTTATTTTGAATTGGTCAATTTTATGTCCAATATGGTCATTTGAGCACTGTATGAGCTGAGCTGAATAAAAAGTTGCAGCGCCGCTGCAACATAAACAAATAATTCAGTAAAGAACGAAGGGCTCTGTTTTAACTGTGTCTGACAAGAACTTAGGGCCTGATTATGATAGCGGTAAATCCTCCACCAGCAGCCTGCCAGTGGGGGATTTACCTCAATCATGCGGCCATTCTCCGCCCGGCAGATAATTATGGTGGCCAGAGTGCTGACGGACGGAAAACTCGTCTGCCATGGGTCTGACACAGGCAATCATTACGATTGCCTGTCAGACCCGGCGAGCATCCACAAAATGGTTACGGTGCCATTAAAAGGTTCAGCAAATATTGACTTTGGGGGCCCGTTGCATGTCCCCTTGCTTAGGGGCACTGCACTTGTGCACTTGGGGGCAGTTCCCTGCACCAGGGGGCAGGCACAGCTTTTGCACCCACCACAGTGGCAGTCGCATTGTAATCTGCAGTGCAGGACAGCCGCCACATGGCCGCGTGTTCCAGATTCCAATGATGATGGCGGACAGACTCAAGTCCATGCATCATCGTAATCACCTCCTTAGTACTAGTCTGTGAGTAATCTGATTTGGAGAGCCCCAGGGCAATCAGATTTCATTGGGCCTCATTTGCAACAAATAGGACATTTCAATTCTGGTGTTCAGGGAACCAAGTACTACGCAGACATTGGACTTACTAAATGCTATTAGCCTATCCTGGAACTGGGCTCTAGTACTGCTACCAATGTGAGAAATTCAGGTCATAATGTCTTCGGACCATTATTTGTTACTAGACCGTAACTGTGAGAATTTAGGACATTTGCTCCTGGTGCTCTGAGCCCACAAACTGTGCACCCCGAATGTGGGAACCAAATATCCATTTTAGCACTTTACTCTTGAGGTTATCAGTATGCAGGATTCCAACTTAGGGAAATGGTGTAGTCTAGAAACATATCATTCAGCCTAGCAGCAAATAACACTCAATAAATCATACCCATTCAGTGCCTTTTCTTTATAATGGAAATGTATTTTAATACACATGAATACTACTCACAAATTTACAAATGTATAGAAGTTGGAGGGTTGAAATCCAATGGAAATAACCTTCAAAGGGCCTCACAAACAACAGAGGATATACAATGTAGTCAAATAACCCTGAAAATACAGACTAGACCCCACAGGTGTGGCACATACAGCTGTTTGTTTGCAAGCAGATTCCAATATCTAAACCACAAAAGCCCTATATAAACCTATAAATAGGTTGGCAGATAATTATAAAAATCCAGGCCTAATGACTTTATGGCAAGATGTCACATTTAACTATACAAAATATGCATTTCAGCATTTTTAAACATTGCAGCGTGTTTCCAAAAATAGGCACATGTTTTAACTTTTCCTATTAAACAGGTATACCTATGGGATGCGGTTAGCTTTCAATAACAAACAGTAGAAAACAGTGAATATTTAGATGTGGTCTGGTTCCTACTATTAAACCTGGTTGCCTAGCAACCACGTAGGACCCAGAAATGTAATTTATTTAGAAACAAGTGTCAGATGTTGGGTAAATATATACTTTCATTCTGCAATAGTGGCTATTTTCTACACCCACTGATGGAATATCAGTTGCCAGGAGCCTAGCTTTATTTTACGAGGGATTTCATGGCACCGCCTGAGCCTCAAAGATCAAATTGGCTCCTTGTTTACTATGGCCATGCATCTTCAATGCGGGGTGGATGCGCCTGATGTCTACGTTGTTCCTGCATGCCTTCACCTGGTTATATGCATCAGGGTGTGCAGACAAAAATAAGAAATATCGACAGCAAAAATATCATGGTCAAGAATATTCATTTAAGGTAAGACATCTTGATTTAAAAAATATAGAAGCGTTTAATATCATTTGCAAAAATATAGTTGTTTAAAATATTGAATGTTTAATTAGTGGTATGTATTTTAGTATATATTATAAATGCATGTGATGTATTATTTTTGCATAAGAATTGTTTATATTTTTTAATACATGTGTTATATTTTTTGTAGTTATTAAAAAAGTTTTAATTGAATTTTGCATTTTTTAGTTCTGTAGTGGGTTGTGGGTTTATAGGGGAATTGGGTGGGAAGTAATTTCATTATATTAAATTAATGATATTATTTTATTTATTAAATTCAGATTGTATTGTGTTAATTGTGTAAAGTAATTTATTATCAATTATTGGTTGTTAAATAATACGAATAATTAATTGGTAATTAACAATGGTAAATGTGTAATTGATTTTAGGTGCACCTTTGGGGATTTATAGGGGTAAAAAGTGGGAAGTAATTTATGTTTTATTAATTAATAAATAGATGTTAATTGATATTAATTAATTTATTATAAATTAATTATGGAAATTGTGTAATATATTTTAGGTGTGGGTTGTGGGGTTTACAGGGGTAAAGGGTTGGAAGTAATATATGTTTGATTAATTAATATTATTTGCTAATTGATATTAATTAATGTATTTACAATTAATTATGGGAATTGTGCAAGTAATTTTATGTGCGGGTTGTGGGGTTTACATGAGTAAATAGTGGGAAGTAATTTATTTGTAACTAATTCATAATTAAATTTTAATTAATATTTTTTAAATAATTGTAAATTAAATATGGAAATTGTGTAATAACTTTTAGGTGTTTGTTGTGGGCTTTATAGTGGTAAAGGTTGCAAAGTAATTTGTGTTTAAATAATTCGAAATTAGTTGTTAATTTGATGTTAATTAATTAATTGATGAATATTTATTTAGGGTAATTGTTTCTTTTTTGTGTGTGGTTTTTACTTTGAAAGTGGTGAAATGTGGGTATTAAATACGTTTTACCTACTTTATAATAAGTAGTTATTGTTGTGTATCACATTTTTATAAAGTTTCATTTTACCTGTTTGTTGTGGGGATTATATGGTTAAAGTGTGGGAACTTAATTAATTTTAATTAGTTGTATTTTTAATTAATATCATTTATTTAATTGGTAAATAACAATGTTAATTATGGAAGTATATTTTTTCAAATTTTGATGTGAGTTGTGCTTTGCGTTGTGGTATAGGGTAGGAAATAAAATAAAACAATTTATGTAATAAATAATGTTTTTGTTTGTAAATATTTTCTAGTTCAAAATATTTATTTGTTTGAAGTTTATTTTTTATTTTGTTTTATATAATTTTTGTAGGTATTTGTAATATGTAAATAACATTATAATAGGCTTCTGTATTTTTCATTTTTAATATGATATATTAGTATTTTAATTTTTAACATATTTATATCTTTACGTTTTTTTTCTTAACTGACTGGAGTGTGAATAGTACATTTTATCGCTCCACTATCAAACACTTTCTCTACTTTTGCACTCACTGGAGTGGGAATAGCAAGTTTTACCCCTTCGCTATCCAACACTTTCCCTACTGTTGCACTGACTGGAGTTGGAATAGTAAGTTTTACCCCTCCGCTATCCAACACTTTCTCTACTGTTCCACTCACTGGAGTGGGAGTAGTAATTTTTACCCCTTTGCTGTCCAACACTTTCCCTACTGTTGCACTGACTGGGGTTGGAATCGTAAATTAAATCCCTCCACTATCCAACACTTTCACTACTGTTGCACTCATTGGTGTTGGAATTGTTGATTTTTCTCGTTCGCTATCCAACACTTTTCCTACTGTTGCACTCATTGGAGTGGGAATAATAATTTGTACCCCTCTGCAATCCAACACTTTTCCTACAGTTAATGACTGGAGTGGGAATAGTAATTTTTACTCCTCCTCTATCCAACACTTTCCCTACTTTTGCACATTTGGAGTGGGAATAGTCATTTTTATCCCTCTGCTATCCAACACTCTCCCTACTGTTGCACTCATTGGAGTGGGAATCGTAATTTGTACCCCTCCGCTACCCAACACTTTCCCTCTTGTTGCACTGACTGGAGTTGGAATAGCAAATTCAATCCCTCACTCTCCAACACTTTCTCTACTGTTGCACTCACTCGAATGGGAATAGTCATTTTTGCCCCTCTGCTATTCAACCCTTTCCCTACTCTTGCACTGATTGGAGTGGGAACAGTACATTTTACCCCTCCGCAATCCAACACTTTCCCTACTGTTGCACTGACTGGAGTGGGAATAGTATTTTTTTCCCCTCCACTATCCAACACTTTCCCAACAGTTGAACTGACTGGAGTGGGACTAATAATGTTTACTCCTCCTCTATCCAACACTTTCCCTGCTGTTGCACTCATTGGAGTTGGAATAGTGAATTTTGTCCTTTCGCTATCCAACATTTTCCCTACTGTTGCACTGACTGGAGTTGGAATAGTAAATGGTATCCGTCCGCTATCCAACAATTTCCCTACAGTTACACTCACTGGAGTGGAAATAGTAATTTGTACCCCTCCGCTATCCAACACTTTCCCTACTGCTGCACTCCCTGGAGTGGGAATAGTAATTGTTTCCTCTTCGCTATCCAACACTTTCCCTACTGTAGCACTTATTGGAGAGGGAATAGTAATTTTTACGCCTGCACTATCCAACACTTTCCCTACTGTTGTACTCACTGCAATGGCAATAGTAATTTTTACCCCTCCGCTATTCAACACTTTTCCTACTCTTGCACTGATTGGAGTGGTAACAGTAAATGTTACCCCTCCGCAATCCAACACTTTCTTCACTGTTGCCCTGACTGGAATGGAAATAGTAATTTTTACCCCTCCGCTATCCAACACTTTCTCCACTGTTGCACTTACTGGAATGGGAGTAACAATTTTTACCCCGACGCTATCCAACACTTTCCCTACTTTTGCTTTCGTTGGAGTGGGAATATTAATTTTTACCCCTCCGCTATCCAACACTATCCCTCCTGTTGCACTGACTGGAGTTGGATAGTAAATTCAAGCCCACCTCTATCCAACACTTTCCCTACTTTTGCACTCAATGGAGTTGGAGTAGTAAATTATACCCTTTCGCTATACAACACTTTCCTTACTGTTGCACTCATTGGAGTGGGAATAATAATGTTTACCCCTCCACTATCCAACACTTTCCCTACTGTAGCACTGACTGGAGTTGGAATAGTAAATTGTATCCCTCCGCTATCCAACACTTTTCCTACTATTACACTCACTGGAGTGGAAATAGTAATTGTTACCCCTAAGTTATCCAACACTTTCCCTACTGTTGCACTGACTGGAGTTATGATAGTACATTTAATCCCTCCACTATCCAACTCTTTCCCTGCTGTTGCACTAATTGGAGTTGGAATAGCAAATTTGACCCTTTCGCTATCCAATACTTTCCTTACTGTTGCATTCATTGGAGTGGGAATAATAATTTTTACCCCACCACTATCCAACACTACCCCTACTGTTACACTCACTGGAGTGAGAATAGTAATTTTTGCCTCTTCGCTATCCCACACTTTCCCTACTGTTACACTCACTGTTGTGGGGAAAGTAATTTTTCCCCTACTCTATCCAACACTTTCCCTACTGTTACACCTACTGGAGTTGGAATAGTAAATGTAATCCATCTGCTATCCAACACTTTCCCTACTGTTGCACTCACTGAAGTGGGAATAATAATTTGTACCCCTTCGATATCCAGCACTTTCCCTACTGTTGCACTGACTGTATTGTGAAATTTAAGTTTAAATAGTTTAATATTTTCATGAATAACAGAGATATATTTATCAGTGTGTATATATATATATATTCACTGAAAAAACCATAGGTTTCACACACGTTATAGTTAGGAATTAGCATTTAAAAAACCTTGCAAATTCACTGAAAAAACCATAGGTTTCACACATGTTATAGTTAGCGGAAATTTTACTGATAAAAAACCAGTGAAATTCCCCCGTTATAGTTAGTGCAGGCAACTATAACTCACGCGACCGCAATCCTCTGCTGATGCTAATACTGTATTTAGACACTTATTTGCCCATGTCTTCTTCCATACATTTTTAGCTATACATATATTACAAATATTTTTTTTTCATAAAGACACATATGTCATCAGCAGAAGATTGCGGTCGCGTGAGTTATAGTTGCCTGCACTAACTATAACGGGGGAATTTCACTGGTTTTTTATCAGTAAAATTTCCGCTAACTATAACATGTGTGAAACCTATGGTTTTTTCAGTGAATTTGCAAGGTTTTTTAAAGGCTAATTCCTAACTATAACGTGTGTGAAACCTATGGTTTTTTCAGTGAATTTGTACGGTTTTTTAAATGCTAAGTTACTTTACGCCATTCGTGGCGTGCGCGCCCACTTAACGCAGTTCGTTCCGTGCGCGCACAGTAAGCACGCGGTGCGCATCGCGCACCGCGTGCCCACGTTACGCTAGATGGGCCATGTACGCACGATGCGCTTCGCGCACCGTGCGCACATGGAGGACATATGATGCACTTCGTTTTGAAAGGTAATATTTTAATTTTTCGTAATTTTTATAAGCCATGCACAAATGGTGCCCTTCGGGCATCTTTTGCACACGGGGTGGAGAGAGTGTGGATAATTTTTTCTTTGATTATTTTTGTTTAAAATATTATAGTTTATCACACCTCTTATAAGCCATGCACAATTGGTGTCCTCCGGGCACCAATTGCACACGGGGTGGGGAGAGTGTGGATAGTTTTTTTTTTTTTATAATTTTTTACCGTACGCGTACGGTAAGCGTAATCGGCGAAATTAGCGAAAAAAAAAATTTCAGTTTTTGGCCTTGGGGGATCTTTGGGGACTCCCTCAACATGGCTATGTGTGTGGGAGCTGTCTAAACAGCCCCTTTACATGTTTTTTGGCTTTATTTTAAAACCTAACTCTCAGTGCGAGAGAGAAAATGGCGGCCGCCGCTTCCTGGTTTCGGCCGATTCGAATGTTTACTAAGATCTAAGAGCCAATCAGAATCGCGCTCGTGCACGCCACCGTACGCGTACGGTAAGCGTACCGTAAGCGCACCGTAAGCTGGCTCAGATATATATATTGATTTAAAGGCTATTTTCTCAGAATCTATTGAACAGATTTACACCAAACCTACAAAAGGCACTTCCTTGACCTGAGGACTACCTCTCTGCCAAATTTCTAGTAATTCTGTTCAGCCGTTCGGGCTGTAGCCCTGTCTAAAGGTCCTATGGAAAAATGCATGGGAAAAACGCGTTTTGGGACCCCCCTTTTATCTCAGCCCCCGCTTGACGAATCCCCCTGAGACTTTCAGGGTAGGAGCGGAGCGTAGCGCCCCACCTATTTTGAAAAATTTGCGAGGATTCGTCGACCGGCGCCAAAGTTATTCAAAATAGAATGTTGAGGATTTCCTATGGAAACGTGGTCCTAACTATAACTACCTACTGGCGACCGCCAGTAGGTAATATATATATATATTTATATATATATATATATATATATATATATAAATATATATATGTACGTACATGTATATGTAACATTTTATATAGTTATTAAATTATAAAATCACTTAAAATTAATAGTTTATTAATTGTTTTAAAGTTTATATATATTATCTACTGGCGGTCGCCAGTAGATAGTTATAGTTACAACCTAGTTTCCATAGGAAATCTGAAAATTCTATTTTGAATAACTTTGGCGCCGGTTGACTTATGTTCGTGAAATTTTCAAAACTAATGGGGCGCTCCGCTCAGCTCCTACCCTGAAAGTCTCGGGGTGATTCGTCAAGTGGGGGCTGAGAAAAAAGGGGGGTCCCAAAACGCGTTTTTCCCATGCATTTTCCCATAGGACCTTTAGTCGAAGGTACAGCCCGAACGGCTGAACAGAATTACTTGAAATTTGGCAAAGAGGTAGTCCTCAGGTCAGGCATGTGCCTTTTGCATATATGGTGTAAATCCGTTCAGTAGTTCCTGTGAAAATCAAAAGTAAAATCATATACATATCTGGGCGGAGCCTAACCACACATCTCATTTTGAGATCTGATTGGCTGTCAGCACTTCATCCAATAAGTGTTGGCAGCCATCTTGGGAACACTATACATGATAACACCTCATTAAAAAGCATTGCAGTTAATAGAAGGTTTTAAGACTTTAGTTACATTATGAATCATTTGTTGATGGTACCATACTCATTTTAGGAATTGTGGTATGTTCTAAGGTGATTTTACCATGTGAAAAAGCCTTCTGCTGGGATATCATGAATCATGTTTGAGAGAAAACTATTTTCACATGCTTTTCCCACAGAGGTTTGGAAGGTGATCTATAAGCTAAACTGAGAGCATATTTTCTGTAAATTCACATTATCTTTCTCAGTCATGTGAGAATGCAGTCTGACATTCTCAGTAAAACATGTACATCCAACAAGGGCAGAGACTGTCAGTTGATTCCTTTGTGTTCTACTGCAGCTTCCCATAGTGTTCCAAAGAACAACTAGAGCGCTAACAGTCTTACTTATGACAAAGGTATGGCACACCTGAAGCCATCTTGATTGGAATAAAGTGGTAACATTTAAAACATTTAATTTAAAAAGGAACAAAATGAGAGGGTTCATGTTGCCATAGAATGTATGATTAGTGCTGCAGAAAGAAAAATTAGGGCACATTTTGAGTGACTTCACAAATCCTCTTCTATTTCATTAAAGAATTCTGACATGCAGACTGAAATTTGCACTTTTAATACCAGCAGCAGACTTCCCTGGTAAGCAGTAGCTTTACTACAGTGATCTAATGAGCGACTAGAGTGCTAACATTCTGAATTTATGGCAAATGTGTGACACATCTGAATGCCTTCTTCATTGAATCAAAGTAAAACACTGACAGTATGCCTACTGAGGAGACTGCAGTAAATGAGGAAATTAGGAATCTTCATAACAAGGTTTTCAAGATGGCCACCGGAGACAAAAGAGCCCAAATGTAGCACAAATATCACCGAGATGTAGCCCAAGTATAGCCCAATGACAGAAATCCCAGAGTGTTTTAAAGAACAACTAGAGCGCTAACAGTCTTACTTATGACAAAGGTATGGCACACCTGAAGCCATCTTGATTGGAATAAAGTGGTAACATTTAAAACATTTAATTTGCAAAGGAACAAAATGAGGGGGTTCATTTTGCCATAGAAATTATGATTAGTGCTGCAGAACGAAAACTTAGGGCACATTTTGACTTCTCAAATCCTCTTCTATTTCATTAAAAAGTTCTGACATGCAGACTGAAACATGCACTTTGAATACCAGCAGCAGACTTCCATGGTGAGCAGTAGCTTTGCTACAGTGATCTAATGAGGAACTAGAGTGCTACCATTCAGAATTTATGGCAAATGTGTCACATCTGAATGCCTTTTTGATGGAACCAAAGTAAACAAGCATTGAAAATGCAATAGGTCTCGCCCTCGTTTAAGTTAAAGCAATTCTGTTTATAATTAGGTGGCTTTTTAGCTTTGCTTTTATTAGTGTTTTTCAAAATTTCATATACATACCATGCATATGTATGCATATATGTATATGTTTGCATGAATTTATATTTATATAGATATGCAGATTACATGTTTATATATGTATATATATACACATACATATATAAATGCATATGCATATATATGCATATATATATGTGCCTATGTGTGCATTTACAGAGAGGTAGAGAGGTAGAGGTGTATAGGTAGAGGTGTAGAGGTAGAGAGGTAGAGGTAGAGAGGTAGAGAGTAGTAGAGAGAGAGGTAGAGAGGTAGAGAGTAGAGAGTGAGTAATAGAGAGTAGAGAGAGAGTAGTAGAGAGTAGTAGAGAAAATATCAGAGAGTGAGTAATAGAGAGTAGTAGAGTGAGTAGTAGAGAGTAATAGAGTGAGTAGTAGAGAGTGAGTAGTAGAGAGTGAGTATTAGAGAGTGAGTAGTAGAGAGTAGTAGAGAGTGAGTAGTAGAGTGAGTAGTAGAAAGTAGTAGAGAGTAGTAGAGAGTGAGTAGTAGAGAGTAGTAGAGAGTGAGTAGTAGAGAGTGAGTAGTAGACAGTAGTAGAGAGTGAGTAGCAGAGTGAGTAGTAGAGAGTAGTAGAGAGAGAGTGGTAGAGAGTGAGTAGTAGAGAGTAGTAGAGAGTGAGTAGTAGAGAGTGGTAGAGAGAGTAGTAGAGAGTGAGTAGTAGAGAGTAGTAGAGAGTGAGTAGTAGAGAGTAGTAGAGAGTGAGTAGTAGAGAGTGAGTAGTAGAGAGAGAGTAGTAGAGAGTAGTAGAGTAGTATAGCGTGAGTAGTAGACAGTGAGTAGTAGAGAGTAGTGGAGTAGTAGAGAGTGAGTAGTAAAGAGTAGTAGAGAGTGAGTATTAGAGTGAGTACTAGAGAGTAGTAGAGAGCGAGTAGCAGAGAACAAGTAGTAGAGAGTGTGTAGTAGAGAGTGAGTAGTAGAGAGTGAGAAGTAGAGAGAGTAGTCGAGTAGTAGAGAGTGAGTAGTAGAGTGAGTAGTAGAGAGTAGTTGAGAGCGAGTAGTAGAGAATCAGTAGTGGAGAGTGAGCAGTAGAGAGTAGTAGAGAGTGAGTAGTAGAGTGAGTAGTACAGAGTGAGTAGTAGAGAGTAGTACAGAGTGAGTGGTATAGAGTAGTAGAGTGAGTAGTAGAGAGTGAGTAGTAGAGAGAGAGTAGTAGAGAGTGAGTAGTAGAGTAGTAGAGAGTGAGTGGTAGAGAGTAGGAGAGAGTAGTAGAGTATAGTAGAGAGTGAGTAGTAGAGCGAGTAGTAGAGAGTAGTAGAGTAGTAGAGAGTGAGTCGTAGAGAGTGAGTAGCAGAGAGAGTAGTAAAGAGTAGTAGAGAGTGAGTAGTAGAGAGTGAGTAGTAGAGAGTAGTAGAGAGCGAGTAGTAGAGAGTGAGTAGTGGAGAGTAAGTAGTAGAGAGCGAGTAGTAGAGAGTAAGTAGTAGAGAGTGAATAGTAGAGAGTGAGTAGTAGAGAGAGAGTAGTAGAGAGTGAGTAGTAGAGAGTAGTAGAGTGAGTAGTAAAGAGTGAGTAGTAAAGAGTAGTAGAGAGTAGTAGAGAGAGAGTAGTAGAGAGTGAGTAGTAGAGAGAGAGTAGTAGAGTAGTAGAGAGTGAGTGCTAGAGAGCAGCAGAGAGTAGTAGAGTGAGTAGTAGAGAGTAGAGAGTGAGTAGTAGAGAGTGAATAGTAGAGAGTAGTAGTAGAGAGTAGTAGAGAGAGAGAGTAGTACAGAGTGAGTAGTATAGAGTAGTAGAGTGAGTAGTAGAGAGTGAGTAGTAGAGAGAGAGTAGTAGAGAGTGAGTAGTAGAGTAGAAGAGAGTGAGTGGTAGAGAGTAGGAGAGAGTAGTAGAGTGAGTAGGAGAGTGAGTAGTAGAGAGTGAGTAGCAGAGAGAGTAGTAGAGAGTAGTAGAGAGTGAGTAGTAGAGAGTGAGTAGTAGAGAGTAGTAGAGAGTTAGTAGTAGAGAGTGAGTAGTGGAGAGTGAGTAGTAGAGAGCGAGTAGTAGAGAGTGAGTAGTTTAGAGTGAATAGTAGAGAGTGAATAGTAGAGAGTGAGTAGTAGAGAGAGAGTAGTAGAGAGTAGTAGAGTGAGTAGTAGAGAGTGAGTAGTAGAGAGAAGTAGAGAGAGAGTAGTAGAGAGTGAGTAGTAGAGAGAGAGTAGTAGAGTAGTAGAGAGTGAGTGCTAGAGAGCAGCAGAGAGTAGTAGAGTGAGTAGTAGAGAGAAGTAGAGAGTGAGTAGTAGAGAGTGAATAGTAGAGAGTAGTAGTAGAGAGTAGTAGAGAGAGAGAGTAGTAGAGAGTGTAGTAGAGCATGAGTAGTAGAGAGTGAGTAGTAGAGAGTGAGTAGTAGAGAGTAGTAGCGAGTGAGTAGTAGAGAGTGAGTAGTAGAGTAGTAGAGAGTGAGTACTTGAGAGTGAGTAGTAGAGAGTGAGTAGTAGAGAGTGAGTAGTAGAGAGTAGTAGAGTAGTAGAGAGTGAGTAGTAGAGAGTAGTAGAGAGTGAGTAGTAGAGAGTGAGTAGTAGAGAGAGAGTAGTAGAGAGTAGTAGAGAGTCAGTAGTAGAGTAGTAGAGAGTAGTCAGTCAGTGTCAGTCAATGTCAGTCAATGTCAGTCAGTCAGTGTCAGTCAGTCTGTCAGTGTCAGTCAATCAGTGTCAGTCAGTGTCAGTAAATCAGTGTCAGTCAGTCAGTGTCAGTCAATCAGTGTCAGTCAGTGTCAGTCAGTCAGTGTCAGTCAGTCAGTGTCAGTCAGAGCAGCTCTGCTGACCTGGTTCTCTGGCTCTAAAGCAGCTCTGCTGACCTGGTTCTCTCTCTCTAAAGCAGCTCTGCTGACCTGGTTTCTCTGGCTCTACAGCAGGTCTGCTGACCTGGTTCTCTGGCTCTAGAGCAGCTCTGCTGACCTAGTTCTTATGCTACAGAGCAGCTCTGCTGACCTAGTTCTTATGCTACAGAGCAGCTCTGCTAATCTAGTTCTCTGGCTCTACAACAGCTCTGCAGACCTGGTTCTCTGGCTCTAAAGCAGCTCCGTTGACCCAGTTCTATGGCTCTGAAGTAGTTCTGCTGACATGGTTCTCTGGCTCTAGAGCAGCTTTGTTGACCTGGTTCTTAGGCTCTAGAGCAGCTCTACTGACCTGGTTCTCTGGCTCTAAAGCAGCTCTGCTGACCTGGTTCTATGGCTCTAAAGCAGCTCTGCTGATTTGGTTCTCTGGCTCTAGAGTAGCTCTGCTGACCTGGTTCTCTGGCTCTAAAGCAGCTCTGCTAACCTGGTTCTCTGGCTCTAAAGCAGCTCTGCTGGCCTGGTTCTCTGGCTCTAAAGCAGCTCTGCTGACCTGGTTCTCTCCCTCTAAAGCAGCTCTGCTGACCTGGTTTCTCTGGCTCTACAGCAGCTCTGCTGACCTGGTTCTCTGACTCTAGAGCAGCTCTGCTGACCTAGTTCTTAGGCTCTAGAGCAGCTCTGCTGACCTGGTTCTCTGGCTCTACAGCAGCTCTGCTGACCAGGTTTTCTGCACTCACGACGCACGCACCCGACTTGGCGAAAATATATTTAAAAATAATATAAGTTTCTTATAAGTACAAATATATTATTTTGATGAATATCTTACATAATCTCTTGCCTTAATATGTATATTAAAGACACATACATATCCTTTTGGAACATACATTTTTTTTGCGGGAGTCACGCACCCAGCGCGCCCCAGCACGTATATGATGTCACGCGGGACCCGCAAGCCCGCAAACATCTTGTACCATAATGCGCATGTGTCGCGAATGCGCGGGAGCAGGAGTCGCAGACTGGTCGCATACCAATCGCGCATATCAAGTGATATTAAATGTATATGATGTAACTGAAAAACACGCAGCCGTCGCACACCATACGCGGATCCTTCATGACTTTTCTAAAATGGCGGCTCTTATGCGCGCACCCACCGTGATGTGTATACTTTGAGTGCGCGACTGCGAAAAAAATTGGAATTATTGTTTTAAAGAAAATGATATAAATATATTAAAATAAAAAATGAAAACAAGAAAATTAATCAATATTTCAGTTTTAATAAAAAAATGTTTTTTTGCAATTTTCAGAAAAATATATGTTATTTAATGAATAAAATATTTATAAATAAACAGTTAAAAAACTGTAGAAAATCAGTACAAAAAATAGATATAACTACTATCACACTTAAATGTTAGCATTTAAAAAACCTTTGAAATTCACTGAAAAAAACATAGGTTTCACACACGTTATAGTTACGAATTAGCATTTAAAAAACCTTGCAAATTCACTTAAAAAACCATAGGTTTCACACATGTTATAGTTAGCTGGACATTTCACTCGTAAAAAACCAATGAAATTCCCCCGTTATAGTTAGTGCAGGCAACTATAACTCACGCGACCGCAATCCTCTGCTGATGACGTCAGATATTACATCACTGATGACATATGTGTCTTTCTGAAAAATAAATATTTGTAATATATGTATAGCTAAAGATTAATGGAAGAAGACATGGGTAAATAAGTGTCTAAATACAGTGATGTAATATCTGACGTCATCAGCAGAGGATTGCGGTCACGTGAGTTATAGTTGCCTGCACTAACTATAACGGGGGAATTTCATTGGTTTTTTACGAGTGAAATGTCCAGCTAACTATAACATGTGTGAAACCTATGGTTTTTTAAGTGAATATATATATATATAAATTATTATGTTTGTGTGTTTACCTTTTTTTAATTAAGTTTGGTATATTATTTTACATGGATATTACATTTTATTGATTTTGTTAAAAATAATTTTATTATTTAGAATATATCAAATATGTATATATTATTTTATACATAGAAAAATCGATATTTTGTACAACCATATATTTTACATCAATATTTTTGTACTTACCTGTTTAAGTATAGGGAGTCGATATTTTTGTGGTCTATATTTTTTCATCGCTATTTATTACATCAATATTTTTTACATTGATTTTGTGTCAGTGAACCATGCATCCAAATAGAGAATGTGACTATGGAACCCCCTCTCTCCACAGGGCCACATAGGTCTGGCTGTGGTAGAAGGTGATCTTTTGTAGATTATATCCTCTATCTTCTCTTGGAATTTATTCAAAATATATGCAGCAACACTTTATGCACTGACCAATGGCTCTCTAGGACTGGCTTCACCAAAACTAAAGGTTGTGATTTCTCTTGTCCTATGACTCCATGGACTTTAGGGGATCCTCTGGCCACACAGAAAGGTAGACCTGCAAGCTTTAAAAGTAACCATAAACCATCATGTATACAATTTAGTGACTCTTGTGGCTTTTTTAGTTGGTTACATTTTGCTTAAATAACCTTTTACCAGCGCTACTTCTGAGCAGCAGTCATCCTATCCAGGATTTGCGAGTCTCCTAGCCTGCAGTCTTAGTGCAGCAACACCCTGTAGACCTCTTAGCAGACAAATCTTCCTGTCTGCACTCTCCAACCACATGTGGATTTCTGACACTTGCAGTATGCTTATGTATGTAAAGCAGTAGCCCCTAATAACCACTACTAGTGGATACGGCAGCCATGGCCAGACATTAGAAGCTGTGAGAACTTGCGTTGTGGATTGAAGGGGGAAGACACTTGTTCAAACAACTGCAGGGTTAACTACAACATTTACTAAATTGACCTGTGCTTAACCCTCTGGTTTCTTGGTAAAAAGGCAATTAGGTTTGTTGTAGGGAGTTTGCTGTAAAGTATTTATGCAAGACTTCAAATAGTAACAAAGTGAAAACATTCTACAAGAAATATACCACATTCATTTAGAAAAACAGAATAAAATGCAATTGTTAGAATTGGAAATCCTGGTTGGCTGAGGTATGCCCCCAGGCAGGAAAGAACCACCACTAGGGTAAACTAGATACACATCAGAAAATAACCTGTGCATACCTTCTGAAAGCTTAGTGCAGAGCAAACAAGCTTATCTAAAGAGGCAATAAGTAAAGTATTTGTGCAACACACACACAGTAACACATTGAATACACCAAAAGACTTTACACAGTAGAATTTGAGCTATGCATTTTTAAAAAATTCAATGCAGAATCAGTGCTTAGAAGTCACTAGCTATCAAAAGGTTACTTAAGGTCATGCGGGACAGGTGCAAATCCAAAGTTCAGGCCGACCATGATGGAGGGTAGGTCAGCTATAGGACAAACGGAGGGCTCGCTGAGAAAGTACCTCGGAGGGAGCAAAGAATTGAAACTGAGGGCTCAATGTGTCGATCTTTTTCACGCAGTTGGGTCACTTGGAGGAATGGCAGAGTCCAGCTCTCCTTCAGCAGAGTCAGGGACCAGCAGGCAGCAGGGCAACAAGCAGAAAAGCAGTCCTCCAGAAAAGTAGTCCAGTTGAGTCCTTTAAGCAGAACAGCAGTCCTTCTGACAGAGGTTCAGTTCAAGACACAGCAGTGTCTTACTTTAAGGGGGTCAGAGCCCAATTAGTTATACCAAAAAGTGCCTCTGATATAGGGGGTGACTTCAAAGCAGCTCTCTGCAGTGTACAAAGATCCCTTTCAACCCATTCCTGTCTACAGGCTATCTATGGTGGGTAAATCAGCACTTTGTGTGTGGAAGTGCCACTACCTATTGAAGATGATTGAATAGAATGCAGATGAGCGCTAAAAATACAGATGAGCCTCACCTTCCTGTGTTTGTGGCTGTTTAGAAGGAATGCACAAAATGTAGCGGGCACCCAACCCAGACGTGTACTGGAGAGAGGCAGTAAGGCACAAAAGAGCTAAGAGCAGAGAAATGTTTGCTTTCTAAAAGTGGTGTTTCTAAAACAGTAATGCTAAGTCCAACTTCACCAGTAAGGAGGATTTGTCATTGCCATTCCAAAGATATGAAACATGAAAAAGTTACTCCTCTCTGATCAGGAATTACAGCCTAAAAGTGTATAACGGAATTAACAATGAGATCGGTAAGTATGACAGGAGTGAAAAACAAAATAGGCTGTTTGTCACTACCAGGACATGCAAAACATAAAAATACATGTCATACTTGTCAAGTAATTTTAAATGCCAAGTTCAAGTGGCAGTAAACTGCACACACTGCAATGGCAGGTCTGAGAAAGGTTTGAAAGGCCACTTCTATGTGTGGCAAAAGCAGTGCTGCAGCCCACTGGTAGCATTTTAAGTATAGGCCCTAGGTATATGGTATACCACTTTACAAGGGACTTACTAGTACAATATGCCAGTCAGGTGTACACCAATATCATCATGTTTAGGGGAGAAGCACATGAGCTTTAGAACTGGTTAGCTGTAGTAAAGTACTCGGGCCTTATTTATGAGAATTGTTGCATCGCTGCGGCAAACCAGCAATGCTACACTTCTCAGTGCCACCTACTTGCAACACCATTGATGCGTCATATTTACTGTATGACGCATCATGTTGCAAGAAATGACAGATAAGTCAGTATTACTGACGTATCTGTCGGCTCAAGACTGACGAATTTCTGGAGTTCTGTCGGAAGCATGACCCAACTCCAGCAAATGTTCCTTCCACATGGGGTAAGTGCCATGTCAAAGGGCCTGCGACAGTCGTACGCCTGCCATGAGGCAAGCGTAAGATATTGACGCAGTAGCATCCTAGAAGTGGGGCACTGAAATCTTATGGATTTCAATACGCCACTTCTACAAAGCTTTTTTCAGGGTAATGTTCACCCTGCATACATTATACCTGGTACAGGTATTATGTGGCGCAGGGGTTTACCAGGTGATGCATCAGCATAGATGTGCCACTTTGTAAATAGGGCGCAATGTGGCACATTTCTTATGCCGCCAGTGCATCACAAAAAGTGATGCACCGGTGGCGCAAAAGTTTTGCAAGGGCTCATAAATAAGCCCCTTTGAGTCCTGAGGCCAACTGAAAGAATCAGCAAAACGTGGAGGCAAAAGTCTAGGTTAAAGACCACCCTAAGGATTATTTGAGACCAAAACAACAAACATCCAATAAGTAGAACTTGAGAAATGCTTTTCTAAATATTTAGTTGAAAACATTGCCTCAAAGCAGAAAGCACCAACTGTGGTTTTCTGGTCACATCAGATGGGGACATAGTCACAAGTTCAGGCTGACCAAGATAGCGTGCAATTAGATAGAGGGACCAGGTTACGTCTGCTGAGCATAGTACATTAAAGGCTGGTCGGAGAGTATTGAGAGGTTCTGTGTCGAGGATGCGATGCATAGTGGTGACTGCAGGGTCCTAATTCGAGGATCCATCACACCGAGATGGTTCCGAGGAGCTGGGAGGCTCCTATGTCAGGGATACGTCTTACCGCAGTGCTCCCAATGCAGATCTGTGAGGTGATGCATCAAGTTGCATGGTATCTGTCAAAGAGAAAACAGCTGGGTTGGCAGAGCACCTTTTGGCCCAATTCTAAGAGTCTATGGATGATGTGGCATCACTTGGGGGGGGGGGATTCACATTAGGCAAAGTGTAGTTGCTGGGATCAAGTTGTTTGGAGACTTTTCTACCTGCGGGGCTCGGATCAGGAGGCCAGGTACCTAGCCCCAAGAGACACTCCGGTGGTACTGTGTTTATGATGCATGTACAGTCCTCTAAATTTGACAGCAGGGCAGCAGGGCAACATAGTATTAGTCCTTCTTGCAGAGCAGCACAACATTCCTTCTGAGACCTTGGGTACATGTAGTATCATTTTTATAGGAGCTTGCAAGTAAATACAATGTGCCAATTGGGCGTAAGCCAATTTTGACATGTTTAGAGGAGAGAGCACAAGTATTTTAGCACTGGTTAGCAATAGTAAAGAGCACAGAGTCATAAAACAATCAAAACATGTTTAGAAAACAGAAGGGTGAAGGCAAAATGTTGGGGGGGACGTCCATACAGTGAGGGATAAGTACAACAAAGAATTACCCATTCATTAATAAGGTATGATCACTTCACAAAACTGAGTTTATTATAAGGTAAATAACCATCAGGATTATTACATTTGACATGGTATTAGAAAAGGTAAAACATTGTGTATATGTAGCTTTTTGGCTGGTACTCCTCATGAACACATTAGCTGGTGGTCTAAAAACTGACTCTCATGCATAATCCCTTTGCAGAAGAAAAAACATTTTCCAATGCTGCTTGGATATATAAGGCTAGTGTACTAAAAATTTAGGAAGGTATTACAATCAGCAAATATCTTTTTTCAACAGCACCACATCATATACAATGTGGTGATTACTAACAATCGAAGAGTTTACATTGATTACTAACAATCAAAGAACCTACATTTGACAACATCTTCTCATCCATCCAGATTTCAAGGCACTTTTCAGCTTGCTTGAAAATTGACAGAAGCACAGGCAAGACATATTTCAGTTTTGTGAATCTGCATGCTACTGTTAAATTGTGTCGCCTCTAAACAGGTGACATTTTCAGCATTCACTGAGGGATATTTCTCTTTATTGTATGCCGCCACTGCATCCAATCAGAATAGGCAGCTACATGTAACTGGTCAATCAGGGGCCAATCATAGTGAAAGGTACTTCTGTTTTTATAGCACATGCACATCCTAAAATTATGTCGAATGATATTGATAACTTTGCATAACTACTGCATGGCCATTTGTATACCATACCTTTTAAGGCACCTCGGAATGTGCTCTACTTGCAGTTTATGTGATTAAGTGTGTCTCAAATATGGTGCTGCATCCAAGAGTGGAATAATTCGTCTATGAAACTACACAGAAACGTTGCATGTTTTTGGTTGTCTGATTTAGTATGTGTGTGATGTTCATGTCCTTAAGGCGGGGCCAATTTTCCAATGAATATTTGGATGTGTAAAATGTGAAAGAGCTTAGTCACAAAAAAGTAGTGAAACTACAGTCAGATTTTAAATCTACTGACAGTGTAATTTTACTTTACGGCTTTCCACCAAATTGGGGGGCGGGGAGGCGAATTCACCTCTGAAAGGATATTTTGCCACCACTTGGCTGTAGTAGTTTCTGACTCTTTCCAGACAAGAAATGCTAAAATGAGGATTTTGTAATTTGCCAAAAACGTTTGCAAACTTGAAAGCTAACCACTCTCTGGAATGCCCACAGTCCCACCACTTGAGTGGTAGAGCTCTCTAAACTGATTAATGAATTAACACCCACCAGGAATAACTTTGTTAAATTCAAGAAGGCATAAATTTGGTCTTAAATGTATGTTGATGACTGAATTGACCTTTTGTAGTGGTTAGCGGTCTAGTTACGACTGGACCGCCGCACTTCATCTGCAGGCCAGGCGTGGCCTGCGGGGTGAAATAAAAGGGACCGTCTGCTCGGGGGCGGGAGTTCCGACTAAGTGAGCAAGTGTGGTGTCAGTGATTTCTGTGCACGCCTGCCCTCGCGCACACTGTGTGCCCCGACATACCTCAAGGGGGCTCACTTCAACACGGTGACGAGGAGGGCCGAGACCCTCGCTCGACACCTACCGCCAGCCCGCTATGGGCGAAGTACACAGAATCCTCTGCCGCGGCCGCGGGCCGCATCACATCACGCGCACGTTCGTTCCTGACCTGCGGAGTGCGCCCGGCCATGCCTCATCTACGGCCCATCAAGAAAAGGTTGGTGCATTTTTTGGCCCGCGCTACACCCGCAGTTAAGCCATGCCCCGCCTGAGGCTGCTGCAACGTGCGTGGCCCATCTAAGAGCTTCCACACATGCTGGGCAATATCGGCCACACCCTGCAGTGACTCACAAGTACTGGGCCATCTCACCTGCGCCCCGCCCCACAAGGGAATAATAACTCAGGACCAGTCTGAAAAGGGACCAGATCACAAGCGAATTTCCACATCTGTTGCTCATTGCCACCACCCCTGCTGCGCCCACCCCGCCAGTGAGGGGTCGCTACCTGCTTTTGCCGGCCTAACACATTTCTGCCACCGTTTGTCATGGGGGACAACCACCCAGCCGCTTTACCGGCCAGCACGCCTTTCCAACACGCAGCCTCAGGGGTCTTACCTCCGTTTAGTTGAATTGGAGGACCCCGCGACTGCTTCCCCCAGGAGGAAAATCTGGATAGAACGCCTGAATAACTACTTCGTCGCGAACCGAGAAACCGACAAAGTGGTAAAGAGGTCTCAATTGCTGCACTACGCCGGTGAGAACATTTTCAAATATTCAAGCACCTGCCCAACACCGGGGGAGCCACTGACTATAACGCGGCGGTGACCACGTTGGACGTCCACTTTGACCCACAGCTGAACCCAGACTTCGAACGGTTCAAACTGCGTCAAGCCCGCCAGAGAGAAGGGGAGTCCATGGACACGTTTTATGCCTGACTACGCGAACTCGCGAGCACGTGCACCGAGGTTGACCAACCAAAAGAGATCAGGGCGCAACTCATCCAAGGATGCCGCAACAAGACGCTGAGAGGCCTCATTTTGCGCCAACCAAAAATCGCGCTCGAAGACATGCTGAAACTAGCGAGATCACATGACCTGTCTGCAGCCAGAGCAAATGAGATGGACCAGGCGCTCACCAAGCCCCAGGGACGGTCCGACGCCATTAAGATGGAGAGAGCAGATGCCCTCAGATCATAGCCAAAAGGGGACTCTTTCAGGAAACCAAAGCCAGAAACGTCCAAGTCAAGGTGTGGATACTGTTGACATGAACCACACACTGCAAAAGACTGTCCTGCACAAGGGAAGATCTGCACCAACTGCGGCTTACTCAACCATTTCGCCACTGTATGCCGACGGCGAACCAGAGGCCGTGACTTCCAAAACCAAAGGCCCCCAACACGAGTGGTACGGCAACTAGCGGTGACAGAAACAACACCGGCAGTGGACACACAAAGAAGACATCGGAAGTATCAAGAGCCGGCTGAAGGCTCATCAGAAGACGATGATGAAGAAGTATACATAATCTCATTTGCACGTGAACTCAAGCGACGCCGCAGGCCCCAGCCGAAGTGCATGATGCAGGTAGCGGGAACAGAGATAAAAGCGGTCATTGACACGGGAGCAACAGTGAATGTGATGGGCCTCCAACAATATTGCCGTCTACGACCATGCCCTCCAGTGCTGCCATCCAAGACCAGAATCTATGCCTACGGGGCAGACACTCCTCTCTCGTTAAAAGGGAAGATCTCTGTCCTCATCAAAGCAGATGACCTCAAAGTCATCGCGACTATCCATGTCATCAACAGGGAGGCGGACACCTTACTGAGCAGCCACAGGGCAGAAGACCTCAGCCTCGTCTTGTTCGCCAGGAGGATCCAAATCACCAAGTGGAGGAGCTACTTAGTCAATTCCCAGAACTTTTCCAGGAGCTCGGACACATCAAATGTGACCCTATCAAGCTACACATCGACAAAACAGTCGCCCCAGTCACGCTACGACATAGACGGGTACATTTCCACCTACGGCCACTGGTGGAGAAGGAGCTGGAAAACCTGGAAAAACAAGGCGTCATCGAAAAGGTGTCAGGGCCCATGTCGTGGGTATCCCCGATGGTCATTCCGGAAAAGCCAAAGCAGCCAGGCGCCATACGCCTCTGCAGTGACATGAGGCTACCAAACAAAGCTATCCAAAGGGAACGCCACATCACACCAACGATGGACGACGTAATCGCAGACGTCAACTGGTCAAAGTGGTTTTCAAAAATCGACCTAAACGCAGGATATCACCAGCTCCTGTTAGCAAAAGAGAGCCGCTACATCACCACTTTCAGTACCCACTTAGGGCTACGAAGATACAAAAGGCTAAACTTCGGGATATCTTCAGCTGCAGAAGTATTCCAAAATACAATACGAGAAATGCTATCAGGATTACCCGGAGTGCTAAATGTCAGCGACGATATTCTGATCCACTCGGTAACAGCCACTGATCACCACTGACACCTCCGCGACACCTTGAAGCGTTTCAGCGAGCATGGGACGACTCTGCACAAAGAAAAATGTCAATTCTTCCAACCATCCCTGGAATTCTTCGGGTACGTGTTCAACCAGGAAGGCATCCAAATAGACCCAAGGAAGTTGCACGCAATCAAGAACGCCCCCGCGCCAGCGACACCAACGGAAGTACGGAGTTTCCTGGGCATGGCCACGTACTGCGGGAGGTTTATCCCAGGACTGGATACCCGGGCAGAACCTCTGAGGGCCCTTACATGAACAGACATCACGTGGCAATGGGGACAGAAAGAAGAAGAGGCGTTCCAAGGCATAAAAGATGCACTTCTGGGAGAAACTACGCTAGAACACGGGAACTGATACCCAGATTCATGCAGCTGATGTTAACTGTCCTTCAGGAGTCTCGATTGAAGCTCTATTTACCTCACTAAAGGAGGATATAAAACAGTTTCTGCAGTCTACCAAAATGAGATATGGACTGCCTGTGAGACCCTGGAGAGGAAGGTCGATCTGTTAAATTCAAGGACTGAATCCCTAGAGAGCTCTGTCAAGGATCTTAAGACGAATGTGGGGTCGGCAGAGATAAAAATACAAAAACTACAGAGGGATGAAGCCGCTTTGCGGGATAGGGTGGAGTCACTTGAAAACAACTCTCGTAGAAACAACCTACTGGTCATGAAAGTTCCTGAAGGCAAGGAAGGGACAGACAGTAAGACCTTTGTCCTTGCGTTGCTTAATGAGACCCTATCACTCGAGGAATCAACAGAGCTCCTGGAAAGGGATGTCCGAAGAATTCATAGGGACCCATTTTGTCACAACCCTAACAGAACAAAACCAAGGAAGATCCTTATTAACTTTCTCACTTATTCTATTAAGGAGAACATTTTGAACCTGGTCCTGAAGGCAAAGATGTTAAGACGTAAAGACTTCTCTTTCGAGGTGCGTTCAGATCTTTCTAGAGCTACACTTGAACGACAGTGGGAATTGGGTCAAAGAATGGAAAACTTCAAGAAATTTGGTGCAGTAGTACAACTTAAATTCCCGGCTTTCTTGAAAGTAATGTTCAACAATAAGATGTTTAACATCAGATCAACCCACGAGGCAGACAAGTTGTTAGAGTCTATTAGCAAGGAGGCCCCTAAAAAAGGGTGAAAAAGGCTAGAGGTGTCCTTGTCCCTTTCCTTTGTATCGGAGGTTAGATTACATTTGAGTAGAGGCTCTTCTCCAATACTTGGTATAGGAATGATAGGCATATAAAAAAAAAGAGAAATTGAAAAACATAAGGAAGCATAAAAAAATATAGGAAATAGGGAAGGGGAAAGAAAAGAAAAAAAAAGAAAGAAAAAATATATATACATATAAAATGAAAAAAGAGAAAAAAAAGGGAGAGTAGGGGCCCGATTCACAGAACTAACGTCAGACAAAATCCTAAACTTACTACCATTTTCGTATTCACAGAAGGCACTTACTCATTTTGGTATTCACAGAAGACACTTACTCATTTTGGTATTCACAGAAGTTAGTAGCCCTAACTTTAGGACTCCTAAATGCCTTCTGTGAATACCGAAAGTCTTAAAATTAGGACTTTTCTCAGTTTAGGAGTCCTAAAGTTAGGACTCCTAACTTTACTACTACTAAACTGAGAAAAATCCTAATTTTAAGGCTTTCGGTATTCACAGAAGGCATTTAGGAGTCCTAAAGTTAGGAGTCCTAACTATACTACTAGTAAACTGAGAAAAATCCTAACTTTAAGACTTTCGATATTCACAGAAGGCATTTAGGAGTCCTAAAGTTAGGACTCCTAACTTCTGTGAATACCGAAATGAGTAAGTGCCTTCTGTGAATACCAAAATGAGTAAGTGCCTTCTGTGAATACCAAAATGGTAGTGAGTTTAGGATTTTGTCTTAAGTTAGTTCTGTGAATCGGGCCCTAGGTTCTTTTTTCACTTTTCACTAGACACAATATGAATAGAGGGGAGGGGGAGGCTATGGACACAAACCAGAGTAATGGGTTTCCCGGGGGTGGGTGGCTGGGTGGAGGGAAGACCTCATTAAAATCACTGATCTTGAAGAGCAGGAACAATGTGAAGACTGGAAGGCTATTGGATGTATGTTGCTGGTTATGGCTATGGTTATGTCTTTGTGCTAGTAGAGTTAAGGTAGTATATGTTAAAGGCAATTCTGAAATAACATGACAACTCTTCAGTTTTTGTCCTGGAATGTCAATGGCCTGCGCATGAGGGGAAGAATTCTGCAATATTTGAGAGATTCCCTGGTGCAGGTCACTGTCATCCAGGAAATTCATCTTCTTAAGACAGAGACAAAGTAATGTTAAAAAGTCAAAAGTGGGTGGATGTTTTCATTTGCACCGACCAGACGGCAAATATTACAGGAGTACGGTCCCATTTTAAAAAACAAGCTAGAGCCCAAATTTTACAATACAAGGAAGATCTTAGAGGTAGATAGCTGATACTGAACATCACTCTAAGGGGCATTCTTTTTACTTTGGTAGGATATTATGGACCCAATCAAGATGATGCTTCACATCTCAATGCTATCCGTTCCCATCTCCTCGATTTTCCGGAATCAGTGATATGGGCAGGAGATTTAACATCGTATTAAATCCCAAACTGGATAAGTCTCCAAACTGTAGAGCAGCAATTCTCTCCAGATCTAGGAACTCGCTTTTGACAACTATGGCCCAATTAGGGTTATGTGATATATGGAGGGAAAGGTCGGGAGAGCAACTAGGAATATCTTTCAGAAACCTGAAATACAGACATAAGTCAGGAATTGACTACATTTTGCTTAGTTATAGTTTAAAAGATCGAGTCAAGGAGATTGAATACCTTCCGTCACATCTTTCAAATCATTCAGGAATCCTCTTAAGTATTGACTGCATACAGCCACAGCATATTAGAACTTGGTCATTTGATCGAACAATATTGCTTGTGGAGGATGAGATTACTTTTTTTCTCATTGAAACTAAGTATTTCCTAGAAAATAACTTAGGTACAGCCAACATCACAATAGTTTGGGACACCTTGAAAGACTTCTGGAGAGGCTTTATTACTAATAGAGCAAGTTATAGAAAGAGGAAATATGGGGAAGTGACCTCGGCTTTAGAAGCAGAAATGAGCAAAATTGAGAGTAAAATGAGAAATCAAACCGGTATTGGCCTGAAAGAGAATCTGGAAAAGCAGGATCACTTGAAAAAAGAGCTGGAGGGTATCCTTCAAGAGAGACTTATGCGCAGGTGGGAAGCAAGTAAGATCTCCCACTTTGAACATGGTGAAGGGGCAGGTAAATTTCTCGCCTGGAAAGTTAAAACGGTTGCAGTTGCAAAACCACATAAAAGAATTAAAACTAGATGATGAGCTATCTAGCCGCTCCTCAGACAAAGATATTGGTATGGCTTTCCAGAACTATTTCCAAGATATATATAAAGAGACCTCCACAGAGGACAGCGCTAAAGTGAAGGTTTGGTTAGGGGAGATCACTCTACCATCCATTACTCCTAACCTACAAATAGACCTGGAACGGGATATCACAGAAGAGGAGGTGAGGAAGGTCATAGCAGAGGGGAAAAGAGGTAAAGCGGCCGGGCCTGACGGGCTACCAGGCAAGTTATATCGATCCCTACAAGAGATTATAATTCCAGTACTTACCCAACTGTACAATAAGAGGGAGCAAATCCCCCTTTTTCGTGGAACGATGCGACAGTGGTATTAATCCTGAAACCCGGCAAAAATCCAACTAGCTGTGGGTCATGTTGACCAATATCACTGTTAAACACAGATTAAAAACAATTTTCTTCCATTTTGGCATGACGTCAACTAGCAGACCTCACATATGATCTGGTCGGTGCAATTGATATTGCCTCCTCCTTTTCTCTCCCTCTGGCAGAGAGGTCTCAGCGTGGTATTGGGCAATCGAAGAGGCAGTGGATGGGGTATTTAAGCTTGCAGATGAGCTATGGGGGGAGCAGGTGGACATACAGTGTGATCTGTTATGGCAGGACTCATTTAAAACCCTTTTCAGATTAGTCAAACCTGCCTGGCTGAAGCGGAACCATCTGTTCACTGCTCATAGAGCGTATCTATCCCCTCTCAGACTATCAACATTTTGGAAAGGAAAAGTTTGCAATAATGTGGGATGGCAGAAGCATCAAACATACATATGTTTAAGGACTGCCCCTCCATTTTTTCCTTTTGTGAAAATGTGTGGAAGACTCTTGAGAGCATCTTGAAAGTACCAATCCATATAGACCTGCCCCTGATAATCTTCGGCCTCAATAGTAACATTGTAGGCCCTGCTAGATCTCTGTTATTTTATGCAATTTTAATGGTTAGGAGGCAAATCTGCAAGCATTGGATAGATCCAGTTCCACCTAACCACTCAGATTGGCTGATCTCACTATATGAAGTATCCAAGATGGACATGACTAGATTATGCAGTAAAAAAAATCGCATACTGGGACCTGTTGATTCAATGGAAGTAGAGTGCTCTTTTTCTTTCTTTTTTTTTTGTGTCCTATGATTATGCCTTTTGGATACTCCTTGGACTATTCTAAGCCCCCAGGATATCGATAAAGTCCATCAGGTTTGTTTAAGACCTAGCTGGAGTAAACCCAACCCCCCAAAAAAAAAAATCACACTAGGTAACTTAAAAGAGAATTGCCAAGTAACCACATGATCCATTAGACTGTATCAAGCCTAACCGGTCACTTCTTCTCCAAAATCAACTCCCACAAAAATCCATTTGATTCAACCAAGAGAAGATTCAACAAACTTTTTGTTCACTGTCTGCACATTAAAGCACTTTCAAATATGTGGGTTTAGAATACAAGGTACACAAAAAACCTGTTTGATTTTATAGACTATAATGTTTCTCTATAATAATCTGGGTCAGTATAAGGTTATACATATCAACTGTGTTCCCTCTCAATATTGCCCAAGTCTCCATATGTTAAATAAATACAATTGTTTTCATTTTGAGGATACTTTAGCATATTTAGGTAATGTTTGTTGTATGAGTTACAAAGGAAATATTTCCAAGGCTCGTCTAAAAATGAACAAAAATGCACTGACTGAACCACGTTGGTTTTTGTTTCATCTATTAAAGGAACAAAAACAAACATAGTATAATTAGTGCATTTTTGTTCATTTTTAGACAAGCCCTAAAACAATTTGCTTTGTAACTCATACAACAAACAAACAAACATCATGTAAATGTGGTAAATTGTCCTCAAAATTATAACAATTGTACTTCTTTATCATAGGAAGCATGGGTATAATTAATATGTGGCATTGTAGCACTGCACTGAAAAAAAATCTCATTAACAGTTATAGTTTTTAACCCTGAACCAAATCCACTTACATGCATACTCTCTGACACTCACCACACCCGCAATTAAGCACACATATATCCATAGAAAGACTTGTATGCACACATTCAGAAATCCACACATTCAGAAACTATACATTCCAATATTGAAATCTTACCTTATCTGACACGCTCCGAGCTGCAATTACTGCTTGGCTGGTACTGAAAATCATGGATTTGTGCATACTGCTTTGAGGGCCTGGAAGCGGACACCACAGCTTTCCCTTCTATAGGCTCAAGCCTCTCTCTGCCTGATCAGAAGCCGGGATAGAGTTGGAGGTCGACCCTCCTTCTCTAACCTGGCTTCTGATAGGGCATATGAGCATATGATTGACAAGCACCACTAAAGCTCCATTAGCTGATATGCTGCACAGCCTGAGCTATGGAGAATCCGGGCTGGAGCAACCAATTGTCTTGCACATGTAGAACACCAAGGGGCACAATAGAGCCTCCTCCGTGTTCACATTACGTTGCAGCTTTTTCCAAGAAAACAAGCGATCGGTAAGATGGTTTATTTTCAAGTAAAAACTTTAACACAAGTACGTTTTATGAAAGAGGTGGGGGCACCGCCATAGCGCCCCCATTGGCGAGCCGCTGATAACCTCTGCTGCATGATTTTGCCCAGCAATTGGCAGAGAACATATTCATTGGCCCTGCCCTTTGCATGTTGCTATTCACACCACCTCCCTAATTTATTATTATATCAACAGTACAACAAATATCAGCCCTGATTTGGGTACGCAGTGTGTGTAAGTACATTATGGTTTGTCTAGGCTTATGTTTGTTTATGGACAGATTATGTTAACCAAGTGGCTTCTGTTTAAGAAACAGGTGACATTAAACATTGTAAAACCAAAGAAGAATGAAGAAACATTGATTTCCAGTAGAATGCACAACTGCAACATTAGAGACGGGCAGTTGTGGAGAATCTGGTCGGTTGTCCTGAAACAAGGGAAGAAAAAGATAATACTGATTACTAGAATTGAACACAGTGATAATATGTAAATACATATTAACAGTAAAAACAATCTAATACCTTAGTAAGCAATCATACCTCTTTATCCAAATTGTAAGACTTTCGTACCCATCAAACACCTACACATCATATTCCTTCTTCTTTGCAATATTTATACATTTTCACTAGAATGTTTTCCACAAAGCAAAACACTTGCACCTCACAAAGATGAACATGGTTTAGGGGTAGAGTAGTAACTTAAACTTTAGTAGTAAGTCCAGCATGACACATGGCCAACTACTGGTACTGCAACAACCTCCCATAAAATATATTGGAGGTAGAGACCTACTATGAAAGTATAAGTTACTGCAAATGGGAAGGTTTGTGATACTGCAAAGGAGTAAACGTACTTGTAAGAAATCCGCCCAAACCCCAACACCAAAGTCCGACTTACCAACTGATTTGATAGGGTGGTCCCCATTCCGTATGTGTCCTGTTGATGATGACGAAGGCGGAAGGGAAAAGCAAACAGTGAAAATGGAATATGTCATTCATTTGTGCAGGAGGGACCAGAGACAGCTCGGCAAATGGACCAATCAAGAAGCGAGGGTGTGCCGTGGATAAACCAATCCCTGACTTTAGAAGGAGGTGAAAAGGAGAGGGAGGACCCCGAAGGAGAGAACTTTGCTGGAGAAGACGCCGTGGGAAGAAGATCCGCCCAAAGAAATATCGCTCAATAAGACGCCGCCAAGGGAGTTACCCGCACAGGAGATGCCGAAGACGAGGGAACTCTGGATGAGTGAAGCGAGGAGTGGTGGTCCCCGGAGGACACGTTGGAGCCACTACAACTCTGGAGAGTTGTGGCTAGTGGCGGTACATGAATACGAAAAGGGAAAACAAGGTGGGGAGGTTGGGAGGTGGGTTGCGGAACCGCGCTTTGCAAAAAAGTGCTAGCTAAGATGGTAACAGGCCACCACATCTGGCGTGACGCCCTGCTACCGAGTTCTGCTCATGCCTGGGGGCTTTCTTTCTCTCCAGTCACCCGCCCCACAATGTTGGTCTGATACAGGGTCTCTCTGCGGGCTAACCTCACTACATTTCCCTCGCCAATGACCCCTATTTTCAATCAATCAATAAAGCTTTATTGTCGGTTAAAAACCAAAAAAGCAGTAACACATGGAGAAAAAAAAATACAGCATTTCCAGGCTACCACCAAATGAATTCATATGTAAATAGAATACAAATAAAAAATTAAAAATATGATTCAAAGAGCTGAATAGCCCTATGCACTACAAGCATGGGTTGTAGAAAAGAAATCAGTCCGTAAAGAAAATAGTAGGCCTAAAAAGATAGAGATACAGCGGGTACATGCAATTTGATTTTAGCACTGCGAGCATTCCAGATGGCCCATAGGAATCTCGAAGTCGGAAAAACAATTATAAAAGTAGTGTCATATTTAAGTAATCTATACACCTCCCTGTAGTCTCTAAGGCCCAGCAATTTGCAAAGAGGAATAATCCACTTGACTCTGCTCCTAGCGTAGAGCGGACAGAAGAGCAGAACATGCAGATCTGTTTCTACGCACCTTTCACAACCAACACAAAGACTAGAGGCCACAGGGGAGGCTGACCAATTGGATGTCGCTGCTTGGAGAGGGAGTGTCCCATGTCTCAATTGGATGTAAAGCTTCTTAGCCAAGGGAGGTTGGATGTCATCTAGACATTTCTCAAAATGATAATAGTCCTTGGCCTCCAGGAACCTATTGGTCAGCGTGCCCAGGGAGGATTTAGCGATAACAGGTTCCAAACGATGATTGTTAAGCGTGACAGCCCACTCTCTTCTAGAGAGGGAGTGGCATGACCGCTCTGGGGCGTCCCAAATATCTACCCTTCCCAAAGACTGGCATGTGTTTTTAATATGCTGGAGCCAGGGAATTTTCCCAGCCCCCCTTAAAGAGAGTAGGTCCCTTAGATCGTCTCTGTAGCTTAGCAGCTCTGGTGTAGACCAGAGCCGTCTCCAGCATAACAAAGGGCGGTTCGAAATGACCCCCTGAATGGGGGGTAAACCCAAGTCAAGGCGTAGGGGAAGCAGGGGTGTACTCTGTGGTAAGCTCAATAAGAGTCTGATAAAGGTATTCTCGGTGCTTGTCAGGGAAGTGGCAGACAGGTGACCCCATAGCTCCACCCCATAAAGCGCCCCTCCTCTAGCCTGGGTCTTATATATTTCTAGGGGCGGGCCAACTGATTTGAATGGGGACCCAGTGTGCACTTTAAGAATGCCACCACTAGATTGTGCCAACTTCATGTTTGCTTTGGCTACCTGGGGCCCCCACCCCATCCGATCACTCAGAGTAACACCCAAATAATCAAAAGTAGAGACCCTTTCCAACGCCACTCCGTCCAAATGTGGATGCGAGCAGCTGGAGATTTTGGCATTGAAAGCCATATTGATCTTCAGGTTCCTCGACTTGCAAAAGAGGCAAAAAGCCTCCAATGTTCGCTGTAAACCCATGGATGTTTTTGATAGAAGTAGGGTGTCATCAGCGAACATCAGGGCTGGGATCTTCCGGTCAGCCAGACTAGGGGAGTCCAGGTCCCTAGCTCCCAAAAGATGGTCAATTAATCCGTTAATGAACAGGGAGAAAAGAGTAGGGGCCAGCACACACCCCTGCCTCACACCCCGTTCAACCGGGAAAGGGGCCGAGAGCTCCCCGCTGCGTCCATACCTTACCCTCGCAAAGTTACCCCTATTTTCTCTAATCCTGCCTTCCCACCTGGGATGGATAAAAAGATAGCGGTGCGCTGGCTAGAGGGAGGTTCAAGCGCTTAGGGCATCTATTCGATATCCAAGGCCTCATCCCCTTTAAGGACCTGCAGGATGACTATGGCCTCCAAAGCTCTGAACTCTTCCTCCACTCCCAATTGACGCAATGGATTTCGGGGGCCACGACACGCCCCTTGGCACAACGACCAATGCAACCGTTTGAGAAATGGCTCACTCGTAAAAAAGGTGATCATGGGCTTCTTTATGAGATATACTCCTTTCTCACATTAAGCATCCAGAAAGTTTGTACGGTGGGGCAAAGACGCTGGGAGGCGGAACTGGGGCGCACACTATCCGATAAGGAGTGGGAAGATATTTTTTATAGGTCACACCATACAGCACACTGCATGGGCCATGCGGAAACTGCTTTTAAAATTGCGTCCTATTGGTATTATACCCCAGCCCGACTCGCTAAGTGGCACCCTGGTTGCGATGGCCTCTGCTGGCGGGGGTGTGGTGGCCCTGGTACCCTTAAGCACCTGTTATGGCACTACCCAAAGCTCACACGTTACTGGGAGAGAGTATTGGATGACATTGACAAGGCCTTCCACACCATCATTTCCAGGATTCCGGCTTACACTCTTCTAGGCCTGCCCAATGCGCTGACATTGCCCTTGTGCTCTATTAGAGGGAGATAGATGGCGCTCACGCTAAATGCTGCACACCGAGTGATTCTGGTGGGGTGGAAATCTGATAGGATCCCGGACCATACACAATGATTGTATCAACTCTGGTATCTTTTAGGTATGGAGAGACTCTCGATGGCTAACTCAGGAAACTAGGCAGACTATGTCAAGATTTGGGCCCCATTCATAGCCATTCTCTCCACTGAATTTCACGAACTGACCTTTCCTAGCTATTTCTGGCTCCTGAGACTGATCCCCGAGGACAATTCTCCTGCCTAATATAGAGGCTCCCCGTTAGACTCATAAACCCGTTGGACTTATGGTGGTTTTGCACCCTACACTATATACAGTCCGGACTTTTCCCGTTTTCTTTGTTTTGCTCACTGGGGAGGGCGGAGGGGGTGGGAAGGGGAGTTGACTTTATCTCTTAATTGTTTTTGCTTCTTATGAAAAGCAGCACTACTATGAATATTCGTCCTGTCGCAGGCTGTCGCCTACCATTGCCCGCATGCCTGGCTGCACACTAGACCATATGGCTACCCATGTTTTTGGGAAGCGGTAACCGTCTCCCTTCTCCCTTTTTACCTCGCGGCCAGCCCTCTCTGAGTTGTAGGTGACATGCTGTGTTAAAATTCAGTCGGGATGCTTTCATTCATTGTCCAGTTGCCATGTTCTGATCAGATGTTAGCCGGCCTGCAGGGTTGTAGGCGCCAGTGTCCTGTTCTGTCTTGCTTCGTGCTTTGCCAACAAAAATTGATTTTATACTAAAAGTACCAGCTAAACTCTCCTTCTGGAGTGGGGTTATCATTGCTTTTCCTTTCATTTTATTTTCTTCACGTTTTTTACTTTGCACGGGCTCAAGCCATCCCAAGGTCATGTGTAATAGTGTCCATCACCTAACACCAGAACAACGGACTGTTCTGACTTGATTTCTTTTTGCACGAGTACTTCCACAAGGTGAAGAGTTTTTACTCTCGAGCAATACAGGGCTATAAAAATACTTACTGTTCCTTTCTCTCCCTTGTTCCACTCCCTCCACAAGCCTCCTTGGACCTCCTCCTGAGTCCGGAATGCTTAAGGGGAACCACCCACAAGAAGAGGAATCCTTGTCACCTAAAACCTTTACCGGAGATAGATTTGCTATCATTTGGAGAGGAGCTCCTCCTTTGAACTGTTAATTTTCGATTAAAAGCCCTTTAAACATTGCACACATACGGCCTCCTCACTTCTGTTTCGACCCATCCATCCCACAGTACTCAAAATGTACGTTACAACAAATGTGTAGTTCAGGAATATCCCTTTGTAGTAAATGTTGCAATACTACTGTTGCATTAGAAACAGTACTATAAAATGAAGTTTGTGTATTAGGTCCTGTAAGTCTACATTTATCTTTAAATGCTTGGTAGTTTACATTAGAGATGATTGGACCCTTTTGTTTCTTGAATTACTCCATCGAACAGTGATGTAAGTGAGTGGGTGTGGGTGACAGAATTCATGATGTAGAATGTTCAGTTAATGGTTACACATTGAAGAATAAAGATGTGTAATACCAAACTCTATGTGTGGCGTGATCCTTTGCATGTACCCAAGCTGAAGAGGACGCTACAACTGGCAACGAGATAGGGAATTTGTAAACCCCACGACCCAAGGAACCAAGGAATTTGCTGTGGTCTAGTAAACTGCTCATGTGGTGCCAAGTGTGCCTCAGTTGAAGTGAAACACAACTTTGTTATATATATAGCCGGTGCTCGGACTGTGAAGAAAGTGAAGGCCTTACAAAAAAATAAATTCTGGCGTGGGCTACTAAAGTTGAGACAAGAGACAGTGCGCCACATCCTAACACAGAGCTCTCATTTATGCAGTACGACAATGCTAAAGGCAGCGATAACGAGGTGCAGAGAAGCGCAAAAGGTAGTGATAGTGAAGTGCAAGAAAGCACTAAAAGCGCAAACATTCCTGATACAAAGAAACAGTATAGGCGGTAGAAACCAGTTACACTGCAAAAAGGTGAGGAGGGTGAAGAACTTGTGCAAGAAGCAGAGCCACTATTAACCGCCAAAGAAGAAGATAGTGCCTCACAACCAGAGAGCGGGTCCGATGACCCAAATGTCAGTATGTGGCCAGTGCTTGATGAAGGTGCTGGTCCAAGCTGGCAGCACATTCTGCAGGAGCAAGCTCCACTCTCAACAGTAGAAAGTCCTAAAGGTTATGATGCTGCCTCTTTCCTAAAACCGCCTACCTTGGGTACTGCCAAAAAGCAAAATATTGGAGACAAATGGAAGATTTGATGATTTCATTGTGCTCGAAGAAGTAAATGACAAAAAGATCATTACCTATCTAAAGAATTCAGCAGGTGAAGGAGCAAAGGAAGCGATAAAGAAAATACCACACAGTGTTGAAGAGACGTACAGTCAAATCAAAGAGGTGCTGAAAACCAAGTTCAATCCAATGCCAAGTGTCAACAATGAAAGGTCAATTTTCAACCAAGAAGGACAGAAAGCTGTTGAAAAATTGAAGGTGTTTGTTCAAAGACTTAATTCACTCATAAAGCATTGCATGGTCAACAAGTTCAATTATGAAGAGGCCATACTTTTCAAACTAATAGATGGGTGTCTCTGATTCTTTCAGACAATGAATACTGAGCGAGACACTCAGCTTGGAGCGAGTACTCATGGCTGCCAGAGTGGGATAAAGAGCTGTCAGACAAGCAGCTAACTTGGAGGCCAGAGCAGCTCAAAATGAATCAGTGCTGAGTGTGAAAATTAAGTCAAAATACAACTTAGAAGGCCATAAAGTAATGTCTTCAAATAAAAAGAAATTGTCTTTTTGATGTGGATTTTCCTTTCCACCTACAGGTAAATGTACCACCATTGGACAGATATGCAAAGGATGCGAGATTGAGAACCATTTTGCAATGGTTTGCAAAGTGAGGGAAAGATCATGTGCCTAACGAGAAAACAAAATGGAGGGAAGGTCAAGTGCGTCATGTCGAGAACACAAAAGTGTATGTGGGCTGCTTTGATGCAATTACAAAGTCGAGGTTTATTCATAGCTACTGTGCAGCATAACAAGATTAAAGTAGAAGCAACTATTCAGGTCCTGCAAGGCACTTTATCGAGTGCATATTGACTCAGTTTCAGTACTGCTGCTAACATGGGGCTAATTTCTGTAAACTAAAATATCAATGCCTATCAAGAAATAGTGAATCATTCTTGTTTCATGGACTAGCAAGACTTAAAATCATGAAACTGCAGCTTCACATAAATAAGGCTGACTGTCGTGTTGCTCAACTACATAGTTGAATTGCATTTTCTTTACAAGAGGCTGTTGTGAAAACTCTTGAGACAATATTAAATCATTGAGTGATCCACTGGTCCAACACCATAGGTTTCACACATAGTGTCAGTGCTGAAGAAGGATAGTAGAGGAGCCACGCATTGTTATGCGCCAAGCCACTTGTGCTGGTTTATTTTAATATAAAAGGCAAATTTTCAGTGTCATCAGGTGCAGAACTCTTTCAGAAGCCATTCATCATAGAATATAGCCAGTCACAAATGCTTTCAATTACATTGATGTCATACTAGTTTTAGGGCCACACAATAGGAACATAATAAAGCTCTTATACAAGTGTGTCCGATACTTGCTAATGCAGGTTTCAATTTAAATGAGGAGAAGTGTGAGTTTAGTAAATCCAAACTCAAGTTCTTTGGTCATATGTTTTCTGAAGGGTGAATGTCTCTGGATCCAAATAAAGTACAATCCTTGTCAGCTACTTCTTCCCAACAAGATGTAACTATGCTGCGATCTTTTTGTAGTATGGCCAGTTACTGTTTAGGATATATACTTGACTTTGCCACTGAACGTGCCCCATTGAGACACTTAACAAAACCAAATGTTCCATTTCGATGGTCACGTGAATGTAAACATGGTGGGGTTTGTTGTTGATGCAAGTCCAGTGGGTTTGGATCATGTGTACCAGTACAGTGTCTGGCACTACTTCTAAAGCCGCTGGTGCTTATGTTAACTTCATCATGAAATCCAGTACCTCTGCAGCCCTATAAGTGAAACAATTCATTGCTGCCACGAGCACTGACAGAGATTTGCTAATATTCAAAGACATTATTGCACATCAATCGTGGCGAAAACATACTCAACCCCTTCATGATGCCCTTCAATACCCAAAATTTAGAACTGTGCAGGAAGAACATTCAGTTATCGCCCAGCAGGCATACTCTTACGAGTGTGGAGAACAGTCATACCCAAGAGATATTGAACTGGCCCATGATAGCTAAATGAGCTCCACGGTACCGAGTTTAATTCCTTTGTCTTGATGAAAGGGTTGAAAAAGAGTAAAGGGCTTGTAATTCGGACAACTGCTTTTCATCCAAATTAACCCCAAATCCATTAAGTATGAACCTACCACTAGTAATAAGGCCACCAACACGGACTAGGGTCCAGTAAAGGTCTTAATAAATTAGTCCCTTGCTCAACCCTTGGTAGCTGACAACATGCAGTCAAGCCTTACTTAGGAGGCAGGAGTGCAAAGCATTTAAAAACACCAATATATTAGCCAAGTAAGACACAAAACACAATAACAATCCCACACCACTTCATAACAATAGTGTATATTTGTATGAACAAATAGACAACAAATTGACTAAAATCCCATGTAGGGAACCGGGGATATGATTTTTTTTACAGATGAACCCCTTAATAGTGCTTCAAAAACTATAACACCACATTGAGACATCTGGACATGCTTGACCATGACAAAATAAAAGTTTGAGGCTAACTGCAATGGAGCCCTGGTTGGATATGCTAAGCGGAGACCTCGGTCAAATTTTACCATCACACTTTTCTGGAGGATTTTCTACTGACGTCAATAGAACCTCCATAGCTGGACAGATTCAGGGAGGGTTAGCTGGTTTAACTTCCTGTGATGCACGGTCAAATCCTGGAAGTCTTGAGCTCTGGAGCTTTCAGCCGGATGAACGTGATATCCTGGCTGGGTCGCAGATGAAGGCAGACGACTTGACTCTTGATGTTGGGTCAGTTACATGGAGCTTTTTGGCAAATGTTCCCCAAAGTTCTCCAGACTTCAGGAGGTGCTTCTTGATGGTGCCCTTGTAAGTTTAAAGTGTCCAAAACACAAATTTAAAGGTCTGGAATCTCCTAGAAGGTCTCTGGGATGTCAGGACTACAATTCCCACAATGCACCTGGCCAAAGCCTGAAAAGTTTAATGGACACAATACAGGATGGGAGCTCTTGGTGCAGATGATGAGGGTGGGCTCTGTTAAGCTGTAGCTTGCAGGGAGTATACTCCTTAATCCTTACTGAAGCAAGGCACAGTCCCGGGCCATAGTACCAGATTGTGAAGCAGGCTCAGTCCGTCAGAGAGCAGGCCTTTGGGTGTAAATCCAGTTTCCAGCAGGACAGTCCTTCTTCTCCTTTTAGTTACAGGCAGCAGATCTGAGAGGTTATGGAGCTCTCAAATACTTATTCCATGGTCTCGAGTGATAAGCAGGGGGGCACCTCTATCCAAAGAGATGCTGGGTGCCACCAAAAATCATGACAACTGCCTCCATAGTGTGGCATCTTCTTGTCCCACAAAGCACTGTTCTTCCAAAATCTAACATAGATGTATTCTCACCAGAGGAGTAAGAGCTGGCTAACCCAACCTACTGTTGTAGCTCATTACCTGACCCTTCTCTCCAAACCCCTGCAAATTCCATTCTTGGCCCTGCCACTTGGCAGGACGAGGGAGTGGGCCTGGCTGGCATTCCTTACTGTTTTGCTCTCTTTGAAGCACATGTTTTATTAGCCATTCCCCTGTCTGGTCTTTGCAGCTCTCACTATCAGATAACCTCTGCTCCGTCCAGGTCACGTATCGCCTAACTAAAGCCGCCCAGCTAAGCCTGTTAATCAGCAGAGATTACTAGAAGGATGGATTTTGACTTATACTTATAGATAGTTCTATAACCTATTTCCTGTATTAGTTATAATAAATTCAACCATGGCACGTTGTCGAATTTATCAATACCGATCTTTTAAGTCTTTGAATTATTTTCTCCTTTCCTAGCAAGAGTTATATCTAAATAAGATATTGCAATGTTAGCTTATGGAGCTAAGTATCTACAAAGGTGAAAAATGCAATGGGCAGTTTTTCCTATTGTAGAGCCTCTGCTTATACTTCCATGGCCGCCTATCCCTAAAACTCCTAGAAGAGACCTTGGGGGTGCATAATATGTCAAAATAAAGTAGGTTATCACTTTTATAGTGCCATATTACCAAAGTCGAATTTGCATACAATGTACTTGTAAAGACAGTCTACAAAGCAAGGCTGACTTTAAAATGACAGCAGGCACTCAGCAGTGCACACATGCAAGTGCGAGAAATTTACTAGGCCTCTAAACTTTCTTGCCCTATTATATACAAGGTACTTATAGGTAGTTTGAACCTGCTAGCCCTATCATATACTAGGGACTTGTAGGGACTGTCATGGCCAATTGTAAGTGTGCCCAATTAAACATTTTTTTTTATCACATCACTGGCCCTGGGCCTGGTTAGCAGAGCCCAGGGCACAGTCAGTTACCACCAGTATCAGTCCGCAAAATAAGGGGGTAAACAGGCCAAATGGGCTACTTTCTAACATGCCCTCCAACAAAAGGTGATGGGTAACCAACTTGCTCCCTGGTAGTCAGCTAAGTGGAAAAACCTGGAAAGTCCATCCGCATTAGCATGAGAAACCCAAGGTCTGTGTTTCACTGTGAAGTCCCTCCCCAATAGACGAATGGACCACCTCAGCAGCTTGGTATTTTCCCCCTCATCTGCATGAGCCATCTGAGAGGTCTGTAGTCAGTTTGAACACAAAAGTGAGTACTACACAAATATGGTCTCAGCTTTTTCAGGGACAAAACCACAGCAACGGCCTGCCTCTCAATGGCACTACATATTTGTTCTCTGAAGAGAAGTTGCCTGGAAATGAAGGCAACTGGCTGATTGAGGCCCTCCTCATTTACTTGTTATTGTTATTGTTAATGGAGATTTGTAGAGCGGATGATCACTGGCAGGTCTCTAAGCGCTAAACTATTGCCCACCCCTGTGATTGACTATTGGTCTCCAGCCAACACTGCCTCAATCCCTTGTTCTGAAACATCTGTCTGAACCACAAATTCCTTTATGTAGTCAGGAAACACTTATCCTGAATACATAGCCTCTTTCAAAGTTAAAGGCCTTCTGTCTGGGGTCCACATCACTTTCTCTGGCCTCTTCTTAGAAGTAAGTTCTATTAGGGGAGCCACAATGGTCCCATAGTTCTGAGCCAATCTTCTATAGTACCCAGTCAGACCAAGGAACGCCCTGACCTGTGTCTGGGTATTATGAGCTGCCCAATCCAAAATTGTTTGGATTGTGGCCTGGAGAGGTTGTACATGGCCTCTACCTCCAAGGTTCCCCAGATATACCACATAACTCTGCCCTATTTGGCACTTGCTGGCCTTAACCCCTTCGCTGCGAGGCCTTTTTCCCCCCTGTGCTAAGCCTTTTTTGGCTATTTGGGATAGTGCGCGCTTAGGCCCCTGTAACCTTTTGACCACATAAGGTATCCACGCCAAATTTGCGTCCTTTACTTCCAACATCATGGGGATTGTAGGGGTACCCAGGGTTTGTTGATTCCCCTGGATTGGTCCCAGAAATTAGCCAAAATACAGCTACATTTTGGTTTTTTGGGGAAAAATGGGAAAAAGGGCTACAAATGAAAGCGTCTGGGTTTTTCCCTGCAAATGGTATCACAAAAGGGTTTGTGGGGCTGAAATCACCATTTTCCCAGCTTTTAGGGAATGACAGACTTTGTCAGAAAACCAACATTTTTAACACAGTTTTGCGTGGATCCACAAATTTCCACCCACCCCACGTTCCCCAAAGTCTTCTGAGATAAATGGTACCTCACATGTGTGGGTCGGCCTAGTGCCCGAGACAGGAAACGGTGCAAAACGCAACGTGGACACACCTCAGTTTCGCACTAAAAAATTACCCTTTTTTGGCAAAGTGCCTAGCTGTAGTTTTTTAACCAAAGCTCTGCCGGCACCTAGGGACGCTTAGCAAACGTATAAATTTTTGAAAACTAGACAACCAGGGGAATCTAGGATGGGGTGACTTGACTGACTCCCACTAGGTTCTGTTACCCAGAATCCCTTGCAAACCTAAAACATTGTAAAAAAAAACACATTTTGCCCACATTTGTGTTGTGGAAAGTTCTGGAATCCGCCCGGATCCACAAATTTCCACCCACCCCGCGTTCCCCAATGTCTTCCAAGACAAATGGTACCTCACTTGTGGGGGTCGGCCTAGTGCCCGCGACAAGAAACGGCGCAAAACACAACATGGACACACCTCAGTTTCGCAGTGAAAAATTACCCTTTTTTGGCAAAGTGCCTAGCTGTAGTTTTTTAACCATAGCTCTGCTGGCACCTAGGGAAGCCTAGCAAACCTATACATTTCTGAAAACTAGAGACCCAGGGGAATCTAGTATGGGATGACTTGACTGCCTCCCTCCAGGTTCTGTTACCCAGAATCCCTTGCAAACCTAAAAAATTGTCCAAAAAAACACATTTTCGCCACATTTCTGTGGTGTAAAGTTCTGGAATCTGCGTGGATCCACAAATTTCCACCCACCCCGCGTTCCCCAAAGTCTTCCGAGAAAAATGGCACCTCACTTGTGTGGGTCGGCATAGTGCCCGCGACAGGAAATGGCGCAAAACGCATCGTGGACTCACCTCAATTTCGCAGTGAAAAATGACCCTTTTTTGGCAAAGTGCCTAGATGTAGTTTTTGAACCATAGCTCTGCCGGCACCTAGGGAAACCTAGCAAACCTATACAATTTTGAAATCTAGACACCCAGGGGAATCCAGGATGAGGTGACTTGACTGCCTCCCACCAGGTTCTGTTACCCAGAATCCCTTGCGAACCTAAACATTTTTCAAAAAGAACACATTTTGCCCACATTTCTGTGGTGGAAAAGTTCTAGAATCTGCGTGGATCCACAAATTTCCACCCACCCCGCGTTCCCCAAACTCTTCTGAGAAAAATGGTTCCTTACTTGTGTGGGTTGGCCTAGTGCCTGCGGCAGGAAACTGCACAAAAACCAACGTGGACACACCTCAATTTTGCAGTAAAAAATGACCCTTTTTTGGTAAAGTGCCTAGCTGTAGTTTTTGAACCAAAGCTCTGCCGGCACTGAGGGAAACCTACCAAACCCACACATTTCTGAAAACTAGACACCCAGGGGATTTCAGGGAGGTATAGCTTGCATGGATCCCCCAACGGTTCCTTACCCAGAATCCCCTGCAAACCTCAATTTTAGCGGCAAAATGCACTTTTTTCACACATTTTAGTGTGGGAAAGTTGTGGAATCACTGGGCTGACACAAATTTCCTACCACCTAGCATTCCCCCGGGTCTACCGATGACAATGGTGCCTCACTCGTATGGGAGGCCCAAGTACCCGCGACAGGCAAGGGCCCAAAACGTAGTGAGGCGACATCAAAATTGCCTATCTCAAAACGACCTGGTTTTGCAAGAGAGGTACCCTGGGCTTTAGGCCCGGTCCTTGGCGGCCACCTAGGGAAACCTACCAAACCCACACATTTCTGAAAACTAGACACCCGGGGGATTCCAGGGAGGTATGGCTTACGTGGATCCCCCAATGTTTCCTTACTCAGAATCCCCTGCAAATCTAAATTTTAGCTGAAAAAATCACTTTTTTGGCACAATTTTGTGTGGGAAAGTTAAGGCATCACCGTGCTGAAACAAATTTCCTACCACCCAGTGTTCCCCTGGGTCTCCCAATAAAAATGGTGCCTCACTCGTGAGGGAGGCCCAAGTCCCTGCAACAGGCAGGAGCCCAAAACGTATTGAGGCGACATCAAAATTGCCTATCACCAAACAACCTACTGCCCCCATCTTCCCTAGTATCTACTGGGCTTTTAGCCCCCCGGTGGGGCAGATTGGGGGCCCCCCAGGGGGGGTTGGAAGGCTGTAATGTTTGCGGGGGAGGGATTGGGGGCATGGGCATGCACGTTGTGGGCAGCCACACTCTAATTAAAATTTGCCCCCAAAACAAACCTGGCATCTAGTGGGCTTTTTGCCCCCCCGGTGGGGCACATTGGGGGATAATGCCCCCATCTGCCCCCCAGGGGGGTTGAAAGTCAAATAGATGCCATGGAGTTTTTTGGGCAAATTTTAATTAGGGTGGGGGCTTCCCAAAACAGGCTGCCAATGCCCCGACCCTAATTAAAATGTGCCCAAAAAATCCCTGGTGAATATTGGGTTTTTTGCCCCCCCGGGGGGCAGATTTGCGGCTAATGCCCCCATCTGCCCCCCAGGGGGGGCAGGAAGGCTGTAATTTGTGCAGGGGAGGGGGTGGGGGCATGGGCATGCCTGTTTTGGGCAGCTCCCACCCTAATTTAGATTTGCCCCAAAAAAATCCCTGCCGACTGGAGGGCTTTTTGCCCCCCCAGTGGGGCAGATTGGGGGCTGATGCCCCCATCTGCCCCCGGGGGGGCAGAACGCCTACTAGACACCAGGGATTTTTTTAGCAAATTTTAATTAGGGTGGGGGTTGCATAAAATGGGCATGCCAATGCCCCCACCCTAATAAAAATTTGCCAAAAAAAATCCCTAGCGTCTAGTGAGCTTTTTGCCCTAAGAAAAACCCTGGCGACTAGTGGGCTTTTCGGCACCCCGGGATGAAGATTGTGGGCTAATGCCCCCATCTGACCCCCAGTGGGGGCAGAAAGCCTACTAGACGCCAGGGATTTTTTTTAAGGAAATTTTAATTAGGGTGGCGGTTGCCAAAAACGAGTATGGCAATGCCCCCACCCTAATAAAAATATTGCCCAAAAAATCCCTGGTGTTTAGTGGGCTTTTTGCCCCACCGGGGGGGTAGTTTGGTGGCTACTGCCCCATCTGCTCCTCAGGGGGGGCAGGAAGGCTGCAATTTTTGTAGGGGAGGGGGTGGGGGCATGGACATGCCTGTTTTGGACAGCCCCCACCCTAATTCAAATTTGCCCCCAAAAAATCCCTGGCGACTAATGGGCTTTTTGCCCCCCCCGGCGGGGCAGATTGGGGGCTAATGCCCCCATCTGCCCCCCAGGGCGGGCTAAAAGTCCACTAGATGCCAGGGAGTTTTTGGGGCAAATTTTAATTAGGATGGGGGCTGCCCAAAACGGGCATGCCAATGCCCCCACCCTAATTAAAATTTACCCAAAAAATCCCTGGCGTCTACTGGGCTTTTTGCCCCCCCGGGGGCAGATTGGTGGCTACTACCCGATCTGCCCCTCGGGGGGGCAGGAAGGCTGTAATTTTTGCGTAGGAGGTGGTGGGGGCATGCCCATTTTGGGCAGCCCCCACCCTAATTCAAATTTGCCCCAAACTAACCCTGGCGTCTAGTGGTTTTTTTTACCCCCCCGGGGGACAGAGAGGCTGTAATGGTGGTGGGGGTGGGGGCATTGGCGTGCCCATTTCAGGCAGCCCCACCCTAAAAGAAATTGCGCCAAAAAAAATCCCTGGTGTCAAGTGGGCTTTCTGCCCCCCAGGGGGGCAGAAAGGCTGTAATGGTGGTGGGGGGAGGGGGCATTGGCGTGCCCATTTCGGGCAGCCCCCATCCTAAAACAAAATGGTGCAAAAACAAAATCCCTGGCGTTTAGTGGGCTTTTTGCCCCCCCGGGGAGCAGATTGGGGGCTACTGCCCCATCTGCCACCCAGGGGGGGCAGAAAGACTGTAATTTTGTGGCCGGGGGTGGGGGCATCGGCATGCCCGTTTTGGGCAGCCCCCACCCCTAATAAATACCCCAAAGAAAATCCCTGGTGTCCAGTGGGCTTTCTACCCCCGGGGGCAGATTGGGGGCTACTGCCCCATCGACCTCCCAGGGGGGCAGAAAGTCTAATTATGCCAAAATAATTATGGGGGGAGCAAAGTCCCTTGCCCACGGGGCCGCTCCCTCCTCCCTGGTGCCTAGTGGGTGGATCCCTGCTTTGGGCGATCCACTAGGGAGGGAGGGATACCATTGGAAAGGGGAGATTCTCCTCTTTCCAGCAATACCTCTTCTGAGTTTCTACGTGCTATAGCCCCCTGAGCATGTAGAAACTCAAACAGAAATGAGCCTCTTGGCTCATTTCAGTTTTGGTTTCACTGAAATTACGTCAGCGCGACGTGTGTGCCGATCGTCCTTTCAGGGAAACCAGGGGGGGACATCGGGAGCTGGGGAAGCTCTTCCCCAGCTCCCGAGGCTCTTTTAACATAAAGGGAATCCCTCTGGTGCACGCACCAGAGGGATTTCCCGGGCGATGTATCATGACGAGCTGGACTCTTCATGAGCACACGACCACTGTGTGCCATGACGAGTACAGCTCGTCATGAGCATCGTAGGGGTTAATACTCAAACCTGCCTCATGCGTGGCCTGAAGCACTTCTCTCAGGTGGTTTATGTGAGCCACCCAGGTGAAAATATACACAACTATTTTATCCAGATAAGCTGCACTGAACTGCTCCAACACAGACAGGACCCGGTTCACCAACCTTTAGAAGGTAGCAGGGGCATTCTTTAAGCCAAAGGCATTATTTTGAACTGGTAATGTCCCTCTTCTGTGGAGAATGCTACCCTCTCCTTTGCTCCTTCAATGAGGGCAATCTGCCAGTAGCCTGAGGTAAAATCTAATGTTGTCATTTACTAATGCAAAAAGAACAATTGATGGACAGAATGCAGAACAATGTAATACATTCACCCCATTACAGAGATCTGGGCCTAAATCCATCGTTTTTTTGCTCACCATATCATTCCAGTTTGGAGACAACCATATGCAAATCAGTCTTGACCCTGCACCCAATTGGAACAGTCCAGCCCGAACTGCCAGGCCAGGTCCTCCCTGGACTGGAAAAAAGCATCCTAGGACCGGTTTTGGGCTTTCAGCCCTCATCAGCCAGGATAGCTTGACTCAAATGACATGGAGAGCACAGAGCTCACATTTGGGCATACCCGTCCCACGCAGGGTGACTAATGAAAGAAGAACAATTGATGGACAGAATGCAGAATAATGTCATACATTCACCCCAGTCGCAAGGATCTGAGTTAAATCCATCATTCTTTTGCTCACCACACCACCACAGTTTGGACCAAGCCATATGCAAATCAGTCTTGACCCTATTCCTAGTGGGAATAGTCCAGCCCAAACTGCCAAGCCGGGACCTCCCTGGACCAGAAACAAGCATCCTGGGATCGGTTTAAGGGCATCACCCTTCATCAGCTATGCTAGCTTGAATCAGGCTGGACTGTTCTCATAAGTTACAGGGTCAGGACTGATTTGCATACAGCCAGGTCTAAAGAATGAAGGATTTAACCCAGAACTCTTGACTGGGGGTGAATATTTTGATTTGTTCTGCATTTTGTCTATTAATTGTATGTCTTTTACTTCCTCACCCTAAGTGCGCTGGGTATGCCCAGACAAGGGTCCAGCGCTCACTGTCCCACAGGATTCAAGCTATCCTGGCTGATGAGGTGTGAAATCCTGAAACCGGTCCTAGGACACTTGTTTCCAGACCAGGGAGGACCTGGCTTGGCAGTTCATGCTGGACTGTTCCCATGAGGCCCAGGGTCAAAACTGATTTGCATGTGGCCAAGTCTAAAAGAATGATGGACTTAACCCAGATCTCTTGATTGGGGGTGAATGTTTTTATTTGTTCTGCATTCCGTCTATCAATTGTGTGTCTTTTACTTGCCTGACAGGTGACACAGGAGCAACAGAACTCATTTTCCTTCTCAGACATATGGGCCCATAGAAATCATTTACCAATGGGTTCTAAGTCTTGTTCTACCCCAAATGCCCTGCCAAGGGTATGTCATGACTTAAAGTCAGGAGGAACTCTCGATACTCCTGGGGTACCACCAACCCCCTGGAGGCCCCCTTCCTTGAGGTTTCTGGTCTCAATATAGAGCAGTTCATCATCCCACTCCTCTTGCCTTAAGGCAATTTGTCTCAAGCCCTCAATCATGGGACAGCCTCTCTTTCCTTTAAAAAACTCCTCTCTGGAGGGTCCACCGGCTCCTGTAAGCTCTGCCAAGTCTGACACCTCTGGCAGGGATGGAGTCCCTTCCTCAGAGGCCAAATCTTCCACTGAAAGCTCAGATTCCTGCTGAACCTCTGGAGTTCACGGGGATAGCTCCTCAGACCCATTACCCTGTCCATAGATGCTTAGCCCACTGCTCCAGAGTGCAATTGTTCATCATTTCCATTCTGGCTAGTCTGTGACTAGCCAGAAAGTCACAGCACATACCAACTCTGGGAGCTCCGATATTCTCATATGGAGCTCTCTCTCCACCTCTGACCATTCATTTGCTTCGAGATAATTTCCCTGTAAACACTGCACTACTGTGAGTGCCTTCATAGAGCCTGTCACACCTCCCCATTCCAAAATCTACCATAGCCATTGGATGGAGTTTGGTCTTGCTGTCTGTATAGGACACCTAGCGAAATGTACAAGATACCAGTGTCTCCATGACCATATTCATACTGGCTCCTGTGTCTCTCAGAGCCTCAACCTCAGTTGCATTGATTTTAGGCCTTTACCTGTACTTATCCATGCTTAGGAGTAAGGTGGCCTGGGTTGTAATATCTTCCTGACCCAGGGATACTAAGGTTGCCTTCGTCACCTCCCTGCCCATTTCTGGGGCACTCTCCACCCCACATTTACACTAGCTATCCCTGGTGACTGCAAACTAGTAAGGCACTTTTTTGGGCAGACAGCATCTCCTTTTTTGTGCCCCGGCTGATTTCAGTCAAATCACTTTCCCACCTTTGAGGGATCAAATGACCTACCATTCTTCCCTGGATACCCTCTTCCCTTGAAGTTGTATTGGCTCAGGCCCCCACGTCCTTGTTCATGTTTTTGTGGGTCTTTTGAGGACTAATTCTGTTTTTAGCCTTCTTTCCCCTGGGGAGGGGGCTGTCCTCCCTTCTTCTGATCACTCCGCTGGTGCTGATTGGAAACCCGGGTTCTCACCCTCTCACCACCTAACTCACTCAACAATGTATGGCTAGTCGGCTTAGAGTCCACTAGATACTGGCACAACTTCTCTTTTACACAATAAATCAACAGCAGATTCTATTCCATACACAGTCTGGAAAAGGGTTATCAATAAGCAGGCAAGACAAATCTCTTATCAGATGAACATTCTGGTTTTAAAAATGTCAACTATCTTGCTTCCATTGAACGATTCATACCTCCCTGGGGTACCGCAACCATTTCTTTTTGATAGTTTGAACGCAGTGGCCCGCAAAAATATAATGTTTATGAGTTTTCTAGGACTGCGCTCCACTGCCTTTAACCGATAGGCTCCAACTGGTGAGGAGGGAGCTTGTAGACTGAGCAATTACAGGTCTGAATCATGGCTGCATTGTCTGTGCTGTTGTCCCACCCTAGACGTTCCTAGAAGACTTCTCCTAAAACCATTATATCTGAAAAGGGGCATTAGCACATTTTGGGAGGCATCTGCTCTCTGTTTTACTTGCATAGATATTCAAACACTAGCAAGCTCCGGAAAATATGTGAGACTGTTGGAAAACTTGCTCTCTCCCTCTCCTGCCTCTCCCCAACCGGTCCCTCCTTCCCAAAAACTCATCATAGACTATTTTTGCACCATGTCCTAGTGTTTCTTTACCAAACTGTGCCACAAGGTTCATTTTATGCTTGATTTTGAAGCTTGTAATTACTGTTATGGTCACTGTACAATTTTGCCTTTTTAGAAACGTGTTATAAACTTGATGGTTTGCTTCGCTTTGTTTTTAATGTGGTAAAGACGCTACGGAGACATTTCTATTGCAATGGTTTTAAATAACTGTGCTAACTTAATAATATACTATACAAGAAGTCAATATGTGCTCTTTCAAAAATTAACTATACAATCCCTCATCCTTGTTTGATTGGTTACCACCAATCCAGTCTTCTACTGCCTTCACTGAGATGTACTCAAAGTTAATCCATGACTGTGTTTTACCTTCTGGGTGAACCTGAACATTACCCTGCACTGCTCTGGGGTCAGACTGAACTTCTTGATTAAGCATTGCCTCATATGAAAGTAGGATTTTGCCTAATCTCTCCGCAGAGTCAGGAGCCTATCCCTCCCAACTACTGGGATCAGTTCCAACAGGAGTGAACCCCAATGCTTGAGGCAGACTACCCTCATCTCAAGGGCCCTTTCAAATGCAGTCATCCATTTGTCAATATCATTCCCCTCTGTGTACCTGGGCACTATTCCTTTGTGGAGCCTGGGGTCAAACCCACCACCCCAGGACATTTCAACCTCCTCTTTATTGTTGCTGCCACCATTTCTTCTTGCTTTCTTCTCCTCCCACTGCTCCTTAGTGAATTCTAGTTTCTTCTGTCCCAAAGCTATTAAAGCTGGTTGGGCCTCAAGCTGCCTGTCTGTGAGGGACAGCAGTGATTCTTGTGTGGGGGATTATGCCCTCCTTCCACTATCTGGAAGTATGTACCTAGTACTATAAGCAATGGATGGAGGAGGCAACATCATCACCTTCTCCTGGGTGACATGGGGGGGGCAGCCTTCCCTCATTCTCTGGGTCTGACCTGGCCCAGGCCTTCGGGGACCTTACCAACTCTACCTTCCTAATCCTGTTATGAACAGGTATCCCCCTAGCCTTACACTGAACCCTAAACCCAGCCACTTTGAATTTAGTAATTTAGGTAGATCCAGCTCCATGGCATCCCTAGTTTTCGGTCTCAACATCTATTCATTAAACTTAGAACACATTTTCAAAAAACAATCAATTGAAAATCAGTTTAGTCTAAATTTAAAGAAATTCAAAAAGAAACATTTGTGTTCGAAGACAATTAAGAGGATTTTAAAGATCCTAAGTTAACTACTGTATGGTGAACTTTGAACACAAGTCTGTATTTACCTCGCTGAATGCCATATGTTGGAAAGTGAATTATTGGTAGGGGTAAGTATGCACCTACCACTAGTAATAAGGTCATCAACATGGTATAGGGTCCAGTAAAGATCTCAGCAAATGAGTCCCTTACTCATCCCTGCTCACTGTCCTGGAAAGTGCATTACGTGAGATTCTTCTAATTTCAAGCACCTGCTTTGACATTCACCAACTCCAGATGTCAGAAGTGGGGCTTATCCATCTGGGAATTGTCACAAGTGCAAGTCATGGACAATCCATTTGAGTATCAAAAGGACTTATTGAAGAGTTGTGATGTATATATGTATTATTTGTACACTTTATTTAACAAAGGGGGAGATGTAGTTTCTTGTGAGATAGAGATGACAGGACCCTTTGGTTCCTGACGGACTCCGTAGAACAGTGACGTAAGTGCGTGGGTGTGGGTGATAGAATTCATGATTTAGAATGTTCAGTTAATGGTTACACACTGAGAAAAAAATATTTGTGTAATACCAAGCTATGTGTGTAGCGTGATCCTTTGAATATACCCAAGATGGGCAGGATGCTACACTTACCTTCAAAATATTGTTGTAGTCGATGTTTTGGTTATGATATCTTTTGTAACAGATTATGTTATGTTATGTTATGTTAGTCATTTTTATAAGGCGCGCAGCTGCCCCAGCCAAGGGGCGTCCCGGCGCCTGATCAGGTACCACAACACAACAAATCAATGCTGGGAAGGAAAGGAAGGAATCAGTCAGCAGTTGGGAACAAAAAAGTTTTTATTTACAGTACCCTGTTTGTATATCAGTTGATATATGGCACTGTGTTTGTTCTAGGTCTAGTTTTGAAATTACTTAACATATCCTCAGAAATGTGGTTTGTGGAATTTCTGTCTTGGAACTTTTGAATGTGGGAGTTATTTCAATCTGTTTTTTTGTTAATCTCTATAGAAAATTAGCTTGTTGTGGAGTCTACCTGACTTGTAGCTTCCTGTCTTAAAAATGAATGTTATCTTAGTGTAATTATCACAACTTCAGAGGAAATAGCGCCAAAACGTAGTTATTGAGTTTCTATTTATTATCCAGGACTTTATGAATTCCGCTGCCATTTCTCATGCACTTCTTTAGAATTTAATATATATATATTTATGCTTATTTTCATCTCAGAAACCATAAAGGTTGTTGCAATTGTCATTGTTATGTATTTGTCTATTTCAGCAGCTGATGTTCATCGGGGTGGCACCTACGGATAAATGAGCTCATTCCATCGAACTCTTCTTCACAGGTTCCCTCCTAATCAAGAGAGATGAAAGAAAGGAACCATACCTCAGTGAGAGAATTCATCCTAGTTGGTCTTTCAGAAGATCCAAAGCTGCAGCTACCACTGTTGTTCTTCTTCATTCAGGTCTATGTTCTCACCCTGGTGGGCAATCTCGGTATAATGACCCTAATCAGGATATCACCCCATCTTCACACCCCCATGTACTTTCTGATCAGTAACTTGTCCTTTGTGGATCTCTGTTACTCCTCTATCATAACTCCAAATATGCTGGCAAATATTGTATCAAAGACAAAAACAATTTCCTTTTCGCAATGTTTAACACAGACATTTTTCTTTGCCGGCTTAGGGAGTGTTGAAGTGTTCCTTCTAGCAGTGATGTCCTACGATCGTTTTGTGGCTATATGCAATCCACTGGTTTATGCTGCCATTATCACAACTCAGTCTTGTCTGTACATTGTGGCTGTCTGCTATTTAGTGGCCTTCATTCATTCCATGATTCACATCCTTTGTATACTAAGGTTGGATTTCTGTGGCTCCATGAGGATTGCTCATTTCTACTGTGATGTGCCACCACTGCTAAAAATCTCCTGCTCCGACACCTCTCTTAATGTGACTATACTTAATTTTGTGACTGGAAGCCTTATTTTAGGTTCTCTCATCTGCATTCTTGTCTCGTACGCTTATATTGTTTACACCATCCTGAAGATCAGCTCATCTAAAAGTAGATTGAAAGCCTTTTCTACTTGTTCCTCCCACTTTGTCTGTGTCACCTTATTTTTTGGGACGCTTGTTTTTATGTATATAAGACCAAGCTCAAAGTATGCTATGGAGCAGGACCGCGTGGCATCTGTATTCTACACTGTGATAATTCCCATGCTGAACCCCATTATCTACAGCCTAAGAAACAAGGATGTCAAAGAGGCCTTGAGAAAAATAATTAACAGAAAATCTTGGTGAAATAAAGCTGGATTGATCTGGTGCATTGAAGTGTGGAGAACACATTTTACGACCTAATCATCTTGGGTTGTATATATAGATTTGCTTTTAAATGCTGTTATGAGTGCGCTTATGTGCACATATGTGTACACCAACACTTTGTGTATCGCTTCAAATATGCATGCTATCAGAAGAAGATAAGGAATCTTTACTTGCATAGGCTCACTCATAAAAGAGTTTTATACCATATGTTACAAACACTATACATGCTCAAGTAGAACTAAGGATAGTGTTCTTGTTCTGCAGACCATGTTACACGTATTTAGTGTCTCACTGCTGATGTTGCAGTTATATAGAAGACATTCTGTTGTCTAAAACTGGCTTATAAGATAATAGGACCGAACTGTATTTCTCAGTGCTGCAGGAATCATCCTATAATATGAGGGTTGGGTAATGGTTGTTGGGCATACATATTGTCTTGTTTTCCTCTACTAAATGCCAAAAGTTGTACATACAAAGCAATGAATACAGTGTAATAATACCAAATACATGAATCCACTTCCATATATAACTTATCTTTAATGCCTGGTGAACTGATGCACATTGCAGCTCATGAGATAGATCACTGAAATAAAGAGCTCATTTAGGGCATAACCAATCAGTCACAAAACAGCCTAATTGTGTAGATCTTGCCTCTGCCAGACCTGCTGATGTTGGCAAAAATGACATTTTTTTTCTGAAAAAGTAGAGGCCTATTTCTAAAAATCTATAACAAATGACCCTGAAGTGCAGAAAGCTGGTGGTATTTCAGATTTTTCCTGCTGGATTCCAGCAGGCAAAGCATGGTGGTCACATACAAGAAAATCACCCTCAAGAGCCACACTAAAAAGGGTGGGTCTTCATGTGCTGGTACACTAGCAGCCCTTTGATAACACAAAGGCAGAGCTACCTAAAGGTAACTCTTGCAAACTCATCAACTCTCAATTTCAAATAATGCATGTGAGGTATCTGGACAGAGACATTTCCATTCCCGTTGCCTCTAAATAATGGCTTCATGTTATTGAGAACGCTTGGGGCCATTTCTTCCAATCTAACTCAGATCAATAGATAGTATTAGCCTGAGAAGTTAAAAGGTATATTACAAACTCAAAGCCAGACTGATATCTATTAATCTCAAGAACATACTATAACAATACGAGATAGTCAAAGGAAGACGTACACGTCGTACACTATTGGCCCTCAACATCAAAGAGCATATAAGAACTTCTGTTGCAGCAAAACAGAAAATAAGGTAAAGGATTTGATGATTAGACGAATGGTTTCAATCATTCTCCCCATACATTGAAAAGATTTGCAACATTTACTAAATCCTGCGCTGAACTAGGGACAGGAAAACCCCATAAATGAAGGAAGCAAAAACGTTTTCAACATCAGAACCTCTGGAGAAGTTCTATAGGTAAGGAATCATGTATAACATGAAGCCATACAATCAGAGATGTCAAGAGAGGTCTGCACCCCTCCAAGCCTAAATAGAATCTGACTAACCCAAAGGTGGGTTCACTAATTAAAATGCACAAAGTTCATTTCATAAATATAACCTCATGCACATCACAGTACTTGGCGCCTTGAACACATTCCCCATATTCCAGTCTCCACTTACAAAGTGTCCTGGGGTCCCTCCCTTTGTCTGATAGTACCAACTGGCAACACTCATGTTGTTATTTATTAAAATTGTTTGACCTTGCCAATTCTTCCTTGCCTACCTAACTTAGAAATACAATTCTGCTTTTCCGTAACTAATGAATACCTTTGTTCTGCACCTGCAGAGAAACAAACATGCCAAAAAATATCTTTCAACTTATTAAATGTCTCAACTGAACGCTTAGGGCCTACAATCAAGCTAACTTAACAGTTTTCTTTAAATGTATATTAATTCTATAACCTACGTCGAAGCCAATAAATTAAAACTTTAATAAAGGAATCAAGCTATATTATACTGTACTCTTATATGCAGCACAAAAAAACTAATTAATGTATTATTAAACAAAAATGACAACTGGTCACAATTCATAAAGAAAGCATTAAGCACACATATGATTCATTCTCATTAATCCCTGATGAATGCACTGCAATAAATGCATTTCAGCGCACCACCTTACAATCTAAACCTATAGTAGATTAATATCAGCAATCCAGATGTTTCTGAAAAGGAATAATCTTAATATGCACACACATATGTAAAAAAAACACACAAAAAGTGCTATTTTTATACCTTATCTCATTGGTACTATTGCATCCCACGGGTACATAAGGCCAAATGTAAATATATATGTGGCATAAAGGTAATGAGAGCCAGAGTCATTACCTACATATGCCTTTCAAGGAGAAACTGAAGTATCTATCAATCTCAAATATTCTGTTATTTCTAATGTGTTTGTGTCTACTATAAGATTGTGCCCTGAAAGAGAGGATGTACATTCCCTCTACGACTCTCTACGACATTTGTGGAGCTGACTGTGCAGCCTGAACTGGTGAGCCTGGACAGGTCATTCTCATGTGAGTCAGCCAAAAGACTGGACAGACTGGACAGATACAGTAGTGCATGAACAGTAAATGAATTTGAAAATGCTGTTAGGTCTTCTTACCTGCTGACAGGCTCAATGAATCAAAGACTTGAGACAACACCTTCAGGACTTGAGAGTAGCTTGTAGGAAAGCCATGATTGAAATGTTATGAGGGAAGTCAGCCTTAACAATAAGTATAATCAGTACATCCGTCATATCACTGCACAAGGTTTGATGAGCTATTTGTCTAATTAGGTTAATGTGGGCATATTTTTCTATTTCTATCCCCCGCAGTCTGCACTAGTCTCATAGGTGACACAAAGTAGGCATGCCCTTTTCCATCATTCCGAATCCTGGTATAACTCAGTTTGAATCATGGTGCTTTGATGAAATAAGTGATATTGTTGTGGGAACGACTTTTGTATTTGATATAGCTGCCCCCCCATTATAAACTCTCGCCTAACAACACGCATGTGCTGTTTGATGCAAGGGGTGGTGTATACAGTAAATGACTTGGAGCCCACCCTTACTTACCATTGGTTCACTCCATCTTCACGCTTCAATGCATCCATCCAATTGTGCATCACAGGCTATTACACCAGTTCTGTTACTTCAGTGAAGCATGGGCTAAGCACAAATTAATTATACCTAAATAGTTGCCATGCGCTGTTCGCATTATGATTAAGGTACTATTTCTTTTTTTTACCTCCCACTCCCCTTTGTGCCTGGTGCTTCCGTCTCCTCTAGTGCAAACTCGACCCAAAGGTAATGGAAAACACAACATGAGCTTCAGTTACATTACATACATGAATTTTCAATTTATTTTTTTATTTAGGCATGGAGAAGCATTAAACAACATTGCATTTTTGTTTTTGTTTAAGAATGGGGTGATTTGCTCAGAATCAAAGGATGTTGAGCCAATGCCAAGACTCATACCTGCCGCTTGGCCAATTTAACAATGTTTGGTGCTTCAAACTGAATTGAGCCGCCCGGCATGTACTATGTCATGGAATACTTCACTGTATCCCCCGTAGCTGATTCCTCGTCAATGTTGCTTTCAGTCTCCACTATTCATTGTTGTTTGTGTCCCCTCATGCACACTCTTGTTCAAGAAGACTTCAAAACATTAGCCCAAGAGGTTCAGTATTTGCCGAGCAGCCTGAGAGGGGGCAGATCTACTCATACTAGGATCTGTGTTCAAGCTCTTGACAACCACCCAACAAGAAGAGTAGACTGGTTTTAGGCCACTCTCCTTAGCAGGCGTTGGAGGAAATGGTTCAGACTGCATTACCCTGTATTCCCAGCTGAGCCAGACAACTGCAAAATGGGCGGGGATTATAAACAGGTGGTGTGCTATTTCTGCAGTTTAAGGGAATGGGTAGCCGGTCACAGTGAGCCCCTAGAATTATGCAACGGTGTCTCTTACACCAGTTAGTTCACAAGCAGAAAACATCCATAATGTATTCATATTACCCCTCCATACCTATACTGATGACAATGTGAGCACCCTACAGCCTGGATGCAAAAGATTGCAATAATGCTAAATCCAGGATCCGAAGGCTGCAGTCAAAGGCTGCACATCCTTGATGATCAGAGCTGCCATTATGTAGCGGCACCTTATATTTTATTATTCATTCTACTCCGTGAGGACGAATGAAAAATAAATGTTCTCTTTTTGGCTGCGCATTCAGCTCTTGGGATCAAGGAGCCCACATTAACAAGCATTGACAAAGTCAATAGGTCTTGTCTATGTGAGATCTACAGGCTCTGCCAATGTTTCTTAGCCGTGGTGCAATATTGCTGAAAGTAAAGAAAAAACCACTCAGTCATACAAGCGAGACCGATGGGTTTTGCCTTTGCTTGTTTCATATGACTTTTCAACCACATGCACGAGATGAGTTGGCTGCCACTTTACAGGAAAATCAGTGCAGCCATTGTATTACATGAGCTAGATATTCAGGCCAATTTTCCCTGAGTTTACACTATAGTTGGCATCTATTACATAGTTGTGCCCTTTCTTTGATTACTTTGAAATGTTAGTGTTTCAGGGTATTTCCCCAAAAAGTGAGAGTGATGCAGGACCACCTAATCATTGTACACACGTCAGTAAGGTTGGTGTTGCGCTATGTTCCTGCACACAAGGAGGCTAGGTGGTTAAAATTCATTTAACAGAATGAATCCAGTTGCAGGCTGCTCATGAAAGGTGTCATGCACCATTGTGTGGTGACACTGTACACAACTGGCATCTCTAAGGCAGAGGCACTATTCTCCTAATTCCCTTTTTGCACCTATCAGTCAGTGTAAAGCCACTCAGTTTACATCAAAGCCACAACATTCAGAGGGACAAAAGCAAAGTTCAGCTGTTGATAGGTAAACATGTAGCATGTTGATTGGTACTCATGAAATATTTGCCATTTTAACATTATATTTATTCTTCAGTATCAGCTGAATCATGGGGATGTTGTGACATTGTATTCTTTGTTCCATTAAGTAGGTGCTACTTGATTTGTGTCATTATTGACTGCATATAGATGTCCTGCATTCATTTTTCAATATGCTGACACCATTTCTTTACATCTAAACACAATAAATGTAATTTGGGATAGGGAGAGTGCCAGAGTTTCCTGTCCCAGAGGAAGGAAACTGACTGGTCTGTGTTTTGTTGATGGTGAACACGTCACGCTTCATATGTAGGGATGATAAGAATTCATAACATCTCCACTTGGTTTTTAACCTTATTAGAGTAAAATTGTGTGATGACTCACCTAATAAAATGATCAGATTCATCCTAGTTGCCACCTTTCACCTAGACATTTCATATGCCCTGGGAGGGAGGGCCCATTCAGGCAGATACAATTTCCTGAACGAGAATTGGAGCCTTTGATGAAGCATGCCAATGTCACTGTTGGACTTGGCCCTTCTGGCAGGTTCCCCCCTGAACTTTTTTGATTTTTACTGGTGACTTGGTGTGGTGATTGTTTGGTTTCTGCGCACTTTCCCTGTGTCCCAGGGTAAAGTGCGTGCGTGCTCTGAGTGCATGTGGTGAGATAGGCCTGCCCTCCCATAGGAATGCATGGGGAATGTATGTGTCCCTAGTAGTTCCTGATGCGTGGGGTGTGCAGGCCCGAGTTTGGTATGTGCGGACTCGTGGGAGTGAATGCTGCGCGATGATGTGTGCGGCGTGTATGTACCTAGTGTGGAAGTGCCACTTCTAGAAGTGGGCACTTCTGTGTGCAGTGTGTCTGTCGCGTGATTGGCTGGTCATGTCATGTGACGGGCTAGGGATTCCCCAGTGTCAGGATGAGTCACCCAGTGGTGAATGGGGAGATCAGCAGCTAGATGGGTGGGAGGAGTCCACCTGGGTCCTGAATAGGACAGGGTTTTCCAAACACAATGCTGGCCCCGCCCCCTGTGGTGCGACTGACGACCCTAGCCCTTCCAGTGAATAGAGTGAGGGGCTGAGCACATCAAGGGTGCTCCCCAACCAGCTGCGACTGGTTTTCCCCCTCACCCTGAACCCAGAACAAAGGGTTTGCCTGTATAAAAATGGGGCTGTGTCCCCACAGAAACTGTTCTGCTTTTGGATCCTGACCGGAGGGGGCTGCTGCTGGAGGCTAGGAGGAACCGCCACTTGGGACTGCCTTCCTGCCCTGGAGGGCCCAGTGAGCTGGCCCCTGGCCCAGCCTTGCCCCCCTGCCTATCTTCCTACAAACTTTGCAGGGGAGAACTCTGCTGGACTTGCGCTTTTTATTGTATGCTCCCTAAAGCGCCTGGAAGCGCTTTCCTTTCACCATAGCGCTAGAAGCGCGCTATCTGTGGCCCCAGCAGCGCTGTGCTGCGATCCTTTACCGGGGAACCCCGACGTAGGGATTCCCCCGCTGGCGATCCTCGCGGGTGCCTACCCCGCATTGTGGTATTCGTTGGCGGGTGCCCACCCCGCTTATTTAATTATTTCTAAAAACGGGTGCCCACCCCTTGTTGCGGTGCCCTCCTCGCGGGTGCCCACCCCGCTTTGCGTGCCTTGAACGGGGAAGCCCCCGTTGCATTGTTATTTTCGAAGGCGGGAGCCTACCCCGCGTCGCTGCCTTCCCGAGGAAGGAAATCCGGAGTCCCCGCCTCGTCGTCTCCCTGCCGCGCTGGGATTGGTCCAGCGGGAGGGAGTGTCGCCACGTGACCGGGGCCCCCACGGAGGAAGCGGCGCTGGGACGGAAGGAAGCGGACGGGAGCCTACCCCGCGCTTCCCTGAGAGGAGAAGAGAGAGCGAGTCAGGCCGGCCGGCCGGAGTGCTGCCGGTCACGGTGAGGTGGGAGGACGCTGCTGCAGAGAACCGGTAAGTGGGGGTGTCCCCGCCGGTCTCTCCTCCGCGCTGTGCCGGAATTTGGAGCCCCAAGAGGCTCCTGCTGCGGGACCATTTCTTTTGTGCAAACATAAGGCACCGGGACCCCCCAAGGATCGGGCGGCCCCGGAAGGCAGCGGGCTGCCCCCACGTGTTTGGGGACAATTGTTCAAGGGAGGCTCTAAACCGAGGGGGCCATCATTATTTTCTCGAGCGCGAGTGGCGCTCCAACGGTTGGGGCACATTTTGATTTCGAGCCCACGAGGCTCTAACGGGGCACGTTTGTTTATTGAGCCCACCAGGCTCCAACGTTTGGGGGCATTCTTGTTGGCCGAGCCCAGAGAGGCTCCAAGGTATGCCACATTTGTTTTAAAAGGCACAGTGGTGCCCACACTCCGTGTTCACAGCTGCCCAGCACTTAGTGGGCAGCTGCAATGTTTAGGTTGTACATTGGGCGCCTGGCTTGCGCAGTCTGCGCAGTCGCGCCGTGACATTATTGGATTGGTCATTTCTGCACCCCTGAGAGGCCAGTTGGCCTGGGGGGACAGTTTTTCTGTATTGTGCCCTCCCCTAGGGTACCTGGTGATTTTTATATATGTACTTTTGCGCCTGCGCAACGTCTTTATGATATTCTCCTCCCTAAACTGCGTTTATGCATTGAAGATTGATTTACTAGTAGTAATTATGCTAGTGTGTTCTTGTTTCCTTTCCTGCACCTCTGAATATGTTTATGCGTCATGTGCTTTACACCTCTAAATGTATTTTATGCATCCTGTGTTTATGTGCTTAGACCCCTACAGGTAGAGTGATACTTAGGTGGTTGTTTTCTCCTTAGTACAGGTGGTACTAGTGAGGTCCTAGTTCCCTGCGTGGTATTCCTAAAGGTGGTTAGGGTTGCGTAGGTAGTACTTTCTGGTTACCAGTAGTGACTGGTTGTGTGCTATATGTTCTATTTTTAGTGCTACAGTGATTGTATGTGCTATGTTCTAAAATATTATTCCTACGTTCTAAGTACTATTTCTAAAGAGTGCTAATTCCTGACAGTGGTCCATGTGGCCCTGTCCCCTGTATATATAATCCCTTGTAAATTCTGCCCGTGCCTGTTGGCACATTGTAAAGTGTGTGTTTTTATCTAATGTGTTGTGTATAATACAAAGGCTATTTTTATAGAATACCTTGTGTGGAGTTTCCTTTGTGGTGGGCCTTGGGTGTTGTTGCTGGGTGCGCGCGCAAACGCTTTACACATTGCCTCAGGGATAAGCCTGTCTGCTCGTGCCAAGCTACCAAGGGGGTGAGCAGGGGTTATCTTTGGCGTGTAACTTCCTTGCCCTGACTAGAGTGGTGGTTTCTGCCTGACTTTGGCGCAAGCCTTAGCCAGCCAGAAATCCCATTTCTAACATTGGTGATCAGCGGTGGGATTTGGACTTGCGTTTGCGCTGTACCGCAGCGGCAACTGGCCGCACTACAAAACTCTGCATTTAGATAAATCACATGGTATAGGGATTATTGTTTTAAAATTGTTTTTAATTGTCATTTCTTTGGAAATGTGTTTTTGTGCACTATGAGTTAGGTGTCCCTAGCTCGGGAGGGTAGATCATCCCCCTTAGTGCATTGTGTTTCCTGGATTCACCAGAGGGTGGGATCCAGTGGTGGCAGCGTAATAGTGTCCTGTACATTTGTCCCCCGCCCTGCGCCCAGAGTTGGTACCTGTGTCACGTGGTGGTCAGGTTGAGGAATCAGGGGTGGTAGAAACTGCCTTACCAGTCCGAGGGGAGGGTTGTGTGTGGATGAGTGGTGAGTGGCACTAGGCAAGTGAGTGTGAGTTCTCTGGGTTAGAGAGCTTGCTGAATCTTTTTGTGAATTGTGTACTCCTGTTAAGCTCAGACCCCTAGGTTCCCTGTGTGATCTTTTCTCTAGAACGTCTGCCAGAATGGAGCCTGCTTTTGATCTCAGTGATCTAGTTTATTACAGTATGCAGGAGTTGGAAAGGTTCTGTAGAGAGAGAAACATAGGGGTGAGCGAGTCAGACACTGTGTACGAATTGAGGAACTACATGATTGGATGGCAAGCAGATGAATGGGAACGTGAGCGCAGTGAGGAAGAAAGTGCCCGGGCCTCACACCTGGAGGGTGGTGGGTCCGTGGGGAGCCCTGAAGATTTAGAAGAAGATGACAGTACCTGGACTCCAGTAGAGAGTGAGGACCCCGTAGGTAGGGAGTCCCTTGCTGGGTCCAGCGTAGGAGATAGCGCCTCATCCCTTTCCTTGTCCCCTGAGTATAGTGGTAGTTTTCTGGATTCCCCAGTGAGGGTGGAGTCCAGGGGGGGCAGCGATATAAAGTGCAGTACAGAGAGTCCCAGTCCCCCGAGTGTGGTACCTTGTTCCCGAGAGGAGGAATGTAGGTTGAAGTTCAGGGGCAGTAAGAAGCTGTCTCACCAGTCTTGGGAGGAGGCTGTGGAGGAATGTCATGATGCACTGGTGGACTGGTTGGTGTTTAACCCGGAGCAGGATTTGGATGGAGTACTAAATATGATTATCAAGGAGCAGATGCTCAGTAGTTGTTCTCCAGGGTTGCGCCAACACCTGTTGAGGTATAACTCTTTTTGTCCATTTGAACTTGCAGAGGAAGCAGACCGCTGGGAAAGGGCCAAAGGTTCTCTAGTGTCATTAGTGAGTGATTCCAACAATAGTGGGTCAGAGATCCTCCAGCCCAGCGTGGTGGAGGAGGCTCAGTGTAGCCCAGCTAGGTCCCAGGATAGCGAGGAGGGTGTAGGGGCTCACTGCCTGGCTCAGTGGAGCAGGAGTGAGGGGGTGACCGAGGGTACCCAGACGCCCGAAACCCTGCCTCAGGACTTGGATGGTTTCATGAGGGAACACCAAGTTGGGGACCTAGGCTGTCCTGTTAGTCCACTTGAGGAAGATCTCTTAGTGAGTGGAGGACCTGGGGCACCTGTAACCAGGGCTCCTGTGGTTCTGGAGTCTGGCGGTACCGCTCCGGTAGGGAGGGTACAGGAGTCCAGCGTGAGTGATTGGGGGATGAGTTTCCCAGTGGAAGAGCCGGTGGGTCAGGGACTTCCCAGTTGGGCTAGGTTCCCGTGTAGTGACCAGGGTGACACCACTTCTGTTCTGGGGGATCTCCGCGCACTGTCAGGTGGACAGGGGACGGGAGATCAGCGCCAGACAGACAGTCGCTCGACATACGTGTCATTTGATAGCCTCAGGGGGATGGAGTGGAGATCCCCAGAAGTCCTGGAGTGCCAGGCAATTATTCCACCAAAGGTTCTAGGCCGGAGGTTGGAAGGCCAGGTTCGGGATCAGCCTGACCTGAAGGGTGGGACGTCTGTAATCAGCGTCCCGACCAGTTCTTCTTCCAGAAGTACCGCCCCAGTTGGTAGGGAGCAGGGTTCTGGAAGGGGGTGCAGAGGGTGGGAGAGCCCACCTCTGCCCCCGGTACAACCTGAGGGGTTAAACCCTGGGTTGGAATGGCGTTCTAGGTGTACCCCTCGCCAGAGGAGGAGGAACCCTAGGAGAAGAGGTAGGGGGAGGAGAGCCTTCCCTGAGACTCCTGGTCCGCCTGAGGGTGTAGACCCTAGGCTGGAGAACCAGTGGCAGTGTAGTCCTGTCTTTCAGAGAGGAAGAGTGGAGAATGGCCGCTATGTGCCAGGGGTTACTACCCCCCACTCTGTGATTAGGCAAAGACCGGTGGCACCTGGGTGGCCTAGGGCCTGGTCTTGGCCGCGGACAACTTGGGAGTACCAGTGGGGTAGCCCAGTTGGTCCAGACAGTGGTGTTAGAAAGAGTTCCATGGGTTCACCGTGGCGTAGAACCGGAGGGTGTCCCTGCAGTTGCGGGCCCGCGTCCGTGTTCTATCGCCCCAAGCAGGGAAGTCCATCACGGTGGTGATTGGGCTGCCCTGCGTTTTGGCTGGAAGGGGGTTGTGTTGGACTTGGCCCTTCTGGCAGGTTCCCCCCTGAACTTTTTTGATTTTTACTGGTGACTTGGTGTGGTGATTGTTTGGTTTCTGCGCACTTTCCCTGTGTCCCAGGGTAAAGTGCGTGCGTGCTCTGAGTGCATGTGGTGAGATAGGCCTGCCCTCCCATAGGAATGCATGGGGAATGTATGTGTCCCTAGTAGTTCCTGATGCGTGGGGTGTGCAGGCCCGAGTTTGGTATGTGCGGACTCGTGGGAGTGAATGCTGCGCGATGATGTGTGCGGCGTGTATGTACCTAGTGTGGAAGTGCCACTTCTAGAAGTGGGCACTTCTGTGTGCAGTGTGTCTGTCGCGTGATTGGCTGGTCATGTCATGTGACGGGCTAGGGATTCCCCAGTGTCAGGATGAGTCACCCAGTGGTGAATGGGGAGATCAGCAGCTAGATGGGTGGGAGGAGTCCACCTGGGTCCTGAATAGGACAGGGTTTTCCAAACACAATGCTGGCCCCGCCCCCTGTGGTGCGACTGACGACCCTAGCCCTTCCAGTGAATAGAGTGAGGGGCTGAGCACATCAAGGGTGCTCCCCAACCAGCTGCGACTGGTTTTCCCCCTCACCCTGAACCCAGAACAAAGGGTTTGCCTGTATAAAAATGGGGCTGTGTCCCCACAGAAACTGTTCTGCTTTTGGATCCTGACCGGAGGGGGCTGCTGCTGGAGGCTAGGAGGAACCGCCACTTGGGACTGCCTTCCTGCCCTGGAGGGCCCAGTGAGCTGGCCCCTGGCCCAGCCTTGCCCCCCTGCCTATCTTCCTACAAACTTTGCAGGGGAGAACTCTGCTGGACTTGCGCTTTTTATTGTATGCTCCCTAAAGCGCCTGGAAGCGCTTTCCTTTCACCATAGCGCTAGAAGCGCGCTATCTGTGGCCCCAGCAGCGCTGTGCTGCGATCCTTTACCGGGGAACCCCGACGTAGGGATTCCCCCGCTGGCGATCCTCGCGGGTGCCTACCCCGCATTGTGGTATTCGTTGGCGGGTGCCCACCCCGCTTATTTAATTATTTCTAAAAACGGGTGCCCACCCCTTGTTGCGGCGCCCTCCTCGCGGGTGCCCACCCCGCTTTGCGTGCCTTGAACGGGGAAGCCCCCGTTGCATTGTTATTTTCGAAGGCGGGAGCCTACCCCGCGTCGCTGCCTTCCCGAGGAAGGAAATCCGGAGTCCCCGCCTCGTCGTCTCCCTGCCGCGCTGGGATTGGTCCAGCGGGAGGGAGTGTCGCCACGTGACCGGGGCCCCCACGGAGGAAGCGGCGCTGGGACGGAAGGAAGCGGACGGGAGCCTACCCCGCGCTTCCCTGAGAGGAGAAGAGAGAGCGAGTCAGGCCGGCTGGCCGGAGTGCTGCCGGTCACGGTGAGGTGGGAGGACGCTGCTGCAGAGAACCGGTAAGTGGGGGTGTCCCCGCCGGTCTCTCCTCCGCGCTGTGCCGGAATTTGGAGCCCCAAGAGGCTCCTGCTGCGGGACCATTTCTTTTGTGCAAACATAAGGCACCGGGACCCCCCAAGGATCGGGCGGCCCCGGAAGGCAGCGGGCTGCCCCCACGTGTTTGGGGACAATTGTTCAAGGGAGGCTCTAAACCGAGGGGGCCATCATTATTTTCTCGAGCGCGAGTGGTGCTCCAACGGTTGGGGCACATTTTGATTTCGAGCCCACGAGGCTCTAACGGGGCACGTTTGTTTATTGAGCCCACCAGGCTCCAACGTTTGGGGGCATTCTTGTTGGCCGAGCCCAGAGAGGCTCCAAGGTATGCCACATTTGTTTTAAAAGGCACAGTGGTGCCCACACTCCGTGTTCACAGCTGCCCAGCACTTAGTGGGCAGCTGCAACGTTTAGGTTGTACATTGGGCGCCTGGCTTGCGCAGTCTGCGCAGTCGCGCCGTGACATTATTGGATTGGTCATTTCTGCACCCCTGAGAGGCCAGTTGGCCTGGGGGGACAGTTTTTCTGTATTGTGCCCTCCCCTAGGGTACCTGGTGATTTTTATATATGTACTTTTGCGCCTGCGCAACGTCTTTATGATATTCTCCTCCCTAAACTGCGTTTATGCATTGAAGATTGATTTACTAGTAGTAATTATGCTAGTGTGTTCTTGTTTCCTTTCCTGCACCTCTGAATATGTTTATGCGTCATGTGCTTTACACCTCTAAATGTATTTTATGCATCCTGTGTTTATGTGCTTAGACCCCTACAGGTAGAGTGATACTTAGGTGGTTGTTTTCTCCTTAGTACAGGTGGTACTAGTGAGGTCCTAGTTCCCTGCGTGGTATTCCTAAAGGTGGTTAGGGTTGCGTAGGTAGTACTTTCTGGTTACCAGTAGTGACTGGTTGTGTGCTATATGTTCTATTTTTAGTGCTACAGTGATTGTATGTGCTATGTTCTAAAATATTATTCCTACGTTCTAAGTACTATTTCTAAAGAGTGCTAATTCCTGACAGTGGTCCATGTGGCCCTGTCCCCTGTATATATAATCCCTTGTAAATTCTGCCCGTGCCTGTTGGCACATTGTAAAGTGTGTGTTTTTATCTAATGTGTTGTGTATAATACAAAGGCTATTTTTATAGAATACCTTGTGTGGAGTTTCCTTTGTGGTGGGCCTTGGGTGTTGTTGCTGGGTGCGCGCGCAAACGCTTTACACATTGCCTCAGGGATAAGCCTGTCTGCTCGTGCCAAGCTACCAAGGGGGTGAGCAGGGGTTATCTTTGGCGTGTAACTTCCTTGCCCTGACTAGAGTGGTGGTTTCTGCCTGACTTTGGCGCAAGCCTTAGCCAGCCAGAAATCCCATTTCTAACAGTCACTATCAGCTGTGCTCATGTCCATCCCGCATCCAGATGTAATATATCGGGTGCCCAATTATGTGGAAAAACTCACAAGGGCTATGGACGGAAATGGTGGAGATGTGCCGTGGTACACCATTCTAAGATGGCTACCACAGGAACCAGGATTAGGAAGTGGCTTGCACTTCTAGGACGTGCCTCAAGATCCACCATTTAACTGCATGGAACAGGTGTCTACTATTGGAGTTTCCCTGTTCATTTCGACTGGGTGTTTATTCCAGCGTTTCTGCCTAAGACTACGTTCTTGTTGTCAAATCATACTCCTCCAGTTAAGTGGCGGCAGGTTTTTCATTTAAGCAGCTGCTTACAGTTTTTGCTGTTTTACAAATTTGCTTGGGTAATTTTTTTTCGAGGTTGTTTATCTTCCATGAAATTTGACTGTTTGTTAATACGGGGAAATAAAAAGGAAGGAGAACATTCCTTCTTATGACTTTTCCTTTTATTGGCGAGGAGTTATAATTATATTTGCAATGGGCACCTTCATGTTTGCAGTATCCTAGTGTGCAATTAATCTATTGCATGGATTTGTCAATTTGGAATTTTGATTGAAATTCTACAAGCAAATTACCACTGTTTGAATTCTATGTTTAGGGATTTGCAGGTCATGATGCTGTGTTTACTCTTGTTTACTTATTTACCTTGTTTCTGATTGTATACTGAAACTTATGCAAGTTCTGATTTTCGTAGACTTGTGGGTTATTATTAGGCGATGCATATAGATGCAGATGTATATTAGAAGTTCATTGTTTGTCGATATTTTTCTTTTCACAGGTTTCCCTCCGAGGTGTACCTTCTCTTTTTATTTTTTTTTTTTTTTGCAAAAACAATTTTTATTGCAGAACTCAGTTACAGTTACCAACAACAACGATCATCATAGCAATGGTCATCTCCCGCGTGCAGGGACCGGTGCATAGCACAGCCTAAACCACTTCCAGCTACAACTGCACTGTCCCCCAGCACTCCCCTATGCAAATGCACCCTCCCCCCACCCACATGTCAGTGTGCCATAACATCAGGTACCAGGATAAGTCTCTCTTTTAAGTAACCCTGTTAGTGGCTGCGGGCTACTCCCCATCCCGATAGCCAGGCTCAGAGCAGAACTCCGAGGTGTACCTTCTCTAATTCCCTTCTACCCATTTGGCCTCTCTGTTACGCTGGTGTCAATAACACAGTGACGGAGCTGCCGTAAGGGTCTCTGAAGAGGAACTGTTCCTGAGGATCTTAGACCCTGACAGAATAGCAGACCCAAGAGATTTTGATCCTCCTGAACAGTATCACTCAGAATGGCCACTATGAAGGATTCATAGCTGCATGTTAGCTGAATTAAAAGGAGAAGCATTGGGATCTAGGGCTGAAATGTCTGCCTTAGCCAAACAAAAAGTGAATCAGTTACAGGTAAAATTGGATGCAGTCTCAAGCACAGTCACTTCACCTGAAGGAACATGGGTAGCACTACTCCTATAGTAGTGGCAGTTACTGTTCCGTCACCAGTGCCACTGGCTCCACCGGAACATTTTCTTGGGAATCCTGAGAAGGTCCAAACCTTTTTAACTCAGGCACAACTATATTTTATGGTACGTCCTCAATCTTTCGTGATGTACAATCTATGGTGGCCTTTCTAATTTCATACTTAAGTAGTGATGCTGCACTTTGGGCCACTCCATTAGTAAATGAAAACAATCCTCTGTTAAATAGTTCGGCAAGCTTCAAGACTGAGGTTGAGAACGTCTTTGATCGGAGGACTATTACTGGATCGGCCTACCGTGAATTGCTAGAGTAGCGGCAAGGCAAGAAGCACTTGTGGCCTCATTACGATGCCGGTGGGGCTGCAGTGGCCATCAGTGGCAGTACCAATGCCATCAGACCAATCAAGCCCCTCTGCCACAATATGATGGCGGGCGGATGGGTGGCTGGCGGAGAGACTGTATTAAACTAATTCATCTGGCTCAAGGAGCCCGCCAGACCGTCGGATGGACTGTAATCCCTACAATGGTGGCGGTGCCTGCTCAGGCACCACTCTAGGGATTACAATATCAGTTTCCACTAGAAGTTTCATGGCGGTTGCCATTAAAAGGCAGGCTGAAAGTGACTTGGGCCCCTACAGGGCCCCCTAAACATCCCTGCACCATGTGGCCGGCACCGCATGGTGCCTGCCGCATACTGCAGGGATGTTTGTAATGTGCTTTTTTGTACTGCGACGTGTGCTGCTGCATGCAGCACATGCCGCAATGTGAAAGATACAAATTGCCACTGTCTGGAAGGTGGTTGCATCCTAATGTAGATGACGGAACTGCCAAAAGCTAGTTGGGCGGTCCCTTTCCCGACAGAATAATGAGGCCCTGAGTTACATATTTAACTCAATTTAATTGATTAGGTGCAGAAACAAGATAGCCAGAAGAGAAAAAGGTAGAATTGTACCATAGAGGTCTCACGGAGGTTAGTGCAAACAGAACCTCAACCAGCCAATTGTTTTGAAATGGTTAATCTCTCTTTACATTTTCCGAGAGAAAGACTGAAAGAAAAAGGGTGGAAAGAAAAACCTTTTATAGATCTCCCCCCAACTCTCCCATTGAAACACCTGAACCCATGGAAATAGGTGGAGTAAAGAATCCTTTGTCTAAGGAACAAAGATATAATTGCAGGAAGAATGGGTTATGTCTCTACTGTAGGAAGAAGGGCCACTTTATTAGAGAGTGTCCTACTCATCCCAAATCCAGCAAAACATGTGGGCTGGTAAACTTCTTCTCCCTTTACATCAGCTGGAGGGTGTGACAGGAGTAATGAAGATGGTTACTGAAAAAAGCACAACTAATACGTTACAAAGTGCTGTCCCTCACCTTAGTTTGAAGGCGTTTATAGAAACCCAAAATTGAGAACAACACTCAGTGGAGGTTATGGTGCGTGCCCACTGTAAAATTTTGGGACGCTAAATATCTTCTCAAACTTGGTCTCGATACAACCAGAAATTGTGTAGATGGTACTATGTTATCATCTGGTCCTGTCACATAGCACACTGTTTCAGTTACATTACACTGTTGGGATCAACACCAACAGCATGAGGAGATAATCTTATTTGATATTATCGTTGCCCCACAATTCCAATTGATATTGGGAATGCCGTGCCTTACGCTCCATAACTCTACCATACCCTGTGACTATAGAACTATTGCCTTTACTTCCACATTTTGTCCAGAGGTGTGTACTCAACCTAATAAAGGGGCTCCAGCGGAAATGTATCTCCATCATACCAGGGCCACAGCTGCTGAAAATGACATAGTTCTCCGCAAACAATATGAAGATTTCCAAAATGAATTTAGTCAAGCACTTACAGAAACACTCCTCCATCATTGGTCTTAAGGCTGTCATTTCAAGGTGTTAATAACTTTGGCACTATTTGATGGATATGTATTTGGCAGAGATTTATCATGTTTGGCCTACTCTTGGTTCCCTCAGTTTTATGCAGGTCCATCAAGATATAAAGCATGGTCATAAAGTGTTGATTTGCTACTAAAGTTGCAGATATGAAGGATTAGCTTTCTCTTTATTATGTCAAATTTTGAGCAGATGTGTTTGAGGTCGAGAAAAAGTGGGAATTCAAGTTTCATTCACTAATAGTTTTGCAGCTACTTGATTGATAATAAGCCTAGTGTAAAGCAGCAGCACTGTGACCACTCCATGTGGTGCTTGACCAGAGTCCCTTTGATTCTGGGCCTTGTCGAAGACCGTGTGCAAAGCAGAATGGGTACATTGGCAGGTGAATGAAGTACATCATGAAAAAAAACATGAAGTGAACTGAAAAAACACAGGTGAAAGTTAGTGAGCTATTTACCAAAAAAGTTTAATGTACACCAGAAATGATATGCGACTAATAATCTATCTGTCTGCCTGTCTGTCTGTTCGTCTATCCGTACATCCACCCGCCTGTCTGTCTGTCTGTCTGTCTATCTATCTAGCTATTTATCTAGCTAGCTATATATCTAGCTAGCTAGCTAGCTAGCTAGCTAGCTAGCTATCTATCTGTAATCACAAATTTGTTTGTGAAATAATTACCCCGCACTGTTTCTTTTTCTCCCATAGTGTTTGCGGACCACCTATAATACTGTAGCAGAGTAATTGTTGGCATTTAAAATTGGTTTTGTCCTCTGTATTAGGCAACATCTATTCTCCAGAAACTACGTAGCCAGAACTGAAATTAAGTTATTAGCTAGAACTTTTGCTGCTAGCATTAATGTGATACACATGCACCCTACAAATGTTACAGCCAATACATATGTATTACATAGGGGCAGCTGCTATGTAGTTATATTTAGGTTATAGTTTCCATTTGAAGAGTGTTTTTATGACAAATCTGCATAAAGCTTTACAAAAAAAACATTCATCCACTTGTGCTGATGCATCAAACAGGGGCAAGTAAAAGGGAGGGTTCCATAAGTGGGCTTTTCCATGTTAATTACCCTTGGAAACTTTGCTCTGTAATAAAAAAAACAATTGGCACAAAGCAATTACATCAAATTGGGCAATGGTTTAAAACTTTATGCGGAAAATGTGCTTTTTGTGATTAAGTGGAAATCCATCAAATGAAGAGGTTTAAGCTAAAAAGAAATTGTTAGGTATAGGTGGACAGTTGTTCCTGCAGAAGACCCACAGTCCTCATTTTTTCTTGTCATCCATTTTGGTACCGGGTTTCATCCACATCAGTAACTTCCTGGAATGATTTATGCTGATCCATGATACTGAGTACAAGAGAATGTGGTGTCCCAAAACACTGATTTCCCATAAGAAATTTATTTTACAAGAACAGTAAAAACAGCTGAATGGAATTGCACCAACTTTAGCAAAACTTTGGCAATTTGCTCACTAAGCATGCTTTTGTGAGAATTGTGGTGTGTTCTAACATGAGCTTAACCTGTAAAGTGGCTGATCCTCCAATGAGATTTGATGAACCATGTTTGAGAGAAAACTGTTTCCTCTCACAATTTGTTCATAGAGGTTATGTAAGATGCTCCAGAAGCAAAAATGAGAGCACATTATCTATAATTGTGAAAGTTCTTCCTCAGCCATGTGGGAATAAAGTGTGACATTCTAGGAAAAACTTATAGTATTAAGCAGTATGTCAATGTACCCTGTAGTGCTCTACTGCAGCATCCCACTGTGTTCTAGTGCACTAACATTCTGTATACATAACAAAACTGAGGCACGCTTGTTGCCATCTTGATAGAACCGCAGCTGTAACTTACGCCATTTCCTTTAGACATTAACAACATGAAGACGGTTCTTTTGTCATGGAAATGACTGCTAGTTCTCTAAAACGCTGAAATGAGGACACATTTTCCATGATTTTTCAAATATTTTACTTAGCTAATGTGAGAAAAACGGGAAACAGCGTTTACAATGCTGTTCTTACCCCGCAGGTAGGTAACAACGTGGTCATTACAACGACCACGTTGTTACCACGTGCGCCTTTACAACGCAAGTCGTTTCTATGCCTTGCGCTAGGTGGCGTGCAACAACAGGGAATGTGTTGGATTTTAAATCCAACACATTCACGGTGTTGTGCTAACTGGAGTAGGAATAGTAATTTATACTATTCCTAAGTCCAGCGCGCCATCTAGTGCAAGTCATAGAAACGACTTGTGTTGTAAAGGCATTCGTGGTAACAACACGGTCGTTGTAATGACCATGTTGTTTCCTACCGCGATTTAATATGTGACGTTGTAACATCACATATTCGATTAAACAGTCTGACATGAGAACTGAAACACGTACACTCAACACCGGCAGCAGCCTGTCCGTTAAATATTTAACTCCTAAGTGTTCTACTGCAGTATCCTTCAGTGCTCTAATGAACACCTAGAACAATAAAATTCTGAGGCCTGATCACAAAAATAAATCTAGACATGTGGATTTTACTACTAATATATCGATTCAATTCAATGAATCCTTATTTGGGTTTGAAAAACCATAAAAGATATACAATAACAAATCACACATCAAAATAATAATAAAAACATATACTTTCCAGAGGTACAGCTAGACCATTTGCATAAGTAATAAAATTCATATTTTAAATACATGACCTTTTCCTCTCTTTTTTGCTTTTCTTCTTTTTTGGTTTAAGTAAAAAATACAGCTAAGAAAAATTAAACTTGCTGAATAAATAAAACATTGTGAGGAGTTCATGATCAAATGACATTATAAATAATCAAGGACTATAAGTGACTTTGTGACATCCTTTAAATACAACTAGCTGGTAGGAGTCTAATTGAAAGTGCAAAGGCTTTAAGTGTGGCATATATCATTGGTATAACATTCCCCTTATACTCTTATAGTGCAGTAGCTAATACAATCACAGTATTCTAAATACGATATGCTAAAATTTTAAACCTTCCTTTGTTCTAATTATACCTACATCAAACAGGTACCTACTGACACTAACAAACAACCTTTTGAGAAGTTTCCGTTCTCAGTATTATTTCTGCCTCACAATAGGACCTAATGCCCAAATTCCGACAAATAGGTTTAATCCATTTCTTCCTGGATTTAGCATAAGCAGGGCAGAAGAGTAGTATGTGTAGGTCATTTTCTCTTTTATCGGATGGGCATAATACACAACACTCAAAATTATTATCCCCTTGTGTTCGGACCCATTTTGATGTGTTCGAGTTGATTTGCAAAACACCATATCGAAATTTCATATATAATGACTTTGCTAACTGCGGCTGCACCTCATCTAGGAATGGTTCAAAGCTCGCAGTTGGTTTCATAAGAAGACTCTGTGCTGTTAGTGTGCCAACAGCTGAGCTATGAGACACATTGTCTTGGATATAAGCCTAAAGGTAGATTTTAATATTTTCTTAGAAACCATAGTCAATTGGGCAAGTTCCTCCCAAAAATGCTTCAGCCCTAATTTATGGAACCAACAATGAACATGCTTAAGCCACTGTAGACCTAAACCATAATTGTACCTTAAGATCTCCTCTAACCCTTCTTTATAATGGGCAAGTTCTACTGTAGACCACAGGCGTACCCAGAACAATAATGGTCTTAAATCGTTTGGTGATCTGTACGTTTTACATTTAGGTCCATAACAAAAGGGATTAGCGCTGTAAGCATTGGAAGGCTTAATAGTTTCCTAAAAAATGTATTTTCTCCTACCAAAAAAGTGTTCGTACATGAGGGCCCCCATAATTCTGCCCCATAGAGGGATGCCGATTATGCCTTAAACTTATATACCTCTAGGGCATACCACGTTAGAAATGCTACTCTCATGAGAGTTTTGGAGTAAAATAGTCTTACTTTTCTCCAATTGCGGTTTCCAAGTCATATTAGTGTCCAAGATTATACCTAAATAGTTAAAATTATTTTACAGTTAGACTCTATTTAAAAGACCTGTGTGGATTAATTGCCATGCATTTTGTTTTGCTAGAATTTATTTCCAGTCCCTTAGTCTCACAGTATGCACCAAAGTATCTATTATACATTCTAAACCTTTTGGAGTTTGAGATAATAAAATGGTATCATCTGTAAAAAAAGTGCTGGTACTGGCATCCCCCCTAACTTGGGAGAATCATGTTCGCAACCCAATAAATACTCCGGAATATCATTTACATACAATGAAAATAGGGTGGGCGCCAGCACACAGCCCTGCTTTACGCCCCTATTTACTCGAATTTGGTCAGTGAACTCACCCATCGCGCCCCATCTAACCTTTGCATAATTATAATCATAATTATCCTCATGCAGTCTTATTATTTGCATGAGTACTTCCACTGGAACCTCTTGATCATTTCGGGATTTCCAAAGCAGGTTTCTAGGGATGAGGTTGAAATCAGCCTTTAGGTCAACAAAAGCAATATACAGATGACCCTTCTTAAAAACTGTATATTTCCAACTCACAAAAAGAAATCTAAAGAGCTGGTCAATTGTGCTAGTCTTGGCTCTAAAACCCACCTGATATTTTGATAAAATACAATTATCCTCAATCCAATCGTTTAATTTTGTTAAAATTTGTCGAGCATACATTTTTTGTAAAACATCTATTAAACTAATCGGTCGGTAGTGCGAAGGGTCCTGATGGTTACCTTTTTTAAAAATAGTTGTAATTTCAGCCCCTTTCCAAGATTCCGGTATTAATGCACCCACGGCCACTGAATTACAAACATTTTTATCATGTCTCAATAAATCTCCTGGAATCTTATCTGGGCCTGGTGCTTTCCCTGGTTTTTATGCATCAATTACTGCCAGAGTATCTTCTAGAGTAAAATGTAGAGGAGCTATATTTGGGATTATTACATAATCTTTCAAATGTAATGATGTGTCACTCATTGGTGTTGAATAAAGACGGGAAAAAGGGTTGACCCAAGTTTTTGAATCTAGAAAGAGGTACTTACTACATCTTCCCACTTTGTTACCTTTAGATATCAATCGCCAGAAACCAGCATGGTCTTTGGCTGCACTAATCAGTTCAGTCCAGATATTGTCATTCCAATTTTTCTTAGCTTGTGCTAAAAATCTCTTGTAGTTATTTCTTTTCTCCCTTAACGCTACAACATTTTTAGTTTTTGTGCCAGAAATAAGTTCATTTTTTGCCTCACGGCACTCTTTATTGTACCAGGGGTTATCTAAATCACTTGTTTCAGTTTTCCTCCTTTTACAATCTTTCGGAATTCTACTTTTAAGGCATCTATCAATGCACAATGTATATCTATAATTGGAAACTCTGTAGTGGGCAGATCAGCATATGGAGAAATAGTGTCTGTAAAAATATCATAAATCTGCTTCATGGCCTTGTCATTTCCCACTATAGATGGCCATTTTAGGGCTCTACGATTATTACTTAATAATGGTTCAATGACACTACAGTTAGTGTCTCCATTGTTCAAAGCAGGCAATTGAAAAAGATGAGCCGCTAGTGTCAAATGTAAGGGGTAACCTCAACAACCAACTCATGTAAAATTGTCCAAAGGCCGATAGATACCAATATATAATCTATACTGCTCTTACAGTTACACCTATTGAATGTGGCAACGTTCGGAGTATCAGAGGGTAGTCGACCATTAATAGCTCTGAGTCCATGTCCTGTCACCAATCTTATCAATTGTGCAACGGCAGCTGTACAATGTCCTACCGGGCTACTTTCCAGGGGGGGAATATTGTTTGCTATGTCTACCTCTTTGAAAATATTTTCAAATCCCACGATTGGCTCAATTTATGATTAAAGTCGCCCCCCCCACGATTACCAATGCCTTTTGATCGATTGAATTTAAAAAGTGGTCTAACCGTTCTATCACCAACGATTCCTTACTAGCTGGGCTCTGTCTGCTATAAATATTTATTACGTATAATTCAGCTTTATCCTGTGTTCGAATCTTTACTCCAACTAGGTCCTATGATGGGAAATCCAACTGAATTATATCAATACATAGAGTTATTTTTACCCAAATAACAAGACCTCCTGAGGGCCTACCTCTAGCCTAGGGAATAGCAGTGTCACTATATGTTTTAAAACCAACTTTATGGGGAATTTCCAAAGCCCAGGTTTCTTGTAAAAGACATATTTCACTTTGTCCAATATATTCCTGCCATTCTGCATCCCTTATATTCCTTTTAAGCCCCGCTATATTCCAAGATGTTAATCATATTTCTAACTGCCCTTCCTCCCTAATTTGCTGAGTGAATGCAATTCCAATCTGATTCCTTGTTCCCGAAACTTTGTGGCTATTATTAGCGGGATCAAAGGAACCCATTTCATTATTATATGATGGCTGGTCCGCCTCCGCTATATCCACACACTCATCAGTCAAGGATACTAATGGTACATCTAGAATTTCGATGGACATGGCTACATCCTGTTCTGTTATCAAGCACAGCCAGTCCTGGTCACCAGTCTTCAGCTGGGGACCTCCTACATTCCTATTTAAAGTACATAAATCAGTATCTGCCTTAATCTTAACTATTAGTATACTACTACTACTAGTATATCTACTCTTACACTTTTGAGTAACTTTACTACTTTGGGATTTTGACAAAATTTGACTGTGAAGTTACTCATAAGTGTAGACCTGCATGAATAAAAGTTACTACTGCCAAAAAAGAGTAAGTCCAGCATCCTAAATCACATGTCCATCCACTGATGCTGCAAACCCCCCATAGAAAATAATGAACACAGGTAATGAAATTGGAAGTCTATAGAAAGTAATGTTACATTATTATTATTATTATTATTTTTACACATATCATTATTATTATTTATTATTTAAGAGTTTTCTTATAGCGGTAGCCAGGCCCGAAGGTATCAGAGCGCTTTACAACACATATCGTGTTGCAATAAGTTATACAGTATTACAATAAACAGCTGGTCAATTGTGCTAGTCTTGGCTCTAAAACCCACCTGATATTTTGATAAAATACAATTATCCTCAATCCAATCGTTTAATTTTGTTAAAATTTGTCGAGCATACATTTTTTGTAAAACATCTATTAAACTAATCGGTCGGTAGTGCGAAGGGTCCTGATGGTTACCTTTTTTAAAAATAGTTGTAATTTCAGCCCCTTTCCAAGATTCCGGTATTAATGCACCCATGGCCACTGAATTACAAACATTTTTATCATGTCTCAATAAATCTCCTGGAATCTTATCTGGGCCTGGTGCTTTCCCTGGTTTTTATGCATCAATTACTGCCAGAGTATCTTCTAGAGTAAAATGTAGAGGAGCTATATTTGGGATTATTACATAATCTTTCAAATGTAATGATGTGTCACTCATTGGTGTTGAATAAAGACGGGAAAAAGGGTTGACCCAAGTTTTTGAATCTAGAAAGAGGTACTTACTACATCTTCCCACTTTGTTACCTTTAGATATCAATCGCCAGAAACCAGCATGGTCTTTGGCTGCACTAATCAGTTCAGTCCAGATATTGTCATTCCAATTTTTCTTAGCTTGTGCTAAAAATCTCTTGTAGTTATTTCTTTTCTCCCTTAACGCTACAACATTTTTAGTTTTTGTGCCAGAAATAAGTTCATTTTTTGCCTCACGGCACTCTTTATTGTACCAGGGGTTATCTAAATCACTTGTTTCAGTTTTCCTCCTTTTACAATCTTTCGGAATTCTACTTTTAAGGCATCTATCAATGCACAATGTATATCTATAATTGGAAACTCTGTAGTGGGCAGATCAGCATATGGAGAAATAGTGTCTGTAAAAATATCATAAATCTGCTTCATGGCCTTGTCATTTCCCACTATAGATGGCCATTTTAGGGCTCTACGATTATTACTTAATAATGGTTCAATGACACTACAGTTAGTGTCTCCATTGTTCAAAGCAGGCAATTGAAAAAGATGAGCCGCTAGTGTCAAATGTAAGGGGTAACCTCAACAACCAACTCATGTAAAATTGTCCAAAGGCCGATAGATACCAATATATAATCTATACTGCTCTTACAGTTACACCTATTGAATGTGGCAACGTTCGGAGTATCAGAGGGTAGTCGACCATTAATAGCTCTGAGTCCATGTCCTGTCACCAATCTTATCAATTGTGCAACGGCAGCTGTACAATGTCCTACCGGGCTACTTTCCAGGGGGGGAATATTGTTTGCTATGTCTACCTCTTTGAAAATATTTTCAAATCCCACGATTGGCTCAATTTATGATTAAAGTCGCCCCCCCCACGATTACCAATGCCTTTTGATCGATTGAATTTAAAAAGTGGTCTAACCGTTCTATCACCAACGATTCCTTACTAGCTGGGCTCTGTCTGCTATAAATATTTATTACGTATAATTCAGCTTTATCCTGTGTTCGAATCTTTACTCCAACTAGGTCCTATGATGGGAAATCCAACTGAATTATATCAATACATAGAGTTATTTTTACCCAAATAACAAGACCTCCTGAGGGCCTACCTCTAGCCTAGGGAATAGCAGTGTCACTATATGTTTTAAAACCAACTTTATGGGGAATTTCCAAAGCCCAGGTTTCTTGTAAAAGACATATTTCACTTTGTCCAATATATTCCTGCCATTCTGCATCCCTTATATTCCTTTTAAGCCCCGCTATATTCCAAGATGTTAATCATATTTCTAACTGCCCTTCCTCCCTAATTTGCTGAGTGAATGCAATTCCAATCTGATTCCTTGTTCCCGAAACTTTGTGGCTATTATTAGCGGGATCAAAGGAACCCATTTCATTATTATATGATGGCTGGTCCGCCTCCGCTATATCCACACACTCATCAGTCAAGGATACTAATGGTACATCTAGAATTTCGATGGACATGGCTACATCCTGTTCTGTTATCAAGCACAGCCAGTCCTGGTCACCAGTCTTCAGCTGGGGACCTCCTACATTCCTATTTAAAGTACATAAATCAGTATCTGCCTTAATCTTAACTATTAGTATACTACTACTACTAGTATATCTACTCTTACACTTTTGAGTAACTTTACTACTTTGGGATTTTGACAAAATTTGACTGTGAAGTTACTCAGAAGTGTAGACCTGCATGAATAAAAGTTACTACTGCCAAAAAAGAGTAAGTCCAGCATCCTAAATCACATGTCCATCCACTGATGCTGCAAACCCCCCATAGAAAATAATGAACACAGGTAATGAAATTGGAAGTCTATAGAAAGTAATGTTACATTATTATTATTATTATTATTTTTACACATATCATTATTATTATTTATTATTTAAGAGTTTTCTTATAGCGGTAGCCAGGCCCGAAGGTATCAGAGCGCTTTACAACACATATCGTGTTGCAATAAGTTATACAGTATTACAATAAACAGCATTGTCTTGTGTCGATTCTTGTTCAAGCGGTCTTGGGAGCAAGTCAAAACACAGGCGATGGAGAACTTTCTTGTTGAAGTGTCTAAGTTCTGTGCGGGCAGGATTCCTTTGGTGGTAGAGCTCTGTCACATTGTGAGGCGTTTCTCCATTCAGATGAGATCGGTTGAGGACGAGGTGTTTGACCTGGCTTTTGAAGTTTATGAAGGAGGGATTAGTCCTGATGTGGACTGGTATGGAGTTCCAAACCTTTGGCTCATTTCCCGAGAAGGAGCGAGGCACAGTTTTTTGTTTGCGAGTTTTTGGTGGAATGAGAAGAAGAGTATTGGTGCTCCTGAGGTTCCTCGTTTGTCCTACCTTCTTGCGTTTGGAGGCCACGTAGGCTGGTTTACCTGTATGGAGAGCTTTATGTGTGAGATAAGCAGTTCTGAAGTTGGCACCCATTTTGATTGGGAGCCATTTTAGTTCTCTTAGAGAGGGAGAAATGTGGTTGTATTTCTTTACTCCAGTGATCATCCTGGCAGCTACATTTAGAGTTGCTCGGAGGGGAGCTGAGTGAGATTTTGTCGTGCCCGTGAGTGTTGTGTTCCCGTAGTCCAATCTGGACAGAACCACAGATTGTGTGGCCAGTTTAAGGTTGTTGGGGGGAATGAAGGGTTTTATTTTGTTGACTAATTTTAGGTTCAAGAATGCTCTCTTCGCTGAGTTCTTGATATTTTTCCCCATGTTTAGGCTTGGGTCCAGAGTGATTCCTAGGGATTTCACAGAGTCTGCCAGGGTAAGATTGGAATTAAGAGCGTCAATAGCTTTTAGCCATTCTGTGACTAGGGGTGTCTGCTCCATGTTGCATCATTTCTGTTTTGTCTTGGTCGAGCTTTAGGTGGTTGTGGGATAGCCAGTGTTGGGCTTCTTGTAGAGTGTTATTTAATTTCTGAATGTCTCCAATGGAGGATGTATCTAGGTAGATATGGGTATCATCTGCATAGAGGTGGAAGGGGAAGTTGGCTTTTTTGAGTATGGAGGTGAGGGGCTCCATGTAGATGTTAAACAGTGATATGGAGAAACTGTTCCTTGAGGGACTCCTCTGGTTATGGGTAGAAGGTCAGACGTGAAGTTGTTATTTCTTAGGGAGTGGTTCTGAAGAAAGGAGGTAAACCATTGTAAGACCACCTTGTCTGCACCAATTCTCTCACTGAGTACATTTATGAGCAGAATGTAGTTAACTGTATCAAAGGCTGCCGATAGGTCAAGGAGTATGAGTAGGGAGCCACAGTCTGCATCAAGTGATTTGTAGACATCATCTATGACTTTCAGGATTGCTGCCTCTGTCCTGCAACCTTTTCTGAAGCCTGATTGGTGAGTATCTAGAAGGTTGCTGCTGTCAATGTGTTGGTTAACTTGCAGGAGAACTCATCTTTCCAGGATTATGGATAGGAGAGGGAGATTGGAGACCGGCCTGAAGTTGTTGGGGTTGCTTGGGTCCGAGCCCGTTTTTTTTTAATAATGGCGTGACTTGGCCGATTTTTAGACAGGCATGATTCCAGTACTCAGGGAGCTATTTATATTCTTGGCCCAGAGAGGGGCTAGGGTGAGGTTGAGCTTTTTAGCCAGTTGGGCGGGAATAGGGTCAGCTATGTGTGAGGAAGGTTTGGACCTGATAATCATTTCCATTATGTCTGCTTCAGAGATGGGGTTGAAAGTCCTCCAGCTGCTCGGTGGGTGCTGAGCGAAGTTGTTCCCTTTGTTGCTGAGAGGCGGGTTATTGTTGACAGGAGGTGTCATCAAGGGTTCGTTCAATCTTGGTGATTTTATTGTGAAAGAAATTGGCAAAGGTGTCACATAGTTCTTTGGAAGCCTGCACGGTTGATGTGGGAGGCTTGGATGTTTGTTTGATGAGATTGAAGGTATCTTTGGGAGGATTTTTGGCATTGTCTACTGCACTATGGAAGAAGGTAGAGTTCTCGTTCTTACTATGTTTTTTATATTTCCTGCGTTCTGATTTGAGTTGGTCAAGGTGGATGAGGACGAGTTGTTCTGCCAGATTCTTTCTGTAGCTCTGAATTGTCTTCTTTCAGAGTTCAGGTCTGTATTGAACCAGGCTCTCAATGGGTTGTTCCTGACTCTATTTTGCTTCAAGGGGGCTATATGGTCTAGTATGGTTGTCATTGTTGTATTGTAGTGTGTAGTAAGCTCAGTTGTAGATCGGTTGTTCGTGTTGGAGGTGAAGTAGTGTTCTTACTCTTTCTTCCAGGTAAGCAAGGGGATTCTGTCTTAGAATTGTCGCCCAATGAAGGGCATGCTGTGGACGGGGAAGGCAGTGAGTCAGATGGGTAATGTGAAATAGAATGAGGTGGGGGTCTGACCAGTCGACAGGAAGGATGTGGTCTATAGTAACTGTATCTTCCTGAGCTGCAATGGCATCCATGATTGAGCCTCTATTGTGTTTTTGCTCTGTGCAGTGTTGGATCATGTTATTGTTGAGAAAAAGTTTGTTTATGGATTGGATCAGAGTGTTATTTTCATCATTCCAATGTAGGTTGAGGTCCCCAAGTATTATGTTGTTAGAGTCTAAGAGTGAGCAGTGTGTTATCAGGTCGGAAAGGTATTCTCCGAAGGAGGGAATGTTGCCTGGTGGATGGTAGAGGAGGTGGCAGTGTATCATTTTGTTGTCCTTCGTCTTAATGGTAGAGGATAGATATTCAAATGTATTGTAGGAGAAGGAGTCTATTTTGGTTATGAAGATGTTACTCTTGTGGATGATTGCAATACCCCCGTGAGAATAGTTATTTCTGTCTTTGTTTATGATTGAGAAACCGGGGGGCACAAGCAAGTCAAGATTGGTAAAGAGGATTCGGTCAGCCAAGTTTCTGTGATGAATGCAAAATCTATGTCGTGGGCTATGGTGGTTTCTGCCAGTTCTGTTGCGTGTTTGGTCGCAGATCTGCTGTTTATAAGCATGTAGTGGGTCACTGTCTTGTTGTCGGGTATCTTTTGGGGAGGGGCCATGAGTAAAGTCGTCAGGAGGGCTGGTGGTCGCTCCGTTCTTGCTGTGATGTGGTCTCTCCTGAATCCCGTGACTACTTGGATCGTGGAGCTGGGGTTGCCAGTTGTAAAGGAGTCATAAGAGTTGGCAAGATCAGTCGCCTCTTTCATGGACATTGCAGCGCTTGTTCTTTTGGGTCTCTGAGGCTGGTTAGTGAGGGGGGTTGAGTTCCAGTTGTGTGGCTGTGGTTTGGGAGGGCTTGGGTGTTGTTTGCTGGAGTCAGTAGGAGGCGAGTGTAAGCGTTGGATAGGCTCCAGATGTATGGTGATGTTCGATAATATTTTGCTTATTAATTTAATTTAATTACCAATATTTATAAAATATTTTAATGGCCCTTTTAATTTGTAAAAATAAAAAGCTTAGGTCACTTTAAATTCATTCTACACATAGGTGCAGATTCCGATCCTGTAAAACCCAGGTACAAATGGTCGTACGGAGCGTTTTCTCCGTACGACTCGTACCCGGGAATTCCACCATACAAACCAGCAAGTACGATTCGTACAGAAATACCATTTCCATACGAATCGTAAAAAACACCGTACGGCTAAAAAATACATACAATTCTGATCCTGGACAGCGCGTACGCGACGTCCGCACTTAGTCAGGCAGCGTTTTACGGACCAGCAAGTACGATTCGTACCCACAGCACTCCGCACGACTATATTTTTACGGGAGCCAAAAAGTGCCGGAAAAGCTAAGTACACCGCGATGCATGAGGAAAAGGGGACCCGCTACGTGATGTACATGCCATCACCCACATCGTACGTGTCATCATGTACGGTGCGTACCCCAACATTGCATATGTATGGACCGTACCCCCACCCCAGCCCCGTATGTACACGCCGTACCCCCAGCCCCGCATGTACGGACCGTACCCCAGCCCCATATGTACGTGCCGTACCCCCAGCCCCGTATGTACGTGCCGTACCCCCACCCCAGCCCCGTATGTACGCGCCGTACCACAAACCCCGTATGTACGCGCCGTACCCGCAGCCCCATATGTACGCGCCGTACCCCCAGCGCTGGGGTGGGGGTACGGCACGTACATACGGGGCTGGGGTGGGGGGGACGTACGACTCGTGTCCCGGGCACAAGTGTACCCGGGGTAGGGGTCGCACACAGTTCGCTCCGTACGGGACATTTTCCATACGCTTGTGTATTCGGAACGCCGGTACGGATCAGACTTGTGCGCTCGGACTTCAGTTTTACGACTCGTACGTAAAACTGTCCGGGGACGTCTCGTAGACTTTTCCCGAGGCGATTTGTATGTATTTTTCCCGTACGAATCGTACTTCACCGTTTGTACGGTACTTGTACGATTCGTACGTAAAAAAATACGCATACGAGTCGTACGGGAAAAAAAAATACAGGATCGGAATCGGCTCCATAATGTTTGGTAATTTGTAATACATAGTTATTACATTTAAACATTTCAATTTAGGTGTGATTTTTTTCTGTTAAATCTCTATACATTTTGATATATTTAAATGAACTATTTATTTATTTTATAATTAGGCTAATACTAATGTGACATTTTATATTTTGTTTCATATTTAAAATAAATATATAAACAATTAATTTATATTTTATTTCATTCATTTTTTTCAAATGTAATAAACTTTTCACTTTTTCTTTAAACCTTATCATATGGAGATCTCTGCGGTAGTGGCAGAGATCTCCTTATGTTAAAGTATAGGGAACAGAAAAAAAGTTTCAACATGTGAACAAATGGTTGCAGTATCATTTTGTTAAAGAATAATTCAAATTAATTTAATATATTCATTTTACATGAGTAACAGAATACAAAAATTAGTTTACAAATATCTTTGTCCTTCTCTTCAATAAAACATTTTTGACATGCATAGTCAAATATGTACTTCCCAGCAGCAGTCGGTCAGTTAATTCATTAATAATCAACTGTAGCGTCACCACAGAGTTCTAATGAACAACTTCAAGATAAATGTGAGTAATTCCTGATTGCAATTTTGTTGCAATAGGAGCTGTTGAATTTAAGGCTTTTCCTGAAGTAAATGAGCATTGCAATGTTAATGCAGACATCAATCAATCAATAGTTTATTCGATGTCATAATAAAATCAAACAAGTACAATAAGGGGGGGCATGGCTTGGACGGCAGAGCTAATGGCTGCCTGATCCCATCGCTCTGCACAACGTGGAGACATCAACGCTTTCTTCTCTACGCTCCAGAGACTAAACACTACGATCATACCAGAATTTAGATCAACACACTATGGGGCATGGGATGATCCCACCAGATGACGCCGGGTTGCCCTGAAAATCTGCTAACTCACAGCTGGTAATTGCCCCGCTATCTCTCAAAATGGTGGCCACCTTATGCTGTAGTCAACAATAGCAGCAATCCACCACAGCAATACCAGACCTCGGAACAACATGCTATGTGGCACAGATTGAATTCACCAGATGATGCCAGTTTGCCCTAAAAGGAAAACTGGTTATTTCACCGCTGGTGCCTCCTCTGCTATCTTTCATGCAGCAGACCTAAAATGGCGACCAAGTAATGACTACAATACAGATACGACGGATCGCTATTGTACTGAGCTTCCTACCTATGCGGCTTCCAACGTGTTATCAAGGCGCCACTAATCTCCCCATCTTCGTCTAAGGTAATGCCGCCTTTGCCGCTACCAGCTTCTTTATCAAACACAGCGTGGGACATGACGCAGTTAGCCGGATGCACTGCCTGACCCTAAGATGGTGGCCTCATTGTGAATTAGCGCGCTCCACCAGCGATGGTGTAATTTGGCAATCAATCACCCCCCTGTATTTCCCCCGCTTGCAATTAATGATGATATTTGAGTTTCTAAATGCACAAGTATTGAGATTGCTTCAGCTAAACCTTCCCGGCAATTGCGGCAATTTCAGCAATTTCCTGAAATGGTGCCAAAATAGAGCCCAGCTGCTCATAAGAACGCTTTAACCCAGGTGGCCCCCAAGCTTCTCTGTTCCTAGTTGGCAGTCAAGTTGATCTCTGGCGCTACTATCTGCCAGGACCCAAGCCGGCCTCCAAGCTGACCCAAACTGCTCTGTTGCTAGTTGGTATCCAAGCTGCTCCAAGCTGATCTCTAGCGCTAATATCTGCAGGGGCCCTGTTTCAGCTCACCAATCATAATATACAAAATAGTGTCCAGCAGCTCACAAGATCTGCTCACAAGTGCTACCCAGGACCTAATTGGTCCCTAGGTTGACCTGAAGTTTTATCATCTGAAGGAGGCTTTCATATGGTTTACCAAACTTTCCAAACTCAGACCCGCATATCGCTCAATTTGAGGTCACTTGGCAGCCTTCCAACTGTTAAACCACTGCTCTTCGTTTCTTAGTGGTGCTTAAACCCATAACAATGGCTCACAAAATACAGTACTTCCACAAACACCCGCAGGATACCATTGCCCTCCTACCGACTCTACTCCTTCCGTATCTACATCCACCAACCGTCATCTTAAGTCATCTCAAATATCAATGAGAAAAAAGACACTAAGGCACACTACAAATGCTCCAAAGGTGAACCAGCTTTATCCGACTCCCCCATCAAGGGCAAAGCCGATATGAACAGCACAACGGAGATGATCCTCAAGAAACTGGCAGACATCCACTATCTGGCAAAGTGAACTAAACAGAACACAGACACCATGCAGATAGAACTAACCACCATCCGTGCTGATATGAACATAATGAACTCTAAAATTCCTGCTGCAGAACAAAGAATAAGTGATGTAAAAGACTCTCAAACCAAACCAGCAAAGAGATAAAGTCTCTCCTGGCCATCACCAACAGTTTGAAATGTCAAGCAGCCGAGCTTGAAGACAGAAACAGGAGAGGCAATATCAGAATTTTTGGCATGCCCGAAGGATCAGAGGACTCAGCGGGATCGTGTATTGCCTTTCTGGAGAACTGGATTTCTCAAGTTACATGCATTAAGTTTCACAAGTCCATAGAACTGGACCGAGCACACAGAATACGACCTATAACTCATCAACAAGGAAAGAAACTCACCCAATCATCTGCAAACCCTTGCGGTACCAACACACATAAGCAATCCTCAGCTATCCACGTAATAATCGCCAGATCACTTTAAATAGCCCAAAAATTACTTTCACACAAGACTACTCAAAACCTACTTTGGATACAAAAAAAGGTTTTCTGCTCTTAAGAGACAGACAATGAGACAAAAATAGCCAATTCTCATTTGCAGGTCCAGCTAAAATTAAAATCATAGAGAATGGTAGATTTCACTTCTTCATGGACCTGAATGATCTCTCAAACTACTTGGACTGCCCTACCACACAAGACATGGACCACTCGAACACCTTTTCCAATAAAAGGAAAACCTGATATCCTTTTATCCAAAATGCTGCTTTGTTTCTATATAATGTCCGCTGTACTCCAGCACACTCACGTACCGTTACCATAATATTACTAAACTTATGAGTAGATATGTATTATAGATGTTTAGGTAGAAAAGCTGTTTTATCTGTGCGATTACTATCAAGTGTACACTTAGTTGCGTTCCACTATAGTTGCATTGGTTTATGCTTTATTCAATCTGTTACAATCTGTTACAGGATGCCTCTACATCATATTATAAAAGATGGCTGTTCACTATTATATCGCTACGCATGTATTCCACTGAATTGGTATAGGTTTGAATGTTATTAGAGTTGAGGGACCTAACTGGTAAGCTTTCCGACCGCATTCATTAACCCTATTGTCCACTCAGCACAGAAATATTTCTACACTACAGGTATGCCTTAGATAAGTTTAGTTCCAGTTGTAATCAATACTTAGTACATATCAGAAGGTTAACTACTATAGAATGCATTCTCTCTCCAAGCTGTCAGTTTGACGCTCCTGCCGTCGCACCTCCAACTAACCATGTCCTCAGGGTTAGGGAGGAGGGAGAAGGGAGGGTTTGGGGCTTTATGGTTTTTACTTTGGTATTTTCAGTTGTATTCTCAATTCTATTTCTATTATCATGTTCTTTATCCTTATTATTATTCCTGCTGTTCATGGTACTCACTATTACATACCTTTCATACTCAGCAAGAGTTTCTACTATCAGCTTATCTCATATAAGCAAGTAGAGCTACTGTATTAGCAACAGTCAGTATAATTCCCCCCATATGACTAGTCCTAACATGGTGACAGTTCCCCAAGTACACCTGTTAAACACCATCCTCTACACAAGCTCAGGTCCAACTACCATCACTTACATATACAATGATGCCAAATAAGACACTTAACACTGCGGATGATCTCAGCATCATCACCTTAAATGTGAAGGGTCTTAACCACCCAATTAAATGCCGAAAAATCATTGACTAACTAGCAAAATCTAAAGGTGGTGATATATTGCTACAGGAAACGAAACAATCTAAGACACAGCTTTCATTAGACAAAATTGGATATCACATGTTTCATGCTCGCCAGCGGACCACAAGAAGAAAGGAGTAATCACCCTAATCGCGAAAGATTCTAACTTATCCCTTGAATGATATTCTTATGACAAGGAGAGCTGACTATTAGATACACATCTGAGTTAGGAAGAATACTCCATTCATGTTGTACACATATGCGTCCCAAACACGGACGACACCAGTTTCTGGGAAAATGTATGAAAAAAATAGGAACCCTTCCCCAGGATGATCCTATCATAGTTGGCGGCGATTTTAGTCTCCCATTAGACCCCATAATTTATCGCCAATCCACTTGCAAATACCACACCACAAGATCTCACAGCATAGTACAGAAAATATGTTCCTAATTTAACCTCAAGTATTCTTGGCGCCTTCAACACTGACTCTAGCAACTACACTGTTTATTCTGCCCCACACAACTCGTTTACAAGAATCAACTCTATACTTATATCGGGAACTTTCACACACCTAATTGACCAAACAGATATTTCACCCAAGCTAGTGTCCAATCACTCATGTATCAGCACTAAATTAGCTGGCAGTCATTCTAAACCTTCGCCCAAAATATGGCGCTTTAATAACGATGTTCCATAAGACCCCAACGACAAAAAGAAAATTGAAGATGTGGTCAGAGATTATCTCAAATATAACGATCTTCCTGAGACCAACGTGAGCACCCTCTGGGACGCATTGGAAGCAACCCTGAGGGGAGTCCTCATCGAGATCAAAACACAAATCAATAAAAGTTATAACGCTGAACTAGTTAAACTAGAACAAGAAATCAAATACCGGGAGCTTACACATGCCAACTCGCTAAATAATAATAATATTGTCAACCAACTAACACAAAAGAAATATGAATGCAATAAAATTCTGACTAAACGAGCAGGTGTATGGATAAATAAATTCAAGGGCATCAAACTCTGTGAAGCCAACAGAGCAGGAAAAATGCTAGCATCCTATCTTAAACACAAACAAAACCAAAATAATATCTCATCAACCAAAGATGCAAATAACCAAACACACACCAAACAGAAGGAAATATTAAAAACCTTGAAATCCTTCTATGAGGATTTATACCGGAACGATCAGGAATTTAACTTAGAAGGGTGCACTCAATAACTGAGTAGACTGAACCTCCCTAAATGATACTAAACAGATAAACTTGCTCTAGGGAATCCAATAAGCGCACTGGAAGTGTTGAAATCTATTAAATCTTTGAAAGACAGTAAGGCCCCGGGACCTGATGGCTTCACAGCCACATTCTATAAGATATTCACAGCTTCACTCGAATCAAACATGTTAAAAGTATTTGATAAAATAGCGAATATAGGAAGAACAACAAAATCCATGACAGAGGCCAACATCATAGTTATCCCTAAGGAAGGGAAAGATCCCCTACTACCCAAAAATTATATACCAATATCCCTCATCAATGTCGAATGCTAAATTTACGCAAAAATATGAGCCATGAGACTTAATGCAGTCCTTCCACAATTAATAAGCAACTCCCAAGTAGGCTTGCTTAAAAACCGTAGGTCGAACAACAACACCCGTCTACTATGCCATGTACTAGAAAATGCGACTTTTAAATCAGTCCCATCCATAGCTATTACCCTGGACGCAGAAAATGCGTTTGACAGAGTTTCATGGTCCTTTTTAAAACACTGCATGCACTCATTTGACTTGGGTGACCCCTACATAACTATGGGCATGGCCCTTTATGTGACGCCCACTGCACGTATCGCAAATAACGGTTCCCACTCTGAGTCTCTCATTCTCTAACAAGGAACAACACAAGGTTGCCCACTTTCACCCTCACTCTTCCTATTAGTACTAGAGCCCCTCCTACAAGACATTAAATAAAATAAAGATATCACAGAAGTGGGCTTTAAGAACATTCAAGTTAAATTAGCCACTTATGCGGACAATATACTAATAGTTACAGAAAACCCGGGCCCTTCAATCAACTCTTTGATGCTCACAATAGGAAACTACTCTATACACTCAGTGTATAGGCTAAACATAGACAAATCTGAAGTAAAACACATAAATGCACACTGCAGTAGTGAGATTCTAGGTACCTCATGTCTTGCTTGGCAGCCAGGATATATAAAATTCTTGGGTATAGAATTTAGAAACAACATCATCGACACACTATGTCACAATGAAAATATCACTCTGGGGAAAATTAAGAAACTTTTAGACAAACGGTCTCCAAAAATGTATCACCTGGTGGGGTAGAATTGAAACGATAAAGATGATGATAGGCCCCCTAATTAATTATCTTATCAACATGCTTCCTCTCATATTAAAAGAAGACTTCCACTATAAACTTGATATCCTCCTTTCAGTTATTATAGGCGATTTTAAAGCATACCAAACTGCCTACCTTGCAAAATAGGGTTCCTACTGGCTCTCACCTCCCAACAACCACACTCCAGTGTGGTTAGAAGTCGAAAAGGCAATCCTTGACAACCTTAACCCTCTTACCTTGCTCACCTCTAGCCACACAAATTTACTTAGATCAAAGTCAATATTTAAAATACAAAAACAGCACTCCTAAAATTGGATAAGAAACTTACCTCACACATAAAGCTTTCCAAGATGGAATCCATATGGAATAACCGCATCATCCTATATAATTGCAAATCTTTACAATATGACGCTTGGATTAACAAAGGTATCTTCTTCCCCCAGCAACTAGAACATTCCTCATACCCATACATTTTTAAGGAACTCCAAACTACATATAGTTTCAATAATACAGAATTTTACAACTTTCTCAAACTGCATAACTCCTCCCCATCTCTACCAAACTTTGTTGCAAATATCAATAAGCTAGGCCACCAAGTCTCACTTACATACAAACTGCACCACCCTAAAACTTCGACTCCAGATAAAAATGTTATTACCTTCTGGGAGCTACATTCTTCTAGTCCTCTAACCGAGACTGAATGGTCTCAAATATGGAGCTCGACTACCCATAATAAAATATCTCCGGACTTATCTTAAACAAAACAATGGCTCCTCCATAAAGCCTACTGGACACCTGCTCAGTTACATTCACAACATCTCCGCACAGATCCGACCTGCTGGAACTGTAAGGAAGAGGTAGGCGATTTAACTCACCTTATTCTCCATTGCAAGGTTGTATCAACATTTTTGGACAACGTATTCACATTTTTATCAAAACTTTTCAATTGCCAACTAAAAAGAGAATTATCCACTCTAATTGCTGGCTTTCTTAGTGCTGACACAATAAACCATACGGTCAAAGCTCTCTTGGACCTCCTACTCACATCCGCAATCAAAATTGTCCTGAATAATTTGAAAGACACACATAAGGCTTCATTCAAAGTTTGGATGAATTGTATTACACACATCAGAGGCGCAGATAATATCGCTCTCCAAAACTCACCTTGGAAACTGTCAACCAGACACATGTGGGACAAGCTAGATGTGTATTTCACCACATACAAACCACCATGATTATCCTACAGACACTGTTCATATTGTACTTCCCCTTCATTACTCCCCAGCCATAGATTGTGTTTAAGAATGTTTGTAACACACTCAGGAACTTCAGGTGTACTGGGCCTACAAAACTCTACCTCCATTGGACTTCCCTCCCTTACATGAATACTTATCCGATACCCGACATAAGCATGTGTAGGCCAATCTTTCAACTATTTTAATCTCTTCATAACTATGTTACTCTTCCTTTCATTCTTCTTTTCTCCTATTTCATTTTAATTTTAAACTTAATTTTCTTCCTCCTCAATTCGTGAACTATCCACTGATTACTCATTAGTGTACAGTGCTTTATGCCATGTCATACTTTGTACTTTGTATACTGTTTGTGACAATACCACCTGCTTATCATATTGCTGAAGTTGTTACATTTCTATCCAGCCGATGTATTCCTTCAAGTTTTCTCTGTACACCATTTGCCATTTCTTTGTGTTTTTCTTTTGGAAATGCCTAATTAAAACCTTTGAAGTTAAACAAGTACAAAAAATACTATTTAGAAAATCCTTAAACCACAAACATAAAACATCATGAATCAGTTAGTTTATTTTTCACTGTATCAAAATGCTAATCAAAGACAATGTGAAATTATCTTTCTGGCATAAAAAACAGTTCAGAGAAAACTTGATATACTACAGCAAATCTCCATTGTAGTCAATGATTGTAAATAAAAGTGAGCAGGGTGACATTGTATAAAATGTAGCTATCTTAAAATAGGTAAAATTTAACTTTTCTCAAATTACTATAATATTTACAGAAAAAGACTACATGCATGATACTCTGTGACATCAGGCAATCACAGGGGCAGTTTGTTAATTTTGTAGACCAAGCGTTCATTTCAGGAAAGCAAATCAGGCGATGAAAAAAGTCCAGTTTTAAGCAGGTCAGAATAAGTCTATACCTAGGATTTAAAACAAATTTGAGAAAAGGTTGCATTCCATACATGGTTTAATAAGTTGATTTTTTAAAACACTAGACTTTGAATGTTCAGTGGTCAGGCTAAGGTTCTCAAGATGCACCATACTTTTGTTTTGCAGATCTTTTCTACTGATGGATTCCAGAGATTCAGGCTTCCCAAAGTAATCAGGGTGCTCCAGGTTGCAAAAAAGTGGTAGATATAAGTCAACCAAGGCATACTCATAGACAAACTCGACTTGAGACAATCTCCAATAATGGCACGATTTAAGCTAATGTATTCTAATGTCAAGACCTTTTGCCATAATAATGTGGGCTGCAGCAATATTAAATCTGTTAGGAATGAAACACCCATTTCTGTGAGGCAAATATATACCGAGGCACGTTTAGTGGTGGCAAGAGGGTACCATAAGAACTTGTTTTTCACCATCTGCAATGCCATGCGTTTGGTGTGTCCCCATACTCCTTCCGTGTATAGTGCCACACTCAGACATTTGGCTTTGTAAATCTTTATCGTCTCATCAGGGGGCTTTTGCCCAATCGCAGCTTTCTATTGAGCATTCCTTATCAAATAATATACTTAAATACTGCTGCCCTTGATTTTGATATCTCAACAAATAGCTGTTCTCCTCCCACATTTCATATTAAATGTTTTAGAAAAATTGACTAATAGTCAAAGGTCCTGCACATACTCAGCAAAATTTGTAAGTAATCTCTGAAGGCCAAGGGGGGTACAGTCTATAAGAACGGCGTTGTCAGCATAGAGGAGGGCCAGGACAGGGCAATGTCCCATCTGCTGTAGATCTTGGGATTGTGTAGCTAGCACAGCATCAACACTATTTATGTTTAGTGAGGAGAGAAAAGGTGCTAGAACACAGCACTGTATAACCTCTCTCTCTCTCTCTCTATGCTGAAAGGTTGAACTCCCCTTATTCCCTGGCTCTAAATCCTGAATACAGGTCTCTTTTTGGTTCTGTGTTCATTGTATTGGCACATGCCACCATGACGACGGGTTCTATGTTGGAATGGTGGCACGTGCAATGGTCAAGAGTGGCAGTTGGTTTCTGTGCCTGCTCTGACAGGTCCTGTATCTCTGTACTTAATAAAGAAGTGTCTTACCTGCAGAATCCTACTTGACTTCTTTTTACTGGTGATGAGCGGTTATGGACCGTGGACCGGCGGAGCAGAGGATTATTTTCTCCTGCTGCACAAGTGATTCTACTGGGGCAGAGCGGACATGGACCAGCTGTAGTGGCCCAGCTCCTTGTAGTTGAGGTTTGTGTGTTGGTACCTCCGTCTTCAACAGAAACTGCTGTGGTGCTCTTCTGCGACCAGAAAAATTTGGCATCTACAAGGCTTCAGTGGTGTTTCTCTGCCGGCGTCAGCTTGTCTGGTGCCAATTTGAGGAGTTTGAGTGTCAGCCGGAGAGAGGCTTTGGTGCAGTATGCCCCCGCATGGCCCTGCGACGTCCTTAGAAGATAAAGCCCCCATGCATCCCTGCTCCACCAGAAGGACGCAAAGTGGCTCTGGGCAAAGGGGGCAGCACCAGTGGTGTTCATCGCATTTCTCGTTCCTGTGGCATACAGTTACCCGCGCGGCCCAGCTCCACCAGACAGACACAGAGCGGCTCCGGGCCAAGGCGGCTGCACTCAGCGGTGTTCAAAGTGTGCAAATCCAGAGCAGCAAGTGTCAAACCCACAACTAAAAAGGTTCTTTCTGTTGATAGTATATTGAAGGCAGGTCCTTATCCAGACAGGAGGAAGGCAATCAGGTTATGATGGTGTCTGATGCTTGTGAACCAAGTGTCAGATGAGAAATTGAATGTTTTAAGTGATCCTGACAAAACCAGTGATGTCATGAAAAATGTAAAAGATCCAGAAGTGTTAAAGCTTGATTTCACTAGCGTCAGGCGACCATTTTGGCAAATTGGTGTAAATTTTAACAATATATCCATGATGGCTGATTCTGGTTTCTCTCTCATCCCCTTGGTCGTGAGAAATGGAGCCAGTTAATCAATATTCCCTTGAAGAAAACTCTGGTTAAACCAGTAGCTTATGGGGGCAAACCCGTTCAAGTGTTGGGGGAATTTGACTATGCACTAACCTTTAAAGGACATGCCACTCCTGTCACTGTGCATGTGGAAAAAGACAGGCGGTCCCTGGATGGTTGGAACAGGAAAATCTGGGCATCATTTTAGATCTCAACAGTCATGAGCAGGTTCTCATCAAAGATGATTTCAGATGTGTGTTGGCTGTGGGTGCACACGATTGGAAAGTGTCTTTCCCACAAGTTTTTAGCAAAAATCTTGGAAAAATTAAGGGATTTTTCCATCGGATAACTTTGAAACAGGGGGCTCAACCTGCCATGCACAAGGCCAGACGGGTACCTTTTGCCATGAGGAAGGAGTTGTCCTTAGAAGTGAAATCCCTTTGTCAGCAGGGTATCATCAAGTCCATTGAGAGCTCCGAATGGTTATCCACTGTGGTTTTGACAAGGAAAGGGAATGGCGCCTTTAGGAAGAGCATAGACTTGAGTGACCTAAATGAGAGGATATGAGTGGACAGGCATCCCCTACTCAACATCACAGGGATGCTAGGTTAATTGAAGGGAGCAAACATTTTTACCACCTTGGATATGTCCTCCATTTACCACCAGATCACACTGAAGAAAGAAAGTTGTCATCTCACATCCTTTGTGACTCTTTCCGGTGCTTATAGATCCAAGAGACTGCCTTTTGGTCTTGCATCAGCTTCAGCCATATTTCAAAGAGGCAATATTTTGTGGTGTTCCCAATGCCAAATATTTTCAAGAGAACATTTTGGTCTATGGCAAGAATATGGAGTGTCATGACAGGTCATTGGCTATGGTGTTAACTGAGAGGGTTGTCACTTTAAAGGCAAAGAAATATATGTTTGCAGTAGACGAGGTGGATTACCTGAGATATAAATTGTCTGCCAGGGGGGTGGAACCCAGGGAAAAGTTGGTAAAGGCTATTAAGGGTTTCTCCACTCCACAAAACAAGGACCAGCTCTGATCATTTTTTGGTAGGTTAGTATTCTATGCCAGGTTTATTCCCAAGTGCAGTGATAAAACTCATAATATGAGGATACTCATGAAGAAAAACCAACAATTTGTATGGTCTTCCAACCTAGAGAGTGAATTCCAACAAATAAACTTAGGACTGAGCAGTGCTCTTCCTCTGCAACCTTTTAATGCCCATGATCCGTCTATTGTAGTTACGGATGCCAATCAGTATGGGTTGGATGCCGTGCTACTCCCAAGAACAAAGGGAAGGAAAGAAGTGGTGGGTTTTGCTTCTCATACTTTAAGAGGTGCGAAGTCCACCTACTCTGTTATGGATCTTGAAGCCCTGGCTTGTTGGTGGCGTGTGGATCACTTCAGGCAATACTTATGGGGTTCGGAGTTCGTCATCCGTATCGACCACCAGCCCTTAATAAATCTGTTCACCACAAGGGGCACTACAGGTTGATGGAATTCGATTTCCAATTGCAATACATTCCTGGGGATAAGAATACTTTTACGGTTTGTTTGTCCAGTTTGCCCTTTTCTAATGTGCAAGCAGAGGAGCAATTGGAGGATGCAGTTTGCATTGTGGCCTCATTGGCAATATCAGGTTTTAGTTGCATTTCTGAGGAAGAGTGGAAAGTTGCGGTGCAACAGGATGAAATAATTCAAGTGGTGGTTGGCATGTAAAGCAGGGGTTGGGTACCTAAGGATGGTGAAGTTTGTTAAATATGGTTTTCCGGAGTTAAGTATGCTTTTGAGTTTTGTGAGAAGAACAGGTTTGTTGGTAGTGCCAGTCGTGTTGCAAAACTAAATTTAGATTTTAGCCCCTGGGCATGAGAGCCATGAAGAGGAGAATTAAAGAAGTATTTTGGTGGATGGATAGGGCAGTTGAACATTTTGCGAGAGACTGTGTAGCATGTGCAGTTGATGGAGCGGGTAAAATGTTTTCTTTTTATATACCCAATCCATTTATGTATGTTTGTATTAAAACGATTAATAATTAATCATAATAATTAACAGTTTGTTGAATGGAAACTAATCAACCTTATTAACCGAGAGAATACATGTGGGATTGCTGTGCATGGCTAAAATAATATGTAAACTAAGTTTGTATGCATATTATTAGGATAAATGTTGCTTATGTGATGTTATCGTGAATTATGCTTAAATAAACAAGTATTAATGGCTTTGAACGTTGCATATGGCTAGATAAATGCACACACATATGGGTATTAGCAAGAGAAATAACACTGTTTAACCATTTCAATGTATTAATTACGTTTTTGTGTTTCTTTGCTTAAGTGAACCATTTGGGCCTGCTATAAAATGGCCGCCGACTGAATCAGACATTTATGAAGTAATACCAATGAAGGGAAAGGAGAAATGCGCCTGCGCAAACTTCAGCAGCTGCGACCTGCCGGTGAACTGTCATCGCTGTGCCCATCAAGGCTGCTCTGGGCGAAAGGCCAACCCTTCAACAGAAATTGTTGCAACCTGAACTATGGATTGCTAATATTCCCATACATTTGTTTTGGAAATTTTAATATGTGGGAACGACATCGAATGTTTCCTGATGCATTAGAATGTATTTCAGTTGACCAATGAGAATCACTGAAAATGTTAATTGCAACATTTGGAATGTAATTTTTAGTATAAATAATAGTAGACTAGAGAGGTGGTGCGTTCGTCGTGACTTCATCATTTCCCGTATCCTGATGTTATGCTGACAGAGAGGACGGTGACTCTGCATGATAGAACAGAACTTTGACGATTTGACTGAGGACCAGATTCTGACTTAGAAAACGACAAATAGCCAGAATAGGTAAATATGACAACAGATGAAAGTTATTAACTAGGATTTAACCTGCATTTGATTTAGATAAAGAAATATTGATTGAATTCATGTGTCGGGTTGTTCTTTTATTGAAATGTATTATTGAATAATTTCAGAGAATTAAGGAGTCATTAAGCTAATCCCAACTAAATGATTCATTGACCTATATTTCCTTAATGGGAAGAGAAGCGAGGGTTTTGATAGTAGAGGGAAAGTGATAAAGTTTCCATCAAGGGAAAGCAGTGTAGTTCGGAACTAAATGTTTTTTCCCCATCTGAGTAAGGTACGGATAGATTGATAGAATGAATGTTGGTGTTATGGGCCCCACCAGCGTATGATGTGTGTGTGTGTGTGTGACTGTGAAATCACTCTGTCCGTGGTAGTAGGGGGAAATTGAAGAACCCGAACTGCACCACAGTTAGTGACAAAACACAAGTCACATTACCCAGTCCCATTGAAGCTGTGCCATTTCCTGACAAACCATGGTCCAAATTAGGTTTAGATATCATTGAACCCATGAATGTTTTGGATGAATGGAATAGGAGCGGTTTAGTCAGGGGGATTATGGCTCTAGGTGGCCTGAAGTAAAATTGGTTAAGTCCGCCAACACTGAGGAGGTGTGAGATTTCTTCCAGTCCTTATTTTTGGGAGAGGGTGCCCTGGTTGAACTGGTCACTGACAATGGGGTTCAATGTATGGCAAAGGAGTTACAAGGGTTTATGTGCCATTGGGACATCAAGCACATCACTACTTCGTTATATCATCTCCGCAGTAATGCTTTAGTGGAACATTGTAACAGGGTCATAAAGGACAGCACTCAATTGTCTGTGGCCAATGGATTGAATTGGAAGAAGGAACTTGTAGATTTGTTGTGGGCTTTGCACACTACCCCTAGTGCCGTTACCAAGGTGTCTCCTTTTGCTCTATTGAAAGATAAAATGGCATGCACCAAATTAGTAAGGCCTTGGATGCGTGATTTAAATGTACCTAATGTGGAACGTGAATTGGTGAAGGACAATTGTGAGAAAGCTCAGAGCAAGTATGTGACCAAGGAGCCAATCGAAGGAAGAAAACACGCTCTGTTCAAAGCAGGGCATTGGGTTAAAGTGGGACTACCTAGTCTGTTTGCTAAAGGACATTCCATGTTTTCTAGTCCCATGCAGATCATTGCACTGGATGGCAGATCTGTCAAGCTCAGTGATGGAAAGTGGTGGAACATGGAGAGGTTATCTATCTAAACAAGGAAACTCTGAGCAGAGAATGCGTACTACCACGCAAAGTGAGCCTAGTTTGAATGGGTCAGCAAGAGAAAGGAGACCGCCATTTTAAAAATGTTATGCTATAGGTTTTATTCAAATGCTTTTTCTTCCATTTATTGTGAGGGAAGAGATGTGTTGGGTTCTGCATTCATTGTATTGGCACATGCTATCATGATGACGGGTTCTACGTTGAAATGGTGGCATGTGGAATGGTCAAGAGTGGCAGTTAGTTTCTGTCCCATTTCTGCATGCGCAAACGGGTTTGCGACCTGTTTGCACATGCAAAAATACCAGTGGGCCATGTACTCACCCTATTTAGCAAGTCGCAATTTATTTGCAACTCGCTAAATTGGATTTGCGACTCACTATTAGGAAGGGGCGTTCCAAGAGCATCTATTCTTAATAGCGACTTGCTACCCTATGTAAGAATGTTTTGCAACCCCAATTGGGGTCGCAAAACACTTGCAATTTACCACCCTCCTCAACAGGGTGATAAAGCCCTTGCAAAAGGGAAGGGGTGCCAGGGGGCCCTTCCCCTTTTTGAATACAGGGGAAAATATTTTTTAGGAGCAGGCAGTGGTCCCAGGGACCACTTCCTGCCTTTAAAAAATGAAACAAACACGTTTCATTTTTCTTTTTTTAAATGCATCCTGTTTTCCCTTAACCCCTTCGCTGCCAGGCCTTTTCCCCCTCCTGTGCCAGGCCTTTTTTTGGCTATTTGGGGTAGTGCGCGCTTAGGCCCCTGTACCTTTTTGACCGCATTAGGTAGCCACGCCAAATTTGCGTCCTTTTCTTCCAACATCATGGGGATTCTAAAGGTACTCAGGGTTTGTGGATTCCCCTGGAGGGGTCACAGAAAAGAGCCAAAATACAGCAAAATTTTGGGGTTTTTTGGAAAAATTGGAAAAACGGGCTGCAAATGAAAGCATCTGGGTTTTTCCCTGCAAATGTTATCAAAAAAGGGTTTGTGGGGTTGAAATCACAATTTTCCCAGATTTTCGGGGATACTTGACTTTTGTCAGAAACCCAACATTTTTTACACAGTTTTGGCATTTTTCTGGGACATAGCCTATTTTTGCTATTTTTTGTGCTTTTGACCTCCTTCCAGTTAGTGGCAGAAATGGGTAAAAAAGCAATAGTGGATCCTGGAAAGCTGTACATTTTCGAAAAGAAGACAACATTCTGAATTCAGCAAGGGGTCATTTGTGTAGATCCATGAAGGTTTTTTTTATAGAAACAAACAGTTAAATGTAGGATAAATTGAAATTTAGTTGAAAAAAACTGCCTTTTGTGTCAACTTTTTCACCTGTAACTTCTTCTAATTTTGACAGCTCTTTGAAAGCAATATACCGTTGCATCCGCTGGACATTACTGGTTGTGGGGATATATAGGACTTGTAGGTTCACCAAGAACCCGACGAACCCAGAGCCAAAAATTGAGTAGTAACTTGCAATGGTTTTTTATTGTGTACCGGGTATATAGTAATTATTCTGTAAAAAAGTGTACATGGAAAAATCGGTATGAAAGACACCTATATATTTCTGAAATGGGAACAAAATATAGAGTTTAGAAACAGTAGATATTTGCACATTTCTGAAATTGGGAATACTCATACTAGCATGAGAATTATCAGTCATTTTTTAGAATGACTTCTTTTTTACACAATATCTTTAATTTGGAAAGCAGAAATGCATGGAAAGTCAATAGATAATAACAGTTGCTTTACAAATCTGAATTACCCTAAGTCTCCCGATAAAAATGGTACCTCACTTGTGTGGGTAGGCATAGTGCCCACGACAGGAAACGGCGCACAACCAACGTGGTCACACCACATTTTCACAATGCAAAATTACCCTTTTTTTGCAAAGTGCCTAGCTCTAGTTTTTTAACCCTAGCTCTGCGGGCACCTTGGGAAACCTAGCAAACCTATACATTTTTGAAAACTAGACACCCAGGGGAATCCAGGATGGGGTGACTTGACTGCCTCCCACCAGGGTCTGTTACCCAGAATCCCTTGCAAACCTAAAAAATTGTCCAAAAAAACACATTTTCCCCACATTTCCGTCGTGGAAAGTTCCGGAATCTGCGTGGATCCACAAATTTCCACCCACCCCGCGTTCCCCAAAGTCTTACGAGAAAAACGGTACCTCACTTGTGTGGGTCGGCCTAGTGCCCGCGACAGGAAACGGCGCAAAACGCAACCTGGTCACACCTCAATTTTGCAGTGAAAAATGACCCTTTTTTGGAAAAATGACTAGCTGTAGTTTTTGAACCCTAGCTCTGCGGGCACCTTGAGAAACCTAGCAAACCTATACATTTTTGAAAACTAGACACCCAGGGGAATCCAGGATGGGGTGACTTGACTGCCTCCCACCAGGGTCTGTTACCCAGAATCCCTTGCAAACCTAAAAAATTGTCAAAAAAACACATTTTCCCCACATTTCTGTCGTGGAAAGTTGCGGAATCTGCGTGGATCCACAAATTTCCAACCACCCCACGTTCCCCAAAGGCTTACGAGAAAAACAGTACCTCACTTGTGTGGGTCAGCCTAGTGCCCGCGACAGGAAACGGCGCAAAACGCAACCTGGTCACACCTCAATTTCGCAGTGAAAAATTACCCTTTTTTGGAAAAATGACTAGCTGTAGTTTTTGAACCCTAGCTCTGCGGGCACCTTGGGAAACCTAGCAAACCTATACATTTTTTAAATCTAGACACCCAGGGGAATCCAGGATGGGGTGACTTGACTGCCTCCCACCAGGGTCTGTTACCCAGAATCCCTTGCAAACCTAAAAAATTGTCAAAAAAACCACATTTTCCCCACATTTCTGTCGTGGAAAGTTCCGGAATCTGCGTGGATCCACAAATTTCCACCCACCCCGCGTTTCCCAAAGTCTTACGAGAAAAACGGTACCTCACTTGTGTGGGTCGGCCTAGTGCCCACAACAGGAAACGGTGCAAAACGCAACCTGGTCACACCTCAATTTCGCAGTGAAAAATGACCCTTTTTTGGAAAAATGACTAGCTGTAGTTTTTGAACCCTAGCGCTGCGGGCACCTTGGGAAACCTAGCAAACCTATACATTTTTGAAAAATAGACACCCAGGGGAATCCAGGATGGGGTGACTTGACTGCCTCCCACCAGGGTCTGTTACCCAGAATCTCTTGCAAACCTAAAAAATTGTAAAAAAAACACATTTTCCCCACATTTCTGTCGTGGAAAGTTCCGGAATCTGCGTGGATCCACAAATTTCTACCCACCCCGCGTTCCCCAAAGTCTTACGAGAAAAACGGTACCTCACTTGTGTGGGTCGGCCTAGTGCCCGCGACAGGAAACGGCGCAAAACGCAACCTGGTCACACCTCAATTTCGCAGTGAAAAATGAACCTTTTTTGGAAAAATGACTAGCTGTAGTTTTTGAACCCTAGCTCTGCGGGCACCTTGAGAAACCTAGCAAACCTATACATTTTTGAAAACTAGACACCCAGGGGAATCCAGGATGGGGTGACTTGACTGCCTCCCACCAGGGTCTGTTACCCAGAATCCCTTGCAAACCTAAAAAATTGTCAAAAAAACCACATTTTCCCCACATTTCTGTCGTGGAAAGTTCCGGAATCTGCGTGGATCCACAAATTTCCACCCACCCCGCGTTCCCCAAAGTCTTACGAGAAAAACGGTACCTCACTTGTGTGGGTCAGCATAGTGCCCGTGACAGGAAACGGCGCAAAACGCAACCTGGTCACACCTCAATTTCGCAGTGAAAAATGACCCTTTTTGGGAAAAATGACTAGCTGTAGTTTTTGAACCCTAGCTCTGCGGGCACCTTGGGAAACCTAGCAAACCTATACATTTTTGAAAACTAGACACCCAGGGGAATCCAGGATAGGGTGACTTGACTGCCTCCCACCAGGGTCTGTTACCCAGAATCCTTTGCAAACCTAAAAAATTGTCCAAAAAAACACATTTTCCCCACATTTCTGTCGTGGAAAGTTCCGGAATCTGCGTGGATCCACAAATTTCTACCCACCCCGCGTTCCCCAAAGTCTTACGAGAAAAACGGTACCTCACTTGTGTGGGTCGGCCTAGTGCCCGCAACAGGAAACGGTGCAAAACGCAACCTGGTCACACCTCAATTTCGCAGTGAAAAATGACCCTTTTTTGGAAAAATGACTAGCTGTAGTTTTTGAACCCTAGCTCTGCGGGCACCTTGGGAAATGTTAGAACCGGCGGTCTCTAGTTGGCAGAGGTATACACTTCTGACAAATAGGGACCAACCAACTCTAGTCAGGGAAAGGGGATTACACACTCAGATAACCCCTGCTACCCCTTTGGTAGCTTGGCAGAGCAGACAGGCTTATCTCAGAGGCCGTGTGTTAAGCATTTATGACCACATACAGTAATAAAGTGAATACACTACAGATGGACACGACACAGAAGTTATTATAAAAATAGTATTTTTATATAAGGCTTAGCACAAGACCAAATAACGACAAAAATATACCACAGTCTCAATAAATACTCTTTGGAAGGAAAAATAATAGTTCAAGTAAGGGTTCTTCTTGGCAAATAGTTCTTTAGCAAAGTATTCTTCTGAGCACAGTTCTTTGGCAACAATGTAACCCCCCCAGGAGTCACACGACGTCGAGTCTACACGATTCCCAAGGTTCGGCGTCGACCGCGAGGAGCGCTACGTCGAGCCTGGAGTCGCAACAGACCCCACAAGTACAGTACCTTGAGAAACGAAGAAAACGATGATCCACGGCGTCGAGATGTCGGCGTCGAGGTCGGCGTCGATCGTGCCTCGGAGTCGGGTCAATCCGCAGCGGCGTCGAGGGATGTCGGGCCGGAGCAGCGCTCACGGCGTCGAGAAGGGCGTCGAGTCGATGCGATCAGCAGCGGCGTCGGGACGGGGTCGCTTGGAGGTAGAGCCGATACTCACTCCTCACTGGCGTTGATACCGGCGTCGGGACGGGGTCACTTGGAGCCGGGGCCGATACCCACTGCTCACTGGCGTTGCTGCTGGCGTCGAGACTGCAGATTTTCCCTTGTGTACTGGAAACAACACTTTCCAGCAATTCAGCAAATGGTGAAGTCCTTTGGCCCTGTGACTTCAGCAGGAGACTGGCACTCTTCCAGTCCTTGGAGATTTCCTAGCAAGTGTTCAGAGAGTACACACCAAGTTCCTCTCTCCTTGTTCCTTGGCAAAAATAAAGAAGCAGCTTTCAGGTTCCTCCACAGCAAAACAGCACTCTGGCAGAAAGGGGAGGCAAGTCCTTAGATCAGCAGGCTTCTTGTCCTTGGTACAGGTTTCCTTGTCAGAAGTGATCTCAGTTCTTGGTTCAGGGGTCCTTCTCTTATACCCCTTTTTCCCTTTGTTCCCTTTGTCCAAGCAGGGCGATTCCCACCATCTCAGGTTTGTTGTGGGTGTTGCCAGGCAGAGGCACCTGGCCTATTCACTGAGCAGGGCAGAGTCCTCAGCCGCCCAGCAGGAGGCGGAGCCAGTATTGTCACTGGCAGGAGCAGGGCTATCAGTCGCCCAGCAGGAGGCGGAGCCAGTATTGTGTCAGGCAGGGCAGGCTACTCTTCCCTCACTCTATGTGTAAACGCCCCATTCACCCCACACTGACTCATTCAGACCTCTAGAGCCACCCAGCCCCTGACACACACACCAAACCAGCAGAGACCGGTAGATAGTTGGACAAGAAAATAGCCACTTTCTAAAAGTGCTATTTTCAAACATAGAATTTAAAAACCATCCATCCTAAAGGGTGTGTTATTAAATTCTGAGTTCAGGGATACTAAACTCGACTTGCTACCATGCTCCCTGAGTCAGATAGATTATAATGGAGTTAATAATCAGTCCGCCCAGTCTGGCCTATTGGAGGCAGGTAGCCCTTCAATAGTGAAAAACGAAAATGGCTGTAATTCACTATTAGGTCATGCCACACACATCAGGGCATGACCTACCTTTTACCAACAATGCACCCTGCCCTAGGGCCTACCATAGAGGTGTCTGAAATGTGGCAAAGTGAAGGTTTAGAGACTGGTAAGTAGGTTTCCTTACCAAGTCGACATGGCAGTCAGGGACTGCACGCAGGCGCCGCGGTGGCAGGCCTGAGACATATTTTGCACGCTGCTTCTGTGGGTGGCACAACCAGTGCTGCAAGCCCACCAGCAGCAGTTAACTTACACGCCCTTGGCACACGCAGTGCACTAGACTAGGGTCTGAACAGTAAGTCAACCAAGCCAATCATGGTAACACCAATCAATGTAATAATTTAACATAGGGAGCACTTGCACTGTGGCACTGATCAGCAGTGGCACAGTGCCCAAAGCAATAATCCAGCAAAAACATCATAAACAGAGGAGGCAAACAGAAAAAAATGGAGGAGAGACTCATGCCAATGATGCCAGGTCTAACACGTGTCCCCTCCAGCTGAAATGTGGGGAGAACTACCCTTCACCCAGGGAGTCCTCATCACTAAGGCGGAAAAATCTGGACAGACCATCAGCATTGGCGTGATCTGTACCAGGGCGGTGTTCCACCGTAAAGTCCATCCCCTGTAGGGAAATGGACCACCTCAACAGCTTTGGGTTCTCACCCCTCATCTGCATTAACCATCTGAGGGGCCTGTGGTCTGTCTGAACCCGGAAGTGAGTCCCAAACAGGTAGGGTCTTAGCTTCTTCAGCGCCCAGACCACAGCAAATGCCTCACGCTCTATCGCACTCCACCTTTGTTCCCTGGGAAGTAACCTCCGGCTGATGAAGGCTACAGGTAAGTCTCGGCCCTCCTCATTCATCTGTGCTAGAACAGCCCCCACACCATGCTCTGAAGCGTCTGTCTGGACAATGAATTCTTTTGAAAAGTCGGGTGCCTGGAGGACCGGTGCGGTACACATTGCAGTTTTCAGGGTGTCAAAGGCGTTCTGACAGGCGTCAGTCCAGATCACAAGTCTCGGCTGCTTCCTGGAAGTCAGCGAGGTCAAGGGGTGCACAATGTTGCCATACCCCTTGACAAACCTCCTGTAGTAACCCGTGAGACCCAAGAAGGCTCTCACCTGAGTCTGGGTTTTGGGCGGTTCCCAAGCCAGGATGGTATCTATCTTGGGTTGCAGGGGGGCCACCTTGCCACTCCCTACTTGGTGCCCCAAGTACACCACTGAACCCTGCCCAATCTGGCACTTACTAGCCTTGATTGTGAGGCCTGCTCTGCGCAGGGCCAACAACACTTCCTGGAGGTGGCGCAAGTGTTCCTCCCAGCTGGCGCTGAACACTGCTATATCGTCCAGGTAGGCGGCGCTGAAATCTTCCAGCCCGGCCAATACCTGGTTAACCAACCTCTGGAATGTGGCAGGGGCATTCTTCATCCCAAAGGGCATCACACGGAACTGGTAGTGCCCATCTGGTGTGGAGAATGCAGACCTCTCTTTTGCCCCATCAGTCAAGGCGATCTGCCAGTACCCAGACGTTAGATCAAACGTACTAAGGTACCGGGCAGCCCCCAACCGATCGATGAGCTCATCAGCTCTGGGGATGGGGTGCGCGTCAGTCTTGGTGACCGAATTGAGTCCTCGGTAATCCACACAGAACCGAAGTTCTGGTGAAGCACCAGGCGCTGCAGCCTTTGGGACCAAGACCACTGGGCTGGCCCAAGGACTGCTAGAGGACTCAACCACCCCTAAGGCAAACATCTTGGAGACCTCCTCCTTGATGTATGCTCTGACCTTGTCAGTCACCCTGTAGGCCTTGTGCCTCACAGGAGTGCTGTCCCCAGTGTCCACATCATGGACACACCACTGAGTGACACCAGGGATTAAGGAGAACAGATCAGGGAATTGTACCAACAGATGGCGACAATCTTGCTGCTGCTCAGGGGTCAGTGTGTCAGAGAGGACAACACCATCCACTGACCCATCTTTTTCTTTTGCACACAGGAGGTCAGGAAGAGGCTCACTCTCCTCCTCCATCCCAGCATCTGTGGCAAGGAGCATGCCTGCTTCGGACCTTTCTAAGTGGGGCTTTAACCGGTTGACATGCAGGACCCTTAAGGGGTTCCTGGGAGACTTCAAGTCCACCAAGTAGGTGACATCGCTCTTTTTCTCCACAACCTCAAATGGTCCAGTCCACCTGTCCTTGAGCGCACAAGGTTCCACAGGGGCCATGACCCAAACTTTCTGACCAGGTTGAAGCTCAACCAGAGTGGCATTCTGATCGTACCACCGCTTCATCTCTTCCTGGCTGGCCTCCAGATTTGCCTGAGCAAGATCTCTGAAGCGCCGAGTCTGGTTCCTAAAGGCCAGCATGTAACTATATACATCCTGGGGAGGTTTCCTGGGAGATTGCTCCCAGCCTTCTTTGACCAGACTCAAAGGTCCTCTTACCGGGTGACCATACAAAAGCTCAAAGGGGCTGAACCCTAGAGACTTCTGTGGCACCTCACGGTAAGCAAACAGCAGGCATGGCAAGAGGACGTCCCATTTACGCCTCATTGGTTCTTCAAGACCCATGATCATGCCTTTTAGGGTCCGGTTGAATCTCTCAACCAGCCCATTACCTTGAGGGTGGTAAGGAGTGGTAAACTTGTAGGTTACCCCACACTCCTTCCACAGAGACTTCATATAATTCGAAATGAAGTTGGTGCCCCGGTCTGACACCACCTCTCTGGGGAACCCCATGCGGGAGAAAACACCCATCAGTGCCCGTCCCACCACGGGGGCTGTCACTGTGCGGAGAGGGATGGCTTCCGGGTACCGGGTGGCATGGTCCACCAAGACCAGGATAAACCTGTTGCCCATGGCTGTCTTGGGGTCCAGTGGCCCCACAATGTCAATTCCCACTCGCTCAAAGGGGGTACTGACGACGGGAAAAGGTTGGAGGGGAGCCTTCTGCTTCCGCCCACTTTTCCCACTTGCCTGGCAAGTTTGACAGGTCCTACAATGGATATCTGAATCCCTTCTCATCTGAGGCCAATAAAAATGGGTGACAAGCCTGTCATAGGTCTTGTCCTGCCCCAGATGTCCAGCTAACGGAACGTCATGAGCCAACCCCAGTAGGAAGGCTCTGAAGCGCTGGGGTACCACCAGCACACGGGCTGACCCAGGCTCAGCAGCCTTAGGCTCGCTATACAGGAGGTCGTTCTCCCAGTAGACCCAATGTGATCCTGACTGATCACCTGTCGTTTGGGCTGAGGCCTGCTGCCTCATACCCACAAGAGAAGGGCACACTTTCTGTTCAGCACAAAATTCCTCCCTGGAGGGACCACCATCCTGCTGCCAATGGGTCAGCTCGGGCAGGTCTCCCAGTTCGGCCACTTGTTCTCCTGTCGGTTCCAGGGCATCCCCCTCAGGGTCTGCTCCCTCCTGGACCGCGGGAACGATGGGGGACGGTTTCCCACGCCCCCTGCCTCTTCTCTTCACGGTTGGGACCTGGGCCATACTTTCAGGCTCCGGGCCCCCATCAACACCCTTACTAACTGACATGGACCGGGTGGTCGCACACACCCACTCAGGCAGACCCAACATTTCCAGATGCGCTTTCCTCTCCACCTTAGCCCAAGGGGAGTCCTCCAAATCATTGCCCAAGAGACAATCAACAGGCATGGCGGGCCTCACAGCAACCTGAAGAGTACCTGAGACCCCCCCCCACTCAAAGGGAACTTGAGCTACCTCACACTGACTCTGTGAGTTGTCAGCAGCTACAACGGGGTAGAATGCATGAGGGACCACCTGCTCTCTGGACACCAAGTGACACTTGACAGCTGTCACACTCGCTCCGGTGTCTCTGAGAGCTTCCACCCTATGGCCATTAATGGTCACCCACTGCCTATATTTCTTAGTGTTACTAGGCAGAGGGGTTGGAGGGACCATTTCCACGTCTCCTAAAGAGACCAGGGACATTTCTGCGGGACCCCACCCACCGGGGACACCCATCTCCTCCCCTCCCAGGGCTACACTCGCTACCTGACGAGGGGGTGCACGCGGCGGTGCATTCGAATCCTTCATGGGACACTGGGGATCATAATAACGGTGTCCCACCTGCTTACAGGCATAGCAGGTCATGGGGCCCCTGTGAACAGGTTTACCTGTCGGGGCCTCTGGCTTCTTTACAGGGGGAGGCTGGGAACCCTTCCCTTGGTTCCCTTGGGGACTACTTTGGGGCCCTTTCTGAAACTCCCTCTGTTTACCCCTGTCCCCCCCACTCTTCTGCTGGGGACCCTGCCCACCTTTGGCTGAGTCTCCCACTGGACCCTTGTGGACCCTGGTACTGACCCAGCGGTCCGCCTCCTCAGCAAGTTTTCTAGGGTTAGATAGCTTGCTATCAACAAGGTGCTGGCGTAGCTCTGGAAAACAGTTATTAGACAAGTGCTCCCAAGCAAACAAATCATAAAGAGCATCATAACTATCAACCTTGCTACCCTTTATCCAACCATCCATGGTTCTGCAGAAAAAAGACACATATTCAACCCACGTAGTACCAGGCAACTTCTTACATTCTCTAAAGGTTTGTCTGTACTTTTCTGGGGTTAAGCCATATCTCAGCATTAAAGCATCTTTCATATGAGTATAAGACATCCTATCCTCAGCAGGAAGGCTCAACAAGGTATCTCTCCCCTCGTTTGTAAAGCGGCTCCACAACCCCGTTCCCCAATCCTTCTCAGGGACCCGGTGGGCCAACAATGCTAACTCATACGCTTTAAACCATTGGCTAATATCTTCATTCTTACTGTAATCCTTGATCACATCTTTAGGAAAATAAAACCTACTTTCTGCAGGCACAGATGGAGTGCTGCCACCAGAGGGATTCAACTCTAAACTCTTAGTTTTAAGCTCCATCTCCCTCACCATCTTCTCACGTTCAAACGCTAATTTTTCTCTCTCAAAATCTAATCTTTTGCTCTCCATTTCAGCTTCTCTCTTGCTTCTCGCATTCTCTAATTCCAACTGCCCTCCTAATTTAAGTTTTGCCATTTCTAACTTGTACCCCCTCTCCTTCTCCCTGTCTTCTAATTCTTCGGGGGAAAGGCTCCTAGAGGACGCACTACTGCCTGGAGATGACACTGGCCCACCTGTGGGCTCTTCCTCTTCTTCTTCCTCTTCCGGTACCACCACCGGATCAGAGGGATTTCTGGCCTCTAACCAGGCCTTCAGCGCTTTGAGGAAGCCCTCTTTCTTTGAGACACCTGTGGTAGGAACTTTAAACTGCTTGCAAAATCCTTTTAGATCTTTTAGCGTGTAGGAATCTATCTTCTCCTTATCAAATTCCCCCACAACATTCTCCACAGGTGTAGCAGCTCCGGCATTCTCCATGGTAAAAACTGGCAGTGTTAAAGAAAATAAGCTCCAGGAAAGCGGAGAACAAAAATAGGATATCCTACCAAAACAGATTGTGGCTGCGTTATGGTCTGCTTTCACTATGTAGCGTACACTAATCACTGCACATGAGTCATAAATGCAAAGTTCAAATCCCACCGCTGCCACCAGTGTTAGAACCGGCGGTCTCTAGTTGGCAGAGGTATACACTTCTGACAAATAGGGACCAACCAACTCTAGTCAGGGAAAGGGGATTACACACTCAGATAACCCCTGCTACCCCTTTGGTAGCTTGGCAGAGCAGACAGGCTTATCTCAGAGGCAGTGTGTTAAGCATTTATGACCACATACAGTAATAAAGTGAATACACTACAGATGGACACGACACAGAAGTTATTATAAAAATAGTATTTTTATATAAGGCTTAGCACAAGACCAAATAACGACAAAAATATACCACAGTCTCAATAAATACTCTTTGGAAGGAAAAATAATAGTTCAAGTAAGGGTTCTTCTTGGCAAATAGTTCTTTAGCAAAGTATTCTTCTGAGCACAGTTCTTTGGCAACAATGTAACCCCCCCAGGAGTCACACGACGTCGAGTCTACACGATTCCCAAGGTTCGGCGTCGACCGCGAGGAGCGCTACGTCGAGCCTGGAGTCGCAACAGACCCCACAAGTACAGTACCTTGAGAAACGAAGAAAACGATGATCCACGGCGTCGAGATGTCGGCGTCGAGGTCGGCGTCGATCGTGCCTCGGAGTCGGGTCAATCCGCAGCGGCGTCGAGGGATGTCGGGCCGGAGCAGCGCTCACGGCGTCGAGAAGGGCGTCGAGTCGATGCGATCAGCAGCGGCGTCGGGACGGGGTCGCTTGGAGGTAGAGCCGATACTCACTCCTCACTGGCGTTGATACCGGCGTCGGGACGGGGTCACTTGGAGCCGGGGCCGATACCCACTGCTCACTGGCGTTGCTGCTGGCGTCGAGACTGCAGATTTTCCCTTGTGTACTGGAAACAACACTTTCCAGCAATTCAGCAAATGGTGAAGTCCTTTGGCCCTGTGACTTCAGCAGGAGACTGGCACTCTTCCAGTCCTTGGAGATTTCCTAGCAAGTGTTCAGAGAGTACACACCAAGTTCCTCTCTCCTTGTTCCTTGGCAAAAATAAAGAAGCAGCTTTCAGGTTCCTCCACAGCAAAACAGCACTCTGGCAGAAAGGGGAGGCAAGTCCTTAGATCAGCAGGCTTCTTGTCCTTGGTACAGGTTTCCTTGTCAGAAGTGATCTCAGTTCTTGGTTCAGGGGTCCTTCTCTTATACCCCTTTTTCCCTTTGTTCCCTTTGTCCAAGCAGGGCGATTCCCACCATCTCAGGTTTGTTGTGGGTGTTGCCAGGCAGAGGCACCTGGCCTATTCACTGAGCAGGGCAGAGTCCTCAGCCGCCCAGCAGGAGGCGGAGCCAGTATTGTCACTGGCAGGAGCAGGGCTATCAGTCGCCCAGCAGGAGGAGGAGCCAGTATTGTGTCAGGCAGGGCAGGCTACTCTTCCCTCACTCTATGTGTAAACGCCCCATTCACCCCACACTGACTCATTCAGACCTCTAGAGCCACCCAGCCCCTGACACACACACCAAACCAGCAGAGACCGGTAGATAGTTGGACAAGAAAATAGCCACTTTCTAAAAGTGCTATTTTCAAACATAGAATTTAAAAACCATCCATCCTAAAGGGTGTGTTATTAAATTCTGAGTTCAGGGATACTAAACTCGACTTGCTACCATGCTCCCTGAGTCAGATAGATTATAATGGAGTTAATAATCAGTCCGCCCAGTCTGGCCTATTGGAGGCAGGTAGCCCTTCAATAGTGAAAAACGAAAATGGCTGTAATTCACTATTAGGTCATGCCACACACATCAGGGCATGACCTACCTTTTACCAACAATGCACCCTGCCCTAGGGCCTACCATAGAGGTGTCTGAAATGTGGCAAAGTGAAGGTTTAGAGACTGGTAAGTAGGTTTCCTTACCAAGTCGACATGGCAGTCAGGGACTGCACGCAGGCGCCGCGGTGGCAGGCCTGAGACATATTTTGCACGCTGCTTCTGTGGGTGGCACAACCAGTGCTGCAAGCCCACCAGCAGCAGTTAACTTACACGCCCTTGGCACACGCAGTGCACTAGACTAAGGTCTGAACAGTAAGTCAACCAAGCCAATCATGGTAACACCAATCAATGTAATAATTTAACATAGGGAGCACTTGCACTGTGGCACTGATCAGCAGTGGCACAGTGCCCAAAGCAATAATCCAGCAAAAACATCGTAAACAGAGGAGGCAAACAGAAAAAAATGGAGGAGCGACTCATGCCAATGATGCCAGGTCTAACAGGAAACCTAGCAGACCTATACATTTTTGAAAACTAGACACCCAGGGGAATCCAGGATGGGGTGACTTGACTGCCTCCCACCAGGGTCTGTTACCCAGAATCCCTTGCAAACCTAAAAAATTGTCAAAAAAACACATTTTCCCCACATTTCTGTTGTGGAAAGTTCCGGAATCTGCGTGGATCCACAAATTTCCAACCACCCCACGTTCCCCAAAGGCTTACGAGAAAAACAGTACCTCACTTGTGTGGGTCAGCCTAGTGCCCGCGACAGGAAACGGCGCAAAACGCAACCTGGTCACACCTCAATTTCGCAGTGAAAAATTACCCTTTTTTGGAAAAATGACTAGCTGTAGTTTTTGAACCCTAGCTCTGCGGGCACCTTGGGAAACCTAGCAAACCTATACATTTTTGAAATCTAGACACCCAGGGGAATCCAGGATGGGGTGACTTGACTGCCTCCCACCAGGGTCTGTTACCCAGAATCCCTTGCAAACCTAAAAAATTGTCAAAAAAACCACATTTTCCCCACATTTCTGTCGTGGAAAGTTCCGGAATCTGCGTGGATCCACAAATTTCCACCCACCCCGCATTTCCCAAAGTCTTACGAGAAAAACGGTACCTCACTTGTGTGGGTCGGCCTAGTGCCCACAACAGGAAACGGTGCAAAACGCAACCTGGTCACACCTCAATTTCGCAGTGAAAAATGACCCTTTTTTGGAAAAATGACTAGCTGTAGTTTTTGAACCCTAGCGCTGCGGGCACCTTGGGAAACCTAGCAAACCTATACATTTTTGAAAAATAGACACCCAGGGGAATCCAGGATGGGGTGACTTGACTGCCTCCCACCAGGGTCTGTTACCCAGAATCTCTTGCAAACCTAAAAAATTGTAAAAAAAACACATTTTCCCCACATTTCTGTCGTGGAAAGTTCCGGAATCTGCGTGGATCCACAAATTTCTACCCACCCCGCGTTCCCCAAAGTCTTACGAGAAAAACGGTACCTCACTTGTGTGGGTTGGCCTAGTGCCCGCGACAGGAAACGGCGCAAAACGCAACCTGGTCACACCTCAATTTCGCAGTGAAAAATGAACCTTTTTGGGAAAAATGACTAGCTGTAGTTTTTGAACCCTAGCTCTGCGGGCACCTTGAGAAACCTAGCAAACCTATACATTTTTGAAAACTAGACACCCAGGGGAATCCAGGATGGGGTGACTTGACTGCCTCCCACCAGGGTCTGTTACCCAGAATCCCTTGCAAACCTAAAAAATTGTCAAAAAAACCACATTTTCCCCACATTTCTGTCGTGGAAAGTTCCGGAATCTGCGTGGATCCACAAATTTCCACCCACCCCGCGTTCCCCAAAGTCTTACGAGAAAAACGGTACCTCACTTGTGTGGGTCAGCATAGTGCCCGTGACAGGAAACGGCGCAAAACGCAACCTGGTCACACCTCAATTTCGCAGTGAAAAATGACCCTTTTTGGGAAAAATGACTAGCTGTAGTTTTTGAACCCTAGCTCTGCGGGCACCTTGGGAAACCTAGCAAACCTATACATTTTTGAAAACTAGACACCCAGGGGAATCCAGGATAGGGTGACTTGACTGCCTCCCACCAGGGTCTGTTACCCAGAATCCCTTGCAAACCTAAAAAATTGTCCAAAAAAACACATTTTCCCCACATTTCTGTCGTGGAAAGTTCCGGAATCTGCGTGGATCCACAAATTTCTACCCACCCCGCGTTCCCCAAAGTCTTACGAGAAAAACGGTACCTCACTTGTGTGGGTCGGCCTAGTGCCCGCAACAGGAAACGGTGCAAAACGCAACCTGGTCACACCTCAATTTCGCAGTGAAAAATGACCCTTTTTTGGAAAAATGACTAGCTGTAGTTTTTGAACCATAGCTCTGCGGGCACCTTGGGAAACCTAGCAAACCTATACATTTTTGAAAACTAGACACCCAGGGGAATCCAGGATGGGGTGACTTGACTGCCTCCCACCAGGGTCTGTTACCCAGAATCCCTTGCAAACCTAAAAAATTGTCAAAAAAAACACATTTTCCCCACATTTCTGTCGTGGAAAGTTCCGGAATCTGCGTGGATCCACAAATTTCCACCCACCCCGCGTTCCCCAAAGTCTTACGAGAAAAACGGTACCTCACTTGTGTGGGTCGGCCTAGTGCCCGCAACAGGAAACGGTGCAAAACGCAACCTGGTCACACCTCAATTTCGCAGTGAAAAATGACCCTTTTTTGGAAAAATGACTAGCTGTAGTTTTTGAACCCTAGCTCTGCGGGCACCCTGGGAAACCTAGCAAACCTATACATTTTTTAAAAATAGACACCCAGGGGAATCCAGGATGGGGTGACTTGACTGCCTCCCACCAGGGTCTGTTACCCAGAATCCCTTGCAAACATAAAAAATTGTAAAAAAAAACACATTTTCCCCACATTTCTGTCGTGGAAAGTTCCGGAATCTGCGTGGATCCACAAATTTCTACCCACCCCGCGTTCCCCAAAGTCTTACGAGAAAAACGGTACCTCACTTGTGTGGGTCGGCCTAGTGCCCGCGACAGGAAACGGCGCAAAATGCAACCTGGTCACACCTCAATTTCGCAGTGAAAAATGACCCTTTTTTGGAAAAATGACTAGCTGTAGTTTTTGAACCCTAGCTCTGCGGGCACCTTGAGAAACCTAGCAAACCTATACATTTTTGAAAACTAGACACCCAGGGGAATCCAGGATGGGGTGACTTGACTGCCTCCCACCAGGGTCTGTTACCCAGAATCCCTTGCAAACCTAAAAAATTGTCAAAAAAACCACATTTTCCCCACAATTCTGTCGTGGAAAGTCCCGGAATCTGCGTGGATCCACAAATTTCCACCCACCCCGCGTTCCCCAAAGTCTTACGAGAAAAACGGTACCTCACTTGTGTGGGTCGGCATAGTGCCCGTGACAGGAAACGGCACAAAACGCAACCTGGTCACACCTCAATTTCGCAGTGAAAAATGACCCTTTTTGGGAAAAATGACTAGCTGTAGTTTTTGAACCCTAGCTCTGCGGGCACCTTGGGAAACCTAGCAAACCTATACATTTTTGAAAACTAGACACCCAGGGGAATCCAGGGTAGGGTGACTTGACTGCCTCCCACCAGGGTCTGTTACCCAGAATCCCTTGCAAACCTAAAACATTGTAAAAAAAAACACATTTTCCCCACATTTCTGTCGTGGAAAGTTCCGGAATCTGCGTGGATCCACAAATTTCTACCCACCCCGCGTTCCCCAAAGTCTTACGAGAAAAACGGTACCTCACTTGTGTGGGTCGGCCTAGTGCCCGCAACAGGAAACGGTGAAAAACGCAACCTGGTCACACCTCAATTTCGCAGTGAAAAATGACACTTTTTTGGAAAAATGACTAGGTGTAGTTTTTGAACCCTAGCTCTGCGGGCACCTTCGGAAACCTAGCAAACCTATAAATTTTTGAAAAATAGACACCCAGGGGAATCCAGGATGGGGTGACTTGACTGCCTCCCACCAGGGTCTGTTACCCAGAATCCCTTGCAAACCTAAAAAATTGTAAAAAAAGACACATTTTCCCCACATTTCTGTCGTGGAAAGTTCCGGAATCTTCGTGGATCCACAAATTTCCACCCACCCCGCGTTCCCCAAAGTCTTACGAGAAAAACGGTACCTCACTTGTGTGGGTCGGCCTAGTGCCCGCGACAGGAAACGGCGCAAATTGCAACCTGGCCACACCTCAATTTCGCAGTGAAAAATGACCCTTTTTTGGAAAAATGACTAGCTGTAGTTTTTGAACCCTAGCTCTGCGGGCACCTTGGGAAACAAAGCAAACCTATACATTTTTGAAAACTAGACACCCAGGGAAATCCAGGATAAGGTGACTTGACTGCCTCCCACTAGGGTCTGTTACCCAGAATCCCTTGCAAACCTAAAAAATTGTCCAAAAAAACACATTTTCCCCACATTTCTGTCGTGGAAAGTTCCGGAATCTGCGTGGATCCACAAATTTCCACCCACCCCGCGTTCCCCAAAGTCTTACGAGAAAAACGGTACCTCACTTGTGTGGGTCGACCTAGTGCCCGCGACAGGAAACGGCGCAAATTGCAACCTGGCCACACCTCAATTTCGCAGTGAAAAATGACCCTTTTTTGGAAAAATGACTAGCTGTAGTTTTTGAACCCTAGCTCTGCGGGCACCTTGGGAAACCTAGCAAACCTATAAATTTTTTAAAACTAGACACCCAGGGGAATCCAGGATGGGGTGACTTGACTGCCTCCCTCCAGGGTCTGTTACCCAGAATCCCTTGCAAACCTAAAAAATTGTTGACAAAAAACACATTTTCCCCACATTTCTGTCGTGGAAAGTTCCGGAATCTGCGTGGATCCACAAATTTCCACCCACCCCGCGTTCCCCAAAGTCTTACGAGAAAAACGGTACCTCACTTGTGTGGGTCGGCCTAGTGCCCGCGACAGGAAACGGCGCAAAACGCAACCTTGTCACACCTCAATTTCGCAGTGAAAAATGACCCTTTTTTGGAAAAAATGACTAGCTGTAGTTTTTGAACCCTAGCTCTGCGGGCACCTTGGGAAACCTAGCAAACCTATACATTTTTGAAAACTAGACACCCAGGGGAATCCAGGATGGGGTGACTTGACTGCCTCCCACCAGGGTCTGTTACCCAGAATCCCTTGCAAACCTAAAAAATTGTCAAAAAAAACACATTTTCCCCACATTTCTGTCGTGGAAAGTTCCGGAATCTGCGTGGATCCACAAATTTCCACCCACCCCACGTTCCCCAAAGTCTTACGAGAAAAACAGTACCTCACTTGTGTGGGTCGGCCTAGTGCCCGCGACAGTAAACGGCGCAAAACGCAACCTGGTCACACCTCAATTTCGCAGTAAAAAATTACCCTTTTTTGGAAAAATGACTAGCTTTAGTTTTTGAACCCTAGCTCTGCGGGCACCTTTCGAAACCTAGCAAACCTATACATTTTTGAAAACTAGACACCCAGGGGAATCCAGGATGGGGTGACTTGACTGCCTCCCACCAGGGTTTGTTACCCAGAATCCCTTGCAAACCTAAAAAATTGTCAAAAAAAACACATTTTCCCCACAATTCTGTCGTGGAAAGTTCCGGAATCTGCGTGGATCCACAAATTTCCACCCACCCCTCGTTCCCCAAAGTCTTACGAGAAAAACGGTACCTCACTTGTGTGGGTCGGCCTAGTGCCCGCGACAGGAAACGGCGCAAAACATAGTGAGGTGACATCAAAATTGCCTATCTCAAAACCACCTGGGTTTACCGGGAGACCCAGGGGAACGCTGGGAGGTGTGAAATTTGAGTGAGCCCGGTGATGCCACAAGTTTCCCACACAAAAAAGTGTGAAAAAAGTGATTTTTTCAGCTAAAATTGAGGTTTGCAGGGGATTCTGGGTAAGGAAACATTGGGGGATCCACGCAAGCCATACCTCCCTGGAAGCCCCCGGGTGTCTAGTTTTCAGAAATGTATGGGTTTGGTAGGTTTCCCTAGATGGCCGCCGTGCCCCGGGCCAAAAACCCAAGAGACCCCCCTTGCAAAACCAGGTGGTTTTGAGATAGGCAATGTTGATGTCGCATCACTACGTTTTGGGACCTTGCCTGTCGCGTGTACTTGGGCCTCCCACACAAGTGAGGCACCATTTTTACCGGGAGACCCAGGGGAACGCTGGGAGGTGTGAAATTTGAGTGAGCCCGGTGATGCCACAAGTTTCCCACACAAAAAAGTGTGGAAAAAGTGATTTTTTCAGCTAAAATTGAGGTTTGCAGGGGATTCTGGGTAAGGAAACGTTGGGGGATCTACGCAAGCCATACCTCCCTGGAAGCCCACGGGTGTCTAGTTTTCAGAAATGTATGGGTTTGGTAGGTTTCCCTAAATGGCCGCCGTGCACCGGGCCAAAAACCCAAGAGACCCCCCTTGCAAAACCAGGTGGTTTTGAGATAGGCAATGTTGATGTCGCATCACTACGTTTTGGGCCCTTGCCTGTCGCGGGTACTTGGGCCTCCCACACAAGTGAGGCACCGTTTTTACCGGGAGACCCAGGGGAACGCTGGGAGGTGTGAAATTTGAGTAAGCCCGGTGTTGCCACAACTTTCCCACACAAAAAACTGTGAAAAAAGTGATTTTTTCAGCTAAAATTGAGGTTTGCAGGGGATTCTGGGTAAGGAAACGTTGGGGGATCCACGCAAGCCATACCTCCCTGGAAGCCCCCGGGTGTCTAGTTTTCAGAAATGTATGGGTTTGGTAGGTTTCCCTAGATGGCCGCCGTGCACCGGGCCAAAAACCCAAGAGACCCCCCTTGCAAAACCAGGTGGTTTTGAGATAGGCAATGTTGATGTCGCATCACTACGTTTTGGGCCCTTGCCTGTCGCGGGTACTTGGGCCTCCCACACAAGTGAGGCACCATTTTTACCGGGAGACCCAGGGGAACGCTGGGAGGTGTGAAATTTGAGTGAGCCCGGTGATGCCACAAGTTTCCCACACAAAACAGTGTGAAAAAAGTGGTTTTTTTAGCTAAAATTGAGGTTTGCAGGGGATTCTGGGTAAGGAAACGTTGGGGGATCCACGCAAGCCATACCTCCCTGGAATCCCCCGGGTGTCTAGTTTTCAGAAATGTATGGGTTTGGTAGGTTTCCCTAGATGGCCGCCGTGCACCGGGCCAAAATCCCAAGAGACCCCCCTTGCAAAACCAGGTGGTTTTGAGATAGGCAATGTTGATGTCGCATCACTACGTTTTGGGCCCTTGCCTGTCGCGGGTACTTGGGCCTCCCACACAAGTGAGGCACCGTTTTTACCGGGAGACCCAGGGGAACGCTGGGAGGTGTGAAATTTGAGTAAGCCCGGTGTTGCCACAACTTTCCCACACAAAAAACTGTGAAAAAAGTGATTTTTTCAGCTAAAATTGAGGTTTGCAGGGGATTCTGGGTAAGGAAACGTTGGGGGATCCACGCAAGCCATACCTCCCTGGAAGCCCCCGGGTGTCTAGTTTTCAGAAATGTATGGGTTTGGTAGGTTTCCCTAGATGGCCGCCGTGCACCGGGCCAAAAACCCAAGAGACCCCCCTTGCAAAACCAGGTGGTTTTGAGATAGGCAATGTTGATGTCGCATCACTACGTTTTGGGCCCTTGCCTGTCGCGGGTACTTGGGCCTCCCACACAAGTGAGGCACCATTTTTACCGGGAGACCCAGGGGAACGCTGGGAGGTGTGAAATTTGAGTGAGCCCGGTGATGCCACAAGTTTCCCACACAAAACAGTGTGAAAAAAGTGTTTTTTTTAGCTAAAATTGAGGTTTGCAGGGGATTCTGGGTAAGGAAACGTTGGGGGATCCACGCAAGCCATACCTCCCTGGAATCCCCCGGGTGTCTAGTTTTCAGAAATGTATGGGTTTGGTAGGTTTCCCTAGATGGCCGCCGTGCACCGGGCCAAAATCCCAAGAGACCCCCCTTGCAAAACCAGGTGGTTTTGAGATAGGCAATGTTGATGTCGCATCACTACGTTTTGGGCCCTTGCCTGTCGCGGGTACTTGGGCCTCCCACACAAGTGAGGCACCGTTTTTACCGGGAGACCCAGGGGAACGCTGGGAGGTGTGAAATTTGAGTAAGCCCGGTGTTGCCACAACTTTCCCACACAAAAAAGTGTGAAAAAAGTGATTTTTTCAGCTAAAATTGAGGTTTGCAGGGGATTCTGGGTAAGGAAACGTTGGGGGATCCACGCAAGCCATACCTCCCTGGAAGCCCCCGGGTGTCTAGTTTTCAGAAATGTATGGGTTTGGTAGGTTTCCCTAGATGGCCGCCGTGCACCGGGCCAAAAACCCAAGAGACCCCCCTTGCAAAACCAGGTGGTTTTGACATAGGCAATGTTGATGTCGCATCACTACGTTTTGGGCCCTTGCCTGTCGCGGGTACTTGGGCCTCCCACACAAGTGAGGCACCATTTTTACCGGGAGACCCAGGGGAACGCTGGGAGGTGTGAAATTTGAGTGAGCCCGGTGATGCCACAAGTTTCCCACACAAAAAAGTGTGAAAAAAGTGATTTTTTCAGCTAAAATTGAGGTTTGCAGGGGATTCTGGGTAAGGAAACGTTGGGGGATCCACGCAAGCCATACCTCCCTGGAAGCCCCTGTGTGTCTAGTTTTCAGAAATGTATGGGTTTGGTAGGTTTCCCTAGATGGCCGCCGTGCACCGGGCCAAAAACCCAAGAGACCCCCATGCAAAACCAAGTGGTTTTGAGATAGGCAATGTTGATGTCGCATCACTACGTTTTGGGCCCTTGCCTGTCGCGGGTACTTGGGCCTCCCACACAAGTGAGGCACCATTTTTATCGGGAGACCCAGGGGAACGCTGGGAGGTGTGAAATTTGAGTGAGCCCGGTGATGCCACAACTTTCCCACACAACAAAGTGTGAAAAAAGTGATTTTTTCAGCTAAAATTGAGGTTTGCAGGGGATTCTGGGTAAGGAAACGTTGGGGGATCCACGCAAGCCATACCTCCCTGGAAGCCCCCGGGTGTCTAGTTTTCAGAAATGTATGGGTTTGGTAGGTTTCCCTAGATGGCCGCCGTGCACCGGGCCAAAAACCCAAGAGACCCCCCTTGCAAAACCAGGTGGTTTTGAGATAGGCAATGTTGATGTCGTATCACTACGTTTTGGGCCCTTGCCTGTCGCGGGTACTTGGGCCTCCCACACAAGTGAGGCACCATTTTTACCGGGAGACCCAGGGGAACGCTGGGAGGTGTGAAATTTGAGTGAGCCCGGTGATGCCACAAGTTTCCCACACAAAAAAGTGTGAAAAAAGTGATTTTTTCAGCTAAAATTGAGGTTTGCAGGGGATTCTGGGTAAGGAAACGTTGGGGGATCCACGCAAGCCATACCTCCCTGGAAGCCCCTGGGTGTCTAGTTTTCAGAAATGTATGGGTTTGGTAGGTTTCCCTAGATGGCCGCCGTGCACCGGGCCAAAAACCCAAGAGACCCCCATGCAAAACCAGGTGGTTTTGAGATAGGCAATGTTGATGTCGCATCACTACGTTTTGGGCCCTTGCCTGTCGCGGGTACTTGGGCCTCCCACACAAGTGAGGCACCATTTTTATCGGGAGACCCATGGGAACGCTGGGAGGTGTGAAATTTGAGTGAGCCCGGTGATGCCACAACTTTCCCACACAACAAAGTGTGAAAAAAGTGATTTTTTCAGCTAAAATTGAGGTTTGCAGGGGATTCTGGGTAAGGAATCGTTGGGGGATCCCCGCAAGCCATACTTCCCTGGAAGCCCCCGGGTGTCTAGTTTTCAGAAATGTATGGGTTTGGTAGGTTTCCCTAGATGGCCGCCGTGCACCGGGCCAAAAACCCAAGAGACCCCCCTTGCAAAACCAGGTGGTTTTGAGATAGGCAATGTTGATGTCGCATCACTACGTTTTGGGCCCTTGCCTGTCGCGGGTACTTGGGCCTCCCACACAAGTGAGGCACCATTTTTACCGGGAGACCCAGGGGAACGCTGGGAGGTATGAAATTTGAGTGAGCCCGGTGATGCCACAACTTTCCCACACAAAAAAGTGTGAAAAAAGTGATTTTTTCAGCTAAAATTGAGGTTTGCAGGGGATTCTGGGTAAGGAAACGTTGGGGGATCCACGCAAGCCATACCTTCCTGGAAGCCCCGGGTGTCTAGTTTTCAGAAATGTATGTGTTTGGTAGGTTTCCCTAGATGGCCGCCGTGCACTGGGCCAAAAACCCAAGAGACCCCCCTTGCAAAACCAGGTGGTTTTGAGATAGGCAATGCTGATGTCGCATCACTACGTTTTGGGCCCTTGCTTGTCGCGGCTACTTGGGCCTCCCACACAAGTGAGGCACCATTTTTACCGGGAGACCCAGGGGAACGCTGGGAGGTGTGAAATTTGAGTAAACCCGGTGATGCCACAACTTTCCCACACAAAAAAGTGTGAAAAAAGTGATTTTTTCAGCTAAAATTGAGGTTTGCGGGGGATTCTGGGTAAGGAAACGTTGGGGGATCCACGCAAGCCATACCTCCCTGGAAGCCCCCGGGTGTCTAGTTTTCAGAAATGTATGGGTTTGGTAGGTTTCCCTAGATGGCCGCCGTGCACCGGGCCACAAACCCAAGAAACCCCCCTTGCAAAACCAGGTGGTTTTGAGATAGGCAATGTTGATGTCGCATCACTACGTTTTGGGCCCTTGCCTGTCGCGGGTACTTGGGCCTCCCACACAAGTGAGGCACCATTTTTACCGGGAGACCCAGGGGAACGCTGGGAGGTGGGAAATTTGAGTGAGCCCAGTGATGCCACAAGTTTCCCACACAAAAAAGTGTGAAAAAAGTGATTTTTTTTAGCTAAAATTGAGGTTTGCGGGGGATTCTGGGTAAGGAAACGTTGGGGGATCCACGCAAGCCATACCTCCCTGGAAGCCCCCGGGTGTCTAGTTTTCAGAAATGTATGGGTTTGGTAGGTTTCCCTAGATGGCCACCGAGCACGGGCCAAAAAGACAGTTGACCCTTTGCCAAAACCAGAAAGTTTTGACATTGTTTCTACAACGTGAGAATTTCGGCACAATATTGCATGGACAATGTGACAGATATTTTGAGGTTTGCAGGACATTGAGGATAAAAAACCTTTTTGTAATTCACAAGAGAGACATCACCATGAACTCCCATGGGTTTACAACAATATCTACACTTGGTGGGTTATTTTTACATAGAACATACACCTTGGCAGAGAAACTAAAAAGACAAAGAATCCTGCACAGCCACCTATTCCTCAAACGCACACACATACTGGTTGGATTTGGCACGAGGGCGAGTGATGGTTCAGTATATTAAATTTTATTAACAAGAGATTTCACAAAAATGAAATGCACTGTCAATAATTCAATGGAGAAAAAACTGAACTAATGACTCGCAGCTCGTGAGCTGTAAAGCCACGGCAAGGCACCAACCGCTTTACAGGCCATTCACACACCTTTCATACGTGATACACACAAGACCATTCGCACCACCAGGCACAAAAACAACACATTACAAAATTCACAAAAGGGACAAGGTACACCCTGCTTCAGAAAGACAAATATTACTGCACAGCCATCTAATCCTCAAGCACACACACATACTGGTTGGATTTGGCACGAGGGTGAGTGATGGTTCAGAATATACAATTGTATTAGCAAGTGATTTCACAAAAATGAAATGCACTGTTAATAATTGAAAGGGCGAGAAACTGAGCCATTGACTCACAGCTCGTGAGCTGTAAAGCCACGACAAGGCACCAACCTCTTTACAGGCCATTCATACACCTTTCATACGCGTGAGACATACAAAACCATTCACACCGCCAGCCGCGGGCCCATCACATAACAAAACTCACACCAGCACACAGCGCCATTCAAGGGCCCATCACTTTCACACGCCCACATTCCTGACACAGCAACTACACAAGCAGATGGATTGCGTGGAGTGGCACTCAGCTAGCAGTGTGTGTAGTGACCAGCAGCAAGTCACTACTCACACACAGCCAGCCGAGCGCCAGTCCACGCACACCGCTAGCCGAGCACCAGTCCACGCACACCGCTAGCTAAACACCAGTCCACGCACACCGCTAGCCAAGCGCCAGTCCAAGCACACCACCAGCCAATCGCCAGTCCACGCACACCGCCAGCCAAGCACCAGTCCACGCACACCGCCAGCCAAGCACCAGTCCACACACACCGCCAGCCAAGCACCAGTCCATGCACACCACCAGCCAAGCACCAGTCCATGCACACCGCCAGCCAAGCACCAGTCCACGCACACCGCCAGCCAAGCACCAGTCCACGCACACCGCCAGCCAGGCACCAGTCCATGCACACCACCAGCCAAGCACCAGTCCACGCACACCGCCAGCCAAGCACCAGTCCACGCACACCACCAGCCAAGCACCAGTCCATGCACACCGCCAGCCAAGCACCATTCCACGTACACCGCCAAAGAAGTGCCAGTCCACACACACTGCCAACACATTTAGGATTTTTTTAGACAAAAATAAAAACGCAAACAAATCACAAATAGATACAAATCTACAAACACAAAATCAGAAACTAAACACATTGCACTAACGGCAACCTTGAAACAGAATCACATTTTTCAAAGAATACAAACCAATCAGTTAACTTTACCACTCATGAATGCTCCCAAAAATTATTTTGCGTATGGTACGCTCTAAAACAAGCAGGGACACACAGCCCAGGTTTAGATGGACAGTCGGGGCAATACATACGAATCTCCTTCCGCGTACCTCTTCGCCAACAGACTCTGCATCTCCTAGTGGGAAAATCTTTTGCCGGTGTGGGAGGGATGAAATCAGGAAAGTGGCGATCTTTCAATCGAACCACATCCTCCACCACTCCAAATCTAGGAACACTTGCCTGTTCCACAACAACAAGGCTAGCTATCACAGAGTGCTGAAACTGAAGAAATGTCAACTTTGACGCAGGAGAACACTCCTTGAACACAATAAAAGCATTGAACATTGCTAATTCGAAGAAATGGATTGCCAACTTCTTATACCAAACATAAGCCTTCCGAATAGCAGAGTAAGGTTCCAACTTCTGATCTACTCTGTCAACACCACCCATGTGCTTATTATAGTCTAGAATGCACACAGGTTTGCGCACTTCAGCAACCTGACCCCAAACAGTCACAGGTGAAGTACTCTCATCATGGATGGTAGTCAGCATGTACACATCCCTCCTGTCCACAAATTTTACAGCTAGTAGTTCATCACTACGCAAGGAACTGCACTGCCCCCTCTGATTTTTTTTGCAAACAAGCGATTTCGGATAAGCTTTACGGTTAGAGCGGATTGTGCCACATGCAAAAGTGTCCACTTTATACAATTCCTTAAATAATTGTACAGCAGTATAGAAGTTATCAAGGTACAAATGGTGGCCTCTGTTAAACAGTCTCCTAGCAAGATCCCACACAATTTTCTCTGCAACTCCAAAAGTGGACGGACAACCTGGGGGGTCAATAGCAGAATCTCTACCAGTGTACACACGAAAATTAAAAACATATCCTGTCCTACTCTCAGACAACATATACAGCTTAATTACATAGCGTGCCCTCTTGCTAGGGATGTGCTGCCTAAAAACCAAACGGCCCTTGAACAAGACCAAAGACTCATCAATAGATATTTCTTTCCCTGGAGTATAGATCTCAGAAAATCGATCCACAAAGTGATCAAGAACGGGCCGAATCTTAAAAAGACGGTCACAGTCAGGGTGATCTCGTGGCAACGCCATAGAATTATCAACAAAATGCAGCATACGTAGCAAAAGTAAATACCGATTACGAGTCATAACTGCAGGAAATATGGCAGTTGCCAACAAGGGGCTAGTAGACCAATATGAAGCCAAGGTTGGCTTCCTTACCACACCCATCAATAAAGTCAAACCCAAAAACTTCTTCATCTCTTCCAGATATGTGGGAGTCCACCGGGTAGCTCTAGACTGGGGCCTAAGTTTGTCGCTGTTGTTCCTCAAAAACTGTTCAGCATACAAATTTGTCTGCTCAACAATCTCACCCAAAAATACATCATCCATAAACAACTGAAAAAACTGTATAGGCAAAAAGTTTTCACAATTCACTGTACACCCTGCATCACCGCTAAAGGCAGGCAACACCGGCTGCGCCATGTTTGGATCAACCCAAAGTCCAGCACTTCCAGTAGGAAGCCTAGCTGCCTCAGACTGCAATCCAGATGCCTCTTGCACCATCGGCACAGCAGTTTCCTCCTCTAAGACAGACACTTCATCCGCACTGAGAGTTGCTTCATCCACACCAAGAGTACCTTCATCTGCACTGAGAGTACCTTCATCATCCGATGATTCCATGGTGAGTGAAAACTCACTGCCAGAATCTTCCCCTCCCTCCTCTCCCTCAGACGCACTGTCAGTCTCATAATCATGCTCAGAGGAAGATTCAAGAAGCATACCGACCACCTGTTGAGCAGTCATTCTACGGCTAGCCATATTGCTTACTAATAAAGGTAACTTGTCAAACAAGTCAACAACAACAAACTCTTTGTAAAATAAGTAATAAGCAAAAAGCACCTTTATCAAAAACTCTAATATACTCCAAAACAATACCACTCACTTGCCAGAGGCAGCTAAACTACTCACCACCACCAACTCTGTACAGACACAGTATGGATCAACAATATCCCACTAAAAAAGAAAGAGAAAAGCAATTACACATAAGACTATGCAAAACACATCGCAAAGAATTTCATGCTCAAACCACTAACTAAATATGCCGCCATTATGACATCACTTACAAAAAAATTCATTCAGACATTATATTATTACTCATTTGGTGTAAATACAACAACAAAAAATTTCTTACCAACACAATGTAACTACACAAAACTGCAGAACAGCCACCGTCGAAAAGCTTTAGACTAGAATAAAAAGAAGAAAAAAAACTTTATTGTAACATATGCATATAATGCTCTAGACCATCACGTACTGCGCAAAATGTATTGCTTGACCCTCCCACTTTCAAAAAGGAAAGATCGATGGCCCAATCCTTTACAAGCAACGCGCCGAGAATCTGGAACTGAGCCTCAGCTCCGGACCACCCCCTCCCTCTTCCCAGTCCTTCAAAACTAACCTCAAAGTTCTCCTCCTGCAAAGACACTTCCAAACTTAATTCACACCCTCTCTATTGTGTGAAGGAAGTCTTTACATTATAGGAAATTCTGTTCTCCATGCCCGTAGAAGTGCCTACCCAGTGTGTTCCTGTGTTTTGCGTGTCTGCCATTTATTGCACTTTTATGCCTCTACTTGTACTTTGTACTCTTTTGTAAGTTGACACCACTACAGTACACCTGCTTGTGCTAAGACATCAAGCCTTCTAAGGTCTAGTGGGGCCTTCTACGGTGTAGCATGGGAATGTGCTCCCTCAGTACAGTGGTGTGGTGGACTGGTCATGAATGCTGAACCCGGTTTCCCATTTCCAAATTCAACAGCTCCGGCCATAGTGCCACATCCCCACTGAACGCCATACTTGCCCACTGAGAGAAACTCGCACTGCCTTCAGCTATAACCTAATTGTGCCCGCTATAAACACTTGGATGTGGCTCAATTCAAATTATGCACTTGATAAGAGTAATACGCTGCCTAAAAAAAAAAAAAACTCCTAGGGAATGCAAAGCATGTGAAATGTAAGCAGAAACAACATGGTTACCTAAACGATCTCTCACTAACTATTCAGAAATCAGCGAGTGGTTTCACCGGAAAAGTTATGGACATGACTAGAGGGCCCTGAAGGGAACCGTTTCACTGTCCATTGCTTACATCCTTACAAAACATAAGCAGTATGGTAGACCACATCCATAAACACAGAACCATGGTGCACATTGTGTTTTCCAATTCACCCATCAACCAGGTATTGCAGTACCTCCAGAAATGGTACACTCTCCCACCCTGGAAACAACAATGCTGTTCAAAGGAAGACGAGAAAACGAAAGTAGCAATACACTGGCAAACTCTGATGCTGGTGTACTTGGATGCAAATAAAATCAATCTAGCCACTTTGCAACCCCTCTGTCTTACTTTATTTCGCCCCCCCTGGGAACAACAATGCTGTTCAAAGTTAGATGAGAAAACGAAAGAAGCACTTCACTGGCAAACTCTGATGCTGGTGTACTTGGATGCAAATAAAAACAATCTGGCCACTTGGCAACCCCTCTGTCTTACTTTATTTCGCCCCCCCTGGGAACAACAATACTGTTCAAAGGAAGACGAGAAAACGAAAGTAGCACTTCACTGGCAAACTCTGATGCTGGTGTACTTGGATGCAAATAAAATCAATCTGGCCACTTTGCAACCCCTCTGTCTTACTTTCTTTCGCCCCCCCTTGGTACAACAATGCTGTTCAAAGTTAGACGAGAAAACGAAAGTAGCACTTCACTGGCAAACTCTGATGCTGGTGTACTTGGATGCTAATAAAATCAATCTGGCCACTTTGCAACCCCTCTGTCTTACTTTATTTCGCCCCCCCTGGGAACAACAATACTGTTCAAAGGAAGACGAGAAAACTAAAGTAGCACTTCACTGGCAAACTCTGATGCTGGTGTACTTGGATTCAAATAAAATCAATCTGGCCACTTTGCAACCCCTCTGTCTTACTTTATTTTGCCCCCCCTGGGAACAACAATGCTGCTCAAAGTTAGACGAGAAAACGAAAGTCGCACTGCACTGGCAAACTCTGATGCTGGTGTACTTGGATGCAAATGAAATCAAACTGGCCACTTTGCAACCCCTCTGTCTTACTTTATTTAGCCCCCCCGGGAACAACAATACTGTTCAAAGGAAGACGAGAAAACGAAAGTAGCACTTCACTGGCAAACTCTGATGCTGGTGTACTTGGAAGCAAATAAAATCAATCTGGCCACTTTGCAACCCCTCTGTCTCACCTTATTTCGCCCCCCCTGGGAACAACAATGCTGTTCAAAGTTAGACGAGTAAACGAAAGTAGCACTTCACTGGCAAACTCTGATGCTGGTGTACTTGGAAGCAAATACAATCAATCTGGCCACTTTGCAACCCCTCTGTCTCACTTTATTTCACCCCCCTGGGAACAACAATGCTCTTCAACGTTACACGAGTAAACGAAAGTAGCACTTCACTGGCAAACTCTGTGATGCTGGTGTATTTGCATACTAAAAAAAAAAAACAGGGCACTTTGCAACCCCTCTGACTTATTTTGTTTCACCTCCCACCCCCCTACCAGCACCCACCGATCACAAGATGTAAAAGAAATCAATCTGGTCACTTTGCAATCCCTCTGTCTAACTTTATTTTGCCCCCGGGGAACAACAATGCTGTTCAAAGGAAGACCAGAAAATGAAAGTAGCACTACACTGGAAAACTATGTGATGCTGGTGTATTTGGATGCACATAAAATCAATCTGGCCACTTTGCAGCCCCAAAGGCTTACTTTATTTCGCCCCCCACCCCCATCCCACGCTAGCAGCACCCCTCACACAGAAAACGAGAGAAAAACGAAAATGAGCGTTTATTTTTTGGATCCATTTCACATAGAAGCACCTGCACTTGGACGATCCAAGCGCAGGAACAAAGCGGAGTCTACATAAAAACATTTCTACCCCCCTAACATTGTGCCCCCACCCTACCTAACCCACCAATGCAATAATACCCCCTCCCCAGCCCCAAAACTGACCTTTACTCTCCGACGCGCAGGAAGCAAATGGCTTCCTGCGCCTCGGAGAGCAAAGGGGAAGCCTCCGGTGACGTCAGCGCGGCTCGCGCGCTGACGTCATTGATAACGCGGGTGGGGGGAGCGGGGGGAGGCAGGGGAAGGTCTTCCCCTGCCTCCCCAGTAAAAAAAAAACAAATCGAGGAATCACGGGGGGAGCGCCAGCGCTTCCCCCAAGGGTGGGTCCCATTGTGGTAAATATTTTAATTACCTGTACTATTTTTGATGCGGAAAACTATTAAGAATAACTCAGTAAAATGAGAGGCAGAATCCGTGGTATTAGAGGTTCGGGAAGGACTTTATTCCTTGTACAACTCAGAATTGTAGGCATCATGTTCCATCACCACGGAGGTTCAGGAAGTGAAGGCAATACATTATTGACAGATAATCATTTTTATAGAAAAGGCATTACAGTGAAACAGATGCAGGAGGCGTAACAGCTGATAAAATAAGAAAAAAGATATGCATGCGTAACTAGAAATAGGCGGAACTAGGCGTAACTAAAGAAAACGTCATTATGCGTGATGTCACGAATGGGTGGATCCATGAAGGAATCTTGCAATGTCAGCAGAAATATTTGGCAGAGATGCGCGCGCAGCCGCATGACGTGTGATTGACGTGCAACTAGGGGGTGAAGGGGACTTGACATTTAGCTCTACATGTGGAGACAGAAGTCTGAGGGGTCAAATCAACCTAATCCCGAATCATATCTAACATCCTATGTTTAAAGAACTACGTTATCCAAAAGGAAAGGTTTCTCGGACAGAATCTATTCTATACTGACTGTGAGTGCGTGTACAAGCGTCTAAGTGTCTACATGAGATGCGAGGGCAGAAATCTTCCATAGTAACAGGGGCTATGAATTACTTGCACAAGGACAGCAAGGCCGGGCTCTTCGCTCGGTAGCTGGAAGAATGTTTACCTAAACTACTAGACAGGAATGCATTGGATGAGGAGCGGAGCAGATAATCTTGAAGGTGAAATACAGTTTTTGGCAGGCAGACAGGCCGAAGTCAGGCACCGTTAGCCGCGCAGGGAGTAGGACAAAGTTCATGGATACAGATGCAGGCTCAGGCCGGAGCTTTCAGAGACAAGAGGCAGGAAAAGACTTGATGACAGGATTCAGGGCCTACTCGCCTGAACTGTAAAAACGGGGAAAGTGAACCACATAAAGTCGGTGGCCTTTCATACTCTAAAATGGAATATCTGACCCATTCATGGCGGATCTGAAAGAGGACATGTTGACGGTGGACGCACATATATTTGCGTCTTCATAACTGGAACTGGAGGGAACATACATGTACGTGTAGCATATACATGGAGCCGTTGGGGTCTAAGATAGGGGACATAACTGATCACAAAATTCATATTTCCTCATTCCCTCCTTGTCCCCTACTGACCTCAGGAGATATCGATCTTCATCAATCCATCGATCTGTTCATATAGCATCATTTGTTCTTCTTTCTTCATCCGGTATTGTGAACGAAAACTTGGATGTGAAATACACGATGTGGCACACAGACCACAAATCGCTGGCCCACATTGTAGACATAAGCAGCAACTGAATAGTATGAGGAAGCCAATACCTAGGAAGGATAGTATTCTCCATCCCCAGGCTGACAACACGCTCCAAAACCAACCGGACCAAGTCCAGGTGCCTGGATTCTGGTGTATCTGGCTTACAATCTTATGAAGGCGAGTTATAGCTTTATATACAGATGGCGAATTTTCTGGGATGAATATGCAGCAACTTGATCCGATGACCCTACAAGCTCCGCCCCTATCGGCCAGGATGACGTCAAGGACAAGACGATTTTGAAGAACAACAATCCGCATCGCAGACTGCTCCTCTGTTAAGTTGCCTAAGGCGGAAATAGTTTCATTTACTACGGCTTCAAGGGTCCTAGTTAATCTACGTATCAGCTTACTATTGGTGACTGTACCTATATAGGGAAAGAGACCTTTATTAAAATCTGTATATTTTTCCCATGCCGTCTCAGTGTAATCGACAATTGGGATATCCCTCTGCTGTCTAGTGTGTACTAAATGGATATTCCTATGATAATCAGGAGGGGCTAGGAAAACAGGTGGCAGAAGGAATGCTATGTAACAGGTGCCATCCCAATCCAGAGGTAAGCGTGTATATGCGGTCTGGCCACATATAAAATAGGAATGACGAGAAGCTCTAAATGTGGACTTGCCTTGATCACTGAATTTTATTACAGTGGTGCATTTACTATGGCCCATGTGTATGGAACCATTCTTTCTCACACATAATTCCCCTTTTACTGGGAATACTGACATGGCGGGCAAGATTGGTGTAGCTTCGGATTCAACGTTCAGGATCATGAGGTTTAGTGTAAAATTACCTAATCCATATACTTCATTTTCTAGATCAGTTCCTGTTCTTTTGGGAAGTCCCTCCTTGTTAGGGTAGCAGACTTTGAGTAAAACTAGGTTCAGGTTTCCCCATACCCAATTGTCTTGATAAACTACTGAATTTGAATCTAAGGAATTAATTAAACTAAACCATGCTCCACAGGAGCCATTGTGTGTGAACGGATATGGAAAGAGAGGCAGAACTCCCTTATAGTTCTGATAGGGAGGGAGTCGGCCACATATCCAACAATTGGTAGCATTGCTGGTCTGATGGGAATGATGTAACATACTAATAAAAGTGTTGTTACGCAGCGCAAATCTATAGGATAATTCATGCGGAGGTAATTCGCTAAAAGAATGTTCTGTAGTTACATTGTGATCATGCTTAAGAATAGGGTAATACATGTGCATTAGTGTGCTGACAATGATGATCAGAAAACTTAGAAAAAACAAAATTAATAACGTTACTGTGCAATGACTACGCAGTGATTTACAATACGCATGTTTTTTCAGCTGTATCTTCCGATTTCTTTCTCTATTCAGGTCTAGAGGATACATGTCAGGGACAAATTCAACCGCTTCACCTTGGAGAGGACTTAAACAATCAAATTGTCTGACTTTTTAGACCTTAGTTTTAGGTTATAGAGTTCAGAGTTTGTTAATTCAGTCTTTTCAACCAAAGGGAGTTTTGAATCAGTCTGTGAGGGAATGCTGGGCGTAATGTTCTCCTCAGAGGATAGTCCATGAAATTTCTTGATGTGGCTCGAATGTAACCATCCTTTGCGACCTTCGATCTTCACGGCTGTCCTCGTCGTTAGCAGCACGAGTTGCGGCGATTTCCACCTAGGATCCAGCTGAGACTTCCGGTCGAAATTGCGGACTAACACCAAGTCCCCGGGAACTACGTCATGGGGTTTCACCTCGGTGTTATCGGGAAAGGCTGCAGCTACCTGTGAACGACAAGATTGTAGTGCAGACATCAAGGAAGCCAGGTAATCTGTCAGCATATTACAGTCAACATCAGTGATTTTGCGAGGTATAGGCGTCCCCCACATATTTGGTGGTCTACCGAAGATCACCTCATACGGGGATAGCCCTGTTCGAGAATGTGCTACCATTCTCATGTAAAAGAGTGCAACTGGTAAGGCTACTACCCAATCAACACCTTTTTCTCTACATATTTTGGACAATCTAATTTTCAGAGTCTGATTATGGCGTTCCACGAGACCTGCTGCCTCGGGGTGTCGGACACAGTGGAATTTCCATTGGTAGCCTAACAAAAGTGAAACGTGTTTCATTAATTCGGATGAGAACGGCTGGCCATTATCGGAGTATACAACACGTGGTAAACCATACCGTGGGAAGAATTCTCGAACTAACTGTTTGGCAGTAGTCGGGGCAGTGTAATCGGAGACGGGATACGCCTCTGTCCAACGGGAAAGAGCGCATACAACTACAAGGACATATTTGAATCCTCGACAACGTTCCATCTGGATATAATCCATCTGGAGGACTTCAAAAGGGTGATCAGGAGGTTGAAATCCACCCTGCTCTACGGGGATGCTTTTACCTGGATTAAACTGACAACATATCATACAGGTACGAACTTTTTGTTTAGCTGCTGCTCGTAAATGTTTGTTGAACCAAATGTGTTGAATACTGTCTAGCATAGCTTTTTCTCCTAGGTGCGCTGGACTATGTATTGTGTTAATGATTACTTGAACCATTGAATCGGGGAGAAACCATATAGATTTTCCCTTCGTCATCCATCCTTGATCCGTTTGGATCCCTCCTAATTCAGTCCATTTCTTTATTTCATCTGGTGTAGCATGTGTCTGTATGTCAATTACATCAAGTGCGGGATCCTTAACTGTCATGCAACATGTTGGTGTCGGAACTATTGTCTTTGTCGTGTCAGTTGTATGAGTCTGATTCTGAGCAATCTGTTTGGCTGTTCTGTCAGCTAAATCATTACCCTGAGAAATGATATCGGTAACTTTTGTATGGGCTTTGCATTTCATAATCGATATTGCAGTAGGTAGATGAATCGCGTCTAATAAAGCTTGAATGAGGGATCCGTGTTGGATGTGGGCACCATGAGAAGTTAAATAACCTCTCTCTCGCCACAGCACGCCGAAGTCATGGACGACTCCGAATGCATAACGTGAATCTGTGTATATGTTAACTTTCTTATTTGTGGCTTGAATACAGGCTTGTGTCAGAGCGATGAGCTCTGCTGCTTGAGCTGACAAGGTGTTAATACAATTTGTTTCAATAACTTCAGTGTCTGTTGTGACTGCATACGCGGCCACTAACTCTCCTGTACTTGTTCTCATGCATGAACCGTCTACATACAACGTCAGGTCTGGATCTGACAATGGGACATCTGTCAAGTCTTGTCTGGGTTTCGTCGTGATAGTAATAACTTCACTACAATCATGTGCTAGTGGGTCTGTTCCGTTTACTGGCAAAAGTGTGGCAGGATTCAATGTATTACAACGTCTGATCTCTATATGTGGCTGAAACAATGTTAATTCATAACCGGTAAGTCTTGCTATAGTCAAGTGTTGTGTTTGCGTTCGGTTCAGAAGAACCTCTACTGCATGTGGTACTTGTACTGTCAATTGATGTCCTAATACTATAGAATCGCTTTGTCTGATTGCTAAAGCTGTCGCTGCCACTGATTTCAGACACGCAGGAAGAGCTTGAGCTACGGGATCTAATGTGCTAGAAAAGTAAGCACACGGTTTGTGTGATCCTGCTTGTTCCTGTGTGAGTACTGACAAGGCAGTACCTTCGCGTTCCGTAACAAAGAGTGTAAACTGTTTACTGTAACATGGTGTTGCTAAGACAGGTGCTTGGCATAAAGCTTTCTTTAAACTTTCAAAGGCGTGTGTATGTTCTTGAGTCCAAGGGAGGACAGTCGATGTGGCTGCCTCCTGTGTTGTCAACTGGATGAGTGATTTTGCTAGAAATGCATATTGAGGGATCCACTGCCTGCAGTAAGAAGTGAGGCCTATAAAAGCCCGCACCTCCTTTTGTGTCTTGGGTATTGGCATGTTAGCAATTAACTGGATGCGTTCGGGTGTAAGCTGCCTTCCCTCCTTGGACAGCGAGTGCCCAAGGTAAACAACTCGCTGGACACAGAATTGCAGCTTAGAGGGGACACCTTGTGCCCCTTGTCGGCCAGAAATTGTAAAACCGTCAGTGACGCTTTTTCACATTCAAGTTCATTTCGAGCGGTGATCAGCAGATCATCGACATATTGAAGCAAGGCTGTGTTAACTGGCATGTGGATACTGTCAAGTTCTCGTTTTAGTGCTTGGCTATAGATGCTGGGGCTTTCTGTGAATCCTTGAGGTGCGCGTGTGAATTTAAAACTTCGTCCATTCAAACTGAATCCGAACAAGTATTGGCTTTCCGGATCTATTGGGACGCTGAAAAAGGCATTCTTGAGATCAATTACAGTAAAGAACGTTGCTTTGGAGTCAATGGCTGTCAGTAATGAAGAGATGTCTGGGACCACGGGGTATTGTGGTACAATGCATTTATTTAATTCGCGCAGATCAATAACTAATCGATATACTGGCGGGGCTTTTGGATCAGTTCGTTTAAGAATCGGAATTATCGGGGAATTACATACATTGGAGTTGGTTTCCACAACCACTCCTTGAGAAATAAGATCGTCAATGATTTGCAGTAAAGCCACCACAGCATCCGGAGGTAACTTGTATTGTCGTATTCGTGGTAATACTACTCCTGTTTTAAGTGTGACTCGATATGGTGTAATGTTCATGCAACCAACATCAGTGGGGCCTTGTGCCCATAAGTGTGTAGGTAAATTCTGCAGTCGGTGATCCATGTCTCGGGACACATAGTGTCCTTTGAAATCACGTAAAAATAATCTTACTCCTTCCGGAGAACAACATATTATAGCTCCTAGAGCTTTCAATGTTTTTATACCTAACAGGTTTTCTGGACATGATTTAGTAAGCAATAAATCTGTAGTTCGTGTCAAGGGACCAATCGTAAGTGGAAGGGGTTGCGATACTTCATTAATGATAGGTTTTCCTGAAAAACCAAGGGAAATATTCTGTGAGCCTGAGAGGGGTGCCCCTGGAACTTCACTACGTCGTATTGTTGTTCTGCTTGCCCCTGTATCAAGTAAAAATTTTCTATCTTGACCTAATAGTTCACTATGTACATAAGGACCTTCCTGATCTACAGGAACCTCAATAAGGGGTAAGCCAACTTCCTTCTCTAGGCTATGTCATGCGTATCGTTGATAATCAGGATAGTCATATTGTGCATACTGGTACATCTGTTGCGTTGCTGCTTGTGTGGCAGCAATAGGCTGTTGCTGTGATGCAGCTACGGTCAGTTGTGGAGCTGCCTGTTGCGGAGCTGGCCTAGATTGTGCATGCTGAGGGAGTTGCGTTTGGTTCTGATCCTGTCTAGGTGGACGTGGTCTTTCCTTTGTTGCACCTGTGGCGATATTGTGTTTTAAGACTGGACAATCGTGTATATAATGACCTGGCTGTTTACAATAGTTGCATGTCCCTTTCACAGGACCTGCTGGATCACTGGACTGTGTCATACCCTTTTTATGACCGTCAACTGGAACTGACTGGGCAACAAGCATTTTCATTTTTGTGTCTTTCATGCGTCTTTGTTCATGGTCTTGTTCCTCTCTAATTCTATTGTGGTGATATTGTAACATCTGTAACATTTGTGACGGGGTGTTACCTTGCCAGGTACTCTCGAATTTCAATACTCTATTCTTAACTTGGGGCAGGGAATTTTCAACTAATTTTGTCACAAACAGATGTGGGTAGGATTCGCTACTTGCTTTTATGCCACTATTAATACCAAAACATTTTTCAAATCGAGAATAGAAATCACTAGTGTCTTCATCTTGCTTTTGTTTACAGGCTGAGATTGCACCCCAGTCTTCCTTTTTCGTACATAATAAACGTGGCAGTACCTGTACTAGTAAACCTGGTAACGTTTTAGACTTTTCCCCAAGTCCTGCACCTGGACCTCGGGCTCTTTCTTCTGTTTCTAATGCTGTCCAATCTATCTTTTGGTCTCCCACCTCCCAATCTTTTTCTTTGAGTTTTTCGTAAATGCCAGCAGGCATTAATACTTTCAATATTTTCATAATGTCGGGGTAAGTATATTCTCCCATGAGTAACAGGTCTTTAATCTCACGGTGGAAACCCGCTGGGTCTTTGTCATGACTGGGTACCACTTTCTTCATTTCTAATAATTCCATTTTAGATATAGGTGTGTATACAAATACACGTTTAAACTCATTGTCATCACCTTTTATTGGGTGCACCTCGCGTAAGGGATTCTGTCTATCCATATAATACGTTGTTCTTTCCTTGATGGGTATTGAGACATGTTCCGGGCATACAAAAAGATTATACTGGTTTCTGTATTCTAGTATTTCTCTAATTAAATCAGTACCTGAACCTCTCCATTTATTCGTGAGTAATTCAGTCAATATATCAGGTAACGGACCAGGATCGGAGTGTTGGCTTTTATATAATATAAGGAGATGTTGAATCATGTATATAGCAGCTAAACGCTGTTCATCTGGGGTAACGTTCAAAAACGTGCGAGCTAGTGCATCATCATTGTATTTTCCGGGACTGTCAGCCCATAGTACTGCTGATCTAGCTAATTCTTGTTCGTCCATTGAATCAAGTATATGATATCCCCTCCGTTCTCGGAGCAAGTTGTCGGCGGCTTGGAACAAGTGTTCGGGAGATCTTATATTTATTATAGGTGTTTGGAAATTTCTGTTATTTTCTGGACGTATCGGACGTACCAAATCATTAAAGCATCTAGTATTATTGGAAAATCTTCCTCTACCTACATAAGCCATCGTGTCCACGTGTCCTGTTGGCATTCTTGATTCTTCCCCCTCCTCTCTGTTTAGTTCATGCTCGTCTACCTCTAATCTTTCTTCGTGTATTCGTTCTATTTCTTTGCGGATCTTTCGGTACATAGCTACTATACATGACTGTCTATCATGTCTTCCTTCTGATATATTTTGTCCCCAAGTGACAAGTTTTTGCATTTCTTCCGGATTTACCCCAGGTCGGTCTTGATTTCTGATTACACAGTTTATAAGGAAACGTAACAGTTGCCCCTGTACCTCTGCTTTCTGGTACTCCATGGCTCTGCTAATACTTTCAGGACCTCGCCCTGTCTGAACAAAGCGATATATATTTTCTAAATGTGTAGTCATTCCTGGTAGCTTCGTTAAATATATTGCAGCTCGTCGGATACGTAATGATGACAGCAGCATTTCGTCCCGTTTACCGGGCACAGGATCATATCCACAATCTACTAGAAGTTCCTTAAGCATGTCGGGAGTTGCTAATTTGGGCGTACGTTGGTGTGCTAATTCTCTAAGCGAAAGTTTATTTCCTCTGGGTGGTGTAGAAAAAATGTCTGTCGTACCTCCTGTAGCACCATCTGAGGTGCTGGGCGTGAAAGGATTTGTTGGATGTAAGACAGAAACCGTAGATGCGGGAAAAGCGGTAGAAACAGATGTGGATGTCGGAATGTGTATCAGAGTTTGTTGTTGTGGAGGTACAGACGGAGAATCTTGACGTTGAACGCCATCGGCAAGCGGTCTATGTGGTGCGGTGTTAACATACTCGGGAGCTGCGTCATCTAAATAAGAGGAAAGAAAAACATCTTCTGCGGTTTTGGGATGCCCTTTGGGATGTACTTTTATCGGAAATAATGGGGGGGGCAAGTCTTTCGGTATTTCTGGGGTAGCTTTAGGTAACCCTTCAGCTAGTAGAGGATACATACCATTCATAAGGGCGTTTCTTTGTCTATCTACTTGTTCTGATTTTACTCGAGTACCTTCCTCAATTAAGAGATTTTCTTGGGCTTTATTTAAATTCTCCTTACTTTTCTCTTCCTGTCTGAGTGCTTTTTCTGTACGTCTTTATGATTCTTTACGCCATAATTCAATGGCATCTTTCTGTGACTGTCTAGCTTTCTTTTTCCATAATTCTTCTTCTACTTTCATGATGCAATCCGCATCCCAGGTCCCAGCTGCGGGCCACCTCTGACTTTCTGGTAATTCTTTGGTGTAGTCCACCCATAAATCAAGAAATAATACGGCGTCTAGGCCATGTTTATGATACATGAAGTACCCTGGAGTGTCCCTAGGAGGAATGGGAACAGCTTCTTCGAGTACCCCTTTTCTAGTTTTGATCTGTCTTAATTTCGAGAAGAGCGGCATTTTGAGAACTGGTTACTTAATATGAAACACACTTAATACGATAAACAGAATAATGAACAGTCATTCATACCACAATATGTAGAACGTATTTAAAACATTTAACATTTAACATTTTACGAACAATAATGATTAGAAGAAAACTAGTTACCGGCATAATACTCAATACTAGATAATACTGAATTATATACGAGACATACTGGATATACTGCTAAACAGTACAGATACACTGCTAAAACAGTGCAGACCGGATCTGTGTACCCAAACCCGTCTTGACCGGCACGACTTATGTGCACGTCTAAACGCCTCCCCGGCAATGGTACTCACCGGGTAGCTCGGAACGGAAGGCCTCGGAACTGAACTGGACTGGACTAGACAGGACTGGACTCGACGCGGAACTTCGGAACTTCGGAACCTGGTGGGCCTCTGTATACCTCGGATCTTGCTCTCTCAGCTAGGCTCTGGTTGGGATACTTCGCACTTCTCACCGCCTCGTCTGGGTGTTGATCGCAGCCTCAGTCACCCCCGCTTGGCCGGAGGGAGATACAGGAAATCCTGCAGGTACGCGTTTTTGTCCGTTCAGCTGTGGCAGGAGACCGGGCCTGCAACGCACCTCCGGCGCGTGAGATGAGAAAGTGTCCCTATTCGGGCGCCAATTTATGTGGTAAATATTTTAATTACCTGTACTATTTTTGATGCGGAAAACTATTAAGAATAACTCAGTAAAATGAGAGGCAGAATCCGTGGTATTAGAGGTTCGGGAAGGACTTTATTCCTTGTACAACTCAGAATTGTAGGCATCATGTTCCATCACCACGGAGGTTCAGGAAGTGAAGGCAATACATTATTGACAGATAATCATTTTTATAGAAAAGGCATTACAGTGAAACAGATGCAGGAGGCGTAACAGCTGATAAAATAAGAAAAAAGATATGCATGCGTAACTAGAAATAGGCGGAACTAGGCGTAACTAAAGAAAACGTCATTATGCGTGATGTCACGAATGGGTGGATCCATGAAGGAATCTTGCAATGTCAGCAGAAATATTTGGCAGAGATGCGCGCGCAGCCGCATGACGTGTGATTGACGTGCAACTAGGGGGTGAAGGGGACTTGACATTTAGCTCTACATGTGGAGACAGAAGTCTGAGGGGTCAAATCAACCTAATCCCGAATCATATCTAACATCCTATGTTTAAAGAACTACGTTATCCAAAAGGAAAGGTTTCTCGGACAGAATCTATTCTATACTGACTGTGAGTGCGTGTACAAGCGTCTAAGTGTCTACATGAGATGCGAGGGCAGAAATCTTCCATAGTAACAGGGGCTATGAATTACTTGCACAAGGACAGCAAGGCCGGGCTCTTCGCTCGGTAGCTGGAAGAATGTTTACCTAAACTACTAGACAGGAATGCATTGGATGAGGAGCGGAGCAGATAATCTTGAAGGTGAAATACAGTTTTTGGCAGGCAGACAGGCCGAAGTCAGGCACCGTTAGCCGCGCAGGGAGTAGGACAAAGTTCATGGATACAGATGCAGGCTCAGGCCGGAGCTTTCAGAGACAAGAGGCAGGAAAAGACTTGATGACAGGATTCAGGGCCTACTCGCCTGAACTGTAAAAACGGGGAAAGTGAACCACATAAAGTCGGTGGCCTTTCATACTCTAAAATGGAATATCTGACCCATTCATGGCGGATCTGAAAGAGGACATGTTGACGGTGGACGCACATATATTTGCGTCTTCATAACTGGAACTGGAGGGAACATACATGTACGTGTAGCATATACATGGAGCCGTTGGGGTCTAAGATAGGGGACATAACTGATCACAAAATTCATATTTCCTCACCATGACGAGATGGTCTCGTTATGGGCACAGCGCGACTGTGCTCCATGACGAGACCATCTCGTCATGGGCACAGAAGGGGTTAAAGAAAACGGGCTTATTTTTTTAAGACTGCTTTATTTAAAAGCAGTCCCAGACATGGAGGGCTGCTGAGCCCAGCAGGGCACCATACCTGCGAGGTACAGCCATTCCCAATTGGGTCGAACATTGTGAGTGCCTCATGAATATTGATGAGGCATGCAATTTGCGATCCCACTGGGAATCTCAACAGTGTCTTTGACACTGGTGTACATTGGCATTAGTGACTGCCAAATTGTGACTCGTAATTTTTCGCTACTTGTGTGTCACTAATGCCAATGGTCATACATCTGGCCCAAAGTGTCTTAGCTGCGGACACCTCCTCGACTTCTTTTCAGTCTTTTAAAAAGTTGATAGACGATTCCTCCACCCACAAGTCTCCCATAACTATTTATAACTTTTTGATCTTAGTGTACTTTACAATTAGCATACTCAGGTTCAAGCCCTGCTCTATTGTCCCAATCCCAGGGTGGGGCCTGTATTGCAGGTCAGAAAAAATATTATGAGATTCCGCTCAGACTTGTAATCTATTCTGAATAATATGACCCGCTATTTTCACTAGAGAATCAAGAAGGGAGAATGGTCTATGACACACAGGGTTAAGACGATCTCCCTTCTTATAGATTGGGACAATAGTTGATTTTGCCCACATAGGTATAAAACCTGTATTACAGCATGCCCTCAGTACCAAGGTCAGGAGAGGCCCCCATAGTGCAGTGTTGGCCTTCTACAATTCCACTGGAATGGCCTCCAGTCTAGGAGCTTTCACGCCCTTACTTGCATTTATCGCTCTATTAACTTACTCCAAACTAAAGGGAGTAATGGTGGAGACTTGGAAGGTTCTTCCCGATCTTGTTTTGATGTACCAATAGGAAGGGAGTAGATGTCAGTAAAAAATGTTTTATCCATTCTTCTTCCAAGATTGCAAACTCAATCCTAGGCTGTTCATCTGCTCTCAATGGTGAGGAATTCATTACTCGCCAGAAAACATTATTATCATTGCTAGTCAACCATAATTGCCTTTGTTTCACCTCCCTTTTCTAAACTATAAGACATGTTTGTACTTCAGATTTGCATCTAGGCATTTTATATAGTGCCTCCTTTAATCTCTTGTGGACCTGGAACATTCAGAATTGAACCATCTTTTTCTCACTTGTCTATGATTTTTTCTGGCAACAAAAAGGCTCTCTTTTACCCATTGTGTAATCAGTAACAAGACCCATTATAATAGCACTTGGTTTAGTTGTATCATATAGGCAGATCTCAAAGGCTTCCCTTTTAAAGTTAATTAATTGTTTTAAAAACCCCTCAGGCACACCTGTGACCAATGCAAGGTATATCCATTAAGAGTTACCAGGTTGATATCTTAGTCCTGTATAATAGTTTGATTACACTTCTGATTGAAAAATATCACATGGGAGAGTTGTATATTCTGTGGAAAATAATCACTTAGTGAAATGGAGTGTGTGCCGAAATTAAACACTGTTGTTGTTGTTACTGTTGTTAGACAGTAAAATATAATCAATAATGCTATGCACATTTCTACCATTAAATGTACACTTAAATGGAGCATATGGGGAGGAGATTTCATTAGAAAATACCAGGTTAAATTTAATTATTAATTAATTCATCATATCCCCATATTGGTTATGATTAAAATGGGATCGGCAAAAATGTTCTGGATTAGACAATCAGCATATTTTTTCGGAGGACATATTGCACAGTTCTGCATTAAAATCAACCCCCTATACAATTCTCAAATTCTGACTGCTGTTTGTGTCAAGGCTCTCCAGATCATTATCCAATTTTCATAAAATATCTGTTATCTCTCACGTGGGAGCATTATTGTAAAAATTATTCACTGCTAATCTTGCAAGTCCCAAGGCTTCAAATTTAATTTGATACTAAGAATAAAGCGTTGCCTTTTCTATTTTGGTGCATTGCAAACTATTGGAAAAGTAGGTGCATATCCCACCCTTTGAGCTACCATAGTTTGTAGGGGTTGCTGGGATGTAGTATGTTCTGAACCCATTTATGTGTGGGCTCCATGAGCCAGGGTACTTGCAAGCAAAAAAAAATGGGAATCCGCTACAAATTCTAGCCATTCAGTGTTATTTATTTTGTTCAAAAGGCCTACCACATTCCAGAACATAAATCCAGTAAGGTCAGGAGAAAAACAACAGAAAGGCTGCTTAATTGGTTAATAACAGAGTGGCTGGAATAATGCTATTATTTAATGGCAGGGTAGTTTTGTATCGCAGTGTGCTTATCTCACTCAGTAACTGTATGGAATTGCCAGTGTCAGGTTTATCTAAAATAGGCGGGGCCTTACCTCTCCCTCAATATCCACACATTCCTCCACATTTGAGGTCAATCTACTCCATTCAGGTTTGATAATATCTGAAACTGATTGTAAGTTTGCACACATAAAAATAGAGGGTTAGAAATGTGAGGGTGTGGGTTTTTGTTATTTGAGGCACAAATAGTTAAAGAGAGACATGTCTTTCACTTTCTACATCTGTTTGTCCAGTCTGGCCATCTTCTCAGTTGCTAACAGCTCCCTAATTCAAAAATGTTAGTGGACAAATATATATATATTGCCGCTGTTTAGTTATAGTTAGGAACTAGTTATCTAAGGAAATAGTTTTTATGTGCTAATAACTCTGACACCATTTGTTGAATCCTCACAAAACTTTCCAAAAAAGCCCTTCCAGCTCAACCCGTCACTAGAAGGTTTTGAGGTGATCCCTCAGATAGGGAGTGACAAAAAGTGGAGGTCCCAAAATCAACTAACACAGCTGAATGAAATTGCACCAAATTTAGCAGATCTTTAGCTAGAATATAGTAGCACAATATTATAATGTCAAATTAGGGAGGTCCTACCCTTCTCTTTCTCTGCAAAGTGTAAGGAAATTTAAAAGCCCGGCTGGGTCTGGAACATGACCAGATAAATAAGGAGATCACATTTTCCATTGTTTTAAACCACTATGATATAGCCTTAAGAAAGTATAATATTTTTTGGGAAAAAAGCCTCTTAATCACGCTACATCTACCCCCTATAGATAAATGTAGATTATTTAGTCTGGCAAGGTCTTGCTTCATTTTACGCAAAAGAGGTTCCATATTATCCCTAAGGACATCCTCCAAACCAGACAAAAACCCTGCAAGATAAATAGTCTTCGTCAACCCAGCTATCGGTCATCTCAATTCCTTCATTAACAATTATCTAGGTCTTATTTTTATTCAAGGCATAACCAGAGAGTTTTGTAAATTATCCATCTTCCTCTTCCACTGCATTAATGGCCAATACAGGGTCGCAGGTCACTAGAGCAATGTTGTCAGCATAATCAAGGGTTTTTATCTTCTAGCCTTGGGTCTGAATTACTGATAATTAAACATTGTTCTTCAATCTGCAGGTGAAGGGATCAATGTAAATAGCAAACAGCAATAGGGAACAGGGATAACTTTGCTGAGTTTCCCAAGAAATTGCAAATGACTCAGATAATATCCCATTCACAGGAACCCTTGCGGCTGGGTCGGCAAATATCACTTTAACTGCCTGAATAAAACCCGGACCAAGCCTAATTCTTGACATTGCTATCCAGAGAGACTGCCAGGAGACCTGATCAAAGGCTTTCTCTGTGTTGAGCTGTATTAAAGCCATAGGGTCCCCTGTCACACTGTTATCATCAAACTGATTAATAACACTGCGGATAAGGTCCATTTTAGATCTTCCGGGGATGAACAAATGTTGTCGCACCAAAATGATTTTATGAATAATTAGTGCTAGCCGCAAAGCCAAAACTTTAGAGTACATTTGGGAACCTCCATTAATCAGCATTATTGGGCAAGAAGACCCCAATTTTAAAGGGGGTTTATGTTTTTTCAAAAAAACAACTATTTTAGCAGAGGACCTCAGCCTCGGGCCCTACCTCCCTTGAAAATATGCCCAAATATCTCACTCATGCTCTTCTGAAGCTGAGGGGCAGATGTATGATAAAATGCAGTAGAAATACAACCAGTGCCTGTAGTTTTTCCCCTTGCAAGGCCATTTGTAGAGAGCAGATTCTCAATCTATTATGGGGATTGTCTAGTTGTTCCTGATCCTCACTAGAGAACTTCTCACACAGAATTGAATCTAGATATTCCCTAGTAGAATTCAATTACCCCCCACTACTTTCCAAATACAAAGTTCGATAATATTGCTTACATGCTTCTCTGATCATACCTGGGTCAATGACTCGACCTGACACTGGATCATTGATCTCCCAAACTATTTTTAACAGTGCCTGTTGTCTAGTTTGAATTGTTAGATGATGGCCCATCTGCTCACTGAGTACATCAGCTACTTCCTTCTGCACCACCAATGTTTCACCCAAATTTGTAAAATAACATATTTGGCAACAACAACCCTTAATTGGCCCTCTTCCATATCCCCCCACTCGCTTGGGAGGCAGCGACCAGGCCCTATTCAGCAGTGGCTAGAATAGCCTGCAGCTTTTGTAATTTTTGTTTTGGATTGTTTGTTATGATTCAGGGACAACCTCAATGTTACCCATCAGATTAGAGCCTTCATGGCATCCCAAAACATCTCTATAGAGGTGCTCTCTAAATTATCCCCCAAAAATAAGGGGATCCATTGTCTCATATGATTGCAATATTCTTCATTGAACAGAGGCGTTCGTTCAAAGGTCCACAATTTTGCCTTTAAATTAGGGCCAGCACCCTCTAGTTCTAAGACTAGTGGATTAGGTTCTTGTGAGGAAATCTATCCTGGCCCCCAAAACAAACCTGAACAACTTGACGAGGGTCCGCGCTCCGATGATCAGAGGCAGGGTGTGACTCAGAATCAAAACAAGGATCCCATCCACTTTCGGTAAATAACCCCTCCATATCATATGTCATCACAGGACGAGACGGGTTGGTTGAACCCTACAACTGGAGGTGGAGCTAACCCCGGACAGACTCTCGTGGAGAGAGAAAAAATGGTCAATCCGGAGACCATGAGATGCTACCCGGAATCGTGGAAAGGAGACGGAGACAACTCGACAAAAGCTGAAGTCTCGAGAAATCTATAGGAGGGAACACAAGAGGAAGGCAGAGCAGAGGAAGAATCCGAGAGTGGGAGTGAGGAGTGGTGGTGTCCACCGGAAGATATGAAGAGCGGCCGCAACTCAGGAGAGATGCGACGGAGCAGGTGAGTGCTGATGAAACGGGTGAGTAGCTGTTTAGGAAACGAGCACGCCGGTAAGGTGGGGAGCACGAAAAGACTAGCACCTGGCACTGTTTTTGTCTGTCCTCACTAGACACATCGAGAGAAAACCCTCACACCACTGATCCAGGACACATAGTGGGCAATTAAAGGCGGGGCATTGAATGAAACCGCCAATAATCTGTTAAATGTAGTTGGTGTTCACTCTGAACTGTGAAGAGAACTTGCAAACTAAGTTGGGGAAAACCGTGGAAGAAGCATTCTACAATTATTTGTTCTTGCTTTCCTTGGTACACCGAATGGGTGAGGTGAAGGGATTGCGTCTCTCCCTTTTTTCCCATCTACTGACTGCTCCTTTGTTTTTCTCATTCCGAGCCTCCGGGGAAAGCATCCACCAGGAGGCAGTGAGAAGAAGGAACAAGGATACTGGAAGGAAGATGAAGAACCGAGATACACCGAGAAGTCCCTTTTAACCAGGCGGTGAAATTTCAGAGACCAAATAAAATACCAAAATTCTGTGGCCCTATGTCTCCTACAGGGAAAAGTAAACTTGTGATAGGTGGTTGCAACCCCCGCCCCGGTTCCCAGTCATTCCGTAGGAAGGTCCTCTTGACCTGCTCTACTTTTTCTTTACCCAGTTGGGATTCCCCTTTCTTCACTCCGGGTTTACTGTCCATAGCCACCTCTCATCGTGGGTGGGAGACCGCCGTTGTTGATGCTACCAAAAGTACCGGGCATTGCATCTACCCTTTGCCTTGTGTGGCCATACCCTTAGCCTCAGAGCGGCACTGGGTCCCAACCCTCCCAAATTTGACCGCAGCGAGGCAACTCAAGTGTTTAGCAGCAGTAACTGCCGCAGCTGCCGAGAGCAACAGCCGGCCAAGCACCTTCCAGCTTTCGTGCCCGTTTCCCGTCTTACAACCATAAAATCGACCCTGGTGTCTGACCTGCTGTGTCCTATTGCCGGGACAGACTTCACACCACATTTTTTAAGGTAAATTTGGATATTATTATCTTACTTACTATGCAATGACATTAGCTTTAGATTTTTTAGGTGTGTGTGTGTATGTGTGTGGGTGTGTGTGAGTGGGTGGGTGTGCATGTACATAAATACTACTTTTTATAAAATTGAGCATTTGTCTGGACATTCATTGAGGTCGCTAATTGTACATTGCATTGTGAGCCTTTGTTCGCCCTACACCTACCTTCTCTCCGATAGGACATGGACTGCTCAACTGATGCTATCACTGAGAGGCTAGTCCAAAAGTTGCTCAAAACCTGGCAATCAGTAGTTTAAAAGCCCTCAACCACCACAGTTTGGCCCAGTAGTTCCTGCTCGACCCGTGGCACTCTGAAAGGGGTTCTGACAAACATATGTTAAAAACTAAATAAAAATTAACTATTCATTACTTTTCTAACATATTCCCAATGGAGCTGTGAAATTAACATTTTAATCACAACTAGGACTGTATATAGAAGATCTAAACCTACATCTCCATAACGAAAACTATTTATAGTGTTTCAGTCACTGCAAGGGCACCTATTTTTAATATTCAATGCTCCATTGTTTTATGTATTAGGCACCCTGCTTTGTGGGTTTGCAAGGTATACTTTAAGAGTGGCTTATTAATATGTAATGATAGATTTTGGTCACGTTGAGTGGCCCTTTTCCTTTACATGCGTTACTGTATTATAACAACAACAGTGTGATGAGTGGCTCTCAGCCACTGGCAATTGCTTGGGGCTGCATTCCTGCCCATTATTGTTCACCCACCATGCCACTCTGGACCATGTAAATCAGTACCAACCCTGCTCCTCATGGAAGACTCTGTCTCAAACTGCCAGAAGAGGCCCCCTCGTGAATGGACCACAAGCAACCCCTGACTGTTTTGACATACTTTCATCAGTACGGTATATCTTGAGTCCTTAAGCACAGTTGGCAAAGGACCCACACCTGCACATGCCAGTATCACCTAAGGCATAAACTACAACACCAAGGTGATGGACAAAATGCTTGATTTAATTTCAGCCACTGGCAATCACTTAAGGCTACATTCCAGCCCATTGTTTTTAGATTTTTTGAACTGCTACCCAAAGTGATTACCAGTTATTGCAAGCATTCCTCCCATCCCCTTTTGTGTGGTTGCTGTGCTGCTGCCCTAAGTGTCGAGGGTATGCCTATTTGGGGGTCTTGTACTCACTGTGCAAATAGAACTAAGCTAAAACTGACTGAGGAGTCCCAATCAGGGCTAAACTGGGGTTGAACTCTGTGTGTTCTGGTACAGGGAGGATCTGGCCTTGCTGTTTGAGCTGGACTGTTGCTATCGGATCATGTACAAGACTGATTTGCATATGGCTGTGTCTAAACTGAGGTGGCCTTGTTGGAAAAAGAATGATTGGTTGAAATGCTAACCAGGGGGATTGGCCATGGTTAGACTTATTTCAACCATTCCTTCCATCGCCTCTAGTGTGTTTGATGTACTGCCCTATGTGGGAAGAATATGGCCAGGTTAGGGTTCTTTGCTTGATGTGCCACTGGAACCAAGGTACACCATACTGATAATACCACATCAGAGAGAAACTGGCCTTGGGCTGCTTGTGTTCCAGTTCAGAGAGGAACCCACCTGACAATTTGAGCTGGAGTTTCTCATAGTAGGGTCAAGACTGATTTCCACATGGCCGGGTCCTACGCTTGTCAGTAGTTAGGCTTATTATAAGCATTCCTCCATCACCTTTGTGTGTTTGATGTGTTACTTTATGGCCTTTTAACTGCAGTCCAGCCAGAGCAAAGTGGTGATCCAGCCAGACATGTATTTTGTCATACTTCCAGGTGGTGTAAATACACACTGCAGCCCTAAGATGGGATTTAACTTCCATGCCATGGGGGGCATTTTCAGTGCCATTTATTATGCCCTACCTGGAAATTTAAATGGACTTATTTGTTGAAATCAGTTTTAGCAGTATCAGTTCAGGGACACATCACACACACTGTGGAAATCTAAAGCGATGTCCCAGGGCCCAGACTCCTAATACCAGCCTAATATATCGTCCAGAAAAAGGCAACAGAAAAGTGACCACCTTGCTACAGGTATCAACAAGCTCACAAAAACATACATTGAAATAAACAACAATCACAAAAGTCCACAATTTCTGGGTGTGCAGCGCCACAAGGATATTCGTTATAATTGGTAGTCACAGTGCATGCAATAGTTCTAGTAGATAACACACAGCTAACTGAACACATTAAGTTAAACATATATTTTATATAATTGATCCATATTGAGCTCACAACAGAATTACCCTTTAAGTAAATGACTAAATCAATAATTTCCTTTCTCTCATACATATACATCAAGCTGGGCAATGCTTATACCAATCATTTAGATGGTACACTCTTAACTTCTTCCATGCGCATGACGGCGCCGGTGCTCGTGTGCGCACTACGGCCCCCGGCTGTCATGGCACATGGCCCCAGAAATCCCTCTGGAACCCTCTGGAATTTCTATTTCTCCCCTAAATCCTCGGGAGCTGGGGAACAGCTTCCCTAGCTCCCGAGCCCCCCCCCCCCCTGTTTCAGTATAATGACGATCAGCGAAACCGAAACTGAAATGAGCCTTAAGGCTCATTTCAGTTTCACTTTCTACGTGCTCAGGGGGCTAACTCTGCCCCTAAGCACGTAGAAAGATGGGAGAGGTATCATTGGAAAGGGGAGAATCCCTCTCCAGTGGATACCTGCTTGGTTATTGCCCCAGGAGGGTGATCCCCAAGCAGGGATCCACCACTAGACACCAGGGAGGGGAGAGCGGCCCCTTGGGCAAGGGCCTTTGCTCCCCTCCAAAAAATTGGCCATATTCAGACTTTCTGCCCCCCCGGGGGCAGATGGGGGCAGTAGCCCCCAATCTGCCCCTCAGGGGGGGTAGAAAGCCCACTAAAAAACAGGGATTTTTGGGGGCAATTTTAATTAGGGTGGGGGCTGCCAAAAACGGGCCTGACAATGCCCCCACCCCCACCAAAATGTCAGCCTTTCTGCCCTCCCTGGGAGGCAGATGGGGCAGTAGCCCCCAATCTGCCCCCCCGGGGTAACAAAAGCCTACTAGACACTAGGGATTTTTTGGGGGGTAATTTTAATTGAGTGGGGGATTTTTATAGGGCAATTCTAATTAGAGTGGGGGCTGCCCAAAACGGGCAAGCCAATTCCCCCACCCCAGACAACAATTAGTCTTTCTACCCCACTAGGGGGTGGATGGGGGCAGGAGCTCCCAATCTGCCCCCGGGTGAGCAGAAAGCCCACTAAAAACCAGGGATTTTTGGGGGGCAATTTTAATTAGGGTGGGGGCTGCCAAAAACGGGCCTGACAATGCCCCCACCCCCACCAAAATGTCAGCCTTTCTGCCCTCCCTGCAAGGCAGATGGGGGCAGTGGCCCTCAATCTGCCCCTCCGGGGGCGAAAAGCCCACTAGACGCCAGGGATTTTTTTTGCCAGTTTGAATCAGGGGTGGGGGCTGCCCAATTCCGGGTAAGAAGAGGCAGAGCAAGCACTGGTCGCACATCACCGCAAAGAGCGGGAACGACCTCCCTCTTTACTCGATATAGCCCGCAACAAGGGATATAAGGTTCAAATTGAACATCTTTGTGGAATAATCTTTCCATCTTTTCACCGGAGACCTGTTAAGATTAGGGTCTTCCTTCACTTTGCTAGGTCCTGATGAAAGCCCACGTGACCCTTCGGGGCGCTATGGAGGGCTGAAACATGTCGACATTTTTATGGACATTTTTATAGTGCACTAGACCGTAACTAGTCTAGTTTGTGCACACAGAATAATTTTTTAACAAACTCGAACCCAGCTTAATAAAAGTTACATACTGGTTTTACGAGTTTTTATCACCTTTAATATTTTTCACTACACAGCACTCCACTACACATTGACACTCTCCACTTTTTTTCCACGATCACTACTGAAATAACCAGTGGGATAAAAACCTCCGGGTGGAGGAAGCATTCATTAACCCAATGATGATGCTGTCACGTTGTTAACCACAGAGCGGAGAATCGAAACATACCGCTTCAATCCAATTGCAAAAACGTGAATGAGGTTTTCTTAACAGTACTCAGTACTAATCTTGCATACCCTGGTTTTTTCAGGACTAGTGATCCACTCTGCACCTGATATTTTTGACATTTGAGAAAAAGAAGCTGAGTGGGTCACAAGCTCTTCTTTCTCCCTCCATTTGATTATTATAAAGGCTGCCCAAAATGGACATGCCAATAACCCCACCCGGCCCGCAAAAATTCTAGTCTTTCTGCCCCCCCTGGGGTGCATATGGGGGCAGTAGCCCCCAATCTGACCCCCCTGCAGAAAGCCCACTAGAAACCAAGGATTTTTATTGTATTCATGTAGGGGTGGGGGCTGGGGAAACGCTGGGTGGTAGGAAATATGTGTCATCTCGATGATGCCACAACTTTCCCTCACAAAAATGTGTGGAAAAAGCGATTTGTTCAGCTAAATGTGAGCTTTGCAGGTGATTCTGGGTAAGAAAACGTTGGGGGATTCACGCAAGCCATTGCTACCTAGCATTCTCCAGGTGTCTAGTTTTTAGAAATGTATAGGTTTGCTAGATTTCCCCAGATGCCGGCAGAGCTAGGGTTAAAAAACTACAGCTAGGCACTTTGCAAAAAAAGGGTCATTTTTCGCTGTAAAAATGTGGTGTGTCCACCTTGCATTTTGGGCCGTTTCCTGTCGCGGACACTAGACCTACCCACACAAATGAGGTACTATTTTTCTCAGAAGACTTTGGGGAACGCGAGGTAGGTGGAATGTTGTGGATCCATGCAGATTCCAGAACTTTCCACCACAGAAATGTGAGAAAAATTAGTTTTTTGGGGCAATTTTTCAGGTTTGCAAGGGATTCTGGGTAACAGAACCTGGTGAGAGCCAGTCAAGTCACCCCATCCTGGATTCCCCTGGGTGTCTAGTTCTCAAAAATGTATAGGTTTGCTAAGTTTCCCTAGGTGCCGGCAGAGCTTCTTAAACTACAGCTAGGCACTTTGCAAAAAAGGGTCCTTTTTCGCTGTGAAAATGTGGTGTGTCCACCTTGTGTTTTGGGCCCTTTCCTGTCGCGGGGACTAGGCCTACCCACACAAGTGAGGTACCATTTTTCTCAGAAGAGTTTGGGGAACGCGGGGTGGGTAGAATGTTGTGGATCCACGCAGATTCCAGAACTTTTCACCACAGAAGTATGAAGAAAATATGTTTTTTTTGACAATTTTTCAGGTTTGCAAGGGATTCTGGGTAACAGAACCTGGTGAGAGCCAGTCAAGTCAACCCATCCTGGATTCCTCTGGGTTTCTCGTTTTAAAAAATGTATAGGTTTGCTAGGTTTCCCTAGGTGCCGGCAGAGCTAGGGTTCAAAAACTACAGCTAAGCACTTTGCAAAAAAGGATCATTTTTCCCTGCGTTTTGGTCCCTTTCCTGTCATGGGCACTAGGCCTACCCTCACAAGTGAGCTACCATTTTTCTCGGGAAACTTAGGGTAACACAGAATTGTAGAGCAACTGTTATTACCTATTGATGCATTTCTGCCTTCCAAATGAAAGACAATGTGTAAAAAAGAAGTCATTTTGAAAAATGACATACAATTCTCATGCTAGTATGGGTACTCCCAATTTCGGAAATGTGCAAGTATCTACTGTTTCTAAACTCTATATTTTGTTCCCATTTCAGAAATACATAGCTGTCTTTCATACCAATTTTTCCATGTATACATTTTCCCAAAATAATTGATATATACCCGGTAGATAATAAAAAACCATTGCAAGATGCTGCTCAGTTATTAGCTCTGGGTTCGTCGGGTTCTTGGTGAACCTACAAGTTCTATATATCCAAACAACTATAAAGGTCCAGCAAATGTAACAGTATATTGCTTTCATACAGCTGTCATAATAAGAAGAAGTTACAGGTGAAAACGTTGACACAAATGGCTGTTATTGTCAAAGAATTTTCAATTTTTCCTATATTTAATAGTTAGTTTCTATGGATCTACAAAAATGACCCCTTGCTGAATTTCAGAATTTTGTCTACCTTTCTAAAATGTACAGCTCTCCAGGATCCAATATTACTTTCATACCCATTTCTACCATTAACTGGAAGGAGGTTGAAAGCACAAAAAATAGCAAAAATAGGCTATTTCCCAGAAAAATGCCAAAACTGTGTAAAGATTTTTGGTTTTCTGACAAAAGTCTGCCTGTCCCTGAAAGCTGGGAAGATTTCAGCACCACAACCCCTTTTTTGATACCATTTGTAGCGAAAATACCAGACACTTTCATCTGGAGCCCTTTTATCCCCCCCAAAACAAATAGCTGTATTTTGGCTAATTTCTGGGTCCCCTCCAGGGGAATCCACAAACCCTGGGTACCTTTAGAATCCCCATGATGTTGGAAAATAAGGACGCAAATTTGGCATGGATACCTTATGTGGTCAAAACGTTACAGGGGCCAAAGCGTGAACTACCCAAAATAGCCAAAAAAGGCTTAGCACAGGGGGGGCGAAAGGCCTAGCAGCGAAGGGGTTAAATTATTAAAATTCAAAATCATTACGAACCGCACAACATAAAACATACACTTTCAATATTACCAGCATTCAGACTGCTGATACTTCCGTAACAGAAAACAGACTCCCTTGTGTGATGGAATCCTTGAAACCTAAGAAGTCGGCAGCACTTTATCGCCATAATAATGGAAGCATAGCACTCTAAACATCTCTGTCAACGTAGCCTTCCACATCAGCTCTTTGTGCCATTTTCCTCCACAAGTGCAAGTATTTTGTATTGAAAACAGTATATGTTCACAGGACCGATCCCTGTGAAGGCCACCCAATCCCTTGTAAGAAGAAAGACAGAAAAGATGCATGGATTACGGGGGCTTGACGACTGGGGAAGGTCTCCCTTCTCACTATGTATGTTTGACATTTCACTGATTTGTGCAGGAACTTGCTTTAAATCCAGGAATTCAACACACGTTGTGTCAAATCGTTAGTAGCGTATATGAAGTGATATGGGGTTAACTTCTTTAATATTGTTCTTTTAGTGCTGTTGTTTAGTTAAATAGATGTGCTTGGGCAGGGGCATGAATGTTGCATGCAGCACCTATTTGTGGCTGGATTGCTATCATGAACGTCAATTCAACAAAATGCCAGTGGTAGCAGAGGTGACATCACTCGTCATTTAACCTTTACTTTCACTCACACATGCATGCTTACACACTCATTTACACACACACACACACTCACTCTCACTTAAACACATTCACCCGCAAGCATGCACACAGCATGCATTTAAAATAATTTTTGACTTACCTCAGCTGCTGGGGAGGGTCATGTTCCAGCAAACTGTATTTCATTCTTTATTACACTAATAGTGAATAATGAAATATTATTCACTATTAGAGTAATAAAACATTGACATTAAAAAAAGAAAGTGGAGCTGCCTTTGTGTTCTTGGTGCTCATTTTGCCTCCTCTGAGGCTGGGGGTCGGAAAGGCAGTGCCAGCGGTCACAAAGGGCACGCCTGGGGTCACAGCTGCGACCCCAAAATGACTTCTGTGACTACTATACCACCAATGCCTCATTTTCCATGCTTGCTTTATTGCCTTTGGACACTTTGTTGTTCATTGCACTGCATACGGGTGTATAGGCCGAGGGCCTCATGTATGAAAACTGTTGCATCGCTGCACCAAACAGCGATGCAACAGTTTTCATTGTGCCCTCCTTGCGACACCATGGATGTGCTTTATTTAATGTATGGCCCTCCATGTCGCAAAGAGTGACTGTTGGACCCGGCCTCGTAGCATGGCTCTACTTGTCCCCGCACCACCTAACCTGGTACCTGCAGCCCCAAGCACACGGCCTAGCCGGTCCTTTCCACCGAGACACACGCACCCGACCCGGACATCCTCATCCATGGCCTCTCTCCTTTTGGCCACCCCGGGCCCGCGTGCCCACTTCATGCACCAAGATGGCTGCCCGGCCCCAGCGCGACCCTGGCCTAGAGGCGCCACTCCGGCTGGAGGACATCACGCTTCCAGGGGATGAGAGAGGGACGAGCCGTTTCTGTCGCACCTCTGAACTCCCCTGGGACGATGGGTTTCGATCGGCCCTCCGGCCTCCCTGAGGGCTGGCTCCACGCCTGCTGGGTGTCTGGGACTCCTCCCGACCCGGCCCTGAAAGGATCAAAAGACAATGGCAGGAAACCCCAACAAACGACCCCCAGGTGACAAGACCCCTGCCTGCACAGACTCCGGACATCAAAGAGGAGTCGCCCTATAACAAGGGGTGCTCTGGGACTGTCCGGCAGATTCGCCTTGGAACACCTGAGCCCTGCTGAGTGACTCGCGGCTCCCTGAAGATCGTAAGACCTCCGAACTTGTGCTAGAGCCCTGCTGAGTGACTCGCGGCTCCCTGAAGATCGTAAGACCTCCGAACTTGTGCTTGAGCCCTGCTGAGTGACTCGCGGCTCCTCGAAGATCGTAAGACCACCAAACTTGTAACCGAGCCCCGCTGAGTGACTCGCGGCTCCCACAGACTCTCTTGGTCCTGCCGGACCCCACGACGACAAGCGTATCCCCCAGCTCGAGGATTGTGAGCTGTGCGCCGGGTACGCTCCTGCATTTGATTCTTATCCACAAAGACTGTCCCGCTACCTCCTAACCCCCTCCAAGACTCATTGAGCCCACGCTCTCCTTGTACATTTTTGCAGTGTTGATCTGATTGATAAAGATTGATTCCTAAGAACGCACGGTGTGGTGTCTCTGTGTCGTGTGGTGCCAGGGGTACGATCCTAGATACGAGGTTCCTCCCCCTGAGGAATCTCCCGCCAGTGCCCGGCTACGATACTTCGAGGGTGGGTCTCAGGGTAGTCAGGACCCCTTTCCGGGCTCCTCTGAGGTTGCCGTCTAACATTGGTGGCAAGCGACGGGATTCGGGCCCATAACCTAGAGATCGTACCGTGAACGACGGACGCACTACCGACAAAAGATGGCAGAAGGAAGCGCCATGAGCCCCGCAGAAACCAACGCCAACAGGGTGTTCCAGGTGGAACAACTAGAAGAATACACGCATAAAGAACTAAAGCAATTCTGCAAAGAACTTAAAATCGCTACCACCGGTCTCAACACCAAAGAGGATTTGCAGAAAGCACTGAAAGCCTGGGTGGATGCCGGGGCCTCCTGCCCAGAAGGCACGGGGGAGCGCCCCGACGAAGCCGAACCCCCCCAAGGCGAAAGCAGCAGCAATCAGGTGCGAAGCATCGTACCAGACGGGGGCCTATCCCCGGAAGAACTCGCGGACAGAGAGAGAAGTCGCAATCACGAACTCGAGTTAGCCAAACTCAAAATCGAGGGCGAATTGAAGTTAGCGGAAAAAAAGCTAGCAGTAGAGCAAATGCGCGTACGAGGCGAACTGGAAGAGAAGAAGCTCCAACGGGAGCACGAAGGAAGGAAGCTCCAACTAGAGCACGAACGCAGCTTGAAGGAACTCGAGCTCAAGGCCAGAAACGAGGAAGGGAGGCCCCCGGGAAACCGAGAGGCGGCCTCCCCAGCGGAGCAGAAGGTCCACATCCCCAAGGATGTGGTCAAAGAATATTATAAAAACGATGACATTCAACAATGGTTCAGGGCCTACGAGGTCGCCATGACCTCCCATCGGGTCCCGCAGAAGGACTGGGGGGCAGGGTTGTGGGGACGGTTTCTCAGCGAAGGGAGAGACACCCTGCTCGACCTACCCATCTCCCTGCAGACCTCCTACAGCCACATGAAAGAGGCTCTCCTCACAAGGTACGGCCTCACCCCCGAGATGTACCGTCAGCGATTCCGGGACTGCAGGAAAATCCCGGGCACCACCTGGGTGGAGAATGTAAACTTTTTCAGTCGGGCCTTCGATTGGTGGATCAAGGGCAGCAAGGTCACCACCCTTGAGGAACTCACCGACCTCATGTTGTGGGAACACCTGCCGGCGAACTGCTTTGTGGAACTACGCCAGCATCTGCTCGACAGCAAACTCACCGATCCCAGGAAGCTGGCTGTGGAAGCAGACCGCTGGACCAACACCCGGGTCTCCCGGGGCCTGGTAGGAGAATACCCCCGAGCCAGTAAGGGACCACCCCGCCAGGGAGGAGGGGGGAACCAGGGAGGGCAGAGAGAGTCCCAGCCTAGCCCCTCAAAGACCCAACCTCCACCTTTCCCAGCGCCCCCCCACCAGTAACCGGACCCCCCGGGAGACGGGGAAACCGGGTAACCGTCACTTGTTTCCGTTGCCAAAGGCCCGGGCACTACGCCAACGACCCGGAGTGCCCCATGGCCACCCAAGTCCCCCCTGCGGCAACCCCTGCGAGACAGATAGCCAACGTAGCCCTGGGGGAGGAGGTTGAGGAAACAGGGGAGTGGGAACCCGCAGCCATGGCCCTAGTATCCCTGGGAGATAGAGAGATGGTCCCTGGTAGCCTCCTGCCCTACAACACGAAGAAATAAGGGCAGCTCGTCAAGATCAATGGCCACCAGATAGAGGCCCTGCGGGACACCGGGGCCAGCATCACCGGTGTCCTCAGGCACTTAGTCCCCGAGGAACAGATCCTCCCCAACGTCTTTTGCCGGGTAATTTCCGCAGATAACAGAGAGAGTATGTGTCAGGTAGCCCTGGTGCCGTTTGAGTGGGGAGGGGTGATAGGTAAACTAAGGGTTGCCTTAAGAAACTCCCAGCCGGTCGACTGCCTCTTAGGGAATGACCTGGAGAGTTCTCCCTGGAAGCACGTCGAGCGCAAGGCCCACCTAGGGATGATGGGACTCCCCGAGTGGGTGTGCACCACCACCCGATCTATGTCCGCACGACTCACCCCCCTGGGAGAAGTCGAAGACGCCCCGACCGAAGAAGTCAGAACAGTCCCCACCGAGGGTCCTTCCGTCCCCCCATCAGAAGGGTCAGTCGCCAGCGACGAACCCTCACCATCCGACACCGCCCCGGTCCCCGAGTTAGGCGATCTACCCGAGTTGGCCCAATGGCGCCATGAGGGCGGGCCCACCCGGGAGGAATTTTGCAGGGAGCAAGCCACCTGTCCTTCCCTGGTCGGACTGCGGCGCCAGGCCGAGGGCCAAGCCGCAGGCGACCAAACCGGAACGCACCGAGTTTATTGGGAGAATAACATTTTGTACAGTGAGCAGAAGTCGGTGGAGCTGGGATCCGGCCGGGTGCTGGTAGTACCTCTACGCTTCCGAGACTTCCTCCTGGGATTAGCCCACGACATCCTCCTCGCCGGCCACCTGGGTCAGGATAAGACCTACAGCCGTCTCGTGACCCACTTTTACTGGCCTAGAATGAGAGCAGCTGTAGAAGCCCACTGCAAGTCCTGTCCCACGTGCCAAGCTAGTGGGAAGAGTGGGGGGAAGCGCAAGGCTCCCCTCCAACCCTTCCCGGTCGTCAGTACCCCATTCGAACGAGTCGGGATCGACATCGTGGGGCCCCTGGATCCCCCCACCTCCCAAGGTCACCGTTTTATCCTGGTCCTAGTGGATCACGCCACCCGATACCCTGAGGCTATCCCCCTACGCACCGTCACGGCCCCTGTGGTGGGCCGGGCCCTGATGGGGATCTTTTCCCGAGTGGGGTTTCCCCGCGAGGTCGTGAGCGATCGCGGCACTAATTTTATCTCGAAATACATGACGTCCCTGTGGCAACAATGTGGAGTGTCCTATAAATTCACCACCCCGTACCATCCCCAAGGGAACGGCCTAGTAGAGAGGTTTAACAGGACTCTGAAAGGGATGATCACCGGCCTAGAAGAGCCCCTCCGGCGTAAGTGGGACGTCCTGCTCCCCTGCCTCTTGTTCGCTTACCGGGAAGTCCCCCAGAAGTCCCTAGGGTTCAGCCCGTTTGAATTACTCTATGGACACCCAATCAGAGGTCCCCTCAGTTTGGTCAAGGAAGGGTGGGAGGCGGCACCCCAGACCACCCCACGAGATGTGTTCCAATACGCTCTGACCCTCCGGAACCAGACCAGAAAGTTCCGAGAACTGGCCGAGGCCAACCTGGAGGCAAGCCAAGAAGAGATGAAGCGCTGGTACGACCAGAATGCCACTCTGGTCGAGTTCCAGCCGGGCCAGCAGGTATGGGTCATGGCCCCCGTGAAGCCTGGCGCCCTCCAGGACAGGTGGACCGGGCCCTACAAAGTGATTGAGCGGAAGAGTCAAGTCACATACTTGGTGGACGTCCAGTCGCCTCGGGATCCCCTTCGGGTCCTTCACGTGAACCGCCTCAAGCCTCACTTCGTGCGGACAGAACTGAGCCTCCTGCTGGCCACCGATGACGGGGCCGAAGATGAGTCCGATCCCCTCCCGGACCTCCTGTGTGTCAAGGAGCAGGATGGCTCCGTGGAAGGAGTGAACCTCTCCCCAGCCCTCACTGCCCAGCAACAAGGGGACTGCCGCCAGCTCCTAGGAGAATTTTCCGACCTCTTCTCCCTGATCCCCCGAGTCACCGACTGGTGTGTCCATGACGTGGACACCGGGGACAGCCCGCCGGTGAGACACCGAGCCTACCGAGTCCCTGACCGGGTCCGGTCCTGCATTCAAGCGGAAGTCTCGAAGATGCTGACCCTGGGGGTGATCGAGCCATCTGACAGTCCCTGGGCCAGCCCCGTGGTCCTCGTCCCGAAGGCCGCGGCCCCCGGTGTCGCCCCCGAGCTCCGATTCTGCGTGGACTACCGGGGGCTCAATGACGTCACTCGAGCCGATGCCCACCCCATTCCGCGGGCCGACGAGCTCATCGACCGGCTCGGGGCAGCCCGGTTCCTCAGCACATTCGACCTCACCTGCGGATACTGGCAGATTGCGCTCACCGAGGGAGCCAAGGAGCGGTCCGCCTTCTCCACCCCAGATGGGCACTACCGCTTCCGCGTAATGCCCTTCGGAATGAAAAATGCCCCGGCCACCTTCCAGCGACTGGTGAATAGAGTCCTGGCCGGGCTAGAACAGTTCAGCGCGGCCTATCTAGACGACATCGCCGTTTTCAGTTCCGAATGGAGTGAGCACCTCCAGCACCTCCGAAGGGTGCTAACCGCCCTGCGCCAGGCAGGCCTCACAGTAAAAGCCAGCAAGTGCCAGATTGGGCAAGGATCAGTAGTCTACCTGGGGCACCAGGTCGGGAGCGGCCAGGTCGCCCCTCTACAGCCGAAGATCGACGCCATCTTAGCCTGGGAACCACCCACCACCCAAACGGAGGTCCGAGTTTTTCTGGGCCTCACTGGCTACTACCGAAGATTCATCCGGGGGTATGGCAGCCTGGTCGGCCCCCTCACTGAACTCACGTCCAAAAAACAGCCAAAGAAGGTGCAGTGGACCACTGCCTGCCAGGAGGCGTTCGATGCCCTAAAGAAGGCCATGTGTACTGCCCCCGTCCTCCAGGCTCCCGACTACTCCAAGGAGTTTGTAGTACAAACCGATGCCTCCGAGCATTGCAATGGGGCCGTCCTATCCCAGGTGAATGACCAAGGCCTAGACCAGCCCATCGCCTTCCTCAGCCGGCGGCTGTTGCCCAGAGAACAGACCATTGAGCGCGAAGCCTTTGCCGTGGTCTGGGCACTCAAGAAGCTACGCCCCTACCTGTTCGGCACCCATTTCAAAGTCCAAACTGACCATCGGCCCTTGCGATGGCTCATGCAGATGCGAGGAGAAAACCCTAAGCTACTGCGGTGGTCAATCTCCCTCCAGGGGATGGATTTCACCGTGGAACATCGCCCTGGTACGGACCACGCCAACGCTGACGGCCTCTCCCGGAGATGATGGGCAGTTCTCTCCGGCTTTCAGCTGGGGGGGACGCGTGTTGGACCCGGCCTCGTAGCATGGCTCTACTTGTCCCCGCACCACCTAACCTGGTACCTGCAGCCCCAAGCACACGGCCTAGCCGGTCCTTTCCACCGAGACACACGCACCCGACCCGGACATCCTCATCCATGGCCTCTCTCCTTTCGGCCACCCCGGGCCCGCGTGCCCACTTCATGCACCAAGATGGCTGCCCGGCCCCAGCGCGACCCTGGCCTAGAGGCGCCACTCCGGCTGGAGGACATCACGCTTCCAGGGGATGAGAGAGGGAGGAGCCGTTTCTGTCGCACCTCTGAATTCCCCTGGGACGATGGGTTTCGATCGGCCCTCTGGCCGCCCTGAGGGCTGGCTCCACGCCTGCTGGGTGTCTGGGACTCCTCCCGACCCGGCCCTGAAAGGATCAAAAGACAATGGCAGGAAACCCCAACAAACGACCCCCAGGTGACAAGACCCCTGCCTGCACAGACTCCGGACATCAAAGAGGAGTCGCCCTATAACAAGGGGTGCTCTGGGACTGTCCGGCAGATTCGCCTTGGAACACCTGAGCCCTGCTGAGTGACTCGCGGCTCCCTGAAGATCGTAAGACCTGCGAACTTGTGCTAGAGCCCTGCTGAGTGACTCGCGGCTCCCTGAAGATCGTAAGACCTCCGAACTTGCGCTTGAGCCCTGCTGAGTGACTCGCGGCTCCCTGAAGATCGTAAGACCTCCGAACTTGTGCTTGAGCCCTGCTGAGTGACTCGCTGCTCCTCGAAGATCGTAAGACCACCGAACTTGTAACCGAGCCCCGCTGAGTGACTCGCGGCTCCCACAGACTCTCTTGGTCCTGCCGGACCCCACGACGACAAGCGTATCCCCCAGCTCGAGGATTGTGAGCTGTGCGCCGGGTACGCTCCTGCATTTGATTCTTATCCACAAAGACTGTCCCGCTACCTCCTAACCCCCTCCAAGACTCATTGAGCCCACGCTCTCCTTGTACATTTTTGCAGTGTTGATCTGATTGATAAAGATTGATTCCTAAGAACGCACGGTGTGGTGTCTCTGTGTCGTGTGGTACCAGGGGTACGATCCTAGATACGAGGTTCCTCCCCCTGAGGAATCTCCCGCCAGTGCCCGGCTACGATACTTCGAGGGTGGGTCTCAGGGTAGTCAGGACCCCTTTCCGGGCTCCTCTGAGGTCGCCGTCTAACAGTGACCGTATCTGTAGGTGCAAAAGTGGTGCATTGCTGGGGTGTGTCTGAAAACAGAAGCAACTCCAGTAATGTGTCCTTTCACATGGGGCAAGCCCCAGTCTTATGCCTGCTGTGAGGCTTAGGATTTGGACGCAGTGGCGTCCTAGAAGTGGCGCAGTCAAATCTTTTAGATTTCAATAACCACTACTACGAGGCTTTTTGCAGGGGAACGCCCACCCTGAATACATTATACCTGATGCAGGTATACTGTAGCGTAGGGCTTCACAAAGTGACGCAATTGCTTAGATGTGTCACTTTGTAAATATGACACAACATTGCACATTTTTTTAAGCCTCCCGTGAGTTGCAAAAAGTGACGCACTGGTGGCACAAATGCGTCGCTAGGCCTCATAAATAAGGCCCCCCGTTTCATGTTAATCATGGACATTTCATAAATTATTCACACCTGTTTGTTCCTAGGACGCTCTACTTTAGGCACCTGAACTAAAATGGCTCTCATATTACTAAACGGGCTACAGTTTTGTTTTATAGACTGCATTACCAGTTGCTACTCTGGATGAAGGGCCTGAAAAGCTCCAAGACGCCATTTTACCTCCAATAACATAAAATGTAAAATATATATTTGATCAGATTTTATATATATTTGATCATCAAAGCACCTTTGCCTTTCTAGAACCTTCTGGGTTGTGAAGCCTCACAAATTAGTGCTTAAAAGTAGATTTCAGTTAGATAGAAACATGCCTTGACATACAATCAAAAGTTATGAGTTTTAATTTGTCAAGCCAACAATCAAACATTGGTTTCTGTATGAGTAGTTCTTTATTTATAATTTTTTATGCATATTTCTATTTGTTCAGTCACTCTTGCTGTCATATCTTAATGCTCTTACCCACCCATGTATTAATTGGCTGTTTGGTGGTTGTTGTTGAAGCCTCCAGTCTTACCTCCTCGTCATGAGGTTCTAGGGCTTGAAGCTGCTGGGATTAGGTCCCTGAGGTCACCAAATGATTTATAGGCACCGTCAAATCACGCTTTCAGCCTCACTCAGGGCTGATCCCAGGATCTCTCTCAACAGAAGATGCACAGCCAATAATGTCCATCCGTAGAAACAGCCATCTCCCATTCTTGGGATAAACATAGGTAAGCAGGACTGCTCAGACCCACGAAAAAATCAAGGCTTAAAGATTGACTTCAAGTTGCATACCAATGGAAAATAGTCTCATTTTTAGAGAAAGAGCCACATCTCGAAGAGAATTCCTCAGTAAAAGTAATTACCTTCCCCTGTTCAGTTCCTCGAACTGCTGACTTGGGCTTTCTTGCACTGGGGAGAACACATTTTTAAGCTGCTAAACGAATTTGGAAAAGTTTAGGATTTTTTCAATTTCTGAAAGTTTTGTGCAATTATGTTTCTAGTTTAAATGTTGAATGGCAACCTTTATTTTCAGCAAAACAAGTGTGCATATATATTGAGAGTGGCTCATGTAGTAAGCTGGAAAATAAGCATGGCTTCTAAAAGTACACAATGGTTTGATGTGTTTTCACAAACAAACATGGATGTGTTGCAGTTACTCAACCCACCTACTGCTGAATGATGGTCAGCTTTTAACAAAAAGCAATTATGTCTAGCTGAAACCCACAAAAAGTTACAATATTCATGCCTAGTATTTTACAAAGGTTACTTTGAACATCTTAAGCAGTTGATTGTTGAAATCGAGCACTGCAAAGGGTGACAGTTTTTTTTGCAGTATTATAGAAAGCAGAAACGTGCCAAAGCCACTGAAGTACTCTGCATGAGCGCCAGTTACATTGCTTACAAGGTCAGATTAATGATTTAGGCACGGGGAGATTAAGTGCCCCTGAATCGCAGGATGATGACGTCAGCAAATCTGTCCCTCGGGCTAAATCCTCTGCCCGATAATGTAAGCAGAAGGAATTAAATAAACGAAACAGTCAAAGCACGGTGGTAAGCATAATTCATTCATGTTTTTTTTTGTTTGACTATTCATTGAAATACATTTTCACATTAGACACTGATTTACACTGATTTACAGCAGTGGTTATTTCACCAGAGCAGGCACGCGTCTTTTTAGGTCTCCACTACAGACACCTTTAATTGAATGTTTTAAGTATAAAAACTTGGGTCAGCCACCGCTCATAAATTAATGGGTGTGTTGCCTATCTCAGGTATCTTTTTCACGTAGCCGCACTGTGCTGTGCTACGTGAAAAGAAGAGAGGGGAAGAGCGCCATATTTACAGAAAAATGGCACTCTCCTTCCCGCTCTCTAGCGCCAGCACTGAAATCAGCTGCTGTGCGCCAAAGAGAAACCTTTGTGCCATGGTATAAGGGTGTCTCTGTGAGTCTACAATCGGTTGTGTACTGGAAGGAACCCAAGATACTATGCGCAGACTCACTGTAAACAGTCTCCTTCTTTAAAGTGCAGCACACATGCAAAGTCGGAAAAGGAAGGAGAAAAGAAAGCATTTCTCCTTCCGTGGGCCTACTTGAAAAGGGTGCAGTTGACAAACCTTGGGTGGTTGCATGGGAATGCACATGCACCAACCATGTTACGCCCCCATGGTGCAAAGTAATGCACTTTTTCGTTATTTCTAGTTTAGCTCTAGAAAGTAACTGGGAAAAAAAGATTGTACGCTGATTTGTGTCACTTTTGTGATGCAAATTGTGCAAAATGTTAGCAAGTCTCCTCTCTTGTTTATTATACAGAGGGGCTTTTAGTCATCGATCTTCGCCCATTCTCTTGCTGTAGTATTAGTCAGAGTTTACTTTTTCCCATCACATCATAAGGCATGGCTAATAAAATTCCTTTCAATGTCGGGAATGGTGGTCAAATATATTTTTTATTTTACCAGCATCTGGTGGTCCATGGTGACTCTACAGGAGCACTCAGAGTTAAGTTGTTCTTGTTGTCTGCCTGGCTTTATGATGGCTGCCGCGCAGTGTGTTTCATTGCGCATGCTCCAGCAGCACTTCCGAGTCCTCTTTAGCTCTGGTGTAAAGCTTTATCCATCTGACAGGCTCTAGTAGTCAAAAACATTCATACAAAATAAATGCACACAAACATATGCACAGAGAGAGGGGCTTTAGGTGATACCTTTTTAATGTATTAGTTTGTTCCTCTGGTACCCAAGCACTTCTTTGTCATCAAGTACTTTACCTTCCTGGTTGTGTTAATGGCTGTGGTTGCTCTGGGAATGAGCCGAGGCCAGTCCTGCATCACTCTCTTCCCACACCAGCATGGTTGCTGCAAAAAACATGGCTGTTCTACACAAGAGCCAGCACTCCTTCACTATCGCTCTTTCTTTTCTCTCTCGCGCCATTGGCCTTTTTATTCAATTACACAGAACCACGCAGCTGCCGCAAAGCTCTTGCACACTTTCAACAAGAGCTGGTCCCTGCCCCCTTCCTTCTACTCTCCTGCACCATCGGCTTCAATGTATTTACTTTTTGGGTTTCACCGGCACAGCAGTTGTGCTATGCTTATGAAATCTATTGCCAAAGTACTGCTTCCATCTGCTTTTGGGGAACTTTTTTTGTAATGTTTTGCCTGCACAGCGCTTGTACTGTGCTTGTTTACCTATTCTCCATGTTTACTTAATCATTCTCCCCCCAGCTGCACGCATTTCAAGTGTGTTGGTTAGCTTTGATTTCTTTTTTTTGTCCAACGTCCTCCTCTGCCAGCAGATAGAATGTTTTGACATGTCACCTCAGTATGGAAGAACTCTGATGGTGCATCTTCCGGTCTCTGACCTATCTCTCTCCTACACATTGGAATGTGGGAGTGCTATGAAGGTGTCTCCCCGTGCAGGCGCTGCCACAGCCTCGCAGACCACAGTGTCGGTTGAGCTCTCACAGTACATCTCTTACAATGAAATCACTCTCTCATACTTCACTGTATAAGAGCTCAGACAGCATGTCTGCAATAAGTGGTATGGTGCTGTATCACACTTGTGTGTGAGAGCTTCGATGCCATGTCGCCATGCGGTGACATGTCACGCTCCGCAGGGTAGGAGCGCTGTGCCATCATACCTATCTGTGCCGTGACTTTTCACCGTCTCCTGTCGTCAGCCCCTGATGTTTATTTATCTGTTCGCTCTGTTCTCGGCTCCAGACACCGAGAAATTCACTTATCAACGTCAGAATATTTCTGACTATCTAGTTCTTTTCTGTCCATCTGCTCACCCCTGTTCCATGTCTCCTCTTGGTTGAAATCTCTACCCCCCCAAACTCTACACAAATGGGCACTGTGGATTACCCAAATGATTGTTGCTAGCATTCTGTCCACCATTTGGTTTCAGACACAGGAGGGAGGTAGTTGCCCGGCCCTACCTCCCTCCTGTGTCTGACACTCTTGAAGAGGGTGTGTATCAGGCAGAGGGATGTCTTATGTAACCCCCTCTGGGCCAGCCCTCACCATCCTCCTGTTTGCGGGCCTCCATGGCATGGTCATGTTTTGCTGCAGTGGTTTAGGTGAGTCCTGGATAGGAGGACACTGAGGGCTTGTTAATGTACAAATATTTGACATATCTTTAAATATGTGGCACAGGAAGCCTCTTCAAAGCAATTTCAGTGGAAATTACTTCTTGCTTGTGCCTGTGCTCCCTGTTTTGTTTCTCCAAAGGCAGGCTGCAGGATATTTTCTTGATCTTGATTTGACTGCTGATTGGCCTGATGCTGCAGATTGTGCTCATGCGGTCTCTGTGTCTGACATGTTGCGATGAGCGCTTCATTGATTCAATGGAGTACGTTGGAATGTTATTGGAGTCTTTAGGTGCCTTTCTGGCTCTCAAACCTTGATAAAGCTCATATGCTCTTCCACACAGTGTGCTGGTTGGAGCTGGTGGGTTTCGCTCATACTTGGTCAATTTGTGTTCTTTCTCATCTGGGCCTGACGATTGTTGTCGATATTGCTGAGGGTTGTCTTTGGACAGTTTGGATCTTATCTCTGTCCTTCTCTTGTGAGTTTGTTTGCTGCCTCTTTCTCCTCCCGTCCTGTGTTTGTTTCGGGGTGTTTTTTCGCTGTGATTTCTGGGTTGTGATTTCTTTCATAGATTCTCTGCAGCTGCTTTGTTTTCCATTCCTTCCGGATTCACGTTTTTTCCATGCCACTTTCTTGGACTGCACTTGACAATTCTTTGGATGTGAAAAGGAGGCGTCACGCCATGTGACGTACTGCTTTCTGATCTCTTGACTGCTATGGTTCATGGATGACCAGATCTCTACTTCACTCTTTTCATCCATCCTGGGTGGCATTGAATGATTACCCTGTGTGCTAAGCTGTGATGTTTCCATGTTGATGGATCTTTGCTATCTTGAGACCTTTCCTCCTACCCCTAGCTTCTCTTTCAGTCTCTTTTGCCGATATGGCTGGTATATCAGATGTTCTCTTCCTTTCTCTCCTTCATTGCATTGAGATGTGATGTTTTGCCCTTAGCCCACTCACCAGCTATGGCTCTCTCAAGGATTCGTTTACTGGGAGTGGCCTATTGAGATGCCTATGCTGTGTGATTGGTGACTAGCAACTCCTAATGATCTGCAATCAAATTGAGTCCTCATCTGTGAACGTATCAAAAGCGCAAAGCTGTTCCAGGTTTTCCAACCTTATGACAAAAGAAACAGCTGCTAAGGATTCAGGCTCCTTGCACGACAAACTGAAAATATGTCAATCTTGATCGACATACCTTAATGTAGTTCAACTTTGAGCTTTTTATATGTGTCTGTCTTTTTTGTTGAAAATGTACATATGAAACGCAGCCCATCTTGCTCACCATTTTGCTCCACTAGATTAATCAGAAGCTGCAGCCTTTGCTTGTCTTGGGATTCTCCTGCTGCTTCAAGAATTTTGACCAGCGACTCCAGCCATCTCTTCCACATTGGCCCCAACTCCCTCTATCATCCTCTGTGACTGGGGGTGACATTTTGAGTTGGGTAGTCAAAGTGTGTGCTTTCTTACTGCAGGCATGGTGATGTGGTGTTGAGGAACACTGCTTGGAAGGTTTGCTGCAATTAATTCTTTCTTACATTTGTTAGTCTCTTTGAGTGTTATCTTTTGATTTCAATTGCTCTTATTGAGGTCCAACTCCGAGCCATGATCATTGCTATGAGTGGTAGTAGAAATATACTGTACTCTGTTTTCAGATTTCTTTTTGGCCCTTTTTGAAGGTCTTTTTTTTAGGTTTGACTTGTACAGCACTTGCACTGTGCTTTTTAGATTTTACCTGCCAAGCGCTTGTGTTCATCTTGTGAAATCTATGGTACTAAATATAAATATTAACCCTTTCGCTGCGGCGGGAATTCCGCCGCAGCGCTGGGGGGTGCGGGGGGGCAGCGCGGTGGCGCTGTGCTCATGACGGAGCCGCTCCGTCATGATCCACGGTTGAGCTGTGCTCATGACGGAACGGTTCCGTCATGACTCCGCCCATTTGCGTTGTCCCCCCGCACAGGCGGGGAAACAGCGCCGCGTAGGCGGAGCGGCCGCCAACGGCCGTGACATGACGGAACCGTTCCGTCATGAGCACACGGCCACCGTGGCTCATGACGGAGCGGCTCCGTCATGAGCGGGGAAGGGGTTAAAAGGGGCTTTTCCTTTTCCTGCTGGTTGTCGCACGCCATTTTCTGTTTTTACTTATCCGTAGCCAATGGCCCAAGTACTCCTATTCCTCCACTGTCAAACCTTTTTTGCTCTCCGCCCTGGAGCTATACGCATTTCAGGTGTGTTTGTTTGTCTGATGTCTCTTCCTGTGGCACATTGACACACAGGAAGATGTTTCTTCCAGAGCAGCGGCACTTCTCGTCAGTGTTTTCTGCGTTTTAACCCCATCATCCCCTCATACTTTCCATTTGATTTTCAAGTCAACAGCCCCTTAAACCAAGACATGTTGACTTGCCAGTGCTTGTATTTGCTCATGCTGACCCACCCGCACCCCCGTGACGGACACACTCTGAGCTTTCTCCACACCAAAACTTGTTAATCCCAGTTTCTTTATATATGTCTTGATTTCAGCTACTTAGTACGTCAGGATGGATTATATAACTATCTTTACATTTCAGCAGCAATGAACTGACATACAATGTGACAAACACACCCTATCAATTCTAAAATTGCTGGGTTCCACTATCAAAACTATCAAGACTCCCAATATGTAAATCAAACTACGACGTTCAGCCTATCACTTTTGCCTAACCGCAGACCCAATCACGAACCACGCTGTGGAACTGCCATCGGCCATCTTGGCATAGCTCGCTCGCTCCTTCGTGTCTGTGTGGAAAGTTTGCGCTGGGGCTAGCTTAGCAGTTTCTGGAACTTGAGCCAAAACGGGCAGAAAGTTGTTTTACAATTGTGTTTCAGCGAACAGGCCGGAAACAAAACAGCAAACACTGGTCTTTACACAGCAAGAAAAACGGGAAGAGTTTAGCGCCCATCCTATAACCTGCTTCCTAGAGATGCAAGTTGATAGAAACACGTTCGATTTGGTGGCCATTGTTCTTATTTGGGGACTGGACAGCCATTTTGCTGTATGCATAGAAATTTGAGTGGGGGCCGAAACTATCAACGGAACATTTCAGAAAATGCAGTTGGTAGGCAGCAGCATGACTTTTGGCACGGTTCCTCGAGTTTGTTTGAGGTTATGAAGTAGAGAGGGAGGGAGTCTGCTCAGTGAGCTTTAACTGGAAATAAAACCAGGGGGAGGGAAGAGGGAGGGAGTCCAGGAAAACACTGTGCCTTCCTAAAAGATGTTTGCATGGATGTCTCCTGCCTGCACTCTCGAGTAGGATATCTTGTGACAAATCGTACGCCGAAATCATGAAGTGTTAAGCGTGGTTTCTGTGTTCGATGAAAAATATATGGGGCATATAAGCAACAACCGGCGATAATTATCGCTAAGTGCACTTACCGCTAGGATAATTATCGCCGGCTTACGTGGATTTTTATCACTGAGATAGCGTACTATTAGCAACGCTTATATCAAAAGCGATAAACATCCGTGCGCTAACTGCCTAACGTGAGATTATCGCTGTAAACCCAGCGATAATCTCATGAAATGTGGCGTAAGCTTGTTGATAGGGCCTCACAAACTTAGCCATGAAATCCACCTTCCATAGGATATCATGGCTAAGTCAGTCCTGAAGCAGGCATAAGGAAAGTAACGATAACAGGGGTTATCGCTACTTTCCTTGCCGCTATGCTTCATAGCGTGGGGCTTGATGATAGGAGAAATGTCGCTTAGCGACATTTCTCCTGTCATGTCAGGTCAGGAACACCCACTTTGCATCTCATTAGAGATGCAAAGCTGGGCGTTAAGAATTTGTGCGCTAAAGCAAGGTTTCACGCGTGAGCGTGACCTTGCTAATTAGGCGATAAAATTATTGCCGCTTTTCGTCCGAAAACGGCCACAATAGGGACAAAATTTTCTATCGCCGCCTTGTAGATATGCCCCTATGTTTGTTCTTGAATAGGAGGTATCTAGCAGAAAAGGTCGTGGGGTATGTTTGAATGCAAATTTCACCCAACCCCCTTTTCTGGGTTTTCAACAGTACTCAAATACCGCTATTCAAGTCTTTCAGTTTTACAATTTATCTTCTATCACTTTTATTGCAACTTTATCAGCTGAAATTTAACATCTCTCTCTCTCTCTCTCTCTCTCTCTCTCTCTCTCTCTCTCTTTCTCTCTCTCTCTCTCCCTCTCTCTCTCTCGCACTCTCTTTCTCTCTCTCTTTCGTTCTCTCCTTCTACTTAGTGCACCGTAAAATACCTATTTTAGGAAAGGATATCCAGCTTGCATAATGCTGGTAAAACTAAAATATAGTCAAGCGAGAATGTGTCACAGTGGGCTTGGGAAAGGACTGACAAGGAGCAGTGTCACATACTGTCATTGTCTGTTTTTATGTAAGTCTCTCTTTGCTCGGACAAAAAACTCTGGGACATATGTACAGGCCCCTATCGTCACCACAACATCACTTTTCCTGACGTTGTGGTGGCGATAGGGCTTCATCTTACTTACAAGGCAGCGTTAAGCCACTTAATGTGGCTTATCACTGCCTGGCAAATAAGGCACCTTTTCACGCTATACTTAGCATGAAATGTGAGGGCAATGGGTGTTGCGTGGGTGTTCCACCGCAACACCCATTGATTTTTACGCTGCCCCATATTTAAAAGGGTGCAGTAAATATGGGGCGGCACCAAAGTGAAGATCACTGAAAACCTGTTCATAACCTGGCGCAACGAGGAGAAATGTTTAATTTCTCCTAGTTTTTGCTGTTTCTATGTGTGCTGCGTTGTGCAGCACACATCGGAACAGAAAAACACCAATGATTGTTTATGTGCAGGAAGGTCTACCTTCCTGCACATAAACAATGATTAAAAAAATTATATTTAGCAATTTTTATAAGTGCTGCATTAAGCACCACACAGAAGTTACAAATCACCATTTAAAGATTGTCTATGTGCAGGAAGGGGCACCTTCCTGCTAATAAACAGTCTTCCCCTGCAATGCAGACACCCTTGCTTTGGCACCAGGTAGCTCAATTTAAAAATCTGGTGCAGCCCTGCGTTTCAGAAGTGGCATAGCGTGGCGTTAAGCCAAGGAGACTAACGCTGAGCTCTACCACTTCTATTGTAAATATGCCCCTCAATTTTCTCATGCTGAGTTTATATGTGCATTCTTGATTCTGTGGAATTGAGGACACTTCTTACTTTATTACCACAAACACTGCAATTTACAGATATTTTGAGTATAAAATCACTGTAGGGATACTCAGGGAAGCTTTTTCTTCTCTTGAATGCTAATACTATGCAGTCACAAAATAATTGGTCATTTTAATGGCCCAGCAAGTCATTTCGCAATTATTTAATTTTTATTGAAATTTTATAGTGTTTGCTGAGCAACTTGTGGTTGAGAGGAGCCTCCACCTAGGAATATAGTAACAAGTAAGGAGGAAAACATAGGACAAGAAAACATAGTGACACCAGGTTCAAGGAAATGCTGACTTACACATCCTGGTGTTTGAATGCTTTTAAAAAAACTGTTTTTATTGGTTATTATTCTGTTCAAAATATCAACATGCAGTTTACTAAATTGTGTATGAACAATACTTGAGGCCAGTGCATCCAGTTTCATGCATAGAAATCTTAACATGTTGCACTCTGAAATTACCAACTTACCCCGCCACCTGATTCCAACATCCATCTCTTGGGCACATCTGGTAGCATCAAGCCCCTGTCATAGTAGGCCTGCCTGGTGGTTAACTGCTTTTAGGAAAAAACACATCTCCAGTTGCTACTTTAAAGGAGTTACAGGTTTCTACCACAGCCCTTCACAAAGTACAGACCACAGGTGACTGGCTAGCACTATAATATCACTATATTACAGCACTATATTATAGCACTATAATATCAAGTGCACAATAATAATGGGTGGAATTCTGAGACACATCCTATTCCACTGATTTTCCTTTGCTGTGCCATTACAGTGACCAGCTACATGCAAGTCAATCGTGCTTCTGCCCCAGAAAGGATAGTCCTGTCCAAACGTTTAGGCCACTTGTCCACTGAATAGGAACATAGACCACTCCTGTCTGGCTTCGGCTTTATTGGGCCTCATCAGTGGGGTGTAGCTTTAGTCCAGTGGCAAAGCGCCCTTTGGCCCCACCTCTGGGCATAGTTCTGCTACTTAATGACACCTAGATGGAATGAGAATGAACAGACATCTTTGAGTACAAAGTACATCTCATTGATGTCAGCTACTGCTCATCCACCACTTATACAGTGCTGACTTTGCGCTCACACACCATTGAAATACCTTTCATTTAGCACTCATATTCCTCTCACCATCCATCCACAACTCTCACCCTGAAATCAAACCACTCATAATGCACTTATACTATTGACATACTGCTCACCCTATACTCACACAACTCTTACCTTGTACAGCATAACATCTCTCACCCTGTGCATTCACACAATTCTCATTTTGCACTGAACACACGTCAATCACCATGCATTGAGGTACTTTCACCCTGCACTTGGACATTTATCAACCATCATTCATGCACCACTCTCCCTGCACACAGAGCACTCACAGCATTCTCCCTGCACTCATACACTGCTCCCACACATCTTTTAACTTATTTTTAATTCCATAGGTGAAACCTAATGCATTAACCAATGCTTGTTCGTTCATCTTCTCTATTGCTGGGGAAGCTGACTTCCCCTCATGCGGACCTCGACACAACATATGTCCAATGCTCCATGCCTTGATCCCGCCTTACACTTCTTTTCGAGTTGTTGTAACAGGAAGGGGTGTCTGGTGTCATGTGGGAATCGGGTGTTTCAGGGTCTTCATCACGCCAATGGTAGTCTACTGTTAACAGCAGGCCACCATTCCTTTGATGACCTCCAGCTGCAGTGCATCACAATTTGCAACCATAACAGTCCATAAATAGCATATAACAAAAATTAATAAATATTACATTATTTACATAATAAATATCAATCATATAATGAAAAAAATCTATTAAATTATTCACAATTATTATTAACTAACTAACATATCCCATCCTATGACCCAATATACCCAAAAGCCTGCTACAACACTAATATTTATATTTTTTAAATTAAATGAAAAAAATCTAAATCATTCAAAATTACAATCTATGTTTGAAAAAGTAACCTTTATATAAACAATATTAACACAGACAGTTAATAAATCAAGCGAAACACTAAATAATGGATATTTGTAACCACTATATTATTGAAAATTAAATAAACAACATCAATATTCTTTAAAATTATATTACTTACCTCACAAAATGCTATTCCTGTCAACAATATTTTTGCATCAAGATATTTGAACCTTGCAATATTTATTTCCCGATATTTCTCCCTCCCGATATTTTTAAATCAATATTTTTTGCAAACACTCCCAAATGATTAGAAACAGGACCAAGAGGATCAGAGACAATGGGCACAGAATATCAAGACGGACAAGGACTATGAAAAACAAGAATAGTGTGACCTTGGCCGGGAGTGCCAGGTAGCTGGGACTGGGGACACAGGCATCCAAAGTCAGAAAGAAGTGTTCTAACCAGGAAATAGAGGAGTAAGAAGGCCAGGAAGATCAGGACCTTGAGTACTATGACCAGAAGAATCATGGTAAAGAGGAAAAGGAGGATCAGGAACCTCAGGACCAGGAGGATTACAGCCTGGAGGTCCAGGCCACAGGGCTGGGAACAGGAAGGCCAGGAAGATGAGCAGCAAGATGGTCAGGCACAGAATAACCAGTTAAAGGAGGACCATGATGAGTGTGCAAAAAGAGAACAAGTAGCAGGAAAATCAAGGCTAAGAGCATCCGGAACATATCTAGGAAGACAAGATCTAGACCAATAAGAACAGGTACCACCATAAGCATGGAAGACAAGAGGGTTAGTGCCAAGAACACCAGAAGGATAGGGGCCAGGAGGACCAGGACCAGAGCAAGGAGGATTAGAAGGTTCAGCACCAATTGGACCAGGAACAGGCCTAGGAATGCCAGGGGAACCATGACCATAGGACAAGGGCCCGAAGTACCAAGTGGAGCAGACAGAGCAAGACCTGAAGGTACAAGGACCTGGGTGAAGAAGATCAGATGGACCACATCAGCCAGAGCCGGAAAGACTAAGGTGACTGGACCTGGATGTTTAGGAGGACCAGGACCAACATTAAAAGGCTCAGAAGGATCCAAACAAAGAGAACTAGGATCGAGAGACCCCGAACCATATTGAGTGCAGTGCCAGAAGGCTCATGGGGACAAGGAGGATCCCAAACATGAAGACAAGAGCTGAGAGGGAAACGGCTAAGAGAACCATGACACAAGAGTCTTGGTAGACTGGTGGGACCAGCAGGACTAGTAACTGATGTACTGTTAATTAGATGAGCAGGGTGAGAAGGATCAGGAAGACCAAGTTAAATCTATGTTAAAGGTGTCAAAGTTTCTAAGCAGGGCTGCCCTTTTGCCGATTCCTAATGACTATTCAGAAAGATTGATGACAGGCAGGTTGCTGAACTGTGACTGCTGTGAGGAGAGCCATCACCTAGCACACAGGCTGTGTCTGATAGACAGTCAAAAAATTATACTTGAGAGAGAAATATCTGAAATCAGCTCTAAAACCTCAATAGTGGATCCACATCCCCTGTCTGGAAAATGAGAATTGAAGTAGAACTGTGAAATGATCAATCAGCAGGTCACATGAATGGAGGTAACAAGATGTCTCAGTCTATTCACTGACATATTTCTTACTATAATTAAAATAAAGTCAATCAAATAAAATCTCTGTGAGTTTCTTTTTGTTTCTGTTCAATGGATCGCCGCACTCGTGGTGGCGTTTCATGGACCGCCAAGCTAGTGTTCCTCCAACCGCATCAGGACTGTGGCGGTTGGACCACCACAGAACCGCTGCTGCCTCCAGGGATTTACGATCCCTGGTGGTGGTGCAGCGGTCTAAGGCCACTAATATGCTGGTGGTGCTGCTGCGGCACTGCTAAGTCTATTAAGAGTTTCTTCACCGCCTCACTTGTGTGGCTGTAGGGAGACAAAGAGAGCCCTACAGGCCCCCCCTTGTGCCTCTGCACCATGGGATGCATGATGGGGGGGCACATGGCGTGCTCCTCTGTCTGCATGCACACCTATGTTCCTGCACAGAACAGTCCATGCAGGACATGATTTGACGTTCCCATTTCAGTGCCTGTTTTAAAGGCACCACAGTAGGCACGCCAAAGAACTGCCTGCCAGTGATTAAAAAAGATCCTTTGCTTGTGGCTCCCCAATAGAACACTTCCTCTGATGGTCTGATGAAGTACAGGCCATTGATGGAAGAATTTTATACCAGGTACCCTATACAGAGTAAAACCTGACCGTATGGGACAGGGAAAAAACATAATGACCACCATTAGTTTTGTTGTTGTATTTCTTTGTTGTTTTGGAAGTTTGGCGGTGACAAACAAACAGTTTATTAAAGTTTACTAGCCCACGGACATGTCTGACCACACTGTACTTCAAATGTTTCAGCAATTCCTGTAAATGAAGAGAGTTGCTCACAAGGCCAATGGACAAATCTAAATATGGCAGGCTGAGGTCCCTCAGGATTTCTGAAGAATTGCCCTCCACCATCCTGACAGAGTTAACTCCATGCTTGAAACCTTAAATCAGGCCCAAAGTTTTTTCTTATTTCTTTCATGAGATTGGAATGAAGTCTCTCAATGATTCTGTGCTGGTCACTTCATAAGGGGCCCTATGCAATTGTGTCTACTTGGATAAAAATCACCGTAAATGCTTGATGGGTATATCTTAGTGGGATAAAAAATTTCCATTTCTGATTTTTGCTTTTAGAAATCATTGTTTTCAATGGTTCTAGTCTGATTTGTTTATTGGACTGAACTAGATTGAAAAATTCCAGAATACACTGATTTGCTGCAATTAAATAGGTGTCCTCATGAAATGTAGGTTTCGGTAATCCAATGTCTGGCCCCTTTACATTCCCATGGCTTAAACTAGGCTTTCAAAGGTTCTGATCATCTTTATCATTAGTCCAATTTCTAGGTATATGTAAAGGAGAAGGACATTTGTGAGCACAAGGCATCATTATGAAGGGCCTCCCAATTTGTTATGTCTTGGCCTACGGTGTAATGGAGAGACATTCCAACATTCGGAACCTTTAGACCTATAAGTTAGTGCCTCTATCATTCAGTTTTATCACCAAGGGCCTCGTGTCACAAAATCACAAGGTCTGTAACACAAAAGTACTTATCATTATTTACAAATCTCTTTTATGATTTGGAAATTCCTTTAGACTAGTGAAAGTACTTTTGTGATTGTTTCTGAATTGCAAATAGGAGGGTTCATGTAAGGGGTTTTCACCCTCCCCTTTCAAATTTTGAAAGGAATTTATTGATAGTTTGAGACTGGAATTTTTGTTGCAAACCATTGATGAGCTAATGACCCCTGAGCTCAGGTGGTAACTAATTTGCAAAGGGGAGGGGGCCCCATTAGCAGAGGATGTTGATGTTGTGGGAAGACATTTTACCAAAACTGTAGGTCAAACAGTGAAGAATGTTTACTATTTATACCACTACCAGGTAAATAGTAAAGTTTGTCTGTTATTTGCATGGCTGCTGGCCAAACAGTGCAGAATCTCTACTGTGTATCCAGTGGTTGGGAAAATAGTGATGTTTTTCTGTTATATGCATGGTTGCCAGGTGAACAGAGTTGAGTATCTACTATTCAGCCTGCAGGCTGGTAAACATTTAAGTTTTCTGGCTAATGGCACAGCTGCCAGATGCGCAGTGCAGAATCTCTATTATTGAACCAGCGACCAGGTAAATAGTGGAGTTTCTGCTATATAAATGTCTGCCAGCCAGACAGCACAAAATCTCTACTTTTGAGTTAGCAGCTAGTTAAATATTGAAGTATTCTTGCTATTTGTACTGCTGCCATCCAGACAGTGGAGACTCTCTTCTATTTGGTTCACTGACAGAATATCAACACCTAAAATATCCCCATATGAAAATATTGTGCTATAAATAGCGATCTCAAAAATATCCACATCCTATATTTATAAGAGTCAGTACAAAAATATTGAAAAAGAAATTTTGATTTCATTGATATAATTGTACAAAATATTGTGTTTGAAATATATATTAAATAAAATAAAACAAATTAAACATATTAGGTAGTAACATTAATTAAAAATATTTAATTAGATTTAATATACATCTTAACACATATATAACAAATAAATGTAATTAAAAAAGCTAAACACACATATAATACTTAATATATATATTTACATATATTTACTTTAAAAGATATTAAACTAATAATTTTAATGTATTTTATAATTAAAAAATGATATAAAAATATAACAAATAAGTGTGTAAGACAAATTATTCTAATTAAATTAAAACATTAAACTATTTAAAAATCCTTACATTTGCCGATTCCGATAGCCGGTCGGACAGCTGTCCGTAGCCGTACCGTGCGACAGAGACGTACCCGGACCGTCCTGTAGAGTAAGTACGATGCGCATAACTGCAAAAAAAACGACCGACAGGTAGGCGCTGATTCAAGCTCCATTCTCCGTCCGACCCATAACTCCTAACGCTGAACCGAGTCACCCGGAGGCAGTATCCATAGCAGTTTCCGGCATGACAAGTAGGATGCGTACTTCCTACGTGCCGGACGGGTCGCCATGTACGGCACGTCACAGCATCGGGAAAGCAAGCATATCAGCTACGATTCGCGCCACAAATCAATACACGGCTACGAGACGGACCAGCTTGCAGTGGGTACGAGACGGAGCAACAAGCAGCGTGTACGACACGAACACATCATGAATCCCATCGAGCAGGTCATACCAGTACTCTACATCTATGACCGGCTCAGGAACTGACAACGACGGCGCAGGCGGTAAGTCAGACACCTACCACATAAAAAAACGACAGGCACCCGCAAAATGGCACACACACACAGGGGTTCCACATCCTGGCCACTAGCAACAGCCCACCATAGGGGTTGTATGGCCAGCACCACTAACACTACCAGCCATAGGGCTGATGTTGCCCATCACCCCTGCCACCCCCACTCACAGGGGACCTGTTGCCCATCACCCCTGCCACCCTCACACACAGGGGACCTGTTGCTCATCACCCCTGCCACCCCACCCATAGGGCTTATGTTGCCCATCACCCCTGCCACCCCCACCCATAGGGCTTATGTTGCCCATCACTACTGCCACCCCCACTCACAGGGAACCTGTTGCCCATCACCCCTGCCACCCCCAGCCATAGGGCTGATGTTGCCCATCACTACTGCCACCCCCACTCACAGGGGACCTGTTGCCCATCACCCCTGCCACCCCCACTCACAGGGAATCTGTTGCCCATCACCCCTGCCACCCCCACCCATTGGGCTTATGTTGCCCATCGCTACTGCCCCCCCCACTCACAGGGGACCTGTTGCCCATCACCCCTGCCACCCCCAGCCATAGGGTTGATGTTTCCCATCAGTACTGCCACCCCCACTCACAGGGGGCCTGTTGCCCATCCCCCCTGCCACCCCTACTCACAGGGGACCTGTTGCCCATCACCCCTGCCACCCCCCCTGCCACCCCACCCATAGGGTTTATGTTGCCCATCACTATTGCCACCCTCACTCACAGGGGACCTGTTGCCCATCACCCCTGCCACCCCCACTCACAGGGGACCTGTTGCCCATCACCCCTGCCACCCCACTCACAGGGGACCTGTTGCCCATCACCCCTGCCACCCCCACCCATAGGGCTTATATTGCCCATCACTATTGCCACTCTCACTCACAGGGGACCTGTTGCCCATCACCCCTGCCACCCCCACTCACAGGGGACCTGTTGCCTATCACCCCTGCCACCCTCACTCACAGGGGACTTGTTGCCCATCACCCCTGCCACCCCCACCCATAGGGCTTATATTGCCCATCACTATTGCCACCCTCACTCACAGGGGACCTGTTGCCCATCACCCCTGCCACCCCCACTCACAGGGGACCTGTTGCCTATCACCCCTGCCACCCTCACTCACAGGGGACTTGTTGCCCATCACCCCTGCCACCCCCACTCACAGCGGACCTGTTGTCTTTCACCCCTGCCACCCCCACCCATGGGGCTTATGTTGCCCATCACCCCTGCCACCCCTACTCACAGGGGACCTGTTGACCATCACACCTGCCACCCCCAGCCATAGGGCTGAAGCTGTCCATCACCCCTGCCACCCCCACTCACAGGGGACCTGTTGCCCATCACCCCTGCCATCCCCAGCCATAGGATGGGTGATGCGCAACACATCCAGCATACTCCAACATCAGGTATGTCCGCTTAATACATCCCCCCAAACATCACGTCAACAGTGTGTAGTCTGTGACAAATGCCCACAACAGTGATTATGGCCACGAACATACAATGTAAGTAACAGCACATGTGTGACCAACACATGAGTGTGACATACACAAGGCAAGCATCACCATAGCACTGTGGCAGTGTAAAAAGAACACCCCCTCACTGTGTAGAACAGACGTTAAGTGTGGGCTTCCAAAATGCATCAGATGTTGAGCCTTGTGGTGATGGGGACTAAACCCCCCTCATCACAGTGACCAAGAGGTAAGTGTCATCATGGTCAAAGCTGTGAATAACAAACAGCATGTATGATCCCTGCTCCCAACACATTAAACACTTCTGGGACAAACTAGTGGTTGTGTCCCATACACACAGAGATGTGGTGAGGCTAACAGTGCTGCGAAAACATAACACACTCTCGGCCATGTGCAGACAAGCACCACACATGGGGGCTGACAATGCATACAGTGTACAATGACACAAGAGCAGAAGTGACCATCACCAAGCATGCACACATCTTGAAAATAGACACACCAATCAAAAAAACATGTGTAGACTGTAGGTGTCAGCTAACAAACTCACATTCCATGCCAGCAATGGCACCCAACAACCAGGATGAATGTGCCTAATGATGTGATATGACTCACAGGGACAGCATGCAAAATCACAGAAACAGCATCCAAAGGCCCACAACAGCAATACCAATGCACTGGTGCAGTTGCACAAACACAAACAGGCAAACTCACACTGCACATCTGACACAGCATGTGTGTGTGTGTGTCACAGTTTTCCCAGGCAACTACACAACACATGAGGGGGGCAGAACCACAGTGACACAGATGTGGACATAGTGCCATAGAAAAGTAAACCATCATTGGGACACCCTCAGTGGGCAATCAGGCATTGGGAGATGAGAGGGAGCACAACAGACACATGTGACACAAGCTGGAATGAACAACAACTAACACAGCAAGAGACTGACACACAACAGAACTACCCCCAGGGACCAGACATTGGGGGGACACAAGCATGCATGACACCTCCACTGTGATGACAAAGGCAGATGTCGTACAAACTGGGAACCCAGACATGTGTCCTATTCCACAAACGTACATCACACATACACAAACACAAATCACTCAGCATGGCCCCTCATCCATGGACAAACAGGAGCAAGGGGACCATCCATGCTAACATTCACATCAGTCCACCTTCAACACCACACACCCTGAACTGCAACAATGTGTATCTGTGAAGCCCACATGGACAGGTGACATTGCACATGCACCCATGACAAACACAGGAATGTTGGGAGGAACTAAGGTGCACAGACACATCTCACAAGGACAGTTTACAACCCTGGGGAATGACAGACATACTGCACAATATGCAGTACATGGCCATGCCCTCAAAGCTCATCTAACCTCCAGAATCCCTGCCACAGTCCCAGGACAATGCAGAAGCCAAGGAGAACCACAAGGCAAACACGCTGACACCTGCCAGCATCGCAGCCATGAACCCGACAAGTGGGAGCAGTCACACACACATACAAATGTCTCAATCACTGAAAACTATCACCTAGGGACAACTACATGATTTAGCAAATAAACAGGTGCCTTGAGGAACCCTGACTGTGTCTGACAACATCATCACCACTCAGAACTGACAAATCCCAATGATGATACACCAATTAACAGTAGTGTGTCATGCACCCACACATCTGGTAGCCCATTGGAAAAGTAGTGGGATGAACCCAGTACCACTCAGCAAGCATCAACAACAGGAACATATCAAGGGAACACTGTCTGTGTATGAACAGGGATGTGGACACACACCCATGCTCATACAACACACACCATGGGCCCAGGCCATGTCACTGGACAACACACTTACTTGAGGGGACCCAACTCCTGTGGAAGCCCAGCTGTGCCAAACATATTCACCGCACGTCTCACTCATGTCTGCAGAACACTTGGTCAGTCAGCCATCAGTTATCACACAATAAAGGCTCTGGTCACAACAGCCTGGGTACGTGAGTCTCCCCTAAGTCATCTGCACATACCCATAACCTATGTCTAGCAAGTTGCACAGAGGACCCAGTTGTTCCTATTACAATGATGCTCACACCTGTACGTCCAGTGTTGATGAGCACAAAGTATGTGGAAGTGACAAATTGGACAATGGGAAGGGGAAGCATATCATATGTGCTTGGGTGCAAGCCAGAGATGTGACCATGCAAATGAAATGCTCACAGAGAGATGTCCACAAATAGTTGATCCTGACACACCCAGGTAGCTGCAAAGGATGACATGGATACCCACCAGAATAGGATACATATCTCATGGACCACAGGGAGTACCTCACAGCAACACATCAGTATTCAACATTGTAAACAAAGCATCATAGGTGCAAGGGCATGTTAAACATCATCAACATATTGTACACTAAATCTAGTTCACAGGGAGAAAGAAAAAAGCTTTATACAGCATTTTAAAAAGTTAAACGTCTGTGCAAACAAAAGGCCAATGGCCAGTCCATGTCCAAATGCCAAGGAGTGAAGTAAAGTGACAACTGTCACACCTTGCTTGCCTGCACTGCTAAGGACCGGGGTCACCCACTCGGAGGAGCATACATGGGGGCAGGCCAGGCACCGCAGGGACAGGATCAGGGTGCAGCAGAAGGAAGCAGTGAAGAGGTGGTGGATGCAGGCGAGACACTTGCAATAAAGTGGAGCTGACTGAAGTGGTGGGTGCTGTCACAACTGTGGGGCACAACTCAGATGGTGTGGGTGCCAGCACAACTCCAGTGGGCAGGTCAGATGGAGTGGATTGGCTCACCACTGCAGTGCTCAGAAAAAGGAGTTTAAGAGGGAAAAATCAACCAGGCCACCCTCCACTCAATCAATGATACACAATATAAGACCTGGAGATATCACAGCACTATTTCAGATTAAGTGGGATTGTGGACAGGGTAATATAAACATTTGTTATACCCTCAACAGTAGTTCGTATCATGAACTATCAGTACCATCCCTAGTGCCTCAAAATTTAGCATTTAAAACAACGCAACCCAACATGTGCAAATAATTCCACCTAGAACATAAACCAGAAAAAGTGTGGAGAATGAGAAAGCATCTCACGTGCGCAACACCAGAGGAGCTGCTGGCTGGTTCTCGCCAGTGTGCTCACGAATTTCTCATCATCGATGTCTTTCTCATGAAAATAATAATGTGAAAAATTGATGTGAAAAAAAACCATGTGGAAAGTAAACCGGGGAGGATTTATTTAGGCAGCCCAAAACCAACAAAAGGAAAAAATGTGAAAAAAAGACCCGTGTGGTCTTACAGATAAGATTAGGTATGACCCACGTATATAATTCAACCTGTTTTATTCCGCTCTGTGAGTCATCCCAAGGTTAAAAACACGGTCATGTTCAATAACCACATTTATGAATGGCCAACATGTTTCATTGCCTACTTATCTTTGCGGCAAATTCATCAGGGCGTCATGGAACTGCAATCACTTCCCTGGATTTAATCTGTTTTGAGACAGAAATCGCTGCATGTATGCAGAGAACATAAAAACACATGTAAGGTTGACAGAAACATGAAGGAACCACACTGTACCCCACTTGCAAGCCTACAAACACATAACCTTCCAAAAGGGACATTACCTAGTGAAAGCCAAGGGCCCATGTACCAGCTCTCACGTTGTCAATGTTTTAAAAGAGCACTGTCAGTTGCTCTAGTAGTCCTACTGCATGACTGGGGGGACAAAAATGGGAGGGTCGATGTAAGTTAGTAGTAAACAAAGATGGAGGTTCCGAGTCTTTCAGTGCGAAAAACTTTTTAAGTTTGATCTTCCTCATTACTAACTTACATCGACCCTCCCATTTTTGTCCCCCCAGTCATGCAGTAGGCCCTGAAGTTCTTGTTTTCGAAAGAAAGGTTCTTGATGACATTAGGTTGCTTGAAGAAACAGAACAAAGAAATGCATTCTGCAACATGACTAAGAACGACTGGCATGCTTTGACATCTTTGCAAAAAAACTTATCCCTTACGATAAAATCGGCCGATAAGGGTGGGGCTATCGTCCTCATGAATACCGTGGACTATGAGAGAGAGGTCCGTAGGCTCCTTGATGACAGAAAGAACTATCAACCCTTGACTAGGGATCCTACCACTGAATTACTAAATACCATCACCACTATGGTAGGACAAGCTAGAGAAAGAAACTGGATTACCAGCAAGGAAGCTGACTTCTTAGTTAACACCAAACCCAGGATTCCGGCATTTTACATCTTGCCGAAAATCCATAAGACACAACGGCCCCCCCCAGGACGCCCTATAGTGTCGGGGATCTCCTCAGTACTGGAACCATTATCCCAATTTGCTGACTTCTTCCTTAGAGAGTCGGTACTCAAACAACTGTCTTATGTCCAGGACACCACGGACATCTTGAACATCATCCAAGATCTAAAATTTGATGGATTGCAACAGATACTTGTAACTATCGATATTGAATCGTTATATACAAGTATCCCCCAAGACGCAACGCTGGTGGCAGCAGCACGCGCTCTTGGTGGTCAGGATTGGTTTTATGACACCCCCCAAACCTTTGTTATGCAATGCATAGAGGTGGCACTCACCCGCAATTATTTTGCCTATAAGGATGATATGTTCCTACAAACATCTGGGACTTCTATGGGTGCTACCTTCGCACCTAGTCTGGCCTGCATCTATGTGGGCCAGTTTGAAGAGCATCATCTATACCATCCATCTAATCCCTTCCAGGGGCACATCAGCCTCTGGAAGCGGTATATTGATGATGTCCTGTGCATATGGACTGGTACTCGGAGCCATCTGTCTGAGTTCTTGGAATGGCTCAATAACCATGACAAATGTTTGAAGTTCACATGGAGTATGAGCACCGAGAAAGTAACATACCTGGACCTGGATATCACTGGGACTGGTGATAAGTTAACCTCGACTGTTCACCAGAAACCCACAAACAAAAATTCTCTCTTACATTACCAATCCTTCCATCCTAGAGCACTGAGGGATAATCTCCCAGTAGGACAGTTTCTGCGTTACCGCAGAAACTGTTCTTCGACTGTTGACTTCCTGAAACAATCTGAGGCTCTCACTGAGAAACTGGTGCAAAGGGCCTATCCAAGAAAAATTGTCAATAGAGCTCGCAAGAGGGCTCATAATACCCCACGTGAAGCGCTGTTGGAAAGAAACTCGAGGGAGACATCTGAGTGTCTACCCATAGTGCTTACCTTTGACCCCCTTGCGACGAAAATTCGCCAGGCCATTAGAAAGCATTGGTCGTTGTTATCCACCAGCGAGTACAAAATGCCTGCACCTTGTTTTGCTTTCAGAAGAGCTCAGAACCTTAAAGACAGACTTGTCCATACAAGGCCTCAATCACAAGTGACCAACACATCCATTCCCCCTGGGCATTACCCGTGTGGCGGTTGCTCTGTTTGTGAATTAACTGAAAAGACAACTAGTGTACAGTTGCAGGATGGACGAACTTGGTACCTTAACAAGTTCAGTAATTGCAACTCATCTAACACTATTTACAGGCTAACCTGCCCATGTGGGCTTCACTACATTGGCCTCACCACAAGAAAAATTAAAGTGAGGATACAAGAGCATCTTAGCACCATCAAGAATGGCAAATTAACTACGAAGTTGGTTCAACATTATAAGGACCATCAGCACAACTACAAAGCTGTAAAATGGTTGGTGTTGGAAAAAGTGATGGGTAATTTGAATCAGATCGAGAATATACTCGCAGTGAAAGAAGCTCGCTGGATTTATTCCGAAAAGGTCGATCAGATTGGCCTGAATGACCAAATCGAGTGGAATAAGATCTCCAGACGATGAAAGCATTGGGTAGACACCTCTGTAGGTCCTGTTGTTTGGTGAACACACACAATGTATGAACTCATTGCCCGTTCCCTCAAACACCTGCTCCTGTGTGGTATGACTTACTCTATGTGAGTATCTTAACTGGGCTTTCTGGACTGTTTTGTTCACTAGTGAATAATGTAAAGAGAAAAATTTTTTCAGTCTCTACAATCGACTCGTCTTAATATTATCTGTTTTATTCATTTATGAATAATTTTAAATTTCCTATATTCCCCTTTGAATATCGGTATCCATAAATGATAAATATATTTCAGACTTGCTGTATGATTAGTGTACCGGGCATTAAATCAGTTATAACCTGGCAACTATAAGATGGCCGCCATGTGGGGCTCGCTATTGCTGCTCATGCAGTGACCCGGGATATTAGTTTCACCCCAGCAGTCCCGACCCGGAAGTGCTCGGGATGCGCAGCCGGCTTAAATCCGGGCCCCGCATCCCGCCGGGTTGTTCCGGGAATGAGTTACGGTGTGAGCTCCTTAACCTTACGGTGAGCCCAGTCTGATCCGTTCTAGCAGTAGAGGCGCCACGGAGAAATAGTAAGATTTAGAATATGCGAGGTAGCAACATCGCTTATTTTAAATATGGCGAGAGAGAACTAGTTTGAAGAGCTAACTGAGAATACATGGGAGAATCAGGGTGGACTGGGTAAATTAGATTCCTGCCAATTACCCTGCTTGAGCATGTTTTTGATCAGTGACAGGTTTTAATCTGAGATAGTATCCCCTCTGAGTGGCTTCTGAATGATACGAGTGAGCTTGTACGAGTTTCGATATGTAGGGATTTCCTAAATTATTCGATTTGTCTCGACAGATGACGGTTTAAGCAACACAAAACAAAGGGTCATACCTAATCTTATCTGTAAGACCACACGGGTCTTTTTTTCACATTTTTTCCTTTTGTTGGTTTTGGGCTGCCTAAATAAATCCTCCCCGGTTTACTTTCCACATGGTTTTTTTTCACATCAATTTTTCACATTATTATTTTCATGAGAAAGACATCGATGATGAGAAATTCGTGAGCACACTGGCGAGAACCAGCCAGCAGCTCCTCTGGTGTTGCGCACGTGAGATGCTTTCTCATTCTCCACACTTTTTCTGGTTTATGTTCTAGGTGGAATTATTTGCACATGTTCGGTTGCGTTGTTTTAAATGCTAAATTTTGAGGCACTAGGGATGGTACTGATAGTTCATGATACGAACTACTGTTGAGGGTATAACAAATGTTTATATTACCCTGTCCACAATCCCACTTAATCTGAAATAGTGCTGTGATATCTCCAGGTCTTATATTGTGTATCACCACTGCAGTGCCCAAGTCAGACAGGGTGGTCGTGGACTCCAAAGCAGTGCCTACATCCATGGGAGCGGAATGGAGGACAGGTCAGGTCGGCAGGGCAGGGGGGACACGGTCCCCACATCAGTGGCACTAACTGTCTGACCAGGTGTGGAGTAGCAAGTGCTGGGGGGATGGCCTTAGCATTTTGGGGATGGTGTATCCGTGGGTGGAGGAACCCTGTGCAGGGAGTGGCGGGGGAACCTCTGGAGTGGTGGCCTGAGGGATGGAGGAGGGAGACTTTGCCTTGGAGCTGCGTGGTGGTGGGGGTCTTGCTCTTCTGGCACCGGGGGGACTTGTGGGTGGGCGTCTCTGTCTGACTGCGCCTGGGGGTGGGTGTCCGGGTGTGAGGGGCACTCCCCTCTGTGTGTGGGGACTTCCTCTTCCCCTTGTAATCAGGATCTGCAGGGTCTGTGGGTAAGAGGCTAAGGTCACAGTGGAAGAGCTTCTGGGGGGATGGGGTTGCAGGTGAGGCAAGGGAAGGGTGCTGGGAGGGAGAGGTCTCGGAGGACTGCAGAGTGGTTGCGGATGACTGTGTGTGTGTCTACAAACCATCCCCTGTGAGTGTGGAATCAGTCCCCTACGCTTGCTTGTGTGCATGTCTAGACCTTGATTTTGGATTTCTATGCTTGGGACAGGTAGGATGCTAGGAATCGTGGGTGGTGCAGGGGCAGGAGGGGTGCGGGACTGTTAGAGGAGGGACACTGGTGCCATCAGGGAGGAGGCCACGGACTGATTGGTCCTCTGTAGGGCAGACATGCCCGAGGAAATGCCCTCCGTGAATGACACCAGTTGGGTCAACAGATCTGTGTGTGCATGGAGGACCTTCAGCATCGACGTCTGCCCTACATGGATCTGTCAAAGTAAGTCCACAGACTTCTCACTCAGGGCAGCAGGGGACACAGGGGCAGGGGGTGCGGTGCCTGGCACAAAGGAGACATGCTCACGAACACGGGAGCCCACATGGACCTCTGGGATGGGAGCTGTTAGACGGCGACCTCAGAGGAGCCCGGAAGGGGTCCTGGCTACCCTGAGACCCACCCTCGAGGTATCGTAGCCGGGCACTTGGCGAGAGACTCCTCAGGGGGAGGAATCTCGTATCTAGGATCGTACCCCTGGTACCACACGACACAGAGACACCACACCGTGCGTTCTTAGGAATCAATCTTTATCAATCAGATTAGCACTGCAGATATGTACAAGGAGAGCGTGGGCTCAATGAGTCTCGGCAGGGATAGGGGGTAGCGGGACAGTCTCTGGCAAAGGTTCAAGGCAGGGGCGTACCCGGCGCACAGCTCACAATCCTCGAGCCGGGGGGTACGCTTGCTGTAGTTGGGGTCCGGCGGGACCGGGAGCGTCCGTGGAAGCCGCGAGTCACTCAGCAGGGCTCAGATACAAGTCGGAGGTCTTACGATCTTCAGGGAGCCGCGAGTCACTCAGCAGGGCTCAGGTACAAGTTCGGAGGTCTTACGATCTTCAGGGAGCCGCGAGTCACTCAGCAGGGCTCAGGTACGAGTCGGAGGTCTTACGATCTTCAGGGAGCCGCGAGTCACTCAGCAGGGCTCAGGTACGAGTTCGGAGGTCTTACGATCTTCAGGGAGCCGCGAGTCACTCAGCACGGCTCAGGTCCAAGTTCCAGGAGCCGCGACCACGTCAGCAGGGCTCTCGTTGTTCCAGCGTCGAATCTACCGGACAGTCTCAGAGCACCCCTTGTTATAGGTCGACCCCTCTTTGATGTCCGGAGTCTGTGCAGGCAGGGGTCTTGTCACCTGGGGGTCGCTTGTCGGGGTTTCCTGCCATTGTCTTTTGATCCTTTCAGGGCCGGGTCGGGAGGAGTCCCAGACACCCAGCAGGCGTGGAGCCAGCCCTCAGGGCGGCCGGAGGGCCGATCGAAACCCATCGTCCCAGGGGAGTTCAGAGGTGCGATAGAAACTGCTCCTCCCTCTCTCATCCCCTGGAAGCGTGATGTCCCCCAGCCGGAGTGGCGCCTCTAGGCCCGGGTCGCGCTGGGGCCGGGCGGCCATCTTGGTGCATGAAGTGGGCACGCGGGCCCGGGGTGGCCGAAAGGAGAGAGGCCATGGACGAGGATGTCCGGGTCGGGTGCGTGTGTTCTGGTGGGAAGGATCGGCTAGGCCGTGTGCTTGGGGCTGCAGGTACCAGGTTAGGTGGTGCGGGGACAAGTAGAGCCACGCTACGAGGCCGGGTCCAACACGCGTCCCCCCCAGCTGAAAGCCGGAGAGAACTGCCCATCATCTTGGGGGGTTCTCTTCGCTGAGGCGGAAGAACTGGGAGAGGCCGTCAGCGTTGGCGTGGTCCGTACCAGGGCGATGTTCCACGGTGAAATCCATCCCCTGGAGGGAGATTGACCACCGCAGTAACTTGGGGTTTTCTCCTCGCATCTGCATGAGCCATCGCAAGGGCCGATGGTCGGTTTGGACCTTGAAATGGGTGCCGAACAGGTAGGGGCATAGCTTCTTGAGTGCCCAGACCACGGCAAAGGCTTCGCGCTCAATGGTGCTCCATCTCTGTTCTCTGGGCAACAGCCGCCGGCTGAGGAAGGCGATGGGCTGGTCTACGCCTTGGTCATTCATCTGGGACAGGACGGCCCCAATGCCATGCTCGGAGGCATCGGTTTGGACTACAAACTCCTTAGAGTAGTCGGGAGCTTGGAGGACGGGGGCAGTGCACATGGCCTTCTTCAGAGCTTCGAACGCCTCCTGCCAGGCAGTCGTCCACTGCACCCTCTTTGGCTGTTTTTTGGACGTGAGTTCTGTGAGGGGGCCGACCAGGCTGCCATACCCCCGGATGAATCTTCGGTAGTAGCCAGTGAGGCCCAGAAAGGCTCGGACCTCCGTTTGGGTGGTGGGCGGTTCCCAGGCTAAGATAGCGTCGATCTTCGTCTGTAGGGGGGCGACCTGGCCGCTCCCGACCTGGTGCCCCAGGTAGACCACTGATCCTTGCCCAATCATGCACTTGCTGGCTTTCACTGTGAGGCCTGCCTGGCGCAGGGCGATTAGCACCCTCCGGAGGTGCTGGAGGTGCTCACTCCATTCGGAACTGAAAACGGCAATGTCGTCCAGATAGGCCGCGCTGAACTGCTCCAGTCCGGCCAGGACTCTATTCACCAGTCGCTGGAAGGTGGCCGGGGCGTTTTTCATTCGAAGGGCATTACGCAGAAGCGGTAGTGCCCATCTGGGGTGGAGAAGGCCGACCGCTCCTTGGCCCCCTCGGTGAGCGCAATCTGCCAGTATCCGCAGGTGAGGTCGAATGTGCTGAGGAACCGGGCTGCCCCGAGTCGGTCAATGAGCTCGTCGGCTCGCGGAATGGGGTGGGCATCGGTTCGGGTGACGTCATTGAGCCCCCGGTAGTCCACGCAGAATCGGAGCTCGGGGGCGACCCCAGGGGCCGCTGCCTTCGGGACTAGGACCACGGGGCTGGCCCAGGGGCTGTCAGATGGCTCGATCACCCCCAGGGTCAACATCTTCGAGACTTCAGCTTGAATGCAGGACCGGACCCGGTCAGGGACTCAGTACGCTCGGTGTCTCACCGGCGGGCTGTCCCCGGTGTCCACGTCATGGACACACCAGTCGGTGACTCGGGGGATCAGGGAGAAGAGGTCGGAAAATTGTCCTAGGAGCTGGCGGCAGTCCTCTTGTTGCTGGGCAGTGAGGGCTGGGGAGAGGTTCACTCCTTCCACGGAGCCATCCTGCTCCTTGACACACAGGAGGTCCGGGAGGGGATCGGACTCATCTTCGGCCCCGTCATCGGTGGCCAGCAGGAGGCTCAGTTCTGTCCGCACGAAGTGCGGTTTGAGGCGGTTCACGTGAAGGACCCGAAGGGGATCCCGAGGCAACTGGACGTCCACCAAGTATGTGACTTGACTCTTCCGCTCAATCACCTTGTAGGGCCCGGTCCACCTGTCCTGGAGGGCGCCCGGCTTCACGGGGGCCATGACCCATACCTGCTGGCCCGGCTGGAACTCGACCAGAGTGGCATTCTGGTCGTACCAGCGCTTCATCTCTTCTTGGCTCGCCTCCAGGTTGGCCTCGGCCAGTTCTCGGAACTTCCTGGTTTGGTTCCGGAGGGTCAGAACGTATTGGAACACATCTCGGGGGGTGGTCTGGGGTGTCGCCTCCCACCCTTCCTTAACCAAACTGAGGGGACCTCGGACGGGGTGTCCATAGAGTAACTCAAACGGGCTGAACCCTAGGGACTTCTGGGGGACTTCCCGGTAAGCAAACAAGAGGCAGGGGAGTAGGACGTCCCACTTACGCCGGAGGGGCTCTTCTAGGCCGGTGATCATCCCTTTCAGAGTCCTGTTAAACCTCTCTACTAGGCCGTTCCCTTGGGGATGGTAAGGGGTGGTGAACTTATAGGACACTCCACATTGTTGCCACAGGGACGTCATGTATTTTGAGATAAAATTAGTGCCGCGGTCACTCACGACCTGGCGGGGAAAACCGACCCGGGAAAAGATCCCCATCAGGGCCCGGCCCACCACGGGGGCCGTGACAGTGCGCAGGGGAATAGCCTCAGGGTACCGGGTGGCGTGATCCACTAGGACCAGGATGAAACGGTGACCTTGGGAGGTGGGGGGATCCATGGGCCCCACGATGTCGATCCCGACTCGTTCGAATGGGGTACTGACAACCGGGAAGGGTTGGAGGGGAGCCTTGCGCTTCCCCCCACTCTTCCCACTAGCTTGGCACGTGGGACAGGATTTGCAGTGGGCCTCTACAGCTGCTCTCATTCTAGGCCAGTAAAAGTGGGTCACGAGACGGCTGTATGTCTTGTCCTGACCCAGGTGGCCGGCGAGGGGGACGTCGTGGGCTAAGCCCAGGAGGAAGTCTCGGAAGCGTAGGGGTACCACCAGCACCCGGCCGGATCCCAGCTCCACCGACTTCTGCTCACTGTACAAAATGTTATTCTCCCAATAGACTCGGTGCGTTCCGGTTTGGTCGCCTACGGCTTGGCCCTCGGCCTGGTGCCGCAGTCCGACCAGGGAAGGACAGGTGGCTTGCTCCCGGCAAAACTCCTCCCGGGTGGGCCCGCCCTCGTGGCGCCATTGGGCCAACTCGGGTAGGTCGCCTAACTCGGGGACCGGGGCGGTGTCGGACAGTGAGGGTTTGCCGCGGGCGACTGACCCTTCTGATGGGGGAACGGGAGGACCCTCTGCGGGGGCTGTTCTGACTTCTTCGGTCGGGGCGTCGTCGACTTCTCCCAGGGGGGGAAGTCGGGCTGACATAGATCGGGTGGTAGCGCACACCCACTCGGGGAGCCCCATCATTCCTAGGTGGGCCTTGCGCTCGACGTGCTTCCAGGGAGAACTCTCCAGGTCGTTCCCTAAGAGGCAGTCGACCGGCTGGGAGGTTCTTACGGCAACCCTTAGTTTACCTATCACCCCTCCCCACTCAAACGGCACCAGGGCTACCTGACACATACTCTCTCTATTGTCTGCGGAAATTACCGGGCAAAAGACGTTGGGGAGGATCTGCTCCTCGGGGACTAAGTGCCTGAGGACACCGGTGATGCTGGCCCCGGTGTCCCGCAGGGCCTCTATTTGGTGGCCGTTGATCTTGACAAGCTGCCCGTACTTCTTCGTGTTGGAGGGCAGGAGGCTACCAGGGACCATCTCTCTATCTCCCAGGGATACTAGGGCCATAGCTGCGGGTTCCCACTCCTCGGTTTCCTCAACCTCCTCCCCCAGGGCTACGTTGGCTATCTGTCTCGCAGGGGTGACTTGGGTGGCCATGGGGCACTCTGGGTCATTGGCGTAGTGCCCGGGCTTCTGGCAACGGAAACAAGTGACGGTTACCCTGTGTCCCCGTCTCCCGGGGGGTCCGGTGACTGGTGGGGGGGGCGCTGGGAAAGGTGGAGGTTGGGTCTTTGGGGGACTAGGCTGGGACTCTCTCTGGCCTCCCTGGTTTCCTCCTCCTCTCTGGCGGGGTGGTCCCTGACTGGCTCGGGGGTATTCTCCTACCATGCCCCGGGTGACCAGGGTGTTGGTCCAGCGGTCTGCTTCCACAGCCAGCTTCCTGGGATCGGAGAGTTTGCTGTCGAGCAGATGCTGTCGTAGTTCCACAAAGCAGTTCGCAGCCAGGTGTTCCCACAACAGGAGGTTGGTGAGTTCCTCAAGGGTGGTGACTTTGCTGCCCTTGATCCACCCATCGAAGGCCCGACTGAAAAAGTTTCCATACTCCACCCAGGTGGTGCCCGGGATCTTCCTGCAGTCCCGGAATCGCTGACGGTACATCTCGGGGGTGAGGCCGTACCTTGTGAGTAGAGCCTCTTTCATGTGGCTGTAGGATGTCTGCAGGGAGAGGGGCAGGTCGAGTAGGGTGTCTCTTCCTTCGCTCAGAAACTGTCCCCACAACCCTGCCCCCCAGTCCTTCTGCGGGACCCGATGGGAGGTCATGGCGACCTCGTAGGCCCTGAACCATTGTTGAATGTCATCGTTTTTATAATATTCTTTGACCACGTCCTTGGGGATGTGGACCTTCTGCTCCGCTGGGGAGGCCGCCTCTCGGTTTCCCGGGGGCCTCCCTTCCTCGTTTTTGGCCTTAAGCTCGAGTTCCTTCAAGCTGCGTTCGTGCTCTAATTGGAGCTTCCTTCCTTCGTGCTCCCGTTGGAGCTTCTTCTCCTCTAGTTCGCCTTGTACGCGCATTTGCTCTACGGCTAGCTTTTTTTCCGCTAACTTCAATTCGCCTTCGATTTTGAGTTTGGCTAACTCGAGTTCGTGATTGCGACTTCTCTCTCTGTCCGCGAGTTCTTCCGGGGATAGGCCCCCGTCTGGTACGATGCCTCGCACCTGATTGCTGCTGCTTTCGCCTTGAGGAGGTTCGGCTTCGTCGGGGCGCTCCCCCGTGCCTTCCGGGCGGGAGGCCCCGGCATCGACCCAAGCTTTCAGTGCTTTCTGCAAATCTTCCTTGGTGTTGAGACCGGTGGTAGCGATTTTAAACTCTTTGCAGAATTGCTTTAGTTCTTTGTGCGTGTATTCTTCTAGCTGTTCCACCTGGAACATCCTGTTGGCGTTGGTTTCTGCGAGGCTCATGGTGCTTCCTTCTGCCATCTTTGTCGGTAGTGCGACCTTCGTTCACGGTACGATCTGTAGGTTATGGGCCCGAATCCCGTCGCTTGCCACCAATGTTAGACGGCGACCTCAGAGGAGCCCGGAAGGGGTCCTGGCTACCCTGAGACCCACCCTCGAGGTATCGTAGCCGGGCACTTGGCGAGAGACTCCTCAGGGGGAGGAATCTCGTATCTAGGATCGTACCCCTGGTACCACACGACACAGAGACACCACACCGTGCGTTCTTAGGAATCAATCTTTATCAATCAGATTAGCACTGCAGATATGTACAAGGAGAGCGTGGGCTCAATGAGTCTCGGCAGGGATAGGGGGTAGCGGGACAGTCTCTGGCAAAGGTTCAAGGCAGGGGCGTACCCGGCGCACAGCTCACAATCCTCGAGCCGGGGGGTACGCTTGCTGTAGTTGGGGTCCGGCGGGACCGGGAGCGTCCGTGGAAGCCGCGAGTCACTCAGCAGGGCTCAGATACAAGTCGGAGGTCTTACGATCTTCAGGGAGCCGCGAGTCACTCAGCAGGGCTCAGGTACAAGTTCGGAGGTCTTACGATCTTCAGGGAGCCGCGAGTCACTCAGCAGGGCTCAGGTACGAGTCGGAGGTCTTACGATCTTCAGGGAGCCGCAAGTCACTCAGCAGGGCTCAGGTACGAGTTCGGAGGTCTTACGATCTTCAGGGAGCTGCGAGTCACTCAGCAAGGCTCAGGTCCAAGTTCCAGGAGCCGCGACCACGTCAGCAGGGCTCTCGTTGTTCCAGCGTCGAATCTACCGGACAGTCTCAGAGCACCCCTTGTTATAGGTCGACCCCTCTTTGATGTCCGGAGTCTGTGCAGGCAGGGGTCTTGTCACCTGGGGGTCGCTTGTCGGGGTTTCCTGCCATTGTCTTTTGATCCTTTCAGGGCCGGGTCGGGAGGAGTCCCAGACACCCAGCAGGCGTGGAGCCAGCCCTCAGGGCGGCCGGAGGGCCGATCGAAACCCATCGTCCCAGGGGAGTTCAGAGGTGCGATAGAAACTGCTCCTCCCTCTCTCATCTCCTGGAAGCGTGATGTCCCCCAGCCGGAGTTGCGCCTCTAGGCCCGGGTCGCGCTGGGGCCGGGCGGCCATCTTGGTGCATGAAGTGGGCACGCGGGCCCGGGGTGGCCGAAAGGAGAGAGGCCATGGACGAGGATGTCCGGGTCGGGTGCGTGTGTTCTGGTGGGGAGGATCGGCTAGGCCGTGTGCTTGGGGCTGCAGGTACCAGGTTAGGTGGTGCGGGGACAAGTAGAGCCACGCTACGAGGCCGGGTCCAACAGGAGCCGATGGGAGGATGGTGGTGGTGGTGGTGGCAGTGGCGGGGACATCCTCACTAGCTGGGGTTTGGTGGCTGCTGACACCCTCCTCCACAAGGGAGTCATCCTCAGAGCTGCTGTGGCCCTCAGCTGGGGGTGATGGTGCTGACAACTCCTCTGTGTGGCTCCACTCGCCCTCCATGACACTGGGTCCACCTGACTCCTCTCCTTCTGTCCCTGTCAGGCTCTGTGGCTCCTCCTGGTCCATGGAGCTGTCCCCTCCTGTGGCCGTGGATGTATCTGGATAGGAATAGGAAGTAAGAGAGCAACATCAGTCACCTGCACCAACTGCACACACCATAGTGAGTACATCACATCACAGGGCAAGCCCTGACATCATCAGCTGAACACAGCTCAAAGTGCCAACACTGTTTGAATAAGACAATTGTCATTCTCAATTTCAACCATGGCAAACATATCCCTCCTTGACTTTCACACATATGTCCGTTGCATGTTGGATGCTAACACCCCAATGTGCCAACATGCACCACCCACACATTAGTTGTACATGCAAGTGAACATGTAGGAGTATGTCACTAGACCCACAGCACATCTCTTGCGACTGACTCAGCACAGGTGTCCGGATGAAGGGATGGGCAGAGACTCATTTCACATGCTTGTGATGCATGCCAGCAACGCACACTGTGATGTACCCATGTCCTGATGGGCAATGCCACAATGGGGTGCATGGTGCACACTTGAACACAATGCAGGATCACTCATAGCAAGTTCAATGCCATGGCACTGGGATGCCCTGAAAGTCAGTCAACACTGTCTCCTGTCACAGGGGCAGGGCATCCAGACAACAACAATATGCACTGACTCACAATCCTAGCTCAGGGGTAAAGCTAGCTCTGCAGATGACCGGCGCACTTGCCCATCCCTTGCAAACAACATATCCAGGACCCAGAAGACCCCACATCATGCAAATCATACATATGAGTCTCTTTATTCACAAATCTCTGTACACTAACACATCACAGTCTTCCATGCATGTAACCCAGCTGCATGAAGCACACAGTTGTATACACCATTGAGCGCTGTCAGATGATCACACACCTATATGTCACACAGGTCTTGTCTCTCACAGTCACATCTCAGATGTCATGCTGACACTCTGAACCATGGACACCCCAGTTGTACATAACAACAAGCCACACCCTAATGACACAGAGGCAGACAACTGAGGGCACATGTCACTAAGCACAACCTGCTATTTCATACACAGGAGTGGGATTACAGAGTGTTTCTAAATGCCATTGAGGAGCCATGGCTGGCCAGGTCTACATGAAACAGTGTTTGGCCCTGGATAGTAGTCAGGTGGCTAAGCAAGTGTGTCATACTTGATATTCTTACTCCTGAGGCCCCAAAATTGGAGTCCCCTACTACATGGGTTTGTTTGGAATACCCCAGCCACATGTTGCGAGTCAGACCAGCAATTGGTACACATCTCAAGGGCACACACAGATCACAAGTCAGATCTCAGGCATTGTGTTAACAATTGACCCACCCATGTAACACACAACAGAGTCACGGGACCAGATGCTGACCGATAGCTGAAGCATAGCTGACTGCAGGGACACACTGCCCTAGTGACACAAGAAACAGACTGTAGGGGCCACACCTGTGGAACAGATGAGGAGGGTGCATCACACAATTGATGGACCTGAGTATTAGGCTACAAGACCTACGTAATGTGGAAGTGTGACCAGGCCAAAAGACTGCAATTAGCATGTCAGACATAGTACACAGATTAGGCATGGATTTACCCCCCTTCCTGCTGCTGTCTGGTCTTCAGCTGCCTATCCAGGTCCGGGAAGACTACCGCCAGTATCCGGAGCATGTGGGGAGTCAGGGTCCGGTGTCCGCCCCTCCTGCGTGGAGGTGACAGCTTTAGCTGGACTCTAGTTATCCTCCGGGTCCAGCCCCGAAGGTCCGGCCACCACTTCTGGCAGTTGCGGACCCGGCGCTTGTAGACCCCCACAGAACAAACAGCCCGGACGATGGTCAGCCACATCTCCTGCTTCTGGTGGGCATCAACCTGTGAGGATGATAAAGTGAAAAGTACATTAACACACATGCCCCAGATTTGTGCAGCACACATTTGGATATACATGTCATCATCACAAAGGGAAATGAATTACACAGGTTGTGCAACCATGGGGAAGGAATAATCACCTGCATGTCTGACATGTTAACAATGCCTGGAAAGTTAAAGCTTGCAATAATGCACTTTAGCAGCAGAAAATGTCTTCATTACATGTACCCACACACTTTGGGGGATGAAAGTAGTCATTGAGAATGCTTGCCACTGGTGTGCACACTGCTAGTACTGCTAGTCAGCCAACATGCATAATTAGGAAGTCAGTGGACTGCACACTCACCTGCGCCCCTGGTTTCCCATAGAGCTTGCTGTACTGTGAAAGGAGCCTGTCCATCAGGGCCTGGTTCTCCTCCTCAGTGAAGGCTGGGGCCCTCTCCAGAGTACGTGCCATAGCAGGAGCCAGAGGATGCAGAGACATCAGCAGTGGTAGCAGGGATGTGGTCCAGTAGCATGTAGTTCAGGCAAGTGAGCTCGCTGGGGGCCAGCAGCCTTATATCTGTGCTGCATAGGCAGACTCTTTGCCATGTGTCCCAAGTGATAGGTCCAACACGGTTGCATTCTATGAATCTGTAAAATCCATTTAAAAGTACGACTCGTACACACCTTCCGCATCGTTCAAATCTTCACCTTCATGGAACACTTGAAATTGCAACATTGTTGTAGGCATCCAACTGAATTTCCAGTGCACAACTCGTACACGTTTTGAATCCGCATCCATCTCCATGACAGTCCGGAGCCAATGGGTGCGCCTGGCTCGTTCAACTGAACTGAACTTTGTGTAGGGGTCTTGCAACATGTTTTGTGCATGTGTATTGCATTTCTCTCCTGTTCTTCTGTGCTTTTGACTGTATCTTGTCTGTCCTTCCCAGGGTACTTTGCCTGTTGTGTGGTCAACACTGACCCCCAACACCCAGAAGCCAACACCAGTGTGGAAGTTGACAATTCCCATCAACTGATGTACCACACATCCCTGGACTTTCATTCTCCAACACATTGGGAGCGTGTGTCCACTGTTACGTAGAATTACCGTGCAACTAGTGTGGAATAAATGTGTTGCTGATGTGTAATGAACCTGTGATACGCTTTGTTATGTGCGTTGTCTGTCTTCGCACATCTGAGTGACATCTGCTTACCTCACCTGTGGACTTGTTACCACTGACTAGGGTTGGTGTTGTGTCTGTGCATGCCAATGCGTTTCAGGTCAACATCATTGTGTGTGATGAGTAACATGGCCATGGTGAGTATGTTTTGTGTTGCCATAGTGGTGTATCTCCCTCACATGTGTCACATACCCATGACTCACCTTACGTTGGTCACATTGTTGCAGTATTTGGCATGCACTGTGTTCTGTAGCAGATCAACATCTCCCTGAACATGACACGTTGGAATCACAACAGAGGCAAGTATGGTGTACTGGTGAGTTTATTTACAAACATGTGTGAGGGAAGTGCACAGGATGGTGGGTGCTGTACAGTGGTTTGGGAATCCAAAGTTCACATTGGAGTTGGAAGTGCTGGTAGATGAAATGTCCAGAGTAAAGTCCACAGTCATCTGATACATTGGCCCAACATGAACCCTCCATGTCATGTGGGCGAGTTGTGTGCGATTGGACAAGGTGAACGGGTTGCGCACAAAGAACATTGTCCAGAACAGGTTTAGAGGCCCTGGGCGATGTGCTGGGACATCTGCCTCTCACATGTCCTTCTTCGGAAGACCCCTCTTCTTCCGGGGGGATCCTCATGTGCAGGCCTCTGTGGTGCAGGGGACTCTCCACCAGAGTCCTCCTCCTTCCCTGTGGCGCTGGCAGATGGTGTTGCGACAGATGTTGTGGGCACACAGGGGGGTGTGGACATGTTGGTGTTGATCTGGCAGAGGCATTGTAGTATTTCACGATGCACGGCAGTAATGTCATCCCAGTTGGCCTCCATGCGGGCATGGTGGGCGACCTGTTCGTGTTGGAAGTCCTTGAGGATCCCCACTACCTGGCCAAATCCTCCGGTGCTATCCTGGTACGCATCTAAGATGCGTGCCAGTTGGGGGTCATCATGCAGTCCAGACCCCTCTGCAAGGCGCGCCCTGTGCCTCCCACCCCTCTCAGCACCCCTCTTGACATGGACAGGACCAGTGGTGGGACGCACAGGTTACACTGGGACCCCTTGGGTGGTGTTGCTGGTGGTGTTTGCTGTAGCTTCTGTGGGGTCCTGTGTCCCTGTGCTCTGGGTGTTGATGCTGCTGGTGCTGCATGATGGCTCACACCGGAGGGGCCAGGTTGGTCATCGTCATCCGAAGAGGACAGTGAGAGAGTCAGACCAGAGAGCTCAGTGTCCACCAGAGTCTGGGACTGGGTATCCTCATCATTTGGTGCTGGGTGCCCAGCACCACTTGTGTTTGGAAGAGACACACAATGTGATTTATGTATCTACATGCATCGTTGGTTCACAAACATGACATTTTCTACTTTTCGAACAGATGCCTGCCTGTACACTGCTTTTTCCCAGCTTGTCACGGACAGAGTTTGATATTGTTGGTGGCCATTTCCCAGCATGGCCTTGTGCTCCCCACGACAGAGCCCAGTGTCAGACATCTTGTCAGTCCCTTCCCACTCCCTGTGAGGCGAGTATGGTTGAGTTTGATCTTGCTGGGCCATGTGGGTGGGTGTAGGTTGTGTGTGACTGCGAGTCCCATCATACTCTTGGTTACACCCCCCTTCCCAGCATGCCAATACTTCCTCCCTCTTGATTCTGCTTCCCTGTGAGGGGGTGTGACAGCAATGGCAAGATGGCTGACTGTGAAGTCCTGATGTTTGTTGTTAGCCATTTCCCAGCATGGCCTTGTGCTCCCCACGACAGAGCCCAGTGTCAGACATCTTGTCAGTCCCTTCCCACTCCCTGTGAGGCGAGTATGGTTCAGTTTGATCTTGCTGGGCCATGTGGGTGGGTGTAGGTTGTCTGTGACTGCGAGTCCTATCATACTCTTGGCTACACCCCCCTTCATAGCATGCTCATACTTCCTCCCTCTTGACTCTGCTTCCCTGTGAGGGGTGTGACAGCAATGGCAAGATGGCTGACTGTGAAATCCTGGTGTTTGTTTGGCTACAAGTCCAAAGTGAGCCCCTGTGCTTCACACAGCAGCACCCAGTACGGGGTATCTTTTGCTGATATTTCAATGAGGTGTGTGTCAATGCATTGTACCCGGTGAGTTGTGTGGAGTTTGTGTTGATGGGAGGGTGTCTCCCCATGCTGATATGTATGGTCAGGACTGTCAGTCCTCCTTCCCATCATGAAACGTGCTTCCATTGAAGGGCGTGTAAGTTGTCTTTCAGGATGTCAGTCAGTGGTGTCCTGCTTCTGATTTGCACACAAGCCCTAGCAGAGCCTTGTGCTCCCCACAGCAGGAGCCAGTGTCAGCCATCTTGTCAGTCATTTTCCACTCCCTGTGATGTGGGCATGTTTCTGAGAGGTCTTGATAGGCCAATCAGGGGGGGAGCATTATCTGTGACTACAGACCCCATCATGCTTTTGGCTACACTCACTTCACCTGTATCCCCACTATTCCTTCCTGACAGTCAGCTGCACTGTGAAGTGTTGTGTTTGTGGTGGCAAACTGTCTGGCAGGGTCTATTTGGCTTAGTGCCACTGGCTTGCTCTATTTGTTTGTAGGTTGGTGCATGTCATGACACAGTTCCCAGTCACTCTGAGATGGCAGGTATTGTGTTTGTCTGACTGGCATACACATCTTGGGCTGATTATCCATTGGTAAGTGTAGCTTTGCTTGTGGTGCATGGTTTCACTGTCCCCTTGGCACACAATCTTGCGTATGTTGTTTGTATACTCACCAGGCTCTGGGATGTCTGTTAGGCCATGGACGCTCTCTGGTGGTAGGATGTCCTGCACCTTCTCCTCCCAGGTCCTGACGTAGACTGGTTTGGCAGGAGGGCCCCCGCTGGTGCCCTGACTCAGGGCGTGATCTTTTTCGATGAGTTTCTTGACCCTCCTGCGCACGTCATACCACCTGTTCTGGATTTCGTCCTTTGTGCGCCTTGCTGGTGCTTGGGCGTTCACCTTGTCCACAATCCTCGCCCACATCTTGGCTTTCTGTGAGATGGGGGTCCTTTGGACCAATGTACCAAACAAATGTGGCTCTACTTTGATGATCTCGTCTAACAGTACTTCTAACTCACTATCTGTGAACTTTGCATTCTTCTTTGGGGGCATGGTGATGGGTGGTGATGGTGAGGGATGTGTGTGTGAGGGTGCAAGTGATGGTGGGTTGGTGTTGGTTTTGCTGGGTGTATGTGCGTGCGCTTTTGTATGAGGTGCTGATGGTGGGTGAGTTGTGTGATGGGCGAGTTGTGTCTGTGTCTGTGGTTGCTGTGTACTGGTGTTTGCTGCTGGCTGTGTCTCCTGTTTGCAAGGGATGATGGTAGTGATTGTAGTCCTTTATATAGTTGGAGTGGTGGGTGTGTCTTTGTCCCATGTTTTTTTTCTGGTATTTATTGGCTTTGTCATTGCTTGTTTGGTCCTTTTTTTGTCTTTTTTTCCTTTGTGTTTTGTAGGCATGAAGGAGACGTTCATGTGACGGAAACGGATGCTGCTGTTGTCTCGTGCAGGCTTCTCCGCCTCGTTCACGCTGCCTATCTTCTGTGTTTGGTACACGTCGGTCGTGGCGGTCTCTATTGCTTGTGTGCCGGGTTGTCTGTGCGTGTCGGTCGTGCGGCCTGGTCTCCGTGCGAGTCGGTCTGGTTTTACACGCATTGCATCGTACTGCGCAAATCGTACATCGTGGGTACGGGTCGGTCAGGTTCATTCCGGGTTCGTGTCGGTCGGTGAATATCGAGTCGGTTTTCCGGCTGGATCACTATTTTCCCTATGGCTCGGTCGCACGGTTTGTATTCCGTACGTCTCGGTTGTAATTCACACGCGTTGCATCGTACTGCATAGGTTGTATGGCGCTGGTCTGTGTCGGTCGGTATTCGGTCCATATCGGTCGGTTCATTTTGAGGCCGGAATCGGCCCTTTAGTACAAATATATTTGTCAAATTACAAATATTAATAATTAAAAATATTATTATTTTAAATAAACAAAACATAATAATATAAATTATAACTGCAAAATGCATTATAACAGTTAATAAACAGTTTACAAATCTCCCTCTCATAAATGCAAAATGGGAAAAGTGATACATTGCACATAGGTAATATTTACTGCACCAATTCCAGCTGATACAACACCAGAGAAAGTGTTAAAGATCAGAGGGGGAAAATGTTCTATTCCTGCTCCAATAAAAGCATCAGTAGGAAAAGTGCTGGAGAGCGGAAAGGTAAAATTTACTATGCCCACTACAGTCAGTGCAACAGTAGAGAAACTGTTGGACTGCGGAGGTATAACATGTACTATTCCCACTCCAGTCAGTAGAACAGTAGGGAAAGTGTTGCATTGCAGAGGGATAACATTTACTATTCCCACTCCAGTCATTACAACAGTAGGGAAAGTGTTGGATTGCAGAGTGGTCAAAATTACTATTTCCACTCCAGTGAGTGGAACAGTAGGGAAAGTGTTGGATAGCGGAGGGGTAAAAATTACTGTTCCCACTCCTGTCAGTACAACAGTAGGGAAAGTGTTGGATTGCAGATGTGTAACATTTACTATTCCCACTCCAGTCAGTTCAAATTAAAAACAAACAAAATATCTTCAACAAAATAAAAATATTTTAAAAACTAAGTAAATATGAAATATAGAAATATGTTGAAAATAAAAATAAAAAGACATTTAACATTAACATTTAAAAAAGATAAAAACATATCAGAAATACCTACAAACAATAAAATATTTTTTTTCATACAATTAAATATTTATCTACACAAAAAGATATTTGCACAGTTAACATATTTAATTTTCAATTAAATAAATATTACTAATTAAAAAACACATTAACATTCATTAAAATTAATTACCACCCCACCCTTTATCCCTATAATTCCCACAACCTGCACCTAAAATTAAACTTTAAAAAATGAATTGCACAACTAAAACTAATTTAATAACTAATAGTATTTAACAACTAAATATAAAGTAAGTACAAATAATTTACTAGCCACCCTTTACCCCTATAAACCCAAAACCCACTTGCAAAAAATGTAATTAAACAATTAACATATTTAATTATCAATACATTAATATTAATTTCTAATTATTTATTGATTAATTGAAAATAAATCACTGTTCCACCTTTAACCCCATATAGCCAAAACCCACACACTAAAAAATCTAATTAATCATTTGACATAATTATTATTTAATATCAATGACCACTAAATATTAATTAATTAAACATACATTACTTCCCACCTTTTACCCCTATGAACCCAAAATCAAATGTAATTAAACAATTAACGCAATTAATGATTAATCAATTAATATTAATTAACTACTGATTATGAATTAAATATAAATAAATTACTTCCCATCTTTTTCTCCCATAAGCCCCAAAACAGGCACCTAAAAATAAATTACACAATTACCATAATTAACTGTCAAATAATTAGTTAATATTAATTAGCAACTAATTATTAATTAATTAAAAATAAATTACTTCCCACCTTTTACCCCTATAAACATCACAACCCATACAGAGAATTTACCCCAAAAAAATAAAAGCACAATTAACACATTAAATATCAATTAAATAAATATTATTAAGTAAAAAATAATAATTGATTTATTATGATTAAATTAATTCCCTCCCTATTCCCCCATAAACCCAAAACCCGCTACGGAACCAAAACAATGCAAAATGTAATTAAAATAAATGTAATTACTACTATAAATTTAAAACATATATCAAAAAACATAAACAATACTTATACAAAATAATACATCACATAGAAGTAAAATGTATACTTAAATAAATAACATTTATTAAAAAAATCGATATTTTAAGCAACCATATTTTTGCCAACGATATTAATGACTCCTCGAAAACCAAACTCCTGCTGTTGAACCCCCACAAATCATTTAAAGGCAAAATTCTATTGGGGGCGACCCCCCTGGAGAGAGTGGCCACATTTAACTATCTGGGCGTTACTCTTTGAAAAAATGGCCTGGAAGCACCACATTATGAAGTGGATTCTTCAGCAGTGGCAGACCTCTGGGGCTCTGATGAAGGAGCATAGGACCTCCCAGACCAAACCAATAGCTGCCCCACTCTAGATTTATGACCATAAGGTAGTAGGTTCTGCTTTGTATGGGGCCAAAGTTTGGGGATTTTAAAATCTGTAAGGTCACCTTGGAGCCGATTCACAAAACTAATCTGAGATCAAATCCTAAACTTGCTACTTTTGGTATTCAGAGAAGGCATCTAGTGGAAGTAAAGTTAGGATTCCTAACTTTGCTACTAATAAACTGAGACAAAATCCTAACATTATGACTTGTGGTATTCACAAAAGGCATTTAGTAGTAGTAAAGTTAGGAGTCCTAACTTTACTACTACTAAATTCCTTCTGTGGATACCAAAAGAAGTAAGTTTAGGATTTTATCTCAGTTTAGTAGTAGTACATTTAGGAGTCCTAACTTTACTACTACTAAATGCTTTCTGTGAATACCAAAAGTAGTAAGTTTAGGACTTCATCTCAGATTAGTTCTGTGAATCAGCCTCCTTGTTACTGAGAACAAATATTTGAGATCCCTTTGCTCCTTTCCCCAGAGCACCCCACTTTATCCATTAAGGCTACACATAGGCAGACTGTCAATTGTGAATAAAGGGAGGCTTCGTCCCCTGCTTTTCTGGCTGTGTTTGAAACTAACCCCTGGGCACTCTCATTACGCTGCTTCTCTTGATGAAGTTTGCACACTTGACTGCTTCAAGAAAGTTGGGTGGTTTAGTAAAGTCACAGAAATAGGTCTGGGGAGCTCATGGGAGGCCAAAGATCCCAGTTTACTTCCCAGCAAAGGATTGGTCAAGACCCAATACTGGAACTGGGTGGCGCAGACTTGTGCTACTCAATTGTCCGTCTGCCATCTCACATTAGAATTTATGGAATTTAACCCCTTGAGTGCCCCGCCCTTTCCCCGCCCTGTGCCGGCCGTTACATTAGCGGGCGGGGTTCATGACGAGCTGGACTCGTCATGGGCACAGCGCAACCGCGGCCCATGACGAGTCCAGCTCGTCACGGGCACTGAAGGGGTTAAACTGCTAAGCGCCTACAAGCAATATATAGAGGTCATCACGATTCCACAGAATAGGAAGCTTTATATCCAATTTAGATTTGGCTCCCTTCCTGTGAACTCTTTCACATCAGCTTGGTATTGGCCTTCCTCTGCAATGCAGTACTGGTCAGGTTGTCCTCTCACTGTTGAGACAATTAGCCGTATTTCTTTGTTTGCCCTCTGTATAACTCCCCAAGAAATAAATAGCTATCCCCTGTCTGCAGGCTGTCGGGAACTCAATGCCACCAAGAAGCACAGCACATTTTGAAATCAGGTTCTAGGCCCTAGTTTGCTTGAGCATTTGCCTAGTATCTCTGTAAAATATGGATTATTAGAAGGTACGCATTTAAGAAGCGATAGCCCGCACTTCCTAATCATTTATCAAATCCCTTATCTTATGTTTTAGAAAATAAGGTGCCGTTCACGATCCTGGAAAAACCGGGTACGAACCGTCGGACGGAGCAAATTCTCCGTCCGATGCGTACCCGGTCGTCAAAATGTACAAACATGGAATTACGATTCGCACGGAAACACCATTTCCGTACGAATCGTACAAAACCCCGACCAACGAAAATAAACATACAAATGCGATTTTGGAAAGCGCCAACGTGACGTTGGGATGCACGCAGCCTGCCATTCACGAACCAGGAATTACGATTCGCAACGACGTCATCCCGCACGGTGAATATTTTCCGGCTGCCAAAAACTGCCGGGAAATCAGGACGACGCGAACAAGGAGTACCTGTACGCGACGGACGGACATGGACCCGAACCTACGTGTCATCCCGGCCCTCATAGCAGTCGACCTCCTCTACAGGTTCCGACGCAGACGCCGCAGAAGGTCAGAACAAATAAGGGAGTGGGGGAAAGGGGGGGGGGCAGGACCAGGGGCAGGCCACAAAACCACCACCCAAGTCACACAGCACACATGCCCTGGACATACCTGACCCCCATGCCCTGGTCACCACGAGGGGGTGGGGGCGTGTCCAGCAAAGCCAGCGTCCGCCACAAAGGAAGTGCCTGACGAAGCGAACCGGCAACACAACTATACAGGTACGTCCCGTACCCACGCCTTAAGAGCGTGGGTACGAGTCGTACCACGCCCACACCTACGTCACCCCAACAATGGCGGGACGGCTGTACCCACGTGGCAAAGGCCTGGGTACGGGTCGCACAAGCATCACATAGCATGGGTACGGATATGTACGGACCGTACCCCCACCACCGTATGCATGGAGCGTACCCCCAACCACAACAGTGTAAGTACGACCCGTACCCTCACCCGCGTACGTATGGAGCGTACCCCCACCCCAACAGTGTAAGTACGACCCGTACCCTCACCCGCGTACGTATGGAGCGTACCCCCCACCCCAACAGTGTAAGTACGACCCGTACCCTCACCCGCGTACGTATGGAGCGTACCCCCACCCCAACAGTGTAAGTACAACCCGTACCCCCACCCGCGTACGTATGGAGTGTACCTCCACCCCAAAAGTGTAAGTACGACCCGTACCCTCACCCGCGTACGTATGGAGCGTACCTCCACCCCAACAGTGTAAGTACGACCCGTACCCTCACCCGCGTACGTATGGAGCGTACCTCCACCCCAACAGTGTAAGTACGACCCGTACCCTCACCCGCGTACGTATGGAGCGTACCCCCACCCCAACAGTGTAAGTACGACCCGTACCCCCACCCGCGTACGTATGGAGCGTACCTCCACCCCAACAGTGTAAGTACGACCCGTACCCTCACCCGCATACGTATGGAGCGTACCCCCACCCCAACAGTGTAAGTACGACCCGTACCCTCACCCGCGTACGTATGGAGCGTACCTCCCACCCCAACAGTGTAAGTACGACCCGTACCCCCATGGAGCGAACCCACACACGTGTATGGACTAAGCGTACATATTGTTAAATAGGAGGGGTGTGTGCCTATCACTCCCAGCAGTGCCCAGAGACAGGAGGGGTGGGTGCCTATCACTCCCAGCAGTGCCCAGAGTCAGGAGGGGTGTGTGCAGAGTCCTCCCAGCAGTGCCCAGAGTCAGGAGGGGTGAGTGCAGAGTCCTCCCAGCAGTGCCCAGAGTCAGGAGGGGTGTGTGCAGAGTCCTCCCAGCAGTGCCCAGAGTCAGGAGGGGTGGGTGCCTATCACTCCCAGCAGTGCCCAGAGACAGGAGGGATGGGTGCCTATCACTCCCAGCAGTGCCCAGAGTCAGGAGGGGTGTGTGCGCAGAGTCCTCCCAGCAGTGCCCAGAGGCAGGAGGGGTGTGTGCAGAGTCCTCCCAGCAGTGCCCAGAGACAGGAGGGGTGGGTGCCTATCACTCCCAGCAGTGCCCAGAGACAGGAGGGGTGGGTGCCTATCGCTCCCAGCAGTGCCCAGAGTCAGGAGGGGTGTGTGCAGAGTCCTACCAGCAGTGCCCAGAGTCAGGAGGGGTGTGTGCAGAGTCCTCCCAGCAGTGCGCAGAGTCAGGAGGGGTGTGTGCAGAGTCCTACCAGAAGTGCCCAGAGACAGGAGGGGTGGGTGCCTATCACTCCCAGCAGTGCCCAGAGTCAGGGAGGGTGTGTGCAGAGTCCTCCCAGCAGTGCCCAGAGGCAGGAGGGGTGTGTGCAGAGTCCTCCCAGCAGTGCCCAGACGCAGGAGGGGTGTGTGCAGAGTCCTCCCAGCAGTGCCCAGAGTCAGGAGGGGTGGGTGCAGAGTCCTCCCAGCAGTGCCCAGAGGCAGGAGGGGTGGGTGCCTATCACTCCCAGCAGTGCCCAGAGACAGGAGGGGTGGGTGCCTATCACTCCCAGCAGTGCCCAGAGTCAGGAGGGGTGTGTGCAGAGTCCTCCCAGCAGTGCCCAGAGGCAGGAGGGGTGTGTGCAGAGTCCTCCCAGCAGTGCCCAGAGTCAGGAGGGGTGGGTGCCTATCACTCCCAGCAGTGCCCAGAGACAGGAGGGGTGGGTGCCTATCACTCCCAGCAGTGCCCAGAGTCAGGAGGGGTGTGTGCAGAGTCCTACCAGCAGTGCCCAGACTCAGGAGGGGTGTGTGCAGAGTCCTCCAAGCAGTGCCCAGAGGCAGGAGGGGTGTGTACAGAGTCCTCCCAGCAGTGCCCAGAGACAGGAGGGGTGGGTGCCTATCACTCCCAGCAGTGCCCAGAGACAGGAGGGGTGGGTGCCTATCACTCCCAGCAGTGCCCAGAGTCAGGAGGGGTGTGTGCAGAGTCCTCCCAGCAGTGCCCAGAGTCAGGAGGGGTGTGTGCAGAGTCCTCCCAGCAGTGCCCAGAGTCAGGAGGGGTGTGTGCAGAGTCCTACCAGCAGTGCCCAGAGACAGGAGGGGTGGGTGCCTATCACTCCCAGCAGTGCCCAGAGTCAGGAGGGGTGTGTGCAGAGTCCTCCCAGCAGTGCCCAGAGGCAGGAGGGGTGTGTGCAGAGTCCTCCCAGCAGTGCCCAGACGCAGGAGGGGTGTGTGCAGAGTCCTCCCAGCAGTGCCCAGAGTCAGGAGGGGTGGGTGCAGAGTCCTCCCAGCAGTGCCCAGAGACAGGAGGGGTGTGTGCAGAGTCCTCCCAGCAGTGCCCAGAGGCAGGAGGGGTGGGTGCCTATCACTCCCAGCAGTGCCCAGAGTCAGGAGGGGTGTGTGCAGAGTCCTACCAGCAGTGCCCAGAGTCAGGAGGGGTGTGTGCAGAGTCCTCCCAGCAGTGCCCAGAGGCAGGAGGGGTGTGTGCAGAGTCCTCCCAGCAGTGCCCAGACGCAGGAGGGGTGTGTGCAGAGTCCTCCCAGCAGTGCCCAGAGTCAGGAGGGGTGGGTGCCTATCACTCCCAGCAGTGCCCAGAGACAGGAGGGGTGTGTGCAGAGTCCTCCCAGCAGTGCCCAGAGGCAGGAGGGGTGTGTGCAGAGTCCTCCCAGCAGTGCCCAGAGTCAGGAGGGGTGTGTGCAGAGTCCTCCCAGCAGTGCCCAGAGTCAGGAGGGGTGGGTGCAGAGTCCTCCCAGCAGTGCCCAGAGTCAGGAGGGGTGTGTGCAGAGTCCTCCCAGCAGTGCCCAGAGTCAGGAGGGGTGGGTGCCTATCACTCCCAGCAGTGCCCAGAGACAGGAGGGGTGGGTGCCTATCACTTCCAGCAGTGCCCAGATTCAGGAGGGGTGTGTGCAGAGTCCTCCCAGCAGTGCCCAGAGTCAGGAGGGGTGTGTGCAGAGTCCTCCCAGCAGTGCCCAGAGTCAGGAGGGGTGGGTGCCTATCACTCCCAGCAGTGCCCAGAGACAGGAGGGGTGGGTGCCTATCACTCCCAGCAGTGCCCAGAGTCAGGAGGGGTGTGTGCAGAGTCCTCCCAGCAGTGCCCAGAGTCAGGAGGGGTGTGTGCAGAGTCCTCCCAGCAGTGCCCAGAGACAGGAGGGGCTTGTGCCTATCACTCCCAGCAGTGCCCAGATTCAGGAGGGGTGTGTGCAGAGTCCTACCAGCAGTGCCCAGAGTCAGGAGGGGTGTGTGCAGAGTCCTCCCAGCAGTGCCCAGAGTCAGGAGGGGTGTGTGCAGAGTCCTCCCAGCAGTGCCCAGAGTCAGGAGGGGTGTGTGCAGAGTCCTCCCAGCAGTGCCCAGAGTCAGGAGGGGTGGGTGCCTATCACTCCCAGCAGTGCCCAGAGACAGGAGGGGTGGGTGCCTATCACTCCCAGCAGTGCCCAGAGACAGGAGGGGTGTGTGCAGAGTCCTACCAGCAGTGCCCAGAGTCAGGAGGGGTGTGTGCAGAGTCCTTCCAGCAGTGCCCAGAGGCAGGAGGGGTGTGTGCAGAGTCCTCCCAGCAGTGCCCAGAGTCAGGAGGGGTGTGTGCAGAGTCCTCCCAGCAGTGCCCAGAGTCAGGAGGGGTGTGTGCAGAGTCCTACCAGCAGTGCCCAGAGACAGGAGGGGTGGGTGCCTATCACTCCCAGAAGTGCCCAGAGTCAGGGGGGGTGTGTGCAGAGTCCTCCCAGCAGTGCCCAGAGTCAGGAGGGGTGGGTGCCTATCACTCCCAGCAGTGCCCAGAGTCAGGAGGGGTGAGTGCAGAGTCCTCCCAGCAGTGCCCAGAGTCAGGAGGGGTGTGTGCAGAGTCCTCCCAGCAGTGCCCAGAGTCAGGAGGGGTGTGTGCCTAACACTCACAGCAGTGCCCATGAAACGCAAAGGGTGGAGTAGCCACAGATACCATGCCCACAAATTTCAGTCAGGTGCACAAAGACCCTACAGTACATGTACCACATGTGTGCGAGGCTGGGAGTATACGCATGCATAGCGCATAAAAGAAAACATGTACACATGAAGTCATGTCAATAGTCCACATACACAAGTACAATGACTACCAAGAATGCCACGAATGATGCAGGTGGAGACATCGCTCAGCATGCATGTGCAAAGTAGAAGGAGTCCGTCACACACCCAGCTAATGTACACACAGCTCTGCGCTAAATATTGGGAACACCCTGCAGGGAAGATGTCAGGGTACACAGAGGAAGGAATACACCTTTGGACAATTTCCCCATGCAGCAACTTCTTACATGAACACAGAAACCTAGCTAACACCGTGTGATGGCACACAGATCCCAGGGTCCCCCCTATGACCAGCACACTACTACATTTCCCACACAACCAACACATGATCACCACCCAAAATCATGTAGCAGCCCCACCAACAGCAATATCAGAAAAGCAGTAGTGTTCAAAGGAAACAAAAATGGCTTTAATCAGCATGATCAAAAATGGTATGTTCGTAGAAAGTTCAATATTTACAAAGCCCATAGGGCAGTCCAGAAGTCACAGCTGGATGGGGGACACAGTGGGATGCGTGTCCCCTAGCTTGCCTGCACAGTTACATTCCGTCGTCTTCCACAGGGGTGCGGGCATCATGTGGGGGGGAAGAAACAGGCACCGCAGGGACAGGAGGGTGAAGGGTAGGCGTTGTGGGTGCAGGGATGGAGGACTCCACCACAGGGGGTGGGGCAGGGCCAAAGGTGGAGGCCAGGAGCTCGCTGCACACCTTAGCAAGGTCCTCCAGGGAATCCCCTGCACCCGAAGGAACCACAGGCCCCAAGGAGGGGGGTGTCAGAGGGATGGGTCGCAGCGCCACTGGGGGAGGGTGTAGACAGGGGGGGGGAATCAACCACCCTGACCGAGGACTTCCTTGACCGCTTGCGTGGTGGCGTCACTGTGGGGCTCAGGGACAGAGCGGCCATGAAGTGTCACACGTTTGCCCTCCGACCCAGTGGGTGTGCCTACTTCACCCTGTGTGTGCGTGTCAGGAGGTGTGGGGTGGACCTTCCCTGCTGGTGTGGTGCCTGTGTGTGTTGTGGTGGGTGCATGCTGCCGTCTGGGTGTACGTGGGACAGGCATGGGAGTGGGAAGTGTGGATGGGGCAGGGGTAGGGGGTGGGACGTAGCGCTGCAGGAGACCCACTGCTGCAGTCAGTGTCGAGTCTATCGACCTCAGCAAGCTGCGTTGGTCAGCCTGCGATGAATGAATGCCCTCCAAGTATGCCTCCATGTTGTGCAGCACTTGGCTGTGGCCATGGAGGACATTAAGGATCGCAGCCTGACCAACCTGCAACTGCCGCTGGATGTCCACAGACTCGGCATTGGCGGCAGCAGTGGAGACAGGGGCAGGGGTTGCGGTGCCTGGCAGGAAGGAGACATGTGGAGACCGGGCACGTTGGGAAGGGACACGAGCAAGTGGGAGGCGGCTGATGGCAATGGAGGGGGCGGGGCGAGATGTAGTGCCGCTGTCAGCTGCTGGTGCAGCCGCCGCCCACTCGGAGAGATCATCCTCGGACCCGTCAGCTTCATACTCTGTTGTGCCAGTCGACAGGTCCCCGGCTTCACTCTCCTCCGCCTCAGTCCCACTTGATGTGCCAGCCCTGATGTCACCGCTGGCACTGGTGCTCGGTCCCTCTGCTCCGTCTGTGCCCATGTCTCCCTCCGTGTCCCCCGAAAATGCTGTGGGCAGGGTGAAGAGACAGAAATTAATCATACACCTGTATACATATGTCACATGAGTCCAATATACATAGGTCACAGTGCATAGCCTGAAACAAAAGAAGAGTTACATCTACAAAACAAGGTACATATGTAGATCATGCAAGACACAGTTGTTTGACCCACCATGCCACTGAAAAACTATGGAGAGCATGACACAATAGCAAATGAGATGGAATGGAATTTTGACTGAGGAGCAAGGCCCTGGGGACAATCCAGCACTGCATCTGCACCACACAGCGTGGCAGGAAATAGGGATGAGCAGGGACCATATCCAGGAACAAGAGGCACATGCAGCATAGGTTATACTGAAAACATGCCCACCATGACTGGCCCACTGCACCTTGAGTGCATGTCCAGACAAACATCACACACTGGCCAGTCCTAGCAAGGAGATATCAGGTTGTGACATGAAGGCCATGCCCGCACCACCCACCCCCTACATGAGACTATTATTTGGAGACACAGGAAGCACTTACATCCCTTAGTCTGGGTGAAATACACATGGGATGCAACAAATCAAGCTTGCACACAAAATACCCAAGGTGCGCCTGTCCAAATAATCATGTACAAATGGGCATCATCAGATGATCGTAACAAGACACACAGGCAATGTCCACCGTGAGTATGAACAAGGAAAATCAGGTCAGTCTGTACAGTGGACACTTGTACTACATTTCACGTCAATATACATTTGGCCAGGGGACAATGGCACAGAGCACAACCTATGCTGTAGACACAGAGATTGTCAACATATTCGGATTACACACATGATACCTAGGAAAATATGCCCCTGGGGACAGTAGTGGCCACACAACTCCATGCTCCTGAATGGGAATGACTGCAACACACGCTACCATCCCCGCACTATGCGTACCCCACACTCATGCACATCATGTCACAGGCCACCACATAGGACATGCGTGCTGTGAGGCCTCACACTTGAGAGACTAACTCCCATGTCTGGACTCAGCATTAGTGCCAACTGACATGGAACCCACAAGACCAGAACTGGACAGGGCACAGGCAAGGTCCCAAAACCTGTTACACACCACCCCCACACATGATGCTGCAGGCTACATAACCTTGTGACGGAGTGACTGCACACAGACCAGGGAACACATTGCAAGGAGGGGAAGGGAGGCAGGAGAGCACTGCAATACTGTGGGTAACTGGATCTGCACAGCACCATTAAACCCTGGCAGTGCATCCATGGAACAGTGCACTTACAAATGCTGGTGAAACACAACAAACACACATGTACCTACCCCCTTCCTGCTGCTGCATCTCCTGTAAGCGCCTGTCCAAGTCTGGAAATACCACCGCCAGCACACGCTTGTGGATGTGGGAGAGACGGCAGCGCCCGCGGTTCTTATGGCTCTCAGGTGAGTCCCCCAGCAGGACCCGTGCGATCCTCCGCGTCCAGCACCGGATATCCTGCCAGCGTTTCCTCACCTGGGACAGGCGCCGCTTCCGACCATCCGGACTCCTCACGGCACTGACGGCGGTCAGCCAGATCTGCTCCTTGGCAGAGGCGCCTACCTGTGAGGATGAACAAGTGACACTACATCAATACACCTGCAACATGTCACAGAGACACATATGAGAACAAATTAGCTGGTTACAACAAGGCATGTCATGCAGCCAACGCATTGCACCTTTGCCATAGGGACATACTCCTCTGGGGAAGGGCAAAAGCAGTACGTGCCAGTGAAAGTACACAGGTGGAATGAGGGCAAAGACACAATCAATTATCAAGGCTCACACTGTGCATCACACCCACCCCTCCTGTCTCTGGGCACTGCTGGGAGGACTCTGCACACACCCCTCCTGACTCTGGGCACTGCTGGGAGTGATAGGCACCCACCCCTCCTGACTCTGGGCATTGCTGGGAGGACTCTGCACACACCCCTCCTGACTCTGGGCACTGCTGGGAGGACTCTGCACACACCACTCCTGACTCTGGGCACTGCTGGGAGTGATAGACACCCACCCCTCCTGTCTCTGGGCACTGCTGGGAGTGATATGCACCCACCCCTCCTGTCTCTGGGCACTGCTGGGAGGACTCTGCACCCACCCCTCCTGTCTCTGGGCACTGCTGGGAGTGATAGGCACCCACCCCTCCTGTCTCTGGGCACTGCTAGGAGTGATAGGCACCCACCCCTCCTGTCTCTGGGCACTGCTGGGAGGACTCTGCACCCACCCCTCCTGTCTCTGGGCACTGCTGGGAGTGATAGGCACCCACCCCTCCTGTCTCTGGGCACTGCTGGGAGTGATAGGCACCCTCCCCTCCTGTCTCTGGGCACTGCTGGGAGGACTCTGCACCCACCCCTCCTGTCTCTGGGCACTGCTGGGAGACATCAGGCATTCCCCCCCCCCCCCCCCTGGGACCCCCCCTACAGTACATAGCATGTGTGTCACACCTGGACACAATGGCAGAAGTCACAGTCACAAAAAAAGGGACACAGTCTGTGCTAGTAGCTCTGCACTCACCTGATACCCTGGTCGCCCATACAGCAGGGGGTACTGTGGGAGGATCACATCCAGCAATGCCAGGTTCTCCTCCAGGGTGAATGGCTGTGACCTCTCCACAGACCTTGACATGGTTCCAGGGAATCAGGAGCAGCAGCAGTGTGGTAGAATCGAAATATGTGCAGGCAAGTGCTCCCTCATGGGACCTGGCTGCCTTATATCTGCCTTGCTGGCCTGTTTCATGCACAGGAGTACAGAGTGATTGGTCACTCACCTTTGCATCCTATGTTTCCTCCAATCCCTTCAAACCTAGCACAGTCAGTGGGTTCTTATTGTGTTTTTTTCTTCAGCATGATGTCAACCCCACAAACACATTGCAACAAAGTAGATTCATTCCAACTGACTTCTGCTGTGCACCTTCCAGAACAAATTCAAACTTAAAACTTGGTCTCCATGACAACCAGCATGCATGTAGGCCTTAATACTTGTCCCTCATGTGTCCCCTATGTAAAATTGAGCTTCACCCACAGGTACGGTGCGTTCCGGGCCCCTAGGGCACCCCAAATGCATAGCAACGGCCCGTACACGCGTGCGAACGTTCACTATCACTACGAGTACGCATACGTGAGAACACCCATAGTGATAGTGAACGTACAGGCGTGTGTACGGTCCGTACCACTATGGGTGTTCTCGCGTATGCGTACTCGTAGTGATAGTGAACGTACAGGCGTGTGTACGGGCCGTACCACTATGGGTGTTCTCGCGTATGCGTACTCGTAGTGATAGTGAACGTACAGGCGTGTGTACGGGCCGTACCACTGCGAGTACGCATACGCGAGGACACCCATGGTGATAGTGAACGTACAGGCCTGTGTACGGTCAGTACCACTATGGGTGTTCTCGCGTATGCGTACTTACTGACCGTACACATGCCTGTACGCTCACCATCACTATGGGTACACATACGGCAGCACTCCCATAGTGATATGGGAACGTACACAGGCCCTCTTAGCAGCAGTACGGTGGTTTTCACACATCACAGTGGTGACAGGCAGCACACAGGAAGGAATAGGGCTGACATACTTGTCCATGGATGGACATCAAGGCATTGTCTGGGCAGTACTACATGTGTGGGGCACAGGTGTGACAGGCTGTGATGTGGCACATTACTCCTGAGTCGAGAAGGCACCAGATGTATGATGAGATGTGTACAGATGTAATGTGTGACAGTGCAATGTGTGCCAGGCATGACCTTGACTCCTTTGACATGTGTGCATGTCGTACTGCACACTTGGGATGAGCGTCACTGGCATGGCACGGACACCAACACACGGAAGTGTCCCCTGATGCCCGGTACAGGGGTTACCACACCTGACATGTCACTACCCACGGTGCACGATGTGACTATGTCATGTATGTGTTGGGGGTTCCCATTAGGTTGATGTTGGAGCACCCTCAAAAGCTGCAGCTGTTGCAGCAACCAACATGTGTCTGTGTGTAGATTGACATTGCACACTGTTCCGCACACCATGCCACATGTGGTATCGGATGTGAGGTGCGTATGTATGCATGGGACACGGAGTAGCGTAACAAGGACATGTCTGCATCCTCTCTATGAATGTGTGGTGAGTCATGACATGTACACCTTCATGGCAAGGTGTGTGGGCTGTCCTAGTGTAATGTCATGTGACCTGTGGCTCTAGTGTTCCGCTACCAGTCTCTGCAATCGACATCCTACTTCTGCTGATGTGTGGATGTATGTCACTCCTGTGTTGCGTCTGGCTGTTCACTTGCACTGGGACACAGCTAATCCCATGCCATGGCATGTGGAGGTTCACAATCTCCGTGTGTAGCTGGGTCTTGGTAGGAGTGTCACCTGGCAGCCATACGTGTCCAGGGCATGTGGCACATACCTGACTCCGTATGTAGCATATGTGTATAGACAGATTAACATGTGCTCAGTACAAAATAATTGTTGTTGTGGTGCACTCACTCTTCCTTGTCACTTCCAAATTACTGCAGAGCGCCGCCTCTTCCCCGAGCAATTCCGGACTTGGCTGCCATGCGGGAGAATGACAGTATCCGGTGCTACCGCTTCCCCCAACGGTTGATTCTGGATTTGACGGCGAGACTGGCACCACACCTGCAACCGCTGCACAGGTATCCTACGGCATTGACACCCAAGCTGAAGGTAATGGCAGCCCTACATTTTCTAGCCACGGGTACCTTTCAAAATACCATAGCTCATGTTGGTGGCATGTCCCAGAGCATGTTCTGCCGTGTGCTGCATGATTTCTTAGAGGCCATGTTGATTCACCTGGATGACTTCATCCATTTTCCTACCCTTGAAATGTTGACTGGGGTCAAGCGTGGATTCTATGCCCTGGGAGGGATGCCCCATGTCATTGGGTCCATAGATGGGACACATGTTGCTTTGGTACCACCACAGGCACAGGAGGTAGCGTACCGGAATCGCAAGCACTACCACTCCATCAATGCCCTTGTGGTGTGTCTGTCCAACATGGTGATTTCACATGTCTGTGCTCGTTTTCCAGGATCAGCACACGATGCCTACATCATGAGGCGTAGCAGGGTGCCTGAAATGATGACGCAGCTGCGCAACGAATGAGCATGTGTTGTTGGTGGGTACAGTCTGTCTGTCCTGTATTTTGCGTAGACTTCCAGCACGACCGCTTCTCCTGTCCTGCTTAGGTCCATGTGCTTTCCATGTAGGGGACGCTGGCTATCCCAACATGCCATGGCTGATCACACCTCTCCGCAACCCCATCACGCCGGCCCAGCTCCGCTACAACACCGCCCATGGCCGGACAAGGCAAGTGATAGAGAGGACGTTTGGCCTCCTGAAGAGCCGATTCAGGTGCCTACACAAGACCGGCGGCGCCCTCCCATATGCCCCGGCGAAGGTCTGCAAAATCTTCATGGTCTGCTGCATGCTGCACAACATGGCAGTTGAGAAAGCTGTGCCACTCATCCTGGATCAAGATGACGAGGACCATCCACCCGTGGAGGACGAAGGTCTTGGCAATGGGGCTAGTGATGTGGAGGATGTGGAGCAGCAAGAGGACATCCGGACTCGGCTCATACGCAACTTCTTTGCTTAGTGGTGAGTACCAGTGTCTGAGTGTGCACGCATTGGTCCCCGTGTGGCATGTGTTGTGATGTGTGTCTCCACATGCATGTATGGCACGTGAGTCAGAGGTGTGTGTGGGTGTGTCACTGGAGTGATGGTGCCAGTGATGGTTGTATTTCCCCAGTCATAATTGTGACCTAGCATGTTGTCATCCATACATGTGTCGAGTAAATGCACATGCAAGTGGCTGTGCTTTTTGTGGCTGACTTCTTGTGTGTCTCTCTTCCCCAGGTACTTGCGCATGCCGTCTGCTGCTTGCATTGTTGTGGCACTGCTATTCCTCATGGACACGTCATCGTGTGCTGACTCAGCGTTACACGCACGGACAAGTTTGGAAGTCTCCTTAGGGTAAGGGATGCATCAGGGGTGTATTGGGTGTGGCAGTTGTTCACGATGTATGCACACTGCCCCTGTCGATGTTTGTTTCCTCTGCAGACATGTTGCATAACCATGGTACACATGACATGCAGATGGGTACACCTGAATAGATGGTCAGACTAGTTGACAGTCATCTGTGATGGGATAGTGGATTGTGATGATGGCATCAATGTGTGTAACACTGCCCTCGGACACATACGGTTTGCATTGGCTTGACATGGTGTGGGACTTCCACATCAGAGGATCAATGGTGTATGGCAGCCTCTCCGTGAGCAGCAGGGGGTGTTTAGCTGTTATCCGACACTTGTGTGCCAGTTCCATGGCTATCACGCATTTGTGCTGCAGACGGGGGGTGCCAGTGTTGGACCCACATGTTACTTCACATGACCTGTGTATGTGTACTCCGAGTTGCCTCTGCATTCCCGAATACATGACTAATAAAGGTGTCCCTATGCCTCCAAGGTGCCTCTTCTCAGTCAATGCTGGTGTGTTGCCACGGTGCATCCGGCATGTCTGGCATGGTTTTCCGTGATAGTGGCTATGTGTCTATGTGTCGAGTAGCAAGATGCAAGCTGTGTGTGTGGGATGAGACTGTGTATTGTGCATGATGTCCATGACTGTGTGGGTATTGTGACATGTGCCATCCCCATGCATCCAACGTTGGCCAGGCCCCCATTCTCTGCATCCACCGGACTCAAGCTTGCAGGACATGGTTCTGCCACCTGTCTACACATACCTGGGTGCCCCCCAGGACACTGGACATGATCCCTGAACTCTGCGCATGACTGTTGCTGTACTCAATATGTCTGTCGGCACGGTTGTGCGGCCACCCCCTCAGCTGGTTGGGCCCATCACGGGTGTGTATGGTGCTCCATGTCTGTCTTGCCTAATACACTGTGACCCGTGTGTCCTGTGCCAGACTCAGGCCCCAGAGTGTGGATGTTTGAAGTCAAAAGAGAACTCAGGCATGTTTAGACTTTACAAGACACATGTAAGGTAATAATGCAACCAGCAGGCATCTTCTCTTCATGGTGTGACTTTTTATTTTAGTGGGGGGGGGGGTATGACATGAGGGGCTTTCCGGGTGTTTGGAATCCAAAGTTCAGTAGGGGAGTTGGTGTCCTTGCCATTGGAAGTCCTCAGAGTCCATGCCACAGTCTTTGTCAACATTGGTCAGACAGTGACCAGCAAGGCCATGTGGCAGAGAATGTCTTTTGATGCTGTGCTGCTGTTGCTCCAGTGGGCCAGGTGCCAGGCCAGGTGTCCTGGAAGATGGTGCTGTAGCGCCGACCCTCACGGTCTTTTCCGTGGACGACCCGCCCTCCTGCGGGGACCCTCAGAAGCAGGCCGTGACGATGTTTGGGATGCTCCATCGGATGTTTCCTCCTCCTCCTCCTGATCCCTCCCTGTGGGTGGTGATGTTCTACGCCTTCTGGCACAGGGAGGGTTGCCCATGTTGTCGGCCATCCGACGGAGTGTACTGTGAATTCCCGTGAACACCGTCACGAGCTCAGCCTGTCTGTCCTCCATCCTCCGTTGGTGTTGCTGTAGACAGGCATGTTGCTCCGCATGTTGCTGGGCCTGCTGGGTCTTGATCTCATCGAGGGTCCCCTTCATATCGTTGAGGGTGGACACAACCTGGGCCATGCCCGTGGTGTCCTGCCGGTATGTGTCCAGGATGTTTTGGACATGGGAAAATACCGGTTCCCCAGCCAACTGGTCAGGCTGGCGCCTCCGCCATCCTCCACTCCCACCACCCCTGCCCACTTGCACCTGGCCTGCCCTTGTGGGCACATCGGGTCACCGGGACCCCTGAGGGGTGGCATTGGCATTGTCGCCTGCCTCCTCCTGGGTGCCCGGGACACCGTGTCCCTCCTGGCAAGCCTGGCTGCTTTGTGGTGGTGGGGCAGGGATCCTGGGTGTCTCCTGGGATGTGGCAGGAGTGGGGGTGGTGGTTGGCCCCGTTGTACCTGACGCAGGTGCTGCAGGTCGTTGGACACCAGAGGGGCCAGGTTGGTCGGGGTCGTCCACAGAATGGTGAGAGTCGTCACTGCCGGTGGGATCGGCCTCCCGCAGAGCCGGGTCCTGTGAGTCTTCCCCCCCCAGTGTTGGGGGGTGAACCACGAGGTTGACCTGTGTGTGAGAGAGACAATGTTAATTTTGTTCCATGCAACATCCATGTTTCATTAGTTTCAAAGTTGGAACATTTCCTCTGGGAATTTGGATCTGTTTTGCATTCCACTCACAGTGCACTTGTGCATGGGTGTGTCCCTTGGGCACAGCTTTGGCGACTTTAACTATGTGTGGCACAGTCTTACTTGCTGCGTCAAGTGTGACTGCAGTCAGCAGTGGAGTGGGCAGGTGTGGCGAGCCGTGCATTGGCGCCTTCTGTGTTGCACTGTACGTGGGCAGATGAAGTTGTTCCACACACTTCAATGATGCAGGTAGCTGTTGTTGTGCTCGTGCACAGGTTGTGACATGGCCCTGTGTTTTGCCATGGAGGAGAGGGGGGGTGCTGGCACTGGCCACCCTTGTCTACATGCACTCAGTCCACCTGCTGACGAGCAGACATTCCCACACACCACAAGGCTGATTTGCTCTCCCTGTGTCTCCCTCCCTCTCTGTCCCCCTCTCCCTCCCTCTCTGTCCCACTCTCCCTCCCTCTGTGTGTCAGCCTCCTCCCTCTGTCCGTCTCCCTGTATCTCCCTCCCTCTCTGTCCCCCTCTCCTTCCCTCTCTGTCCCCCTCTCCCTCCCTCTGTGTGTCAGCCTCCTCCCTCTGTCCGTCTCCCTGTGTCTCCCTCCCTCTCTGTCCCCCTCTCCCTCCCTCTCTGTCCCCCTCTCCCTCGCTCTGTGTGTCAGCCTCCTCCCTCTGTCCGTCTCCCTGTGTCTCCCTCCCTCTCTGTCCCCCTCTCCCTCCCTCTCTGTCCCCCTCTCCCTCCCTCTGTGTGTCAGCCTCCTCCCTCTGTCTGTCTCCCTGTGTCTCCCTCCCTCTCTGTCCCCCTCTCCCTCCCTCTGTGTGTCACCCTCTGTCACCTCAGCCCAGCTTCCTGGGCACACACTGTTAGCAGTTCTTTGAATGGCCCTTGGATTGTTGCTGTGAGTTTGTTTCTGATCTCCAGGCACCCATTGGGTGTAGTGTGTGTGTCTGCGCTGCTGCTGTGGTGGTGTGTGCTGCCACTCTTTCACAGTGTTGGCTGTTCATTAGCTGCTGTCATGTGCAAAACAGTGCCTTCACCCCCATGTGTTAATGCAAGGCGTCCACCATTTGCTGGCGAGTCTTTCCTGTGTGGGGACACACTGTTTGTCTGGCTGTGACCTAGGCCATATGAGCAGAGGGCATTGTTGTCTGCTTCTGAGTTGCACTCTGTGATTTTTGGGGCCCACCCTCCCGCCATCCGGCTTATCTTGTCATGTGTTGGTGTCTTCTGTGGCCTGTGACTTGACATTCTCCAGCTGGGTGCATGGGGCATGGTGGCGCCAGTGGCATGTGCGTGTTCATGGAGTGTGGTTGAGTCATGCGATAGCTTGGGGTGGTTGCATGCCTGTTTGTGAGTTTGGTTGTGGATGACGTTCCCCCCATGTGAGGTGCGTTGTTTGTGTACTCACCCGGGTCTCGGAGTCCTCCTAATCCTTCGACTGCCTCCACCGGCAGTATGGCCATCACCCTCTCCTCCCAGGGATGGTAGTGTACGGGTCTGCGGGACGGCCCTCCTCCAGTGACGTTAGCCTGGTTGTGTTCATCCGTCATCTTGGCTCGGACCCTCCTCCGCAGATCGTACCACCTGGCTTGGCATTCCTGCTTGTTCCTTCTGGTGTCCGCAACAGCATTCACAGCATCGACGATGGTCTGCCACATGGCTGTTTTTTCTGAAATGCTGGTCTGTCTGACCAATGTTCCAAAGAGGTGTGGCTCGACTCTGAGGATTTCATCGACAAGGACCTCCAACTCTCGGTTACTGAACTTTGGATTCTTGTTAGTGGGCATGGTGAGGGGTGTGGGTGTGGATGGTGGGGGGGGTGTGTGTGGATGGTTGTGGGTGTGTGGGTGTGGTTGTGCAGGTGTGTGTGTGAATGTGATGAGGGGGTGTTTGTGAAGGTGGTTGTGTGAAGCTGTGCAAGTGTAAGGTGTGGTAAAGCTTCTAGTATGGTGCTGTAGGTTGTCTGTGGGGTCTGGCAGCAGTGAGTCTGTTGCAAAGGCTCATGGTTTGTGTGTGTGGGCCCTTTTTATTGGTCCATTGGTGGGTGTGGCTGTGTTTGAAGTTTGGGTGGGTGTGTTATAAGGAGTGGTGGTGTTTTGGGCCTCTGTTTGTTTTTGGCAGTTGCAGGTCAGTGAATGTGTTGTTTTAGTGGTTGTTGGACATGTTTAGTGGCTTTGTGCCATTCGAATGGTGTATTCTTGTGTTGTTTTGGTTTGTCCTGGTTGTGTACGTGCGTTTTTAGCGTGTGTACGGGGTGTACATGGGCCATTTTGTTGTACAGTGCTGTCCTTGTGTGTGGCTTGGTACGACTCGTACATGCAGTTGTGATGTTGGGGCCTGGGGTGCGCTCCGTACTTAGGATGTTGTGGTGGGGGTACGACTCTGACGTACACGGGTGTACATACACGGGTGGGGGTACGACTCTAATGTACACGGGTGTACATACATGGGGGGTACGACACGTACACGGGTGTACATACACGGGGGTATGACACGTACACGGGTGTACATACACGGGGGGTACGACACGTACAGTTGTGTATATACACGGAGGGGTACGACACGTACAGGGGTGTACATACACGGGGGGTACGACACGTACACCGGTGTACATACACGGGTGGGGGTACGACTCTAATGTACATGGGTGTACATACACGGGGGTACAACACGTACAGGGGTGTACATACACGGGGGTACGACACATACAGGGGTGTACATACACGGAGGGGTACGACACGTACAGGGGTGTACATACATGGGGGGTACGACACGTACACAGGTGTATATACACGGGTGGGGGTACGACTCTAATGTACACGGGTGTACATACACGGGGGGGTACGACACGTACAAGGATGTACATACACGGGGGTACGACACGTACAGGGGTGTACATACACGGAGGGGTACGACACGTACAGGGGTGTACATACACGGGGGGCTACGACACATACACGGGTGTACATACATGGGGGTACGACACGTACAGGGGTGTACATACACAGGGGGTACGACACGTACACGGGTGTACATACACGGGTGGGGGTACGACTCTAATGTACACGGGTGTACATACACGGGGGGTAGGACATGTACACAGGTGTACATACACGGGGGGGTACGACACGTACACGGGTGTACATACACGGGGGGTACGACACGTACAGGGGTGTACATACACGGAGGGGTACGACACGTACAGGGGTGTACATACACGGGTGGGGGTACGACTCTAATGTATACGGGTGTACATACACGGGGGGTAGGACACGTACATGGGTGTACATACACGGGGGGTACGACACGTACACGGGTGTACATACACGGGGGGTACGACACGTACAGGGGTGTACATACACGGGGGGTACGACACGTACACGGGTGTACATACACGGGGGGGACGACACATACAGGGGTGTACATACACGGAGGGGTACGACACATACAGGGGTGTACATACACGGGGGGTACGACACGTACACTGGTGTACATACACGGGGGGGTAGGACACGTACACAGGTGTACATACACGGGGGGGGTCGACACGTACGTACGGGGGCTGGAGGGGGTCGGCACGTACGTACGGGGCTGGGGGGGCGGCGCGTACGTACGGGGGCTGGGGGGGGTCGGTGCGTACGTACGGGGGCTGGGAGGGGTCGGCGCGTATGCGGGCACATGTCTCCATGGTTGCTATGGGTGTTAGGTGCGGACGGTGTTTTTTCCATACGGTTGTAACTTCTGACGCACGGGATGGATCATGATTCCGCGGTCGGACTTCACTTTTCACATTTGTACGGTGATTCGTCCGAGGACGTGTCGGACACTTTTTCCGACCCGAGGACGTGTGGGGAATGAGTCCCAATGCGATTCGTATGGTCTTTTTCCCATGCGAATCGTAATTGGCAGTTTGTACGGCACTTGTACGATTCGTACGGTAAAAAGACCGGATACGTGTCGTACGGGGAAATTTTTTACCGGATCGTAATTGGCACCTAAGTTTATGTTTTTTACCCCGGCACACTGATCTATTTTCTACATTGTGATTACATGGTTGATATGTCTGTTCAATTTATTTGGGGTATAAGTTTTCAATATCACATTTTTTATCCTTTTAAACGTTGTTTTAATCATCTTATAAGTGGTCAGTACAAATAAAATGGTAATCGAAGTGTTGTATTTAATTAACCTTTTGCCACGTATTTATTATTGGATTCATGTACTGTATGCACTTGGACTTTTATGGTCGTAATGGTTGAAGAAGTTTATGATGATGATGATGATGATGATGATATTAATGACTTCTATATTTTAAAAATCAATATTACTTACCTTAAAATTGATATTCTTGTCCAATATATTCTTGCTGTTGATATTTCTATGTCACAATATTTACAACTCAATAATTGTGTCATTCGATATTACTGATTCGATAATTTGTCTGAATACCCTTCTGCCAAACAGTGCAAAGTCTTTTCTATTTAGCCCGCGGCCAGATAAAATTAAGTTTTGCTGCTATTTGCACAACCAATTTTTCTCTGATTTGCATGATCATCAGCCACACAGTGAAGAATCTATATTATATAGACAGTGGCGTGGTATATAGAGAAGTTTGTCTATTGTTTTAAAGTCAGCCGGCTAAATATTAAATAATTTTTACTATTTAAACATCAGCTAAGTAGGGAGCAGAAAAAATTCACTATTTACCCTGTGACACAGTAACTAGCGCTACCATAAAGTAAAGGTATTGTGATAAAATTATTAAAAGGTGAAAACATTTTGGAATATGGCATTTCTCTTGCAATAATAAGGCAGTCGTAGCAGAGAGGTGAAAGAATAACAGCAAAGGAAGTGAGAAAATAAAGAGAAGAAGCAGGTAAGCTGTGTTCCATTTTACATAGAAAGTTGAAGGGACTGTGAAGAGAAAAAGAGGGAAGGAAGCTGCTGATGCAAAAAAGCTCTATTGTACAGAAGAATATTTTAGATTGTACATCTTGTGGTAAAAGGAACAATATTCAGAAAATCTACTTTTTAAACAACCGATGATATAATGCAGCATTTTGGCTTTTATTTAGGTTTGTTTTCTTCTTTTAGCACTCCATGGGAGTTCATTTGTGTCCTCGCTCTTCCCCTGTGTGCTCTATTTTTACATTGCTACCACCCAGCCTCTGACCTGTTCCCTGTACTGCGCTCGCCTCCCTTTCCTATTTGAGCTGAACATTTTTACCAGCCTATTTCCTTCTATTATTTGCACTCACCTGCACTTTATTGAACTTTTTTGGTTTTCAAATTGCTCTTCTAACATGACTGTCTGCCATGTTACAATAGTAAGTTAAATATGACAGCCATGCCTGCCTCCACATGTACACACATGGTGATGACGCTTGTGTGAAAATGTGTCTTGACGTATGCCGATTGAGCCACAACACATGCACATGCATCGGTGAACATATGGGAATGGTTTTGTTTTATAGAAAAATCTTTGTAAAATTGACATCCATACATTCATCATGACACATGAAGATTAAAAAGCATTGACAAACATAATAGCCTATATAACTAAGGATAAATGACATTTCTAATACTTGTTTAAAATGAATATGTATTGAGTCCTAAAGTGCCGCCTAGCAAGACACGTACATAATGAATATACATACTACTTCATTCTACAGAGCTATTATTTTAAATAAAATAGATATTTTCAAGGGTCTTCTAATTGTACTATTTGCACATGGTAAACTCAAATTTGATGTTTGACCTGTCACATATTTGAATCTCAATAGGTCGGTTCAGGCTGTCATTCTTCTGAGGTTGCTCTGATATCTTAACGAACGCACCGGCAGACAAGCATTTTATAAAAAAGGGAGCCACTCAGAAATGATTAAGGATTTCAGTGAATATCTTCCTTAAATTATTTAAGACCACCATGGGACATTGCCTATTCTTCAAAAATGGTTTTAGTATGGCTTACCTCTACATTTGTGTATCCAGAATAATAATGATGTTTTGCGAGTAGATTTCAGTCACACATCCCATTTCTCATATGCATTTGGAAGGGAGGCACCAAATTTCGATTATGTAACGTCGTACCGATTCACAATTTGGGTTTCATACATAAAGAAAAACCTTTTTTGCGGTCACAAGTGGCCCAATTCTACAAATTTAATCTTTTACAAATGCAAAAAATCTTTGTAAATCTGACCATTATTTCTGTGGGCCAGCTCTAAGACTCCTCTTGTTAACTCAATTTACAGCATACTGAAAAACATTTCTGTTCCAAGATAGAGGTACTAATATAAAAATAATATGTATAACACATTTTTTAAAACTTTTATGAACATAAGTATTTTAGTAGGGCAAGCATGGAACCATACAACATGGCACCAGAAAGAATACTTTATAAATTGTTATACAATGTTCAAACATTCAGTCCATTAAAGACCTGGAGACAGGTGTTTGAAGTCCGGAATCAAACCTTCACCATATTGCGTGATTTCTGGGCAAATATGATTCAGGAAGTAGTGTGAACTGTTTTAAGAAAAACAATGACAATCAACTATCACTTAGACAAGCATTTGTTTTACCAATCTTTTTGACTCTTGCGTTGCACACATGTTTTTTGCAAGCTTTACTAACACATAACTGTTGGAAAGTGGTTTATTAGTAGTAATAATTAGGGACCTACCACAAGCAATAAGGCCACAAACACAATAAAATATTTTGTCAATGGTCTCCATAAAAGATTCCCTATTTGTGTGTGTAGCATTTAAAAACAGCAATACATTAAATTAGTAAGATACACTACACAATAAAAATCCAAAACCAATTCATAAGACTACACCTCAACAACAAACACCAAATGTAGGGAACCAGAGATATGAATTGTTAAAGATTAAAAGTAAAACTAGCGCCTAGAAGAAAATAGCACTCAAAGGGTTAAAACAGGTCATGCTGCACCGGGACAAAGTAAAGAGTTTTTTCACTTACTTCCAAGAGTGTTCCTTGATGAAAATGACCTACATCATCAGTAAAAGGATCAGATGCTCTGTTTTACTTCTTGGGGTTTGGGATTACAATTCCCATAAGGCACGTGTTCAATCTTGTGGAGCTTTATACAAAAGTTGATCCAAACTTGAGGTTTCAAAGTGTCCACAACACCAATTCAATATTCTAGAATCTCTGAGATGGCCTTGGGATATTAGGATTACATTTCCCACAACGCACCCAGACAAATCTATAAAAGTCCACTGGACGCACTCCAGGATGGGGACTTCTTCGTGGAGATGATACAGGTGTGCTCAGTTAACCTTTAGCTTGCAGGGAGTCCATACCCTAATTCTCACTGAAGCATGGCAAAGTCCTTTGGTGCAGTAGGTGGAGTCCTTCAGAGTGCAGATTTTTGGGGTGCATATCAGGTATCGAGAAGCGCAATCCTTCTTCTCCTTGTGTTTTCAGGCAGCATATCTGAGTTGCATTGCACCTCTTCCATATTTATTCACAGTGCCTGGGCATCAAGCAGAAGCAAGAGAAATGCAGAAATAAGAGAGGATTGTGCACCAGTAGTACCAGTTAACACCCCCATTTCGTAATAAGTAACACATGACAATTCCAGTTTTGCAAAGGGCCTTCCACCAAGCTGTAACACATGACGCTGCATTTTAGAGGAACATTTGAGCTGTTTTAGCTAGAAACAAGCTAGAACAAGCTTTTGGGCCATGTCTCAGGCCTGCCACTGCAGAACATGTGTGTGCAGTTTGCACTGCCATGTCGACCTGGCAAAATAAATCTTTTGCTAATTCCAAATCATCCCTTTTTGTACATAGAAACACTCCTAAGGTAAGCCGTAGATAACCCAGATGGCAGGATGCAATAAATGTAAAAGGCAGGACATGTACATTTAAGTTTTACGCCCTGGTAGTGAAAACCTCTCTCATTTGTTTTTCACTACTGCAAGGCATACATCTTCTGTAGGATGACATTGGGCTTATCTTATAACATTTTGTAAGTGTAATACCCAATTGAGCAGAAATAGACTTTTTGAGTTTGGTGTCTCTGGAATCACAAGTCAAAACCCACACTTATGATGAAGTTGGATTTTAAATTGCAACTCGGAAATTCACACTTTTATAAATTTGGCATTTTCTTATGTTAGCCATTTGATGCCTGCAGCCCGTCTCTCATGCACATCTGGGGAAGGTGACAGCTGGGCTTAGTGTATTCCCCTAGACAGCAATACACACTGGGTGCTTAGGTGTGAGTTGATGGGCCATCCTTGAAAAAGGGGAGGGTGGAACTGGACCCAGCCTCACTTACAACTGAATAGGCTTTGTCTTGCCCCCAAACAAAAGGTTGCATGTTCCCCGCAGTGAGTCCAGAGCGAGGACTGGAAAGAAGGACCTCTGTGCACTTCAAAGACCTGTCTTTAAAGTCTCCCCCACTTCAATGGCATAACTAGGTATACGTACTGGACCTCTGACACTACCAATTCAGTACACTTCTGGACCTGTGAGGAATCAGCCAGGAGGGAGGACTACTGTGCTGCAGAAGGACTGCCAATCTGATGGATTGCTGCTTTGCTGGACTCCAGCCTTGCTGTGTTGCTTTTCTTCCTGTTGTTTCTCTGCCTGGGTGAGAATGACTGGTCCTGCAGCACTTGAACCTAGAGTAACTTAAAGGGGCAGCTGGCTGGCATTGCTTTTCTGAAGTCTCAGAGACATAAAAGACTTCCAACTTACCTTCATCTGCACCTGGAGTCTGCCATCTGTGAGTTTATGCTGCCAAGTAGTGCCAGCCCAGTTCTGGAACCTTGTAAGTAAGGCCTAATGTGCTTGCTGCAGCAAAATCCAGTCATCCTCTGTCGAACCAGTGCATCACTCCTGTTGCATGGATCAGAACCAGCACATTGCTCCTATTTTGTGACCAGAACCGGTGCATCAAGGTCTTCCCATCTCTGTCAATCAATCAATCAATCAATCACATTTCTAAAGCGCACTACATACCCGTGAGGGTCTCAAGGCGCTGGGGGGAGCTGCTACTGTTCAAAGAGCCAGGTCTTGAGAAGTCTCCTGAAGTCTCCTGAAGGTCGGAAGGTCTTCGGTCTGCCGTAGGCGGATGGGGAGGGTGTTCCATGTCTTGGCGGCGAGGTGGGAGAATGATCTGCCACCGGCGGTCAATCTTTGGATGCGGGGGAAGGTGGCGAGGGCACGGTCTGCGGAGAGGAGCTCGCGGGTGGGTGTGTAGAGGCTGAGCCGGCTGTTGAGGTATGCTGGTCCGGTGTTGTGGAGTGTCTAATGTGCATGGGTGAGGAGTTTGAAGGTTATCCTCCTGTTGACAGGGAGCCAGTGCAGGTCTCTCAGGTGGGGTGTGATGTGGCTGCGGCGAGGGATGTCGAGGATCAGGCGTGCAGAGGCGTTCTGGATGCGTTGGAGCCGTTTCAGGAGTTTGGCCGGGACTCTGAGTAGAGTGCGTTTCCACTTGAAGATCCTGCGCGGCCTCCATATGAGGGGATGTGGGAGGGAGGAGCAGCTGGGAGGCGGGAGCGGGTGGCGAATGGGAAAGCAGGGGGGCGGGGACGCAGCAAATGGGGGAGCGGGCAAGGGTTATAGAAGGCAAAATAGGGGCACAGAGGGGGAAAAAGACAACAGTGTTGGCGAATATTGAAGAACACGGGCAAGACAACAAAACTAGACACAGTACAACAATTGGCAGAGCAGAATGCAGGCAATGAAAAATGCGGGGCACGAACCAGATGTGAGCGGCAGCAGCGGACTCAGGGCACACAGGTGGGGCTGTCAACAGCATTCTCGACAATGACGCCAAATCTCCGAAATCGCAGCTCTGCTCTGATCATCACCAATGCATTATCACTGTTGTGAATCAGGCCCAGTGCATCACCCCTACTGCGAGGTCCGACACTGATTCATGGCTTTGGCTGTGCTGGAGCAGAGTTTTCTGTTGAAAATCTATTGGGTTTAAAAGCTCCAGTTTCGTCTATATGTTTTGATTTAAAAACACTAATTTAAAACGACTAATTAATAGTTTGTTTTGTTTTGATTAACCAACATTTACTAATGAGAGAAAAATATACGTGGGAATGCATTCATGTTGCTTAATAATAATGTGCAGGTTTAATTAAATGAATGTTGTTGAGTGCTGTTTGTTTTAAAGCACAAAACGCTTCTGAAATAACGTGTACTAATGCTTTACTGTGTTGCAAAAGGCTAGATAATTACATACACATAAGGGTATTAGTGGGGTTAACACTGTTCAATCACTATGCTGTGGTAACGTTGTTTTTGTCTCTTTTAATTAAGATGGTTCGTTTTGGCCTATGATAAAATGGCTGCTGTTTAAAGCCTGTGCTCGAGTGATCGAATTTTGATGAGAGGGCCTTGCTGAATATGGTCGAGAGTCACCTGACCACAGCCTTCGCCTGGTTTTGAAAATTTCCGTGATGACAGTGACTCAAGGCAAGCGTCCAAATAACCTTGGAGGACAAGGGAGCCACAATGAACTTTGTGATTACAGTGGTGGTTCCGAGGAACTGTGTGCGCAAAAGAAACATTAGTAAACTTGAGTTTCCTCCTTCCGTCTTTTTATTTTTGTGATTTTTCTGAGCGGAGATTTTCCAAATGTAGCGATGCTACATCCTTTCCTGCTCGCTCTGCTCAGCGGTTCAACGGATGTTCAGAACATTTTATGTTTCTTTAATTTGTAAGATTTTCTATAAGTATTGTTAGCCTAGAGAGGGTCTAAGGCCACTTCTTCCCAAACCTGCATTGGTGAGGATCGATGCTGTGAGGACGGCGACTCGGGAGACTTCTACTGAGAGACTTGTCCTGACCCATTTATGACATTTAGCTAGAATAGGTAACTATGAGAATAATGATTTGCTTTTGATTGACTTTTCTTTTAACAAATTTTTAGATAAAGTACCATTATTTTAAATACAGTGTTGGTGGTTATTTCTTGTTCTTTATTGAGTACTCTATTTCGATTATTGTTGTTTAGATCATGACTCAGGACAGTATCAAATTGGTCTTATCGGCCTCACTGTAGATACAGGGTGTTTAGGAGTTTTCTCCGCAGGTTCAATGCTGATAGAGTAATCGAGTGTATGTTAGTGAAATGGGCCCAAGTGTGTGATGAGTGTATGTGCGTGTATCTGTGAAATTACTCTATCCGTGGAAGTAGGGAGAATTTGTATGCCCTGATCTGCACCAATTTCCTGGTAGCAGAGGATGGTTTTGATTATTGTCTTGATCTGATTAGATTGCTTGTATATTGGCCTTTTGATTCATTGATTATTGATTGATGTTGGTATATGTACTAATACTATATGTTGAAGTCGTCGTGTTGAGTTATATGTAGTGCTTCTGGAACTTGGGAGCTGGTAGCAGTTCCGTAGAAGGGCAGAGGGAAGTATATACTGCTCTCGGGAAAAACGGGATTGTTGGTCCTGTATGTATGCAGGAGAAACGTGTGACAATTGAAGTTGCACGTCACATTGTCTGGGTTCGGAATCAGTGACATCGTTGTGTGTTACTATTAGGGATATATTTTCGGTATAAAAGGAGTGCGTATGGTAGCGAAGGTTATCTGTGAAACTCTGGTCTTAAGTCCAAGGGATCCGTAAGGTTCGCCGTTAAAGCTTATCGCTGGAGAAGTAATAGGTATTCTCTGAGCTTGTTTGAAGGACTGGGCAGAGGTATACACTGCTTGATTAACGTGTGTTATAATTCTGTAGTAGAGCAGACTGTTTGCTGTTCTCGGAAAAAGCAGGATTCTGTGTGTATGTACTACATTTTTCTTGTATGAATGTGCGTGAATGTATGAGCATTTATTTGATTGTAAAACTCTTTGGAGCAGTCCTAGAGGAAACAGTTAATGGATGCATGTTAGAAGGGCAGAGTAGAGGGATGTGCTACTGTGCCAACGGGATTCTTGTGAAATAGATTTTCTTTACTATTCTGTGGTTAGCGAAGCAGACAATGGAGATGTTTATATGTTGTAACCAATAGATTTTGTAGAATTTGACACTAAGTCTACTGAGAAGTTTTGTAAAGGAGGGGTAGACGAGTGACAGGAGACAGAGCAGAAGCGGCAGTCAGCGGCTGCTGACGTCATAGAGACCGCGCTCTGATTGGGTAGTGGATCAGAACAGTGTTCGCGCTGGGATTGGTGCGTTGGTGTGAGCCGCGCAAGGATTGGAAGGAGTACAGGGTGACGTAGACGCTCCAGGAGTGGTGCGTTGGTGTGAGTCGCGCTGTTATTGGATGAAATATCGTACTGTACAGTTGGGTTAGAAAGTTTTGGTAAACGCTAAAATGTATTACCAAGAAGAGAAAAAGAATAAATCCTTGTTTGGTAAAATAAAACGATGGTTTGACAAGGATAAAGATGTTAAAACAAGAGAAGGTGAATTGTTACCTCCAACGAAAACGCCTGCATCCTTCATGGCTGCGAAATATGGGTATCATACCTGTATATGGTTGGACAATTGGGTTAGGTACACTAGAGAGGATGGTGTTATGGCTTTCCCGGAACATGGTTCATTTAATATGGCTGTGTTGAGAAATTTACGGGAAAAGATGTTTTGTCTTGACCCAAGACCAAGGCCGACACAGTTTGAGGCATTGGTGGAATGGGAAGATGAAGTACATGAGCGAGAAAAACAGAGGTCTGGAGGCAACTATAGGTACATATTTGGGAGGAAATATGATCGTGAAACTCATCATGATCGAATGAGGAGATGCCGAGATGCTAGTATGTCAGAAGGATTATATCCTATGAGGACTGTTGAGGAAGGAAAGAAGGGTACGGAAAGGGTTCCTGAGGCAGAAGTGAAAAGATATGGAGTTAATGAGTATGAGGATGAGGTCTTGAATGACATGATTTACAAGAGACCACCTCCATATAGACCAGAACCAGAAGAAAGCACACCAGTTGTTTCTCCGATAAGAGATACATTGCGTATCATTGAGACAGAAGTTGTGACACCTGAGTTAAGGAGTGGTAATCCTTTCAGGGAAAAAGAGAGAGAGAATCGATGTGGTGACGAGAATACGAGAGAATTAGCCAGAACTACATCAGAACTGACTGAAAAGATTAGAGAACTGACGAAGAATCTAGAAGCTGTTACGGTGCCTGTAACCATAGGTCCGGTTATGCCTATTTTTGATAAGCAGAGGACGGGTGAAAATGGTTTGATGGTTCCATATGTTGGGAATAAGATAACAAGTTTGGCTGGTCCCTCAGGAGACTCAGGAAAAAGGACAGAAAGTAGTGATTTGAGACAATTCAGACATGACACATGTAGTGGAGGATTAGAGGTACAGTCTAATCCGAGATCGGATACTAGTGATACTGGTTGTTCAGGGATGCCAGTTTTAGAACCACAGAGGGTGCCAGAAAAAGTGGTTCCAGTGAGAAAAACTACTGAAATAACAGCTGAAGATTTGAATGATTGGATGAGAGTCCTTCAAAAGAGGGATAAAGATTCACAGGCAATTGATGTGGCCAGGTTACGCATAGAATTAGAGGAGCTTGTTGCAGGGACAATTCCTACAGACATTCTAAAAAACCATCATGATGGAGAATTATTATTTATGTGTAAAAACATCACCTGGAGAGCTAAAAATACACATGACAGGTTAAGAGCAATAGCGAATGAGCAAGGAGTTGACATTGATAAGGTGAAAGCCTTGCAGAAGTCTTACAGGATGGATTTTACGGACAAAGATATTGAAAATCTGAATGGTGCTGGTAGAACAGGACAGATTAAGGAAATGATTGCACTATTGCGTAAATGGGGTGATGTAGAGAAGTGGAAGGATAGGTGGTATAAGAAAAGGGAAGAATCAGTGGACAGGACTTATTCAGCATTTCCTGTGAGAGAAAAAGAGAAAACAGTGGATGCTTATCCTATGAGAGAAATACCTGGAGGAGGATATGTACATGTTCCATGGACCAGACAGGATATTTTATCATTTATGAATGATTACCCTCGACTGAGAGAAAAGCCTGTTGAGTGGTATAGGCAGGTAGACAGGTTTGTGAAATTGTCAAAAGTGCTGTGGATTGACCTGAATAGTCTGTTTGATATAATTGTTCCAGCAGACTTGTGGGCTGAGTGCAAAATAGTTGTAAGTTGGCCTACTGAGGAATATCCAAGAGATCAGAGAACAGGAGCACCAGATCCAGAGGTAATGAGGAAGTATGAACAGGTGATTGTATACCTGAAAAGTAAAGTACCTCCAAAAGAGACAGACTGGGTTAAGATAGATCGAACACATCAGGAAGCAAAAGAATCAGTTCATGCTTTTTATGAGAGGCTGATACTGGCTTTTAAACAATTCAGTGGGGATGAGCACCTGGGTGACAAGGATTTGAGTCACTTTGTATACAGATTTGTATATGGCCTGAGACCTGAGATTAGTGAGAGAATTCGTGAGCATACAGTGGACTGGCAGAGTAAGAAAATAGATGAGATTCTGAGACATGCGAAGTACTTCAGTGATGAAATTGAAGCAAAACAAAGAAAGCTGAAGGAAAAGGCAATGTGGGCACAAGTGAAGGTTGCGGAAAGACAAGAAGCACAGTTGGTGGAACAGGCAAATAATCCAGGGAATAGGCCCAGATATGCAGGGAAAGGAAAGGGGAATCTTGAGGAAGCAAAGAAAAAGTTTCCTTGTCACAATTGTGGCCAACTGGGACATTGGAGATCTGAGTGTACCAATCCACCATTAGCGAAAAATGAGAGTAAAACCTTAAATCAACAGGTGCAGAATGAGGGGAATAATTAACAGCAGCAACAACAGAAGGTTGTGAGACAGCAGAGCCAAGAGCCAAAACCGCCCTTGCCGCAGAATAGAGGGTCACAAAAGTACAATCAGGATTCAGGATTCTACAATGATGAGCAGGTAAACAAACCAAGGCGTTCTAACTAGGTACAACAGTATTTGTTAAAGAATGAAGGGAGTGAGTCTGAAGGTGATTATTGACGGTGCCGAGGAGAGGAGGAAGAGTGCATACTTGGTGCAACTCTAGAAATAGACCAGGCAGGACCATTTGTAGATGGGAAAATAAATGAAGAGAGTGTTACTTCTTTAGTAGACACAGGTGCGACGAGATCAACTGTCAGGTCAGCAGATGTTAGAAATCTTCCTCTCTCGGATGAAGCAATCCAAGTAGTGAGTGTAGCCAATACACAAATCAAGACACGTCTTACTGAACCAGTAAGGGTAAGAATAGGGAAATATTCAGACATGCACAGATTTATTGTCTGTGACACTAGTCCAGTGAACTTGTTAGGCAGGGACTTGCTATGCAAGATGAATTGTACAATTTTCTGTACACCGGATGGAATAGCTTTTGAAACACCAGATGAGGATGTTTTGTACCGGATGACTCTAGATAATAGAGAGAGTGAAATGGTTGGTGCATATGCTGTGTTTAATCCGGAGGATTTGCCTCAAGAGCTGAGAGACACAGTGAAAAGGACAGTTTGGGATTTTACTGGAGAGGATGTGGGATTGATGAATAATGTAGATCCTGTAAAAATTTCAGTGAAAGAGGGAATTACTTATCCTAACATTCCTCAGTACAAAATGACACCAGAAATATTTGAAGGAATAACTCCTATTATTGAGAAAATGATTCAGCAAGGAGTTTTGAGAGAACTACTGAGTAGCCCGTGTAATTCACCGATAATGGGGCTAAAGAAGCCAAATGGGAAGTTCAGGATTGTACAAGATTTGAGAAAAATTAACAAAATTGTGGTGGCATGTTGTCCCATTGTGCCAAATCCGTCAGTGATTTTGTATCAGATCCCACATGATGCTGAGTGGTACACAGTGATTGATTTGTGTCATGCTTTCTTTTCAATTCCATTGCATCATGACAGCCAGCCGATTTTTGCATTTAGATTTGGCCAGCGTATTTTAGCATGGTGTCGTATCCCACAGGGGTATACAGAGAGTCCTTCGATATTCAATCAGTTGTTGAAAAGGTCATTGGAGAGTTTGATCATGCCTGAAAACTCAGTACTAGTGCAGTATATTGATGACCTACTTGTAGCATCAAAGACACGTGAAGCTTGTGAAGTAGATACCATAGCTTTACTGAATCATCTGGCAGATGGAGGGTTAAAAGTGTCTCCAGCCAAATTGCAATTTTGCAAAAAAGAGGTGCATTATCCTGGACACAATATTGGAAAGGGTCTGAGAAAGGTGACTGATGACAGGATCAAAATTATCAGGGGAATGAAGGCCCCAAGGACCCAGAGGGAAGTGAGGATGTTTCTGGGGATGGTGGGTTATTGTCGTCAGTGGATTAGTAACTTTTCCCTGATAGCAAGACCACTGATTAAAATGACAAAGAGTGAGGTGAAAGACCCATTGGAATTGGATGGAGAACAAATGGCAGCATTTGAGGAGCTGAAGAGCAGAATGTGTGAAGCCCCTGCTTTGGGTATGCCAGACTATGAAAAAGAGTTTGAGTTGTACTGCAGTGAGAGAAATGGATGTGCACTTTCAGTGTTAATCCAGAAGCATGGACAGCTGAGGAGGCCTATTGCGTACTTCTCATCGACACTTGACCCTGTAGCTGTAGGTTTGCCAGGTTGTTTGAAATCTGTAGCTGCAACATGCAGAAGTCTGGAACAGAGTGAGGGAATCATAATGGGATATCCTGTAAGGGTATTCGTACCTCATAATGTGGCAATTCTTTTGACAAGAAGCAGAACTCAGTACATGTCACATAGTCGGCTGACTAAATATGAGAAAGTCATTCTAGGAGCATCAAATGTGACTCTTGAGAGATGTGTGAATGTGAATCCAGCAACATTGTTGCCAGATATTGAAAATGTGGGTGTGAAGACAGAAGATGATCACAATTGTTTGGATGTGCTTGATTACTGTACAAAACAAGCCAACCAGACATAAGAGATCTTCCATTGCCTGAGAGTGATCATGTGCTGTTTGTGGATGGATCATGTCTGAGGAATAATGAGGGTGTGCTGAGTGCAGCATATGCAGTGTGCAAGGTTTCAGAAGTTATGGAAGCTTCACCATTGAAAGGAGTGAAATCTGCTCAAGTTGCTGAATTGGTGGCATTGACAAAAGCCTGCAAAATTGGGGAGAATCTGAGAGTGACTGTGATGACTGATAGTCAGTATGGATTTGGAGTTGTGCATGATTTTGGCCAGCTTTGGCTACAAAGAGGTTTCTTGACGTCGAGTGGGACTCCAATAAAGAATGCTGAAGTGATTGGAAAGTTGCTTGATGCGATACAGCTGCCTAAAGAATTAGCAGTTGTGAAATATGCTGCTCATGGACAAGGAGATGATTTTGTAACGGTTGGAAACCGATTCGCAAATGACATTGCACAGTATTGTGCTAAAAATAATCACTCGATTAACAGGGAACGAGAAGGGGAAATGTCTTTTTGTTCTGTGATGTTTACTAATGTCCTAGAGACGTGGGATGAAGTGAAACAGTTGCAGGATGAGGCAGGAAAGGAAGAAAAGAAAGACTGGATCAAGGCAGGTTGTGCCCCAAGAGAAACAGATCATGTTTGGGTCTATAGAGATGGTAGACCAGTCATGCCTAACTCTATGTTGTCGACAATGGCAAGGATGTATCATGGCCAGGGACATTTGGGAAGGGATGCGATGATCAGGTCTTTTAAGCAGACTTGGTACAATGCAAAGTTCAGGACGATTGCAGAAAGCATCTGTCAAAGGTGTTTGATTTGCCAGCAATTTAACACTGAGAAAAAGACAGTGGTGAGTCTGGGAACGATAGGCAGAGAAGGTGGTCCTTTTACGAGAATGCAGATTGATTTCATTGAAATTCCCCAAGTGAACAGGTTGAGGTATGTTCTAGTGGTAGTCTGTTTGTTCTCAAGATGGGTGGAGGCCTATCCGACTAGGAGAAATGATGGAATAACAGTGGCAAAGTTACTGTTAAGAGAGTTGATTCCTAGGTACGGGTTTCCAGTAACGATTGAGTCTGATAGAGGTGGACACTTCTATAATGAACTCATGAGTTTGATTTGTGAAGCATTGGGCATACAGCAGAAGCTACATTGTGCATACAGGCCAGAGGCTTCTGGCGTTGTGGAGCAGATGAACGGCACAATCAAGAACAGGATTGGTAAGATGTGTTTAGCCACTGGAATGAAATGGCCTGATGTCTTGCCTCTAGTGCTAATGACTATTAGATCTACTCCAGATAGAACTTCTGGTTTGAGTCCACATGAGATTTTGATGGGACGCGCAATGCGACATGCATTTGTGCCTGTCAATAAGTTGATGACAATAACTGATGACATGATTTTGGATTACTGTAAAGGCCTGGCTGACGCAGTTCATTCTGTGTTTCACCAGGTTGGAGAAGACGCTACAACACTTGAGAAGAAGCAAGCTCATGATCTGAGTCCAGGGGACTGGGTGAGGATTAAAGTGCACAGAAGAAGAAATTGCTTGGTTCCAAGGTGGGGAAGACCAAGACAAGTTATTCTGACTACGACAACTGCAGTAAAGTGTGCTGGTGTGAAAAACTGGGTGCATGCAAGTCATACTCTGAGAGTTCCTAATCCAAAAGATGGGACTGGTAAGGAGTATATTGAAGAGTCAGATTCCAGTGATGATGAAGAAACAGAACCAGTGAGAAAGAATCAGAATTCTGGTAGAGAATCAGAGGAGGCTTCGAGAGAACAATTGAGAGTCTCAGAAGGGAGATCAGATTCTGTAAGAGAGCCTGAAGTTCCAACAAGCAGTGGAAAAGGAAGAAGAAAAAAGAGCAGTTCTACAGAGACTACTCCTGAATCAGATGAGGAGATTGAAGAACCACTTGAGATTATACCTGAAGAAGCAGGGTCAGAAGAAGATAGAGAGGGACAGATTGCGGAAGACCCCCGAGGAGGTGTAGGGAACATTCTTGATAAGCTAGGTGAAGGGACAAGTAGACAGCAAGAAGATTGCGTGTCGGAGACCCGAGGAGGGAAAGAGTTAGGGAGGTCTCAAACAGTGGTGGAAAAGACTGTGGAGCGTAAGAAAACTGCTGAAGAACAAGAGGCATTTGAAACAGAATCAGATGAAAGTGAGAATGAGAAATCAGAGGGTCGAGTTCTGAGAAGGAGAACTTGGATTGGAGAGAGAAATAATAAAGAAACAAGACCGAAAAAGGTTGTGAGAGGAGATCTTTGGCCTAACAACAGAGTAAAGAGGCTGAGATATAGATTGACACGAACAAATACCTCGAAAGCTGAACAAGTGAATGAGGTGTCGAGTCAGAATCCAGCAAAAGGTGAAAAGAGAGAAGAGTCAAAAGAACCAGAGGGGATCAAAAGGATAAGAAAACCTAACCAGAAGTATAGGTCGCCGGAATGGACGTACGTGGCACTGTCTGAAGGTGAAGAGGCAGAAAGTCAAGGAAATCCAGAGAAGACCGTACGAGAAGTGGTTGAGGAAGATACAGGTGAAATCCTGAAAGTTATCTTGACTGACATTGATGAAAAGTCGGATACTGAGGATATTATTGGAGATCTAATACAATTTGATGTCGAAGAAGTTGAAGTGAAGAATGATGAATATCCAAATTGAGTAAACTAAAGGAGTCACTTGGAAAAAAGTGAAAGAAGGAAAGTCTGAAATTAAGCTGTTCTGAAGTAATCCAAAGTTCTAGAAGTGCCAGTAGTGAAATAAGGAGGCTAAGTCAAAAGACACGGTCAAAGTAGTAAAATGGCTAACATAGAGAATAATCAAAGTAGATCTGCCTTCTTAAAAAGATGGTGTAGAATGTGCTGCTGCTGTACTGGATTATTAATGCTATTATGGGGTGTTTTAGCTTTATTAGTTACCTTTAGGGTTACATTAGACGCTTTAGGAATACATACTGAGAATGTGACTATTGCAGAGAAGAGTTCGCATAAAGTAGTTCCAACTAGAATTAGTAATGCTTATGTACATAAAGATAGGTCAATTAATGATTTTTCTAGTAATGTTTTTTCAAAGTTGTTGTACGAATATGTGAAGACAATGGAAGTTAGGGATTGCTACGTATGTATGCAATTACCTGCATCCGTTTCAGAGGGTGTTACTTATCACCATTTACCAGCTACGTATGGAATTTCATGTAGTGTATTGAGTAGTGTTTTTTATTTACTAGGGAAAATAGATTATGAGATGTCTAACAAAGATAACATTTTTGGGCAATTGCCAATGAACAAAAAGCTGAATCCAGCTAGAGAGGCTAACATTTTTGGTGAGATTTTTATTGAAAAAGAAGAATTAACTTTAGATTACATTTTTAAGAACAATTTAACATGCAGTTTGAAAGAAGAAGAGCAAGCTTTCCTAAACATGGTGGAGGAAAGGAGAATGAGCATGCATGAAAAGGCAGGGAAATTCAAAATGAGTGAGACAATTTGGGACATTGAGATGGGGAGAGAGTTGAAAAATGGGGCTAGTCCAACTTTAGCTCTAGATGCACCACAGAAGGGTAAGTTGTGCATTACAAGAAAGAGATCCCAATATGATACATATTTTGTTGGGACCAGTGAGTGTCATGATACATACTTCATTGCAACAGGATGGGGTTTCAAGGGAGGAGAGGATCCAGTTTTCCCAGGAGTGTATTATGTTTGTGGGAACAAGGCTTATTACAGGTTGCCTGACCGTTGGTATGGCACGTGTTATGTGGGCCTGGTCTTTCCAAAGATCTTTCATATAGATAAGATAGAAGAAGTAGAACATATTAATTTACTAACACGTTTTAAGAGAGAAACTTGGTCTGAAATTGTAGGTGATATTTTTGGAGCTTTAATTCCAGCAGTGGGAATTTCTTTGAATGCATATGGAATTCGGAAACTGTCAACAGTGGTGGATCGCTTATCGACAAGTACCGCTGGAGGGTTTCTTTTGGTGAATACGGAGATGATTGCCGTACGTGCCATGTCTATGCAGAATTGACTTGCCCTTGATATTTTATTGGCTAAAGAGGGTGGGGTCTGTGGAATGCTGAAAGTTCAACATTGTTGCACTTACATTCCTGACGAAAGCAAAGACCTGAAGGTCTATATCAAAAATATTACTGATTTGCATGAAGAATTAGTACCACTGGAAGCTGAAAGTATCTGGACTAAATTAGCTAATAAAGTGATAGCTGTTAAGAGTTTTATTGCAAAAATAGGTAGTACTATTATAGGTAAGATACTGTTTCCTTTGACTTGTGTGATTGTTGCTTTATTGATACTAAGAATGGTGTGTTTGTGTTGTAAAAACAGGGGAGGGAAAAAGAGATTAATCAAAAGAAATATTGAAAAGAGAAATAAAAGGTCAAAAAGAGAACCACAAGAAATAGAATTAGAAGAATTGAGGGAGAGTGTTTACTTGGAAACGAAGAGAGATGATGAAAGGGAGTCTGGTGTGTAGTGTTGTGAAAGGAGAAAAAGACATTTCCAATTTCTCCTAAAATGGGACTAAATTTACTAGTTTTTTTTGGGGGGGTTGTTTATTTGGTGATAATATCACCAAAGGGGGGATTGCTGGAGCAGAGTTTTCTGTTGAAAATCTATTGGGTTTAAAAGCTCCAGTTTCGTCTATATGTTTTGATTTAAAAACACTAATTTAAAACGACTAATTAATAGTTTGTTTTGTTTTGATTAACCAACATTTACTAATGAGAGAAAAATATATGTGGGAATGCATTCATGTTGCTTAATAATAATGTGCAGGTTTAATTAAATGAATGTTGTTGAGTGCTGTTTGTTTTAAAGCACAAAACGCTTCTGAAATAACGTGTACTAATGCTTTACTGTGTTGCAAAAGGCTAGATAATTACATACACATAAGGGTATTAGTGGGGTTAACACTGTTCAATCACTATGCTGTGGTAACGTTGTTTTTGTCTCTTTTAATTAAGATGGTTCGTTTTGGCCTATGATAAAATGGCTGCTGTTTAATGCCTGTGCTCGAGTGATCGAATTTTGATGAGAGGGCCTTGCTGAATATGGTCGAGAGTCACCTGACCACAGCCTTCGCCTGGTTTTGAAAATTTCGGTGATGACAGTGACTCAAGGCAAGCGTCTAAATAACCTTGGAGGACAAGGGAGCCACAATGAACTTTGTGATTACAGTGGTGGTTCCGAGGAACTGTGTGCGCAAAAGAAACATTTGTAAACTTGAGTTTCCTCCTTCCCTCTTTTTATTTTTGTGATTTTTCTGAGCGGAGATTTTCCAAATGTAGCGATGCTACATCCTTTCCTGCTCGCTCTGCTCAGCGGTTCAACGGATGTTCAGAACATTTTATGTTTCTTTAATTTGTAAGATTTTCTATAAGTATTGTTAGCCTAGAGAGGGTCTAAGGCCACTTCTTCCCAAACCTGCGTTGGTGAGGATCGATGCTGTGAGGACGGCGACTCGGGAGACTTCTACTGAGAGACCTGTCCTGACCCATTTATGACATTTAGCTAGAATAGGTAACTATGAGAATAATGATTTGCTTTTGATTGACTTTTCTTTGAACTAATTTTTAGATAAAGTACCATTATTTTAAATACAGTGTTGGTGGTTATTTCTTGTTGTTTATTGAGTACTCTATTTCGATTATTGTTGTTTAGATCATGACTCAGGACAGTATTAAATTGGTCTTATCGGCCTCACTGTAGATACAGGGTGTTTAGGAGTTTTCTCCGCAGGTTCAATGCTGATAGAGTAATCGAGTGTATGTTAGTGAAATGGGCCCAAGTGTGTGATGAGTGTATGTGCGTGTATCTGTGAAATTACTCTATCCGTGGAAGTAGGGAGAATTTGTATGCCCTGATCTGCACCAGCTGCACCCATCAACTTTGGCGCTGGCACAGTCAGGCTCAAGGTACTTTTGTCAAGAGGGCCTCACTAGGTCGCTGTGTCTGGCCAGAGCTCCATCTCCGCCACCCTAAAATGTGGACTTAGTCCTCGTCAGGCGCAACCAGATGCCCCAAGCAAGCACTTATTGCTTCTAGGTGCTATTTTCCAGTTTATTCTTTAAAAATTCATAGCATATTTCAAGTCCTACTTATTGCTTTTTTGTCATTTTGATCCTGTTTTATTTATTAAACTAAGCCCTATTCTTCTAACCTGTTGTGGAATTTCTTTCTGTGTTTTTTTCACAGTTTTACTGTTTGTTGTTTTGCACAAATGCTTTACACAATGTCTTTAAGTTATGCCTGACTGCTCTGTGCCAAGCTACTAGAGGTAAACATCAGCAGGACTAATCTAGCTACTGTAGCAGACCTCCACTTCATTGCGGTCAGCCTGAACTTGTGAATTTGACCCGGTCTAGTGTGACCAAATAGCGTGGTTGGTGCTTTGTGCTTTTGGGCGCTATTTTACAGTTTGATATTTAAAAATTCATAACTTAGGTTATGCTGATTGGATTTTTGTTGTTATGGTACTGTTCCATTTACTAAACTAAGCTCTATGTGTTCAACTAGCTATGAGATCCTTTTTGTGTGATGTTTTCACTGTTTTACTGTTTGAAGTGTAGTACAAATACTTTACACATTCCCTCTAAGTTAAGCCTGACTGCTCTGAGCCAAGCTACTAGAGAGTGAGCACAGGTTAAGTTAGAGTTTGCCTTCTTCTTACCCTGACTAGGATTACAGCTGCTGTTTGACTAAGGTTTACACACCAGTCAACCGACAACTCAATTTCTATCTAAGGCCTTACTGGCAAATTACAAGTGGCCCATTACAATTTGCTATGCTTCTGCCTTGATTTGTTCATGATTTCTAACTGAGTTATAATCAACAAATTAAATCTCTATGCATAAAAGCAATACATACAGTTCTGATGGATCAGGTAAGACCTGTTATCGTGCCTACATAATGAAAGCCATATTCAATAAAATTGAGCAGCAGTAGAAATTCTATACTCAGTTGGACTATGGACACATGCCTGATCTTTTGGCAAAGTTTCCTGTCCTTCTGAATTTTTACCCTTGCCAGCAGCATTATATTGTATGCTAAATAGTTCTACACTGATTACCTGTCGATAAAATAGTAAGTATGGAGAATATATAAGTGAGACATGGTGGAAAGATTTGCTGTACTGTTACAGGGGTCCAAGTATCTGATTAAGTTGTCTACAGCATGCTGGGATGGACACACATTAACCCATGTATTTTATCATCGCAATGCGATTTGTGTTTATTGTACATTTTGTGTGATTTCTTTTACCAGAAACGAAATGTACCATCTTGTTTCATGAATGATAAATACTTTTGCTTAAATGTAAAATTAGGCTGTAAAAAGTCACTAGCAAGCTCTTGCATTGGATTGGTGAGTATTGCATTTGCATGACTGAGGTATTAGGTGCATCTTTTTCAGTACACTCACTATATTTATGGATCTCTCTTCAACTCCCTGGCAGTGACAAAGCACTTTATAAGAATTATATGACATAACATGACAGTAAATAACATAACATGACATGTCAAGACATGATGTGAAATGAAATATAACGTAACAATTCAGCTCAGGGACAGTACAAAACGACATGGTACCACTGCAATGAAGGTGACCTGGGTCTTAACATGTGTATGACTGCAGACACCGACAAAATATTCCTCTGTCATACTGTAGTTCTGTGCATAATTGAAGTCCAGCGAGAGACTGAGATTATTCATCTAGAAGAAGGGAACATAGAGAATTTTGCCTCCAGGGGTATTTTTGAAGAGTTCCCCCTGGTGTTGGATGAGTGATGATAGTGTGTTTCTACAGAGGAATGATCCAGCAGCAAATACAACATCTGGCATTGTACACACCTTTGAAAGAATAGAACAATAGAACAGATAATTGGCTGCTTTCACTCTCCTCTTTGTAAGGTAAATGCTGACACACCAGTACATTATACTACACACACGCCTAACCATCTACATAACTTGAGAATGGATAAAGTACCCCCAGCAATATATTATAAGGATTTTGTTACCAAGGAGGTCAGTGGCCAAACCGAAAATGAGGCCAAAGCCAAGTTCATTGATAAGATCATGGGATTTTAAGTTCACTTGCAATATGCTTTTATCGTATGTCAGATTGTAATTTGTCATAATATATGGTCACACCCTCAATCTTCCCTCGAATTACTTAAATCCTTTAGTTCTTTTTTTCACTGGGAAAATAAAGTATGGTTACAGACAGCAGGAAGAACAGCCTGTAATGCAAATTTAAGCATACAAAAAGAAGTTACTGAGATATTAGAATCCGTTTAATTTAACTAAAATTTTAAAAAAGGGCTGTGGTACAGAATGCATGCAAACGTGCAGAGATATTTTCCTAACTATTAAGAACTGCAGTGTGCAAGAAAATAAACATTGTGCCTTACATATCTCTTTTCTCTTCATCTCTGCTCATTTAGAAAAAAAAGACCATTAGAATGGAAAGGCAGTTTTCATTTCCGATGTTTGCTCTGCAGCTGCATGCTTTATAAATTGATTTTACCCTGGCTTCTGGCAGCAGACATTATTGAATCATAACTCAACTGTTTATTACTGTTGAGAAGCTACAACAGTTTCCAATAACAGGTGACAAGAGACCACACAACTCGACTTCTGTAAAGAACACAGGGCCATATTATCGAGGAACGGCGATAGCATTATCGCCGCTTTAGCGGGAGGAAACTGCAGCTAAAGCGGCGATAATGGTCTTGATAATCTGCCCTTGTGAATTCCCATAGAAGGCCAGGTTCTGGTGTGAACATGGGCTTGTATGGGACCAACACAGTGTTATGTTATGTTATCTTAATTTGGTATTTAGAAAGCGCGCGGCAGGAGTGTCCCGGCGCTAATCAAAAAACCACATAACAACCGCAGATCAAGAGGGCATAAAAACAGAGACCAGCAATGCAGATTAAAGTTGGAATAGCCAAGTCTTGAGCTTTTTCCTAAACGTGAGCAGGTCCTAAACCTGTCTGAGGGCCAAAGGAAGGCTGTTCCATAGACGGGAGGCGACCACCTGAAAAGAACAACCCGAGCAAGTGAAACGTTCCTTGCCATTCTTAAGATCCCGAAGCAAGTCCCAGCAACAGATTGGATCTGGGATTTCATAGAAAGCATAGCATCCAATCTGACTCTGAGGTTCTTAACCATGGTCACGGACAAACTGGGGGGGGACATGTCCTGCGGCCACCAGCTGTGCCATGTCTCAAAGGGACGAGGGCCGAAAAAGATAATCTCGGACTTATCAGGATTACATTTCATTTGATTAACCTTCAGCCATGAAAAGACTTCTAAGAGGCATATATTTATTGCATGGCCGTCACACTCAGCACCCTTCTCACAAGTGAACAACAACTGAATATTGTCTGCATACGATATGATCTTTGCCCCATGTTATTCAGCGAGAAGGGCAATAGGGCCATATATAAATTAAACAAAGTTGGGCTCAGAATAGAGCCCTGCGGGACCCCGACATTCATGGGAGGAATAGCAGCAGCAAAGGGAGGTGACCACATAGTTTGGAGGCAGTTACTGAGAAAAGACCTAATCCAGCTCAAGACAGTGCCGCCAACACCACCCTCCACCAGTCTTTGCACCAGTCTATTGTGGGGCACGGTGTCGAAAGCCGCGTAGAGGTCCAATAATACCAAGACCGCATTGCCTCCCCTGTCTAGCGTGGCTTTTATAGTTTCAGCCACTTCTAATAGGGCTGATTCAGTACTAAAGTTTGCCCTAAAACCTGACTGACTAGGGTGCAAAAGATGATTAGTCTTGATGTACTCAGTAATAATGGAATTGACATATTTCTCCAAGACCTTGGCAAAGAAAGGGAGCAAGGATATAGGGCGATAGTTACCAGCTACCTCAGGGTCAGCCGAGGGTTTTTTTAGCAATGGAAGAATTCTGGCATGTTTCAAGCAGGGAGACATATAAACTTCCTCAAGGCGTTGTTTAAGATCCGATTCACAGTAGGATTAATCACCTCTGCAATTGACGACAGCACCTTTGCTGGACAGGGGTCGGCAGGAGAGCCTGATTTTAAGGACTTCATGAGAATTAATGATTGGTCAAAAGAGATAGCAGGGAACTGCATAAGGGAGAATTCTGAGCTTACAGCAATACTAGGGGAATCTAGATCTGCTGTTGGAAACAACGGCTGCATTTCGAAGTAGTCCTGTATTTTTCTTAATTTATCGTGTAAAAAAGAAGCCATCATATTAGTCCATTCACTGGTTGGTGCAAACGGGCGTCTGATAGCTGCAGGCGATGAAAATTTTTTGACAATATTGTAAAGTTCTCTACTTTTATTGCCAGCCTGGTCAATTTTCGTGGAGAAAAAGAGTTTCTTGCCCTCGCGAACTATCCGGTATTGGTCTCTTAGGGCTGCTTTAAAGATACATTTGTCATGGGCCATATAGTTTGCTCGCCATATTCTTTCTAAGTGTTTGCATGCACTTTTACTCTTCCTAAGAGCTTCCGTATACCAAGGGGCAGAAGCACAATTCACCTTCGCCATTCTCTGAGTAGGGGGGCAAGTTCAGAGGTTCTTCAGAGCAGCCATTGCTCCAAAGAGTGCATGTCGCTTTCGAGAATCCCACAAGTTGGAATCGGGTGGGATTGTAAAGCACTTTGCATCACCTCAGGAGTGATTAGGTTAAAAGGCCTAAAACTACTAGCACAGACCTTTTCCTGAGATCGGGATATATTGAGTTCCCTAAGGACTCTAAAATGTATCAGGCAGTGGTCAGACCAGACAAGGGGGAGAGGGGCCTCAACTTCTATCAGTTTAGAAGAGAAAATCAGTGAATGAATTGTTCTTCAGTTCTCTGGGCTGACTCTAGGCCTGTAAAGGAATAACTTGGCTATAGGAAAAAAAATTAAAAAGTCCCTGTTGGGAATAAAATCCCAGTATTCAATAGCCTACCTAACTACAGTTTTATGTTGACAGTCCAATCTTCAAGCAAAGATTGAAGTTACTTGATGCCAAACAAGCTTTGTTGTGGCCCCATAGGATACTGCCACACAGAGATACACTTACATCTTGCATGTTCAACATTATATAAAATAGCACATGGTATAATATTATGTATTAATGTTTTGAAGAAAGATGAATCCTAAAGCAGTCACTGCAGCTGGTGTGAAATGTGAACAGAGCTGAGCCTAAATGTGAACCTAATGCTTACATCAAAACAAAGAAATTATTTGCATATTAGAACTTGTACCTAAGTGATCAACTGTAGAAGCTGGATGAACACTGCAGGAAGTGCACTTGACAGAAGAAATATGCAGTGCATTTAATCAGTGATGTTTTCTTCTTCTTCCTATATTATAAGTGTGGCCTTACCCAAGTGATGAATATGTAAAATGTTGTTCCTACTTGCCAATTTCTCATGTGTCTCTCTTTTGGCAGACTATATTTTCTGGACTAATGGAAGGAACAAACTACACAGTTGTATCAGAGTTCATCCTTCTTGGTCTGACTGAAGATCCAAGGCTCCAGGTTCCCCTCTTCATTTTCTTCCTTCTGGTCTATATCACCACCCTGGTTGGAAATACTGGAATCATGATTCTGATCACATTTACTCCGCATCTGCACATCCCCATGTATTTCTTCCTTAGTAATCTGTCCTTTGTGGACATCTGTTACTCCACTGATACCACGCCAAATATGTTGGTGAACTTCCTATCAGAAAAGAGGACCATATCTTTTCGAGGGTGAGTTTCACAGCTCTTTCTATTCTTCTTTACAGGGAGCATGGAAGTTTTTCTCCTGGCAGTTATGGCTTATGACCGGTATGCTGCCATCTGCAACCCTTTGCTCTATACAGCTATTATGACAAAACAGACATGCATTGGTCTTGTACTAGGGGCGTATTCAATTTCCCTATTCAATGCTCTTTTAAATACCACTTGCACGTTCAAACTGTCCTTCTGTAGGTCGAATAGGATCACACACTATTATTGTGATGTCCCTCCACTGCTGAAACTCTCCTGCTCTGACATCTCCCTCAACGAGGCAGTGCTATTTTTTGTAGTTGGTAGTCTCACTTTACTTTCTCTTTCTTTCATTGTCCTCTCATATGCTTACATTATTTCTGCCATCTTGCAAATCCGCTCCTCAGACAGTAGGAAGAAAGCTTTTTCCACATGTTCCTCTCACTTTGTCTGTGTCACTCTATTCTTTGGAACAATTCTCTTCATGTACATACGACCCAGCTCCAGTTACTCAATGGATCAGGACAGAGTGACGTCAGTCTTTTACACAGCAATAATCCCAATGTTAAACCCCCTTATTTACAGCCTGAGGAACAATGAGGTGAAGGAGGCCCTTAACAAACTGAAACAAAATTGGTGTTAAAACATTTTAGGTAGCAGAGTGCTATACATTGTTATTCAGACTACTTCATTGTCAGATCAATGTTTTTACTCATGTAGCATCGGTAGATTGAGCATATAATGTCTTGTCATATCATATCATATACCATATATCATATCATAATGTTCACTTCCAGCAATTGCCTTTAGTGTGTGTTTCTAGGTGTGTGTGTGTATTTGGATGTGTGATGAGTTTTTCAACAGTAGAAGGGAGGAAAGTTGCATTGTTGACATGACCTCAACCACAACTTGCCCTCAACTTACTAGATGCTGTAAAGAATTTTTTTAATGGGCAAGTTTGGAGAGTGCTGTGTTGTTTCAAGAGATAAAAAGAGGACGAGGGAACATTGAAAAGGTTAAAGTGTGGGAACACTTGGTGGATAGTGTGTTGGCCCCCAGAAGCAGACACAGATGCATCGATTAGCTCCTTGAGTCCTGGCAGGTAAGGGAAGGTAAATCTAATTAAATACTGATAATGGGTACTACTGTGATGTACTTGTCCATGTGGAATAATTTGACACTTAATTTATGACTTCTTTTCTTTATTAGCGGTAACTGTGGTTGGGAGGATTGAGGTTATAGTTTTATTGTACTCATTTTAGTAGACTTAAGATATGTATGAAATATACAGTAGTAGGAATATGCTTGAATGCTTGTGGATGCATGTCATATGAGAAATATTGATATCACTTTTAATCTGTAAATTATAGTTATCTGGCCATTTCTCTTTTTTAACCTATATTTTAATCGATTTAACATAATTATCTGTGTAGCTATTTTAAGCAAATTACTGTATATGTAGTGCACATAATTTATTATATATGCCTGTCACTATTGCACTAAGGTCTATTTAACAAAACTATTTAAAATATTTTAACAAAAAAGACTTTTAAAAAACAGAATGTATAATTTTATTCAAAATGAGAAAAAAATGGATCATAAAGACTCCAATGATGCTTGAAACACTGGTATTTGAATAATCTCCCGTTTGATGTGAGCAGAAGGCATGTTAAATAAACAACGCTGGTCTAGATGGGAAGTATAATAAAATCTATGACGCAAGAAACTTAAGAGCCAGAAGCAGCTAATATTTAAAAGGATACCAGCGTCAATAGTAAATATAAGGCCCTAATATAATGTAAAAATCACCTGTGGGCAGGATCTCTGCATCAATACAGCCAACATAGATGGGATCCCAATTGTCTAGAGAAACATGAAGTTAGGAATGATTGCATGTAGAATTGAACCAAAGACACAAAATTGATTGACGGAATGCAGAACAAATCAAAACATTCACCGCCCAGTCAAGAGATCTGGGTTAAATCCATCATTCTTTTGCTCACCATGCCACCCCAGTTTAGACCTGGACATATGCAAATAAGTCTTAACCCTGTGCCTCATGGGAACAGTCCAGCCCGAACTGTCAAGCCAGGTCCTCCCTGGACCCGAAACAAGCATCCTAGCACTGGTTTCAGGGTTTCACCCCTCTTCAGCCAGGATAGCTTGATCACAGTGGCACAGTGAGCCCAGGGCCCACGTCTGGGCATACCAGGCGCAATTAGAGCGAGAAAGTAAAAGACACAAAATAGATGGATGGAATGAACAACAAATCAAAATATTCAACCCCACTCAAGAGTCTGGGTTAAATCCATGATTCTTCTGCTCACTAAGCCACCCCAGTTTAGACCTGGCCATATAAAAATCAGTGTTGACCCTGTGCCTCATGGGAACAGTCCAGCTCGAACTGCCAAGTTTAGAGCCATATGCAAATCAGTATTGACCCTGTGCCTAATGGGAACGGTCCAGCCTGAACTGCCAAGCGAGGTCCTCCCTGGACCGGAAGCAAGCATCGTAGGACCGGTTTCGGGGTTTCACCCCTCTTCAGCCAGGATAGCTTGATTTCAGTTGCACAGTGAGCCCAGGACCCACATTTGGGCATAACTGGCGCAAATATTGCGAGAAAGCAAAAGGCACAAAATTGATGAACAGAATGCAGAGCAAATCAAAACATTCACCCCCAGTCAAGAGATCTGGGTTAAACCCATCATTATTTTCCTCACCATGCCACCCCAGTTTAGACCTGGCCATATGCAAGTCAGTCTTGACCCTGTGCCTCATGGGAACAGTCCATCCCGAACTGCCAAGCCAGGTCCAACCTGGACCTGAAACAAGCATCCTACGATCGGGTTCGGGGTTTCACCCCTCTTCAGCCAGAATAGCTTAATTCCAGTAGCACAGTGAGCCCAGGACCCATGTCTGGGAATACCTGGCGCAATTATTGCGAGAAAGCAAAAGACACAAAATAGATGAATGGAATGCAGGACAAATCAAAACATTCACCCCCAGTCAAGAGAGCTGGGTTAAACCCATCATTCTTTTGCTCACCATGCCACCCCAGTTTAGACCTGGCCATATGCAAATCAGTCTTGACCCTGTGCCCCATGGGAACAGTCCAGCCCGAACTGCCAAGCCATGTCCAACCTGGACCTGAAACAAGCATCCTAGGACCGATTTCGGGGTTTCACCCCTCTTCAGCCAGGATAGCTTGATCGCAGTGGCACAGGGAGCCCAGGGCCCACGTCTGGGCATACCTGGCGCAATAAGAGCGAGAAAGTAAAAGACACAAAATAGATGGATGGAATGAACAACAAATCAAAATATTCAACCCCACTCGAGAGATCTGGGTTAAATCCATGATTCTTTTGCTCACTAAGCCACCCCAGTTTAGACCTGGCCATATAAAAATCAGTGGTGACCCTGTGCCTCATGTGAACAGTTCAGCCCGAACTGCCAAGTTTAGAGCCATATGCAAACCAGTATTGACCCTGTGCCTATTGGGAACGGTCCAGCCTGAACTGCCAAGCCAGGTCCTCCCTGGACCGTAAGCAAGCATTGTAGGACCGGTTTTGGGGTTTCACCCCTCTTCAGCCAGGATAGCTTGATTTCAGTGGCACAGTGAGCCCAGGACCCACATCTGGGCATAACTGGCGCAATTATTGCGAGAAAGCAAAAGACACAAAATTGATGAACAGAATGCAGAACAAATCAAAACATTCCCCCCCAGTCAAGAGATCTGGGTTAAACCCATCATTCTTTTCCTCACCATGCCACCCCAGTTTAGACCTGGCCACATGCAAGTCAGTCTTGACCATGTGCCTAATGGGAACAGTCCATCCCGAACTGACAAGCCAGGTCCAACCTGGACCTGAAACAAGCATCCTACGACCGGGTTCGGGGTTTCACCCCTCTTCAGCCAGAATAGCTTAATTCCAGTAGCACAGTGAGCGCAGGACCAATGTCTGGGAATACCTGGCGCAATTATTGCGAGAAAGCAAAAGACACAAAATTGATGAATGGAATGCAGGACAAATCAAAACATTCACCCCCAGTCAAGAGAGCTGGGTTAAACCCATCATTCTTTTGCTCACCATGCTACCCCAGTTTAGACCTGGCCATATGCAAATCAGTCTTGACCCTGTGCCCCATGGGAACAGTCCAGCCCGAACTGCCAAGCCATGTCCAACCTGGACCTGAAACAAGCATCCTAGGATCGATTTCGGGGTTTCACCCCTCTTCAGCCAGGATAGCTTGATCGCAGTGGCACAGGGAGCCCAGGGCCCACGTCTGGGCATACCTGGCGCAATTAGAGCGAGAAAGTAAAAGACACAAAATATATGGATGGAATGAACAACAAATCAAAATATTCAACCCCACTCAAGAGATCTGGGTTAAATCCATGATTCTTTTGCTCACTAAGCCACCCCAGTTTAGACCTGGCCATATAAAAATCAGTGTTGACCCTGTGCCTCATGGGAACAGTCCAGCCCGAACTGTCAAGTTTAGAGCCATATGCAAATCAGTATTGACCCTGTGCCTATTGGGAACGGTCCAGCCTGAACTGCCAAGCCAGGTCCTCCCTGCACCGGAAGCAAGCATCGTAGGACCGGTTTCGGGGTTTCACCCCTCTTCAGCCAGGATAGCTTGATTTCAGTGGCACAGTGAGCCCACGACCCACATCTGGGCATAACTGGCGCAATTATTGCGAGAAAGCAAAAGACACAAAATTGATGAACAGAATGCAGAACAAATCAAAACATTCACCCCCAGTCAAGAGATCTGGGTTAAACCCATCATTCTTTTCCTCACCATGCCACCCCAGTTTAGACCTGGCCATATGCAAGTCAGTCTTGACCCTGTGCCTCATGGGAACAGTCCATCCCAAACTGACAAGCCAGGTCCAACCCGGACCTGAAACAAGCATCCTACGACCGGGTTCGGGGTTTCACCCCTCTTCAGCCAGAATAGCTTAATTCCAGTAGCACAGTGAGCCCAGGACATACGTCTGGGAATACCTGGCGCAATTATTGCGAGAAAGCAAAAGACACAAAATTGATGAATGGAATGCAGGACAAATCAAAACATTCACCCCCAGTCAGGAGATCTGGGTTAAACCCATCATTCTTTTGCTCACCATGCCACCCCAGTTTATACCTGGCCATATGCAAATCAGTCTTGACCCTGTGCCTCATGGGAACAGTCCAGCCCGAACTGCCAAGCCATGTCCAACCTGGACCTGAAACAAGCATCCTAGTACCGGTTTCGGGATTTCACCCCTCTTCAGCCAGGATAGCTTGATCGCAGTTGCACAGTGAGCCCAGGGCCCACGTCTGGGCATACCTGGCGCAATAAGAGCGAGAAAGTAAAAGACACAAAATAGATGGATGGAATGAACAACAAATCAAAATATTCAACCCCACTCGAGAGATCTGCGTTAAATCCATGATTCTTTTGCTCACTAAGCCACCCCAGTTTAGACCTGGCCATATAAAAATCAGTGGTGACCCTGTGCCTCATGTGAACAGTTCAGCCCGAACTGCCAAGTTTAGAGCCATATGCAAATCAGTATTGACCCTGTGCCTATTGGGAACGGTCCAGCCTGAACTGCCAAGCCAGGTCCTCCCTGGACCGTAAGCAAGCATTGTAGGACCGGTTTTGGGGTTTCACCCCTCTTCAGCCAGGATAGCTTGATTTCAGTGGCACAGTGAGCCCAGGACCCACATCTGGGCATAACTGGCGCAATTATTGCGAGAAAGCAAAAGACACAAAATTGATGAACAGAATGCAGAACAAATCAAAACATTCCCCCCAGTCAAGAGATCTGGGTTAAACCCATCATTCTTTTCCTCACCATGCCACCCCAGTTTAGACCTGGCCATATGCAAGTCAGTCTTGACCCTGTGCCTAATGGGAACAGTCCATCCCGAACTGACAAGCCAGGTCCAACCTGGACCTGAAACAAGCATCCTACGACCGGGTTCGGGGTTTCACCCCTCTTCAGCCAGAATAGCTTAATTCCAGTAGCACAGTGAGCGCAGGACCAATGTCTGGGAATACCTGGCGCAATTATTGCGAGAAAGCAAAAGACACAAAATTGATGAATGGAATGCAGAACAAATCAAAACATTCACCCCCAGTCAAGAGATCTGGGTTAAACCCATCATTCTTTTGCTCACCATGCCACCCCAGTTTAGACCTGGCCACATGCAAATCAGTCTTGACCCTGTGCCTCAAGGGAACAGTCCAGCCCGAACTGCCAAGCCATGTCCAACCTGGACCTGAAACAAGCATCCTAGGACCGGTTTCGGGGTTTCACCCCTCTTCAGACAGGATAGCTTGATTCCATTGGCACAGTGAGCCCAGGACCCACGTTTGGGCATACCTGGAGCAATTAGAGCGAGAAAGCAAAAGACACAAAATTGATGGACGGAATCGCAAGACAAATCAAAACATTCACCCCCAGTCAAGAGATCTGGGTTAAATCCATCATTCTTTTGCTCACCATGCCGCCCCAGTTTAGACCTGGCCATAAGCAAATCATTATTGACCCTGTGCCTATTGGGAACAGTCCAGCCCGAACTGCCAAGCCAGGTCCTCCCTGGATCGGAAGCAAACATCCTAGGACCGGTTTCGGGGTCTCACCCCTATTCAGCCAGGATAGCTTGATTCCGGTGGCACAGTGAGCCCAGGACCCACGTCTGGGCATACCTGGCGCAATTATAGCGAGAAAGCAAAAGACCCAAAATGATGGATGGAATGCAGAACAAATCAAAACATTCACCCCCAGTCAAGAGATCTGGGTTAAATCCATCATTCTTTTGCTCACCATGCCACCCCAGTTCAGACCTGCCCATTTGCAAATCAGTGTTGACCCTGTGCCTCATGGGAACAGTCGAGCCCGAACTGCCAAGCCAGGTCCTCCCTGGACCGGAAACAAGCATCCTAGAATTGGTTTTGGGGTTTCACCCCTCTTCAGCCAGAACAGCTTAATTCCAGTAGCACAGTGAGCCCAGGACCCTCGTCTGAGAATACCTTGCGCACTTAGAGCGAGAAAGCAAAATACACAAAATTGATGGACGGAATGCAGAACAAATCAAAACTTTCATCCCCAGTAAAGACATCTGGGTTAAATCAATCATTCTTTTGCTCAACATGCAACCCCAGTTTAGACCTGGCCATATGCAAATCAGTGTTGACCCTCTGCCTCATGGGAACAGTCCAGCCCGAACTGCAAAGCCAGGTCCTCCCTGGACCGGAAACAAGCATCCTAGGACCGGTTTCAGGATGTTACCCCTCTTCAGCCAGGATAGGTTGATTCCAGTGGCACAGTGAGCCCAGGAACCACGTTTGGACATACCTGGCGCAATTAGAGCGAGAAAGCAAATGACACAAAATTGATGGACGGAATGCAAAACAAATCAAAATATTCACCCCCAGTCAAGAGATCTGGGTTAAATACATCATTCTTTTGCTCACCATGCCGCCCCAGTTTAGACCTGGCCATGTGCAAATCAATATTGACCCTGTGCCTATTGGGAACAGTCAAGCCCGAACTGCCAAGCCAGGTCCTCCATGGACGGGATACAAGCATCCTTGGACTGGTTTCGGGGTTTTCACCCCTCTTCAGCCAGGATAGCTTGATTCCAGTGGCATGGAGAGCACGGGACCCACGTATAGGCATACCCGTCCCACTCGGGGTGACAAATGCAGAAACAATAGTTGATGGACAGAATGCAGAACAATGTCATACATTCACAGAACTACAGAGATCTGGGCCTAAATCCATCGTTGTTTTGCTCACCATGCCATTCCAGTTTGAACCTAGCCATATGCAAAATAGTCTTGACCCTGTGCCTCTTGGGAACAGTCCAGCCCGAACTGCCAAACCAGGTCCTCCTTGACTGGAAATAAGCATCCTAGGACCGGTTTTGGGGTTTCACCACTCTTCAGCCAAGATAGCTTGATTTCGATGGCATGGAGACCACTGGACCCACGTCTGGGCATACCTGTCTCACTCAGGGTGACGAATGCAAAAACAACAGTTGATGGACAGAATGCAGAACAATGTCATACATTCACCCCAGTACAGAGATCTGGGCCTAAATCCATCGTTGTTTTGCTCACTATGCCATTCCAGTTTGAACCAAGCTATATGCAAAATAGTTTTGATCCTGTGCTTCATGGGAACAGTCCAGCCCGAACTGCCAAGCCAGGTCCTCCCTTGACTGGAAACAAGAATCCTCGGACTGGTTAATGGTTTTCACCCCTCTTCAGCCAGGATAGCTTGATTCCAGTGGCATGGAGAGCACGGGACCCACGTATAGGCATACCCGTCCCACTCGGAGTGACAAATGCAGAAACAATAGTTGATGGACCGAATGCAGAACAATGTCATACATTCACCGCACTACAGAGATCTGGGCCTAAATCCATAGTTGTTTTGCTCACCATGCCATTCCAGTTTGAACCTAGCCATATGCAAAAAAGTCTTGACCCTGTGCCTCATGGGAACAGTCCTGCCCGAACTGCCAAGCCAGGTCCTCCTTGACTGAAAACAAGCATCCTAGGACCTGTTAAGGAGATTCACCCCTCTTCAGCCAGGATAGTTCGATTCCAGTGGCATGGAGAGCATGGGACCCACGTCTGGGCATACTCCTCCCACTCGGGTGAGAAATTCAAAAACAACAGTTGATGGAGAGAATGCAGAACAATGTCATACATTCACCCCAGTACAGAGATCTGGCCCTAAATCCATCGTTGTTTTGCTCACCATGCCATTCCAGTTTGAACATAGCCATATGCAAAATAGTCTTGACCCAGTGCCTCATGGGAACAGTCCAGCCCGAACTGCCAAACCAGGTACTCCTTGACTGGAAATAAGCATCCTAGGACCGGTTTTGGGGTTTCACCCGTCTTTCGCCAAGATAGCTTGATTCCAGTGATATGGAGAGCACTTGACCCACGTCTGGGCATACCCGTCCCACTCGGGGTGACAAATGCAAAAACAACAGTTGATGGACAGAATGCAGAACAATGTCATACATTCACCCCACTACAGAGATCTGGGCCTAAATCCATCGTTTTTTTGCCCACCATGCCATTCCAGTTTGAACCTAGCCATATGCAAATCAGTCTTGACCCTGTGCCTCATGGGAACAGTCCAGCCCGAACTGCCAAGCCAGGTCCAACCTGGACCGGAAACAAGCATCCTAGGACGGGTTTTGCGGTGTCACCCCTCTTCAGCCAGGATAGCTTGATTCCAGTGGCACAGTGAGCCCAGGAGCCATGTTTGGGCATACCTGGCTCAATTAGAGCGAGAAAGCAATTGACACAAAATTGATGAACGGAATGCAGAACAAATCAAAACATTCACCCCCAGTCAAGAGATCTGGGTTAAATCCATCATTCATTTGCTCACCATGCCACCCCAGTTTAGAACTGGCCATATGCAAATCAGTCTTGACCCTGTGCCTCATGGGAACAGTCCAGCCCGAACAGTCAAGCCAGGTCGTCCCTGGACTGGAAACAAGCATCCTAGGACCGGTTAAGGGGTTTCACCCCTCCTCAGCCAAGATAGCTTCATTCCAGTGGCATTGAGAGCAAAGGACCCACGTCTGGGCATACCCGTCCCACTCGGGGTGACAAATGCAAAAACAACAGTTGATGGACAGTGTTAGAAATGGGATTTCTAGTTGGCTAGGGCTTGCGCCAAAGCCAGACGGAAACCACCACTCTAGTCAGGGCTGGGGAGTTACACGCCAAAGATAACCCCTGCTCACCCCCTTGGTAGCTTGGCACGAGCAGTCAGGCTTATCTCTGAGGCGATGTGTAAAGCGTTTGCGCGCTCACCCAGCAACAACACCCAAGGCCCACCACGAAGGAAACTCCAGACAAGGTATTATATAAAAATAACCTTTGTATTATACCACAACACATTAGATAAAAACACACACTTTACAATGTGCCAACAAGCACGGGCAGAATTTACAAGGGATTATATGTACAGGGGACAGGGCCACATGGACCACTGTCAGGAATTAGCACTTTGTAGAAATTAGCACATAGGACATAGGAATAAAATTACTGTAGCACAAAATAACATATATAGCACACAACCAGTAACTACTGGCGCAATAATGACCTCAGCGTCATCACACTAGCATCAGGTATACAACCTATCCTGCATCTATCACAGGGGCATAAACACATTATGCAATCTCTTGTTAGTCTAACGCCTTAGACCTAACCACCTAGGTATAACTATACTAGGGGCGCACATCGCACAGGGAAGTACATTCTCCCTACCATCAACCTAAGCAGGTAAAACAACCTTCTAGGCAGAAATAACCACATTTAGAGGTATAAGACACAGGGTGCGCAAAACATGCTATATACAGTACATTTCCTAGCACCAAAAGCATGAACACAGGGTGCGCCAAACATACTACACAGTACATTTCCTAGCACCAAAATCACATCAGAGTCCAGGTTGCGCCAGAACCTAAACGTAGCAGCTGCCCACTACTTGCTGGGCAGCTGGGGACAAGCACGGGCCTAAACGCTGCAGCTGGCACTAAGTGCTGCGCAGCTGGGGAAGGCACATAGTAGGCAGGGGCTTTCACTAGCCCCTGAAACAATATCCAGTACGTTGGAGCCACCTAGGCTCGAAAATGACATGTCCCCATGGAGCGCACGGGCTCCTAAAATAATGGTGGTCCAATATAGAAAAGGGGCTTGCCCCAAAGTACTTTGGAGCGCACTGGTGCTCTCCGGGCAAACAATGCTGGGTTGGAGCCTCTCTGGCTCAAGACAATTCTGCCCCCACATCGCTAGAGCCACCCGGGGCTCTCAAAATACAATACGGACCATGCCCCCATACGTTGGAGCCTCGTGGCTCAAGACATCAATCGTTGGAGCGGCCCACTGCCATGCGGGGCCGCTCTGACCCTGCCTCCCCCCATCTGGACTCGCTCAGATCACTCACCGGCTGGGGGGGGGCGGCTTCTTCTTCTCCGGTCTATGGCGATCTCTGGCTCCGCCCAGTCCCTCTTCTGGGACCGGGACTTTCCTCCTCGGCGGCCGCCACCTCGGGGCTCTTCCTCGCTCAGGGGAGCCCCGCATCTCACCCGGTGCCGGAAAACTTTCTCGCGGGGCTTCCCTTCCGTCCTGGAAGCCCCGCACATGACGTCCCAGCCCTGCCTGTCTTCCGGGTCGCGCTGGGCAGCGACCCGGAAGAGACTCGATGTGCGGCTCGGCCGCGGCGGTGATCCCTCTATGGCAGAGAACGCGGGGTGGGCACCAGCTGCGAAATACACTCACAACGCGGCCCCGTAGATCTGCCCAAACATCGGAACAAAGCGGGGTAGGCTCCCGCCATCACAGGCAATACAATGCGGGGTGGGCACCCGCCACGTGAACAACGGAAGCGGGGTGGACCCGCAAATCAAGCCATGAGCTGGGTGAGCACCCGAAATAATATAACATAAGCGGGGTGGCACCCGCAATTAAGGCATCATGGGGGGAATCCTCACGATGGGGATTCCCTCACCCAGGGTGGCAGCACAGCGCTGCGCAGCCCCCAGGCTCTCCTACTTTGGGGGTAAAGTAAGTTAAAGCGCTCCTAGTGCGCAGAAAAGGCTGCATGAAGTCTTTGGCAAAGTCAAAGGGGAGAAAACGGTCCCAGATGTCCTGGCATAAAGAAATGGAGCAGCAAAGCTCCCAGCAAAGAGGCCTTTAGAAAGTAAGGGGCAATGGCAAAAAGAATGGTCCCAGAAGTCCTCCGGCGTCCAGGGCATCCAGGGGCTGGGCAGGGCCCAGGGAGGCAAGCCTTCCCCTGGGCCCCAGCAGCAGCACGCCCCTGGCAGATTCAAGTACAGAACGAGAACATTTTGTAAGGGGACACAGCCCCTTTTTATACACAGGTTCCTTTGTCTGGGTTCAGGGTGAGGGGGAGAACCAGCCGCAGCTGGTTGGGGAGCACCCTTGATGTGCTCAGCCCCTCACTCTATTCACTGGCAGGGCTAGGGTCGTCAGTCGCACCACAGGGGGCGGAGCCAGCATTGTGTGGGGAAAGCCCTGCCCTATTCAGGACCCAGGTGTACTCCTCCCACCCATCTAGCTGCTGATCTCCCTATTCACCACCGGGTGACTCCTGACTCTGGGGAATCCCTAGCCCGTCATATGACCTCAGCCAGCCAATCACGCGACAAGGCACACATTTTACACTGCACACCGAAGTGCCCACTTCTAGAAGTGGCACTTCCATACTAGCTACACGCACGCCGCACGCATCATTGCGCAGCATTTAACCACACGAACCTGTACATACCAGACTCGACCATGCACACCCCACGCATCAGGAACTACCAGGGACGCATACATTCCCCATGCATTCCTATGGGAGGGCAGGCCTATCTCACCACATGCACTCAGAGTGCGCACGCACTTTACCCTGGGACCCAGGGAAAGTGCGCAGGAACCACAAACCCCTGTCACCAAGTCACCAATAAAAGCAAAAAGTTTCAGGGGTGAACTTGCCAGAAGGGCCAAGTCCAACACAACCCCCTTCCAGCCAAAACGCAGGGCAGACCAATCACCACCGTGATGGACTTCCCTGCTTGGGGCGATAGAACACGGACGCAGGCCCGCACTGAAGGGATACTCTCCGGTTCTACGCCATTCTCAATTCACATGGTTCCATCGGGAAAAAAAAAAAACGAAAAGAACTCAGGCCCAACTAGGCTACCCCACTGGTACTACCTAGTTGTCCACGGCCAGGACCAGGCCCTAGGCCACCCAGATACCACTGGTCCTTGCCGAACCCAGAGTGGGGGGTAGTAACCCCTGGCATACAAGCCATTCTCCACTCTCCCTCTCAGTGTAGTTCCCAACTACCACTGATCCTTCAACCTAGGGTCCGCACCCTCAGGCTGACCAGAGGTCATGGGCAAGAATGCCCCACCCTACCTCTACTTCTGGGGTTCCGCACCCTCCCAGGGAAGCACCCACCAGAACACAACTCTCCCACCAGTTCAGGACCTCTCGCCACCAACTGGTCTACCACCTGGGATCCAAGTTCGCCGGCTGCACCGGGGTCAGAGGCGAGGCCGCCCTCCCTCTGCACCCCCTTCCAGAGTTCCGCACCCTCCCAACTGGAGTGGTACCCCTAGAAGGCAAACCGGCGAGGACACTGACTACAGTCGTCCTTACGTCCAGATCCAGAAACACCGGCTACTGGCTCCCCAACCGAGGGACGTACCCTTTGGTCAGATGCCTGGCGGACCAGGACTTCCTAAGGGTGACACATACCTAGCTTGTCGTGTGACAGTCTGCCTGGCGCAGAGCTCACGACCTCCTGTCCCTCTGACAGTGCGTGAAGATGCCCCAGCAACCTGGCGCAGAGCTCACGACCTCCTGTTCCTCCGACAGCGCGTGAAGATGCCCCAGGACAGAAGTGGCGTCACCATGGTTACTCATTGGTGGCTCAGCCCATCTGGCCGGCCCCCTGACCCACTGGTTCCCACTGGGGACCTCTCCCCCTCTCACCCCTCACAACTGTACCCCACCTGCTATCAGGGGGGTATCACCTCACAATTGCCCGGAGAACCAGGACTTCCTGGGAGTACATATACCCTCCCGAGGGTGACACATACCTAGCGTGTCGTGTGACAGTCTGCCTGGCGCAGAGCTCACGACCTCCTGTCCCTCTGACAGTGCGTGAAGATGCCCCAGGACAGAAGTGGCGACACCACGGTCACTCAGTGGCGACTCAGCCCTCCTGGCTGGTCCCTGACCTACTGGTTCCCACTGGGGAATCCCTCCCCCTCTCACCCCTCACTCTGGACTTCCGCACCCTCCCAACTGGAGCGGTACCGCCAGACACCAGGACTACTGGAGCTCTGATTACAGACACTCCACGTCCTCTAGACACTGGGAGATCCTCCTCAAATGACCTATTGGTACAGCCTAGGCCCCCGACCTGATGTTCCCTAAAGAAACCATCCAGTCCCTGACACTGGGTTTCGGGCACCTGGAGACACGCAGTCCCACCCACTCCTTCTCCGCAGAGACAGGACGTGAGCCCCTACACCGAGACCAAGCTGGGCTACTCTGAACCTCTTCCACCACGCTGGGCTGGAAGACACCTCAGCCACTACTTTTGGAATCACTCCCCAATACAAGTTCCCTATCCCAGAGAACTCACACCCAATCAACCAGCAAGCTCCTTATTTCAGAGAACTCACACCATTCATCCACATACACACACCCCCAGACTAGTAAGACAGTTTCTACCGCCCCTGATTTCTCAACCTGACCACCACGTGACACAGGTACTATTACTCTGGGAACTGGGAATGGGACATTCACATTCATCCAGCGCATTACACATTCATCCCCACCCCTCCAAAGACTGGTAAGACAGTTTCTACCACCCCTGATATCCCACCGCTGCCACCAATGTTAGAAATGGGATTTCTGGTTGGCTAGGGCTTGCGCCAAAGCCAGACAGAAACCACCACTCTAGTCAGGGCTGGGGAGTTACACGCCAAAGATAACCCCTGCTCACCCCCTTGGTAGCTTGGCACGAGCAGTCAGGCTTATCTCTGAGGCGATGTGTAAAGCGTTTGCGCGCGCACCCAGCAACAACACCCAAGGCCCACCACAAAGGAAACTCCACACAAGGTATTATATAAAAATAACCTTTGTATTATACCACAACACATTAGATAAAAACACACACTTTACAATGTGCCAACAGGCACGGGCAGAATTTACAAGGGATTATATGTACAGTTGACAGGGCCACATGGACCACTGTCAGGAATTAGCACTTTGTAGAAATTAGCACATAGGACATAGGAATAAAATTACTGTAGCACAAAATAACATATATAGCACACAACCAGTAACTACTGGCGCAATAATGACCTCAGCGTCATCACACTAGCATCAGGTGTAAAACCTATCCTGCATCTATCACAGGGGCATAAACACATTATGCAATCTCTTGTTAGTCTAACGCCTTAGACCTAACCACCTAGGTTTAACTATACTAGGGGCGCACATCGCACAGGGAAGTACATTCTCCCTACCATCAACCTAAGCAGGTAAAACAACCTTCTAGGCAGAAATAACCACATTTAGAGGTATAAGACACAGGGTGCGCAAAACATGCTATATACAGTACATTTCCTAGCACCAAAAGCATGAACACAGTGTGTGCCAAACATACTACACAGTACATTTCCTAGCACCAAAATCACATCAGAGTCCAGGTTGCGCCAGAACCTAAATGTAGCAGCTGCCCACTACTTGCTGGGCAGCTGGGGACAAGCACGGGGCCTAAACGCTGCAGCTGGCACTAAGTGCTGCGCAGCTGGGGAAGGCACATAGTAGGCAGGGGCTCTCACTAGCCCCTGAAACAATATCCAGAACGTTGGAGCCACCTAGGCTCGAAAATGACATGTCCCCATGGAGCGCACGGGCTCCTAAAATAATGGTGGTCCAATATAGAAAAGGGGCTTGCCCCAAAGTACTTTGGAGCGCACTGGCGCTCTCCGGGCAAACAATGCTGGGTTGGAGCCTCTCTGGCTCAAGACAATTCTGCCCCCACATTGCTAGAGCCACCCGGGGCTCTAAAAATACAATACGGACCATGCCCCCATACGTTGGAGCCTCGTGGCTCAAGACATCAATCGTTGGAGCGGCCCACTGCCATGCGGGGCCGCTCTGACCCTGCCTCCCCCATCCGGACTCGCTCAGATCACTCACCGGCTGGGGGGGGCAGCTTCTTCTTCTCCGGTCTATGGCGATCTCTGGCTCTGCCCGGTCCCTCTTCTGGGACCGGGACTTTCCTCCTCGGCGGCCGCCACCTCGGGGCTCTCCCTCGCTCAGGGGAGCCCCGCATCTTACCCGGTGCCGGAAAACTTTCTCGCGGGGCTTCCCTTCCATCCTGGAAGCCCCGCCCATGACGTCCCAGCCCTGCCTGTCTTCCGGGTCGCACTGGGCAGCGACCCGGAAGAGACTCGATGTGCGGCTCGGCCGCGGCGGTGATCCCTCTAAGGCGGAGAACGCGGGGTGGGCACCAGCTGCGAAATACACTCACAACGCGGCCCCGTAGATCCGCCCAAACATCGGAACAAAGCGGGGTAGGCTCCCGCCATCACAGGCAATACAATGCGGGGTGGGCACCCGCCACGTGAACAACGGAAGCGGGGTGGACCCGCAAATCAAGCCATGAGCGGGGTGGGCACCCGAAATATTATAACATGAGCGGGGTGGCACCCGCAATTAAGGCATCATGGGGGGAATCCTCACGATGGGGATTCCCTCACCCAGGGTGGCAGCACAGTGCTGCGCAGCCCCCAGGCTCTCCTCCTTTGGGGGGAAAGTAAGTTAAAGCGCTCCTAGTGCGCAGAAAAGGCTGCATGAAGTCTTTGGCAAAGTCAAAGGGGAGAAAACGGTCCCAGATGTCCTGGCATAAAGAAATGGAGCAGCAAAGCTCCCAGCAAAGAGGCCTTTAGAAAGTAAGGGGCAATGGCAAAAAGAATGGTCCCAGAAGTCCTCCGGCGTCCAGGGCATCCAGGGGCTGGGCAGGGCCCAGGGAGGCAAGCCTTCCCCTGGGCCCCAGCAGCAGCACGCCCCTGGCAGATTCAAGTACAGAACGAGAACATTTTGTAGGGGGACACAGCCCCTTTTTATACACAGGTTCCTTTGTCTGGGTTCAGGGTGAGGGGGAGAACCAGTCGCAGCTGGTTGGGGAGCACCATTGATGTGCTCAGCCCCTCACTCCATTCACTGGCAGGGCTAGGGTCGTCAGTCGCACCACAGGGGGCGGAGCCAGCATTGTGTGGTTAAAGCCCTGCCCTATTCAGGACCCAGGTGTACTCCTCCCACCCATCTAGCTGCTGATCTCCCTATTCACCACCGGGTGACTCCTCCTGACTCTGGGGAATCCCTAGCCCGTCACATGACCTCAGCCAGCCAATCACGCGACAAGGCACACATTTTACACTGCACACCGAAGTGCCCACTTCTAGAAGTGGCACTTCCATACTAGCTACACGCACGCCGCACGCATCATTGCACAGCATTTAACCACACGAACCTGTACATACCAGACTCGACCATGCACACCCCACGCATCAGGAACTACCAGGGACGCATACATTCCCCATGCATTCCTATGGGAGGGCAGGCCTATCTCACCACATGCACTCAGAGTGCGCACGCACTTTACCCTGGGACCCAGGGAAAGTGCGCAGGAACCACAAACCACTATCACCAAGTCACCAATAAAAGCAAAAAGTTTCAGGGGTGAACTTGCCAGAAGGGCCAAGTCCAACAGACAGAATGCAGAACAGTGTCATACATTCACCCCACTAAAGAGATCTAGGCCTAAATCGATCGTATTTTTGCTCACCATGTCATTCCAGTTTGAACCTTGCCATATGCAAAATAGTCTTGACCGCGTGCCTCTTGGGAGCAGTCCAGCCCGAACTGCCAAGCGAGCTCCTGCCTTGACTAGAAACAAGCATCCTAGGACCGGTTAAGGGGTTTCACCCCTCTTCAGCCAGGATAGCTTGGATCCAGAGGCATGGAGAGCACGGGACCCACTTCTGGGCATACTCTTCCCACTCGGGGTGAGAAATGCAAAAACAACAGTTGATGGACAGAATGCAGAACAATGTCATACATTCACCCCAGTACAGAGATCTGGGCCTAAATCCATCGTTTTTTTGCTCACCATGCCATTCCAGTTTGAACCTAGTCATATGCAAATCAGTATCGACACTGTGCCTCATGGGAACAGTCCAGCCCGAACTGCCAAGCCAGGTCCTCCCTGGACTGGAAACAAGCATCCTAGACCGGTTTGGGAATGTCACCCCTCTTCAGCAAGTATAGCTTGATACCAGTGGCATGGAGAGCACAGGACCCACGTCTGGGCATAGCCGTCCCACTCGGGGTGACAAATACAAAAACAACAGTTGATGAACAGAATGCAGAACAATGTCATACATTCACCCCAGTACAGAGATCTGGGCCTAAATCCATCATTTTTTTGCTCACCATGCGATTACAGTTTGAACCTAGCCATATGCAATTTAGTCTTGACCCTGTGCCTCATGGGAACAGTCCAGCCCAAACTGTCAAGCCAGGTCATCCATGGACTGGATACAAGCATCCTTGGACTGGTTTCGGGGTTTTCACCCCTCTTCAGCCAGGATAGCTTGATTCCAGTGGCATGGAGAGCACGGGACCCACGTATAGGCATACCCGTCCCACTCGGGGTGACAAATGCAGAAACAATAGTTGATGGACAGAATGCAGAACAATGTCATACATTCACCGAACTACAGAGATCTGGGCCTAAATCCATCGTTGTTTTGCTCACCATGCCATGCCAGTTTGAACCTAGCCATATGCAAAATAGTCTTGACCCTGTGCCTCTTGGGAACAGTCCAGCCCGAACTGCCAAACCAGGTCCTCCTTGACTGGAAATAAGCATCCTAGGACCGGTTTTGGGGTTTCACCCCTCTTCAGCCAAGATAGCTTGATTCCAGTGAAATGGAGAGCACTTGACCCACGTCTGGGCATACCCGTCCCACTCGGGGTGACAAATGCAAAAAAAACAGTTGATGGACCGAATGCAGAACAATGTCATACATTCACCCCACTACAGAGATCTGGGCCTAAATCCATCGTTGTTTTGCTCACCATGCCATTCCAGTTTGTAACCTAGCCATATGCAAATCAGTCTTGACCCTGTGCCTCATGGGAACAGTCCAGCCTGAACTGCCAAGCCAGGTTCAACCTGGACCGGAAACAAGCATCCTAGGACGGGTTTCGGGGTGTCACCCCTCTTCAGCCAAGATAGCTTGATTTCAGTGGCACAGTGAGCCCAGGAGCCACGTCTGGGCATACCTGGCTCAATTAGAGCAAGAAAGCAATTGACACAAAATTGATGGAAGGAATGCAGAACAAATCAAAACATTCACCCCCAGTCAAGAGATCTGGGTTAAATCCATCATTCATTTGCTCACCATGCCACCCCAGTTTAGAACTGGCCATATGCAAATCAGTCTTGACCCTGTGCCTCATGGGAACAGTCCAGCCCGAACCGTCAAGCCAGGTCGTCCTTGGACTGGAAACAAGCATCCTAGGAGCGGTTAAGGGGTTTCACCCCTCCTCAGCCAAGATAGCTTCATTCCAGTGGCATTGAGAGCTAAGGATCCACGTCTGGGCATACCCGTCCCACTCGGGGTAACAAATGCAAAAACAACAGTTGATGGACAGAATGCAGAACAATGTCATACATTCACCCCGGTACAGAGATCTGGGCCTAATTCCATCATTATTTTTGCTTACCATGCCATTCCAGTTTGAAACTAGCCATATACAAATCAGACTTGACCCTGTGCCTCATGAGAACAGTCCAGCCCGAACTGCCAAGCTAGGTCCTCTTTGGACTGGAAACAAGCATCCTAAGACCGGTTTGGGGAATTTACCCCTCTTCAGCAAGTACAGCTTGATTCCATTGGCATGGAGAGCACGGAACCCACATCTGGGCATACCCGTCCCACTCCGGGGAACAAATGCAAAAACAACAGTTGATGGAGAGAATGCAGAACAATGTCATACATTCACCCAAGTACAGAGATCTGAGCCTAAATCCATCGCTTTTTTGTACCATGCCATTCCAGTTAGAACCTAGCCATATGCAAATCAGTTTTGACCCTGTGGCTCATGGGAAAAGTCCAGCCGAACTGCCAAGCCAGGTCCTTCCTGGACTGGAAACAAGCATCCTAGGACCGGTTTCGGGGATTCAGCTCTGATAGCTTTATTCGAGTGGCATGGAGAGCACGGGTCCCACATATGGGCATACCTGTCCCACTCGGGGTGAAAACTGCAAAAACAACAGTTGTTGGACAGAATGCAGAACAATGTCATACATTCACCCCATTACAGGGACCTGGGCCTAAATTCATCGTTTTTTTGCTCACCATGATATTCCAGTTTGAACATAGCCGTGTGCAAATCAGTCTTGACCCAGTGCCTCTTGGGAACAGTCTAGCCCGAACTGCCAAGCCTGGTCCTCCCTGGACTGGAAACAAGCATCCTAGAACGGGATTCATGGTTTCACCCCTCTTCAGCCAGGATAGCTTGATTCCAGTGGCATGGAGAGCCCGGGACCCACATCTGGGCGTACACGTCCCACTCGGGGTGACAAATGCGAAAACAACAGTTGATTGACAGAATGCAGAACAATGTCATACATTCACCCCAGTACAGAGATCTGGGCCTAAATCCATCGGTTTTTTGCTCATTATGCCATTTCATTGTGAACCTAGCCATATGCAAATCAGTCTTGACCGTGTGCCACATGGGAACAGTCCAGCCCGAACTGCTAAGTCAGGTCCTCCGTGGACTGGAAACAAGCATCCTAGGACCGGTTTCAGGGTTTCACCCCTCTGCAGCCAGGATAGCTTGATTCCAGTGGCATGGATAGTATGGGACCCACATCTGGGCATACCCGTCCCACTTGGAGTGACAAATGCAAAAACAACAGTTGATGGACAGAATGCAGAACAATGTCATACATTCACCCCAGCACAGAGATCTGGGCCTAATTACATCATTTGTTTGCTCACCATGCCATTCCAGTTTGAACCTAGCCATATACAAATCAGTCTTGACCCTGTGCCTCATGAGAACAATCCAGACCGAACTGCCAAGCCAGGGGTCCTCAATGGACTGGAAACAAGCATCCTAGGTCCGGTTTCGGGGTGTCACCCCTCTTCAGCAAGAAGAGCTTGATTCCAGTGGCATGGAGAGCACAGGACCCACGTCTGGGCATACCTGTCCCACTCGTTTGACAAATGCAAAAACAATAGTTGATGGACAGAATGCAGAACAATGTCAGACATTCACCCCAGTACAGAGATCTGGGCCTAAATCCATCATTTTTCTGCTCACCATGCAATTCCAGTTTGAACCTAGCCATATGCAATTCAGTCTTGACCCTGTGCCTCATGGGAACAGTCCAGCCCAAACTGTCAAGCCAGGTCCTCCATGGACTGGATACAAGCATCCTTGGACTGGTTTCGGGGTTTTCACCCCTCTTCAGCCAGGATAGCTTGATTCCAGTGGCATGGAGAGCACGGGACCCACGTATAGGCATACCCGTCCCACTCCGGGTGACAAATGCAGAAACAACAGTTGATGGACAGAATGCAGAACAATATCATACATTCACAGAACTACAGAGATCTGGGCCTAAATCCATCGTTGTTTTGCTCACCATGCCATTCCAGTTTGAACCTAGCCATATGCAAAATAGTCTTGACCCTGTGCCTCTTGGGAACAGTCCAGCCCGAACTGCCAAACCAGGTCCTCCTTGACTGGAAATAAGCATCCTAGGACCGGTTTTGGGGTTTCACCCCCCTTCAGCCAAGATAGCTTGATTTCGATGGCATGGAGACCACTGGACCCACGTCTGGGCATACCTGTCTCACTCAGGGTGACGAATGCAAAAACAACAGTTGATGGACAGAATGCAGAACAATGTCATACATTCACCCCAGTACAGAGATCTGGGCCTAAATCCATCGTTGTTTTGCTCACTATGCCATTCCAGTTTGAACCAAGCTATATGCAAAATAGTTTTGATCCTGTGCCTCATGGGAACAGTCCAGCACGAACTGCCAAGCCAGGTCCTCCCTTGACTGGAAACAAGAATCCTCAGACTGGTTAATGGTTTTCACCCCTCTTCAGCCAGGCTAGCTTCATTCCAGTGGCATGAAGACCATGGGACCCACGTATAGGAATACCTGTCCCACTCGGAGTGACAAATGCAGAAACAATAGTTGATGGACAGAATGCAGAACAATGTCATACATTCACCGCACTACAGAGATCTGGGACTAAATCCATAGTTGTTTTGCTCACCATGCCATTCCAGTTTGAACCTAGCCATATGCAAAATAGTCTTGACCCTGTGCCTCATGGGAACAGTCCTGCCCGAACTGCCAAGCCAGGTCCTCCTTGACTGAAAACAAGCATCCTAGGACCTGATAAGGAGTTTCACCCCTCTTCAGCCAGGATAGTTTGATTCCAGTGGCATGGAGAGCATGGGACCCACGTCTGGGCATACTCTTCCCACTCGGGGTGAGAAATGCAAAAACAACAGTTGATGGAGAGAATGCAGAACAATGTCATACATTCACCCCAGTACAGAGATCTGGGCCTAAATCCATCGTTGTTTTGCACACCATGCCATTCCAGTTTGAATCTAGCCATATGCAAAATAGTCTTGACCCAGTGCCTCATGGGAACAGTCCAGCCCGAACTGCCAAACCAGGTACTCCTTGACCGGAAATAAGCATCCTAGGACCGGTTTTGGGGTTTCACCCGTCTTTCGCCAAGATAGCTTGATTCCAGTGATATGGAGAGCACTTGACCCACGTCTGGGCATACCCGTCCCACTCGGGGTGACAAATGCAAAAACAACAGTTGATGGACAGAATGCAGAACAATGTCATACATTCACCCCACTACAGAGATCTGGGCCTAAATCCATCGTTGTTTTGCTCACCATGCCATTCCAGTTTGTAACCTAGCCATATGCAAATCAGTCTTGACCCTGTGCCTCATGGGAACAGTCCAGCCTGAACTGCCAAGCCAGGTCCAACCTGGACCGGAAACAAGCATCCTAGGACGTGTTTCGGGGTGTCACCCCTCTTCAGCCAGGATAGCTTGATTTCAGTGGCACAGTGAGCCCAGGAGCCACGTCTGGGCATACCTGGCTCAATTAGAGCAAGAAAGCAATTGACACAAAATTGATGGACGGAATGCAGAACGAATGAAAACATTCACCCCCAGTCAAGAGATCTGGGTTAAATCCATCATTCATTTGCTCACCATGCCACCCCAGTTTAGAACTGGCCATATGCAAATCAGTCTTGACCCTGTGCCTCATGGGAACAGTCCAGCCCGAACAGTCAAGCCAGGTCGTCCCTGGACTGGAAACAAGCATCCTAGGACCGGTTAAGGGGTTTCACCCCTCCTCAGCCAAGATAGCTTCATTCCAGTGGCATTGAGAGCAAAGGACCCACGTCTGGGCATACCCGTCCCACTCGGGGTGACAAATGCAAAAACAACAGTTGATGGAAAGAATGCAGAACAGTGTCATACATTCACCCCACTAAAGAGATCTAGGCCTAAATCCATCGTATTTTTGCTCACCATGTCATTCCAGTTTGAACCTTGCCATATGCAAAATAGTCTTGACCGCGTGCCTCATGGGAGCAGTCCATCCCGAACTGCCAAGCGAGCTCCTGCCTTGACTAGAAACAAGCATCCTGGGACCGGTTAAGGGGTTTCACCCCTCTTCAGCCAGGATAGCTTGGATCCAGTGGCATGGAGAGCACGGGACCCACTTCTGGGCATACTCTTCCCACTCGGGGTGAGAAATGCAAAAACAACAGTTGATGGACAGAATGCAGAACAATGTCATACATTCACCCCAGTACAGAGATCTGGGCCTAAATCCATCGTTTTTTTGCTCACCATGCCATTCCAGTTTGAACCTAGTCATATGCAAATCAGTATCGACCCTGTGCCTCATGGGAACAGTCCAGCCCGAACTGCCAAGCCATGTCCTCCCTGGACTGGAAACAAGCATCCTAGACCGGTTTGGGAATTTCACCCCTCTTCAGCAAGTACAGCTTGATACCAGTGGCATGGAGAGCACAGGACCCACGTCTGGGCATAGCCGTCCCACTCGGGGTGACAAATACAAAAACAACAGTTGATGAACAGAATGCAGAACAATGTCATACATTCACCCCAGTACAGAGATCTGGGCCTAAATCCATCATTTATTTGCTCACCATGCGATTCCAGTTTGAACCTAGCCATATGCAATTCAGTCTTGACCCTGTGCCTCATGGGAACAATCCAACCCAAACTGTCAAGCCAGGTCATCCATGGACTGGATACAAGCATCCTTGGACTGGTTTCTGGGTTTTCACCCCTCTTCAGCCAGGATAGCTTTATTCCAGTGGCATGGAGAGCACGGGACCCACGTATAGGCATACCCGTCCCACTCGGGGTGACAAATGCAGAAACAATAGTTGATGGACAGAATGCAGAACAATGTCATACCTTCACCAAACTACAGAGATCTGGGCCTAAATCCATCGTTGTTTTGCTCACCATGCCATTCCAGTTTGAACCTAGCCATATGCAAAATAGTCTTGACCCTGTGCCTCTTGGGAAGAGTCCAGCCCGAACTGCCAAACCAGGTCCTCCTTGACTGGAAATAAGCATCCTAGGACCGGTTTGGGGGTTTCACCCCTCTTCAGCCAAGATAGCTTGATTCCAGTGATATGGAGAGCACTTGACCCACGTCTGGGCATACCCGTCCCACTCGGGGTGACAAATGCAAAAAAAACAGTTGATGGACAGAATGCAGAACAATGTCATACATTCACCCCACTACAGAGATCTGGGCCTAAATCCATCATTGTTTTGCTCACCATGCCATTCCAGTTTGTAACCTAGCCATATGCAAATCAGTCTTGACCCTGTGCCTCATGGGAACAGTCCAGCCTGAACTGCCAAGCCAGGTCCAACCTGGACCGGAAACAAGCATCCTAGGACGGGTTTCGGGGTGTCACCCCTCTTCAGCCAGGATAGCTTGATTTCAGTGGCACAGTGAGCCCAGGAGCAACGTCTGGGCATACCTGGCTCAATTAGAGCAAGAAAGCAATTGACACAAAATTGATGGACGGAATGCAGAACGAATCAAAACATTCACCCCCAGTCAAGAGATCTGGGTTAAATCCATCATTCATTTGCTCACCATGCCACCCCAGTTTAGAACTGGCCATATGCAAATCAGTCTTGACCCTGTGCCTCATGGGAACAGTCCAGCCCGAACAGTCAAGCCAGGTCATCCCTGGACTGGAAACAAGCATCCTAGGAGCGGTTAAGGGGTTTCACCCCTCCTCAGCCAAGATAGCTTCATTCCAGTGGCATTGAGAGCTAAGGACCCACGTCTGGGCATACCCGTCCCACTCAGGGTAACAAATGCAAAAACAACAGTTGATGGACAGAATGCAGAACAATGTCATACATTCACCCCGGTACAGAGATCTGGGCCTAATTCCATCATTATTTTTGCTTACCATGCCATTCCAGTTTGAAACTAGCCATATACAAATCAGACTTGACCCTGTGCCTCATGAGAACAGTCCAGCCCGAACTGCCAAGCCAGTTCTTTCCTGGACTGGAAACAAGCATCCTAGCTCCGGTTTCGGGGTTTCACCCCTCTTCAACCCGGATAGATTGATTCCAGTGGCATGGAGAGCAAGGGACCCGCGTATGGGCATACCCGTCCCACTTGGGGTGACAATTGCAAAAACAACAGTTGATGGACAGAATGCAAAACAATGTCATACATTCATCCCATTACAGAGATCTGGGCCTAAATCCATCGTTTTTCTGCTCACAATGCCTCTCCAGTTTGAACCTAGCAATATGCAAATCAGTCTTGACCCTGTGCCTCATGGGTACAGTCCAGCCCGAACTGCCAACCCAGGTCCTCCCTGGACTGGAAACAAGCATCCTAGGACCGGTTTTGGGGTTTAACCCCTCTTCATCCAAGGTAGCTTAATTCCAGTGATATGAAAAGCACGGGACCCACGTCTGGGCATACCCGTCCCATTCGGGGTGACAAATGCATAAACCGTTGATGGACAGAATGCAGAACAATGTCATACATTAACCTCAGTACAGAGATCTGGGCCTAAATCCATCGTTTTTTTGCTCAACATGCCATTCCAGTTTGAACCTAGCCATATGCAAATCAGTATTGACCCTGTGCCTCATGGGAACAGTCCAGCTCGAACTGCCAAGCCAGGTCCTCTTTGGACTGGAAACAAGCATCCTAAGACCGGTTTGGGGAATTTACCCCTCTTCAGCAAGTACAGCTTGATTCCAGTGGCATGGAGAGCACGGAACCCACATCTTGGCATACCCGTCCCACTCGGGGGAACAAATGCAAAAACAACAGTTGATGGAGAGAATGCAGAACAATGTCATACATTCACCCAAGTACAGAGATCTGAGCCTAAATCCATCGCTTTTTTGCTTACCATGCCATTCCAGTTAGAACCTAGCCATATGCAAATCAGTTTTGACCCTGTGGCTCATGGGAACAGTCCAGCCGAACTGCCAAGCCAGGTCCTTCCTGGACTGGAAACAAGCATCCTAGGACTGGTTTCGGGGATTCAGCTCTGATAGCTTTATTCCAGTGGCATGGAGAGCACGGGTCCCACATATGGGCATACCTGTCCCACTCGGGGTGAAAAATGCAAAAACAACAGTTGATGGACAGAATGCAGAACAATGTCATACATTCACCTCATTACAGGGACCTGGGCCTAAATTCATCATTTTTTTGCTCACCATGATATTCCAGTTTGAACATAGCCGTATGCAAATCAGTCTTGACCCAGTGCCTCTTGGGAACAGTCTAGCCCGAACTGCCAAGCCTGGTCCTCCCTGGACTCGAAACAAGCATCCTAGAACCGGATTCATGGTTTCACCCCTCTTCAGCCAGGATAGCTTGATTCCAGTGGCATGGAGAGCCCGGGACCCACGTCTGGGCGTACAGGTCCCACTCGGGGTGACAAATGCGAAAACAACAGTTGATTGACAGAATGCAGAACAATGTCATACATTCACCCCAGTACAGAGATCTGGGCCTAAATCCATCGTTTTTTTGCTCATTATGCCATTTGAGTGTGAACCTAGCCATAAGCAAATCAGTCTTGACCGTGTGCCACATGGGAACAGTCCAGCCCGAACTGCTAAGTCTGGTCCTCCGTGGACTGGAAACAAGCATCCTAGGACCGGTTTCAGGGTTTCACCCCTCTTCAGCCAGGATAGCTTGATTCCAGTGGCATGGATAGTATGGGACCCACATCTGGGCATACCCGTCCCACTTGGAGTGACAAATGCAAAAACAACAGTTGATGGACAGAATGCAGAACAATGTCATACATTCACCCCAGCACAGAGATCTGGTCCTAATTACATCATTTGTTTGCTCACCATGCCATTCCAGTTTGAACCTAGCCATATACAAATCAGTCTTGACCCTGTGCCTCATGAGAACAATCTAGACCAAATTGCCAAGCCAGGGGTCCTCCCTGGACTGGAAACAAGCATCCTAGGTCCGGTTTCGGGGTGTCACCCCTCTTCAGCAAGGAGAGCTTGATTCCAGTGGCATGGAGAGCACAGGACCCACGTCTGGGCATACCTGTCCCACTCGTTTGACAAATGCAATAACAACAGTTGTTGGACAGAATGCAGAACAATGTCATACATTCACCCCAGTACAGAGATATCGGTCTAAATCCATCATTTGTTTTGCTCACCATGTCATTCCAGTTAGATCCTAGCTATATGCAAATCAGTCTTGACCCTGTGCCACATGGTAACAGTCCAGCCCGAACTGCCAAGTCAGGTCCTCCGTGGACTGGAAACAAGCATCCTAGGACCGGTTTCAGGGTTTCACCCCTCTTCAGCCAGGATAGCTTGATTCCAGTGGCATGGAGAGCACGAGACCCATGTCTGGGCATACCCGTCCCACTCGGGGTGACAAATACAAAAACAAAGTTGAAGGACAGAATGCAGAACAATGTCATACATTCACCCCAGTACGAGATCTGGGCCTAATTCCATAATTTCTTTGCTCACCATGCCTTTCCAGTTTGATCCTAGCCATATGCAAATCAGTCTTGACCCTGTGCCTCATGGGAACATTCCACCCCGAACTGCTAAGCCAGGTCCTCCCTGGACAGGATCCAAGCATCCTGGGAACGGTTAAGGGGATTCACCCCTCTTTAGCCAGGATAGCTTGATTCCAGTGGCATGGAGAGCATGGGACCCACGTCTGGGCATACCCATCACATTTGCGGTGACAAATGTAAAAACGACAGTTGATGGACAGAATGCAGAACAATGTCATACATTCACCCCAGTACAGAGATCTGGGCCTAAATACATCTTTTTTTTTGCTAACCATGCCATTCCAGTTTGAACCTAGCCATATGCAAATCAGTTTTGACCTTGTGCTTCATGGGAACAGTCCAGCCCGAACTGCCAAGTCAGGTCCTCCCTGGACTAGAAACAAGCATCCTAGAACTGGTTTCAGGGTTTCACCCCTCTTGAGCCATCTGCTCTACAACGTTGCAGCATTAAACTAATATATTGTCCACATCTTTCTATAAATAATGTTGACAACATTTCTGATTTGCACTGAGTACATTTCATATGTTGATTAGGTGATTTTACTAAATTGTTGAAAGACACTGTTTTAAAATCTGGCATTGTCAAATATATGAATTGTTCAGTGTCAATTTTAGTAGTAGATGAAAATGAATAGCTGCCACATGTATGAACCCATCTGTAACGTTTTCCAAACAGATTTTCAATTTGTATACCTTCATCTTCTAATACTGCAAGAATAAACATAAGACATGTTAAACGTTTTTCATAATTAGGATATTCACCTAAGCTAGGGGCATAGAGTCTTCTTAACCTATGGTACTCTTTCACACAATTTACATCTGCACTAATCTTTTCTTTATCAAAATCAATCAAATACAATCCGTATAACGTTCTTACTCGAGATAATGCAACATATGCCATACCCTCCTTAAACACAGAACTTCAAATATTTAACAAAGCACTGTCTACACTTAAACCTTGAGATTTATGAATAGTCACTGCATATGCTAAACAAACAGGAATCTGTTTTCTACGAACATACAAATCTTTTATAAGCAAGAAACGAACAGAACAGCGTCCAATCTGTTTCACCTCTTCAATCTGATCAAATGTAATCTTCAAAAATTCAATTCTATGTCTATTTGCATAACTAACAAGTCAACAACTTTCCCCATTGCTCCATTTACTAATCCTTTCTCAACATCTAAATTACGCCGTAATATTACCCGGCAGTTTAGAGATACATATAAGGTCTTTTCCAAACCAGCAGTCTTAGATATTGATTTTTCCAAAGAGTCTAATTTTAACTGCAATTTCTCTGACAAAAGAATAGTTACTCCTTCATTTTCTATCAATAGCTACCATTTTCATTATCGGTTCATTCAACAGTTTCAACAGTTCTTCATTGAAAGTAGAGCATTCTTTCAGTGTTGGCAAAAGACAAATTATAGATTTCTCTTCTGCAGTTCTTCAGTAGATTGTTTCAGCTGCAATATTTTCTTTTGGAAACAAGTTTCTTAGTAGCCGACTTTCTAAAGCATTTTTTCCATCCTTTGTTAAGACGCCAATTCTAATATTTTGAAGAATATTTCCATAATCTTCATCATTTGCTTGTCGCGTGTTCTTGATAAGTTCCTTATATTCAAAATAACTACAAATGTTCACATTTCCAATACTTCCCAAATATTTTTTAGTGTCTTCATGAAGAAGGGTTTTAAAAACCGGTGAGTTGTAGTAGATCACCAAATACAATTACATTTTTTCCTCCAAATAAAACATCGTAATTTGTTTGTAAAATCTGCTGCATACTCAAATGTACAAACGCAAGTATTAAGTTTGAGACCATGCTTACTTCATCGATTACCAGAAGTTTCATTTTCTTCAGTACTCTTGAAACTTCGAAACAAGCTTCTCCCGATACCTTGGGGTATTCCAACTTATTTTCATGTTCTACTGGTAACATAAGTAGACAATGTAATGTAATCCCTTCAATGTTGTGTGCTGCTAACCCAGTTGGAGCAGTTACAACACAAGATAAATGTGAATCCGTTGTTTTCTGTAGATAACTTGACAAACATTTAATCAAAAAACTTTTCCCCATTCCAGCTTGTCCACTGATGTACATAAGAATAGGTCTAAATGATGTACATTGGCAATCATTCTTTTCATGCAGTAATCCCTGTTGTTTCTGTTGTATAACGTGGTGATATATTTCTTTCTGTTCAGTATTCAAACGTTCCTCCAAACTTTCCAAATCAATATTCTCCTGTTGTGCTTGCTGCATCACCGTTTCCACTTCACTCACTTCACTATTGCCGCTTCATTTTCAAGTATGGCTTCTCCTAGTAGATCTTGACTTTGTGCAGCAGAACTCTGACTTATCTTGAGAACTATCTCTAGCTATTTCAGCTGCAATAGTTATTTCTTGATTAATCTCTTTGTTCAACATTTGGAGATAATTTGGAAAAATTGTACATTCAATGCTATCTTTACATGCATTGAAAGAATCTTCATAGAAGTCAAAATCTCCAAGTAATTCCATTTCAGTCCGCCAAGGTTTGAAGAGTTGTACAAGAGCTAAATAGAAAAACTCTCTTTTATCTGGAGTATCACAACTTAATTTCCTGTGTTTAATCAAATTTCCTTTGTCATGCTTTACCAAACATCCTTCAAATCCAATCACAGCATATTTTCCTTCATTTATTTTTTCTGTATATATTTTTTTTAAACTATAATGTTGAGGTATTTCATATATTCCAGGTATGGACTTCTATTTGGATAGTATGTATCCAACATATTTGATTTCAGAATATCTGTACTTTCTGGTTCATTCAGTGCCAAGTATTCAATTTCGTGTACAGATTTCAAAACTCGATTTCGTGCTACAGCAAGGCCTAGACTTATCCAGATGATTCCTCTTGACTTTGAATATAAACTTGCAGATGTCAATCGATCCGAACATTTGTAGATCCAATTTCTCGATGTGAAAGCATCTTCAAGCAGAAACTGTACACATTTTTGCTAAGTGTCTTCTCCTGTGAAATTTCCTCTCACATTTCTTTTAATTCTGTCTTCTCAGACTTGGTAATATATGAAGTGACAAAGTGAGCAACAGCAATTGAGTTATCTGCAACATATTTTATGTCCATATTTGCATTCAACATCTTCAAAATCACCGGATTGTAATCATTAATGTACTTCGATTCATCTGTTCTTTTTATATTATATGTATTTTTGGGTGATTTTCGAGTGATAGTATGCCTCACTGCTGACATTAAACTGTTCACTCTTCCTTTGGAAATTACTGGACATGGAAAGCCAAATCGACATTTTGTGTAAAATGTATCTTTTGACTTATATTTCCGTTGGCAATATTTTCCACATCGAAGACTCTGAAACTGTAAAACTTGCTGTCTTAAGGTATTTTCTCCTCCTGTTGTCACAATTGCACAGGTAACATACTCTTCAATGAAAGATAAAACAGTCTCATCCGAATCAGTTCCAAATTTGGGTGCATTTTTGATCCATAAAAGCATATGTACATGAGGAGCACCTCTAGCTTGATATTCTTTTCTCCCCAAAAAATCAATAACGTCGCCAATAGGTGGATTTTTTTTATTACAGATGAAAGACATCATAGCTTCAAATCTATGATTAAAATATCTGGAGACATTTACATGATCTAGGGAACACAGTTCCCCAGGTATCTACAATTCAGTATTTTCTATATTTGAATTTGCTTCTCGTAGAAAATTCAGTAAATCATCCCATGCGTACTCAGCACAGCTAAGTGTAACAAACCACGTAGGGGTTCCTAAGTTTCTTAACATACATTTTAGTTCCCCATGGCGTCGATACCAATATTCATTAGTGCCACATTGACATGCCATCAAATTAATTAACTGTGATTCTAAATGTTTGTCTCTTTCTTCAACTTTGTACATGCATTCCTTTGCAGAAACATGTGAAAGATGCATTCTAGTTTTTAATATATGGTTGACTGCATATGAAAGTGTAGACAGGTCACTCTCAAATAAAAGATTAAACAAATATGGAATACACTGACGAAATCTTGGTTCTTCTGAGTACAGTTGTAAAGTACAATATTCTGAAGCTGGAATCTGAACTGGTCTTTCATCATGTCGTCCACCTTTTCCAGTAGTGAACAGCTGTAGTAAACAACAAGCTTCCAAAGTTTTTTCTCACACTTTCATGGGAGTTTCTTTTGCTTTTTTCATCTGGAACAATTCTATAGTATCTCCTATCAGTTCTTTTGAATGTAGAGGGTGTATAGTATAATGTTAATACATTTCTTCATTTCCGAAATTCTCCCCTTTTTCTATTTTCCACTTGAAATATGTGTTTCATCTTCTAATGTCATTTCTTCTTCTTCTACATTTACACTTTTATAGTAAATATTGTTTTGCACCAGATATAATGTAGCCTTTTGGACTCTAGTGACATCTACTAACTCTTGCCATATTTTCCGACTCTTTGTGTGTACACCATTAACAAGAATGACTACAGGTTCAGTATCCTCTCTTTCTACACCAACAGTTTCAACATTTTTCTTAAAATCTAAAGGTAAATACACAACTCTTCCTTTTAAACCTCTTTGTAGATCTGTTTGAGGCAGCTTACCTGTTTTAGGTTCCATACGAATTATAGCCTGAAACGGGTGCACAGATTGTATAAGAATGACCTCACATGTATTTAAATATCTAAGTTCTAGAGGTATAGCTACTAATTCTAAGTCATTATGGACCGCTCTAGTTGGCATTTTGTTTTCTTCTAATTTATTGTAACAATATTTACAAATACATTGTACAGTACCTAACTCAAAGCGACCTTCCACAAACAGATAAGCAGCAAATTCTTTCCATTTATCAATGTTTTCCTTTTCACTTTTTAAAAACACATCGACATTCCTAGTTTAAATGTTATAATGAGTGAGTCGACAACAAATAAAAACATACTGGGGATTTTCACCAGAAACTACTTTAAACTTTGTTATTTCTTTTTCAAACTTCACATTAGTACTATCTTCCATCTCTTGTTCAACACCTATACTTACCAAACTCTCACTTTCTCTACACTCCTCTTGACAAGCAAAGAAACGAAACTCTATATCATCACAATTTTTTTTACATCCAACACTGAACCATGCAAAAGAGCTGTAATAATTTCATTTAGACATAATGCAGCACTTTTCACGTAGTATAATCTTCTAACTAACTTTTGCATTTCGGAATGATGTACTGCTAACATTCTTAAATGATGAAAACAAATTTGACACACTTTCCTAGAAAGACAAGCCAGAGAATGACCTTTCAACTAGGGGTGGGCGACAATTTCCGTTCCGCTTGCGGAAATTGCGACAATTCCACATTTCCGCTTTCTGACCGGAACGCGAAAATCCCGAATTGTCGCAATTTCCGTGAGGGAACGGAAATTGTCGCCTGGCCAACCTCACAGGAAGCACTTACAGATATAAATAAAGCAAGGGCCCGAGTGGAAGCTCAAATTCAGTAACGCATTAATCACAAAACATTCGGGAGCTCGGTCGAGGCTGGGCAGGTGTGCTTTTCTCCCCATATCTACCGTCACGGCACACAACGATTACCTGGGATCCTACCTTGATGGAGCTCTGTGCATCCATGACTCTCGAGCGCAATCTCCGCGTAGTTCAGTCTCCTCATCTGCTGCTCTGCTCGGTCTCTAGCCCATAAACAAGAGGCATGTTGTGAACTGCATGGAAGCCCCGCCCCACACACCAGCGGTGGGCAACGTCTTCCGCCCTTTCCTCCACTGAGCTGACTCGAGGGACCCCAGGGACGTCGGCGCCGTGGCAACGTTAGAGACACACATGGTCACTGACTCGCGGCAGGCCGGAAGCACGCAATTTCCGCGATCACGGAAATATCGCGTGATCGTGGAAATTGCGTGCATTGTCGCGATAATTGGCGGAAGGCACTTCCGCCAATTCCGCCCACCCCTACTTTCAACCCTGTATTTTTCCAGTCCTTGTAATATCTTAATCTTCTGTTTCACAGTTTTTCTGCCATATTCTCTTAAGAAATTTAGTAAAATAAGATTGCTGACGCATACTACAAATACTACTACAATCCCATGTAAACACTGGAGCCTGGGTACGTCTCCCTTGAACTTCCACAGCTATTACTTCTTCCACATTTCTAGGAACCATCTTTTCTTTTTCAATTGGACAACCATTTTTCACTTCATAACAACAACCACATGTATCAACTGCATGTAGTAATCTATTTTGTTGAAAATAACTTTCTTCATTAAAAATAAGTTCTGTACTAGAAGTATGCTTCCATTCCCTTGAAAATAGTTTACAAAAATTTGTTCTATTTTCAATTCTTTTTCTTTTACATTTGTCCTTCATACGCTGCATTATTGAATATATATTTTTCAATCTTTTTAAAATTAAGATAAACAATTTTCTTTTCAATTCAAACGCTTTTTCAATTACACTTAGAATCTCCTTTTTTTGTCTGTAAAAGGCTGATCTCCTTTTATATATTTTAAATTTTTTTCTGTAAATTTTGGAGTACTCTACTTTTATAGATTATTTTTCGAATTTCTGAAAATTGTTTCTTCCTGCTTCCAACATAATTATTTTTCCGATAATCCAATTTTCCACTTTTTTGTACATTGTTCTTTTCCTTTTGTTTCACTGTCCTTGTTGTATCTGTCTGTTGTTTATTTTTAAAATTGGAAAATGTTTTTGCAAGTTTTTAAAACAAATATTTACTTTGTAGTTGATCTAATTAATTTTTTCCTTTTTTTAAAAAAAAGAATCCTCTTTTCTTTGTTCTCTTTGTCTGCTCTTTTCTTGTCATTTTTACTCTTTCTTAATAATTACGCAAAATATCTGTAAAATAAGAAAAGGTTTGAAAACAATTTAATATAATCAAAAAACTATATATCAATATTCACATGTATATAAAAATAAATACAAAGAAACTAGATCAATAATTTCAGCAATGGAACAGTGCTACCTACATAATTGTAGTAGTGTATGAGTAGTGTGAAAGATACTAGAGCACAGCATTAGTAGTACACATCTAATTGTAGAACTGCATGGTTACAACCTGTATCATTCCATGAATACATGGCTAGTGACTAAAAGATTACAATACTACAAGGAGAGTGCCTGAGTGCATTTATAAGTGCTTAGGTATTGGCGGAGTGAGAGGATAAGTAGATAGTGCTGGATGGGTGATTGGAGAAGTGCATAGGACTGACAGGAGGCTTCCTACACTGCATAGGTACTAACTGGATATTTAGAGAAGTGTACCAATACTATGTAGCTGGTTAAATTTCTGCATGGATAGTGTACAGAATATTGTTGTTCTACTTGTGTTAGTGAGTAGGCCATTACATAAGTACATATCTAGTAACTGGAATGATTACAGTGCTGCAAACCAAGTGCATGGTGACTTTATAAATGCTTAGGTATTGGCAGAGTAATAGGGTAAGTAGATAGTGCTGGATAGATGATTGGAGAAGTGCATGATACTGACGCCTTGCAAAGAGATAGCTACGACCGGTAATTTCGGAAGAGGGAGCATGAAGGGGATATCTCTTAGAGAGAACTGCGGTATATTTCCAGTGTTGGCTTGCAGAGGTAAAACTGTGGGCCGGACGGCTAGCAGACGAAGAGCTGTGAGCCGAACGATGGTTTGCAGAGGGAGAGCTGCGAGCTGGCGGGCTGGCTCGTAGAGAAAGACCCGTGAGCCGACTGACTGGCTCATAGAGGGAAAGCTGCAGCCCGTGGGCTCATAGAAGGAGAGCTGCTGGCCGGCTCACACAGGAAGAGCTGGGGGCCAACAGTTATAGGGAAAGTTGCAGGCCGCCGGCTTGAAAATCTTAGGTGTGGGACAATGAAGTGGGGAGACAAAGCGTGAAAGGGGTATCCCGTAGACAGAGACCTGCGGTATATTTCCAGTGTTGGCTTGCAGAGGTACAACTGCGGGTTGGCTCACAAAGGAAGAGCTGCGAGATGAACAATAGTTTGCAGAGGGAGAGTGCTGGATGGCGGGCTGGTTAGTAGAGGAAGAGCTTCGAGCCGAGTAGCTTGCTCGTAGAGGAAGAGCTGAGGCCAGTCAGCTCAAAAAGGAGGAGCTGAGGCCGGCTCGTACAGGAACAGCTGCGGGCCGACTGCTATAAGGAAAGATGTGGGCCATTGGCTTGCAAAGGCATACGTGTGGGACACTAATATGGAGAGAAGGAACAGCTGCAGCCCGTCGGCTTGTAGAAGGAGAGCTCCAGGCAGGCTTGCAATAGGGAAAGGTGCGGGCCGTCGGCTTTCAAAGGCATAGGTGCGGGACAATGATGTGAAGAGAGTGAGCGTGAAGGGGGTATCTCGTACAGAGACAACTGCGGTATATTTCCAGTGTTGGTTTGCAGAGATACAACAATGAGTTGCCTCACAGACAAAGAACTGCGAGCCCACCAGTGGTTTGCAGAGGGGGAGCTGCGAGCCAGCATGCTGACTCGTAGAGGAAGGCCTGCGAGCCGATTGGCGGGCTCGTAGAGAGAGAGTTACGGGCCGCTTCACAGAGGAACAGTTGTGGGCCAGTGGGCGACTTGCAAAGGGATAGCTACGGGATGGTTATGTAGGGAGAAGGAGCGCGAAGAGGGTATCTTGCACAGAGAGAGCCGTGGTATATTTCTAGTGTTGGCTTGCAGAGGTACAACTGCATGCCCGAAAACTCGCAGAGCGAGAGCTTATTCCTAAAACCATGTAATCTTTCAAACATATGTCACGTCGGTTTTCTACCATTGAAACTGATAACCACCTTCGCTATACCCTACAGATCCCACGAACATGCCAAAAAAAGAATGTGCTATTTTTATACAAGATAAAGCTCTATTACTTCATTTTTATAAACACTACTATAGGGTGCACAAAATAAAGAATATGAGATGAGGAGAGTAAACGGAGGTGTAATTCCTAAACTTTAATCATACCATTCCTTTAATATACGTATATTCAAGGGTTGCAGTGGGATAATAAAATAACGGTTGTGTAAAAGCGGTAGCAGTGTTCAGCACCGGTAAGATCCAGCCTACTTAAAGGCATGCGTATATTCAGCACAGAGACACAACCTAACAATTTTCATCACTTATATTAACAGTTACTTTACTAGTGTGAAAAAATCGTACAGAAAATTTACTAAAACATTTTTTTTCTTTTTTATCTCTCACATATTGATAAAATATCTCTTGTAAAGAAACGCCCCTCTCCACCTTTATTTCATAAAAACGAGCAATAAATAATCCCCTTAGCAGCATCTAGTCACTAACTACTAACACGATGCAGTATGCCCAATTGTAAAGCACAAACACTATTTAGATCATATCTGAAAACATATTCAAATGATTCTAACCATGCATACATACAGAAAGTAACATGTATGTTTACTTTGTCCATTTACTCTCCATTTAATCTGTGCTCATTTACAACAGGTTCGCAGTATAACACCTGTCTTCACTTATATTCAAATATACCTCACAGTGTAAAATATAACATCACAACCAATGCATATGTAATATTTCCAACATAACACAGTGCAGTTTTATACCAATGAAACGTATTGCACCATTCTCTATATAGTACATACCCTACCAATGTTGCAATAAACTTAGAAGTGCTAATTTTATAATACAAAGAGCTGTATTAGATTATTTTTAAAAGTAGTACCACTGGGGGCGCAAAATGGTGGTGAGAGCTGGACAGAGTAAATAAAGGTGTAATTCACAAACTTTATATGTATGGTCCCTTTACTATACATATATTAACAGCTTTAAGTGGAAAGAAACATTTGGCAACTGTCTTAAACGGGTGGCGGAGCTCAGTACCAACAAGACCCAGACCACTTAAAGTCCTGCGTATATTCAGCAGACAAGCACACTCTGACAATTACCTTCACTAAGAATCACATTTACTTTTGCACTGTGAACATAATCGTACAGAAAATATACACAGAACATTTTCATATATTTTATATCTCTCACATATGTATAAAAAATATCTTCTGAAGAAACGCTCCCCAACAACTTCCATTTGATAACAACATCAAAATCCAAAGCCTCCAAGTAACACACCAGTCTTGACTGATACCGAAATCTATCTCTCACTATAAAAAATACCACAAATTGTCCACATAACATTTCTGGTTTTTGTTCCATCTCTGTTAAGTTAATAACACATGAATTTTCTACTCTTACCCCTTCCCCACTATTTCCACACAAAGCATAATTTAACTTACGTTTGTAGTTGGTATGCAGATTCCAAATGTCACAAACGAATGCAATTCTTTCTTTGTCACACAGTACATGTAATGCAAAGCTCTCATCTAGAATGTAATGGCACAATTTCCCTGTTGTTCCACACATAAAAACATGTAAAGAACAAATCAGAATGGTTCCTTGATTTTTTCAAATTGCAAAACTTCTCACTATTGCGTATTTTTTTACTTTCCATATAAACAGTTTTTAAAAAAAATTTAAGAACACATCTTGTCTTAGCATGATAGGCACGAGCCCTGCAACATCACAGTGTGCAGTCACCTCAGCGTTGGCAGTGAGCCTGGACATGTAGCTACGCACGCATCCTCCTGCATGCACAACCGGCATGTGCTGGTCCGGAGTACACAGGTCAGCGCAGGGGTATGCCTATTCGGCAAGGGGAACAGGATGTCTCGGATATGTCAGTGTACAGGAAATGCGGTAAGTGTATCTGTGTTCTGGTGTGGCCTGCCACAAAGGCCGCAGTACTCAATGTTGTAAAGTGCCATGCACCACCTCCAAACGGCATTGTGATGGTGTAGTTTGAATGTAGCAGGACATGCGCGAATAGGCATTACAATGGTGTGCCGCACGAGTGCACGACATACAACAGCGCATCGTAGAAAAGTGTGGGGCAGCTGTTTGGCAATGTAACACACAGTGAACTCGCCCATGTGCCACGTGCTGGGCATCCCATCTATGATAACCACGGTCGCAGACATCACACAACACCAACTACCGGCCTTTGTACACATCCTGTATGAATGCAGTGTAGTTTTCACTTCTATGCTCATTCAGTGGTGTGATGTTGGCGCGTTGTGTGACTTGTGCTCCTTGTTGGTGTGTTTCACTTTGGCCATTGTTTGTCTATACTTGTGCTGTACTTAATTGTACATGTGTGCCATTCTGCCCATCCCCCCCGTCCCCCCACTCCCTGCTTCTTCCTCTTCCTGGTGCTGTTATGTCTATAATTTTGTTGCTCCACACATAAACACATGTAAAGAACAAATTAGAATAGTTCCTTGATTCTTTTAGGTTTCAAAACTTCTCTCTATTGGTTTCTTTTTAATTTTCCATATGAACCATTTTTTTAATATTCAACAACACATAGAAGTCAGAAGTGCAACGTATTCTATCAACAAACTTTCTAGAACATTCTACGACACGTGCAGGTTAAAAGTTCACCATTGTTTTAAGTTCGAACAGTGCCTTCCAAATGCAAGTAGCAGGTGTGGTTGAACTAAGCAAATTTTATCCTATCATTTGTACTCCACGTTCAAACTGCTTTTTATTAACCAATGACAAAGATACTTTTCGACAAACTTTCATGCACCCTACTTTTAAGTAAACAATGCTTTTCATCTCCCAATCAGTTATCGTTTTGTATGAGAAAAAAAAGTAGTTCCCCATCTTTAAACATATCTCTTATTCTACGAACGGACTGCATGAGCTACAGACATCTATCCATATCTTCCAGTTATACCTTAAAAATGCTAGTGTGGATCGTAGGAGATAGCTATGTTTTCTGGTGCAAGAGGTATGCAGAATAGAGACTATTGACTTAGACCTAGGTTTACAAAATGTGGACATTAAATGGTTTGGACAGAGAGGATTGCAGTGGCACCAATTGCTCCCTTTGGTTAAAACCTGTTTGCATCTCTAACACCCTGACCTCATGATTATGCACTGTGGTGGTAACGACCTAGGCACATTGGCTGGGGCAGGTTTGGAAATGCTAATGAAGGACACATTTAGACAATTGATATTGTTTTTGCCTCAAACTGTCTTTGTATATTCCAATATATGCCAAAGACAGAAGTGGAAATGGTCAAACCAATTTTGTCCTCAGATTGAAACATCAAGGAAAAAAGTCAACAAAGCTGTGTCTGCATACCTCAGAGACCATAGAATGGGGTCGATCTACAACAACAACACACGTTTTGATATGGCTGATATCTACAGAACTGATGGAGTACACTTCAGAGATCAGGGAAATCGAGTTTTTCTGAATAACCTGAGGTTCTGCATCCACACTTATAAGTAACTCCAACTAATAAACACCAAGGCTCTTTTTAGAGCCACCTTATATTCCCAATATTTATTCGCAGAGTGACAGCTGCGATCCGGCTAGCACAGGGATAACTACGGGATGCTGAGCAGCCTCGCAGAGGAAGAGCTGCGTCCCGTGGGCTCGGCTCGCAACGAGAGAGCTACGGTCCATTGGCTCTCAAACGCAGAGCTGTGAGCCAACGGACTGATAGTGTTTTATGGTTAAGGGCAGTACAGTGGTGTTTGGGTAGTGTAGGGGGTCGTGCTGGGGGTAGCGACAACTGCGGTATATTTCCAGTGTTGGTTTGCAGAGTTACAACAATGAGTTGCCTCACAGACAAAGAACTGCGAGCCCACCAGTGGTTTGCAGAGGGGGAGCTGCGAGCCAGCAGGCTGACTCGTAGAGGAAGGCCTGCGAGCCGATTGGCGGGCTCGTAGAGAGAGAGTTACGGGCCGCTTCACAGAGGAACAGTTGTGGGCCAGTGGGCGACTTGCAAAGGGATAGCTACGGGATGGTTATGTAGGGAGAAGGAGCGCGAAGAGGGTATCTTGCACAGAGAGAGCCGTGGTATATTTCTAGTGTTGGCTTGCAGAGGTACAACTGCATGCCCGAAAACTCGCAGAGCGAGAGCTTATTCCTAAAACCATGTAATCTTTCAAACATATGTCACGTCGGTTTTCTACCATTGAAACTGATAACCACCTTCGCTATACACTACAGATCCCACGAACATGCCAAAAAAAGAATAAGTGCTATTTTTATACAAGATAAAGCTCTATTACTTAATTTTTATAAACACTACTATAGGGTGCACAAAATAAAGAATATGAGATGAGGAGAGTAAACGGAGGTGTAATTCCTAAACTTTAATCATACCATTCCTTTAATATACGTATATTCAAGGGTTGCAGTGGGATAATAAAATAACGGTTGTGTAAAAGCGGTAGCAGTGTTCAGCACCAGTAAGATCCAGCCTACTTAAAGGCATGCGTATATTCAGCACAGAGACACAACCTAACAATTTTCGTCACTTATAATAACAGTTACTTTACTAGTGTGAAAAAATCGTACAGAAAATTTACTAAAACATTTTTTTTCTTTTTTATCTCTCACACATTGATAAAATATCTCTTGTAAAGAAACGCCCCTCTCCACCTTTATTTCGTAAGAACGAGCAATAAATAATCCCCTTAGCAGCATCTAGTCACTAACTACTAACACGATGCAGTATACCCAATTGTAAAGCACAAACACTATTTAGATCATATCTGAAAACATATTCAAATGATTCTAACCATGCATACATACAGAAAGTAACATGTATGTTTACTTTGTCCATTTACTCTCCATTTAATCTGTGCTCATTTACAACAGGTTCGCAGTATAACACCTGTCTTCACTTATATTCAAATATACCTCACAGTGTAAAATATAACATCACAACCAATGCATATGTAATATTTCCAACATAACACAGTGCAGTTTTATACCAATAAAACTTATTGCACCATTCTCTATATAGTACATACCCTACCAATGTTGCAATAAACTTAGAAGTGCTAATTTTATAATACAAAGAGCTGTATTAGATTATTTTTATCAGTAGTACCGCTGGGGGCGCAAAATGGTGGTGAGAGCTGGACAGAGTAAATAAAGGTGTAATTCCCAAACTTTATATGTAAGGTCCCTTTACTATACATATATTAACAGCTTTAAGTGGAAAGAAACATTTGGCAGCTGTCTTAAACGGGTGGCGGAGCTCAGTACCAACAAGACCCAGACCACTTAAAGTCCTGCGTATATTCAGCAGACAAGCACACTCTGACAATTACCTTCACTAAGAATCACATTTACTTTTGCACTGTGAACATAATTGTACAGAAAATATACACAGAACATTTTCATATATTTTATATCTCTCACATATTTATAAAAAATATCTTCTGAAGAAACGCTCCCCAACAACTTCCATTTGATAACAACATCAAAATCCAAAGCCTCCAAGTAACACACCAGTCTTGACTGATACTGAAATCTATCTCTCACTATAAAAAATACCACAAATTGTCCACATAACATTTCTGGTTTTTGTTCCATCTCTGTTAAGTTAATAACACATGAATTTTCTACTCTTACCCCTTCCCCACTATTTCCACACAAAGCATAATTTAACTTATGTTTGTAGTTGGTATGCAGATTCCAAATGTCACAAACGAATGCAATTCTTTCTTTGTCACACAGTACATGTAATGCAAAGCTCTCATCTAGAATGTAACGAGTAATGGCACAATTTCTCTGTTGTTCCACACATAAAAGCATGTAAAGAACAAATCAGAATGGTTCCTTGATTTTTTCAAATTGCAAAACTTCTCACTATTGCGTATTTTTTTACTTTCCATATAAACAGTTTTTAAAAAAAATTTAAGAACACATCTTGTCTTAGCATGATAGGCACGAGCCCTGCAACATCACAGTGTGCAGTCACCTCAGCGTTGGCAGTGAGCCTGGACATGTAGCTACGCACGCATCCTCCTGCATGCACAACCGGCATGTGCTGGTCCGGAGTACACAGGTCAGCGCAGGGGTATGCCTATTCGGCAAGGGGAACAGGGTGTCTCGGATATGTCAGTGTACAGGAAATGCGGTAAGTCTATCTGTGTTCTTGTGTGGCCTGCCACAAAGGCCGCAGTACTCGATGTTGTAAAGTGCCATGCACCACCTCCAAACGGCATTGTGATGGTGTAGTTTGAATGTAGCAGGACATGCGCGAATAGGCATTACAATGGTGTGCCGCACGAGTGCACGACATACAACAGCGCATCGTAGAAAAGTGTGGGGCAGCTGTTTGGCAATGTAACACACAGTGAACTCGCCCATGTGCCACGTGCTGGGCATCCCATCTATGATAACCACGGTCGCAGACATCACACAACACCAACTACCGGCCTTTGTACACATCCTGTATGAATGCAGTGTAGTTTTCACTTCTATTCTCATTCAGTGGTGTGATGTTGGCGCGTTGTGTGACTTGTGCTCCTTGTTGGTGTGTTTCATTTTGGCCATTGTTTGTCTATACTTGTGCTGTACTTAATTGTACATGTGTGCCATTCTGCCCATCCCCCCCGTCCCCCCACTCCCTGCTTCTTCCTCTTCCTGGTGCTGTTGTGTCTATAATTTTGTTGCTCCACACATAAACACATGTAAAGAACAAATTAGAATAGTTCCTTGATTCTTTTAGGTTTCAAAACTTCTCTCTATTGGTTTCTTTTTAATTTTCCATATGAACCATTTTTTTAATATTCAACAACACATAGAAGTCAGAAGTGCAACGTATTCTATCAACAAACTTTCTAGAACATTCTACGACACGTGCAGGTTAAAAATTCATATTTTTTTAAACCTAACAATATTTTTTTGCAACATTTTCTCGAACATTTAATACACCTGCGGGTTAAAAGTTCACCATTGTTTTAAGTTCGAACAGTGCCTTCCAAATGCAAGTAGCAGGTGTGGTTGAACTAAGCAAATTTGATCCTATCATTTGTACTCCACGTTCAAACTGCTTTTTATTAACCAATGACAAAGATGCTTTTCGACAAACTTTCATGCACCCTACTTTTAAGTAAATAATGCTTTTCATCTCCCAATCAGTTATCGTTTTGTATGAGAAAAAAAGTAGTTCCCCATCTTTAAACATATCTCTTATTCTACGAACGGACTGCATGAGCTACAGACATCTATCCATATCTTCCAGTTATACCTTAAAAATGCTAGTGTGGATCGTAGGAGATAGCTATGTTTTCTGGTGCAAGAGGTATGCAGAACAGAGACTATTGACTTAGACCTAGGTTTACAAAATGTGGACATTAAATGGTTTGGACAGAGAGGATTGCAGTGGCACCAATTGCTCCCTTAGGTTAAAACCTGTTTGCATCTCTAACACCCTGACCTCATGATTATGCACTGTGGTGGTAACGACCTAGGCACATTGGCTGGGGCAGGTTTGGAAATGCCAATGAAGGACACATATAGACAATTGATATTGTTTTTGCCTCAAACTGTCTTTGTATATTCCAATATATGCCAAAGACAGAAGTGGAAATGGTCAAACCAATTTTGTCCTCAGATTGAAACATCAAGGAAAAAAGTCAACAAAGCTGTGTCTGCATACCTCAGAGACCATAGAATGGGGTCGATCTACAACAACAACACACGTTTTGATATGGCTGATATCTACAGAACTGATGGAGTACACTTCACAGATCAGGGAAATCGAGTTTTTCTGAATAACCTGAGGTTCTGCATCCACACTTATAAGTAACTCCAACTAATAAACACCAAGGCTCTTTTTAGAGCCACCTTATATTCCCAATATTTATTCGCAGAGTGACAGCTGCGATCCGGCTAGCACAGGGAGAACTGTGGGATGCCGAGCAGCCTCGCAGAGGAAGAGCTGCGTCCCGTGGGCTCGGCTCGCACAGAGAGAGCTACGGTCCATTGGCTCTCAAACGCAGAGCTGTGAGCCAACGGACTGATAGTGTTTTATGGTTAAGGGCAGTGCAGTGGTGTTTGGGTAGTGTAGGGGGTCGTGCTGGGGGTAGCGTTTTACGGTTTAGGGTTGTGCAGTGGTGTTTGGGTTCTGTAGGGAGTCGTGCTGGGTAGTGTTTTAGGGTGTAAGGTAGTGCAGTGGTGTTTGGATAGTATAGGGGGTCATGCTGGGGGTAGATTTAGGGTTCACGATAGTGTAGTGATGTTTGGGTAGTGTAGGGACTCATGCTGGGGGTAGATTTAGGGATTAGGGTAGTGCAGTGGTGTTTGTGTAGTGTAGGGGGTCATGTTTTAGGGTTTAGGGTGGTGCAGTGGTGTTTGGGTAGTATAGGGGATCATGCCTGGGGTAGTGTTTTAGGGTTTAGGGTAGTGCAGTGGTGTTTGGGTAGTGTAGGGAGTCGTGCTGGCAGTAGTGTTTTAGAGTCTAGGGTAGTGCAGTGGTGTTTGGATCGTATAGGGGTCGTACTGGGGTAGATTTAGGGTTTACGAAAGTGTAGTGATGTTTGGGTAGTGTAGTGGTAATTGTGTAGTGTAGGGGGTTGTGCTGGGGGTAGTGTTTTAGGGTTTAGGGTAGTGCAATGGTGTTTGTGTAGTGTAGGGGGTTGTGCTGGAGGTAGTGTTTTAGGAGTTAGGGTAGCACAGTGGTGTTTCTGTAGTGTAGGATGTTGTGCTGGGGGTAGTGTTTTAGGTTTTAGTGTAGTGCAGTGGTGTTTGTGTATTGTAGGGGGTTGTGCGAGTGGTAGTGTTTTAGGGTTTAGGGTTTAGGGTAGTGAAGTGGTGTTTGTGTAGTGTAGGGGGTCAGGCTGGGGATAGTATATTAGGGTTTAAAGTAGTTCAGTGGTGTTTCTTTAGTGTAGGGGGCCGTGCAGGCAGTAGTAGTTCAGTGTTTAGTTAGGTAGTGCAATGGTGTTTGGGTAGTGTAGAGGGTCGTGCCGACAGACTGACTCACAGAGCTCCGAGCCAACTGACTGGCTTTTAAAAGCATAGCTGTGACCTGGTGATGTCAGTAGAGGCAGAGTGAAACGGGTATCTCACACAGACACAGACGCCAGTGTTGCCTCGCAGAGGTAAAACTACACACCCGATGGCTTCTAAACGGAGAGATGCGAGCTGACGGACTAAGTCACAAAATGCCTGCCAACACTTCCTATTTTTCACTGTTCACAGCCAATGAGCCGCGAGCTCGTGCTTGTAACGGATGTATAACGTTACAACGCATGCTGTTACAACGCATGCTGTTACAACAAAAGTATTACAACGCGAGTGCATTGACAACGCAGGACATTACAACGCAAATCTTTACATCGACTTGCACTAGATGGCGTGCTAACATTAAAAAAGTGTAATTTACTATTCCAACTCCAGTCCACGTAACAGTAGGGAAGGTGTTGGGATAGTAAACTACGCTATTTTTAATGTTAGCACGCCATCTATCTATCTATCTAGTTACGATATCTGTAAAGTTTGATATTTCTCAAAAACTACTGAATGGATGTGCACCATTTCAACAAAAGCGCACTTTCTGAACCACAACCTTTCTCCCTTGCAAATTTGGCGTAATTCCGTTCAGCAGTTTGACCTGTAGCCTTCTCTAAAGTTTCATATGGAAAATGTATTGAGAGAACACATTTTGGGACTCCCCTTTTTTCTCAGCCCCCCCTTGACCAATCACCCCCAAACTTTTATAAAGATTCGTCAAAGTACGCCAAAGTTATAAGCACATGGAGGGCTCCAGGAAAGGGGCCACGCAACCCCCCTCCCAACATGACTGAAGCACCGGGCTGCAGGGACCCCCAGCGGGCCCCTGCTGTCCCAACGAGCCCCCGCTATTATTTTTTAAGAAATGCCCCCGGGACCTAGCCAATCACAGTGAAGCTTGTGCACGGGACTTAGGCTCCACCCAGATATCAAAACTTTTATTTTTCTAATGTCTCAAAAACTGCTGAACGGATTTACACCATTTAAAAAAGGTCACTTTCTGAACCAGGCTCTACCTTTCTGCCAAATTTGGGGTGCTTCCGTTCAGCAGTTCGGGCAGTAGCTCGTCGCAAAATTTCCAACTGGACTTAACATGGGGATCACGTGTTTTGGGACCCCCACTTTTTTCTCAGCCCCCAGTTGACAAAAACTTTCAGGATAGGAGCTGACCTGGATAGACTTTTTTGGGGGGGACAATTTCCCGAAGATTCGTCACACGATGCCAAAGTCATTAGCAAATCACAAAATGCTTTTCCTATGGAAACTAGGTTGTAACTATAACTACCTACTGGCAACCGCCAGTAGGTAATATATATATATATAATTAATGTTTGTTTTCTTAAAGCCGTTTGTGGGATGGTTTCCTGTACTGACTGTAATAGGCAGTGATTCAGGTTTCGACACTAGGGAACGTTATTACACCTCCTATGATATGGATGACGTGTGTGTTGTACCATGATGTATGTGGTAAATGAACCATGACATTTTTGTAAGGGTCCAATGTTTTCTATGATCATGATGAATGTGAAGGTTGAATGATAAAAAATGTATCACTGGCTGATGAAAACATTATTGCATATTTATGAGCCCTGAGTTTCAACCCTTTTGAACAAAATGCATTGGCTGCTTTTTGGCTGTTACACTGAAATTCAATAAAGGAAGTTTTCAAAATATACAGGAATGTGGATTGCTCACTGATTGGGTGCACCATTCTGCATTACATTTTCCTTATATAATTAATGTACATTATTATCTATCATCATAAAAGTAATTGTAATATTTCTTTAGAGTTTAATAAACTGTTTACTTTTTGCTATTCTTCACCATAGGTTGACTCTGCAGTTGGACCAGAGATCTATGCATGATACATTTGAGAAATTGGGTTACTGGTTGCCCTGGTCAAGCAAAAACTGCAATCCTTGTCAGGGTGAGGCACAACCGAGCCCTAAATTAACCTGTGCTTAACCCTCTGGTAGCTTGGCACATACCAGTCAGACTTAACTTAGAGGCAATGTGCTAAGTATTCGTGCAACACTTCAAACAGTAATAAAGTAGAAACACCACACAAAAAATATCCCACATCAGATTAGGTAAATAGAGTTTTCTTTTTAATAAATAAAAGAAGACAAAAACAACAAAATCCAATCAGTAGAACCAGATTTATGCAATTTTTAATATTTCAGGGAAAATCGAGCCAAATAGAGCACACAGAGCCAACTGTGGATATCTGGTTCAGCCCGACCGTCACAAGGTCACAAATTCAGGCTGCCTGGTGGAGTGCAGGCCGGCTAGCCGGACCAAGTTAGGTTTGCTTAACAAAGTACCTTAAATCCGTGTTAGCAGAGCGTTGCATGGATCCACGTTGAAGATGAGTCTTGCAGCCAAAGTACTGTGTCAGTTCTGAGGTGTGGCGAGGCTGCAATTCAAATTACTGCATCATCGTTTAGGATCCCGTTGACGAGGGCCTGAGTTGCAAAGTCCAGCATCATTGATGTGTCATGCCGTCAGGGCGATATGTTGGATTCGAGGAGCCTCGAGTCTGCGATGCGAAGTTCAGCATCATCGTTGTGATGAGTTGGTTCCGCTGCGGGTTGCACAGCACAACAGAGAACATATGTTGGTTCCTCTAGGTCCAGAGAGGCTGGCAAAGCACCTTAGGTCAACTTTCAATGATCCAGGACAGGGATGGCACCACTTAGCAAGGTAGATTCACAGACAGCAGAGTTAAGGTGCAGGATTTTTGGAATTTTGTTATCTCACTAAGCCTTAAGATCAGGAGACCTGTCAACTAGCCATTGGGGTTACTCTGGAGTTCTGGGTTCAAGAGATGTAGGTCCTGTCCTGCTCACCCAGGCAAGTGGGCAGCAGATAGCAGGTCAGCACAGCAGGGCAGCAGTTCCTTCAGGTCAGTAGTCCAGCAGAGAGGCAGTCCTTTCAGTAGCACAGCAGTCCTTCTCCCTGGCTGAGTATCTACAGGTCCAGATGTGAATAAAAGAGTAGGGGACTGAGGTCCAGTATTTATACCCAGATATTCCTTTGAATTGGGGAGAAGTTTCTAGAGGAATACCTGTGAAGTGCACTGGTGCCCTGCCTTCCTGGCCCTGGTTTGAGACCAACTACAGGGGGTATGCAGTACTTTATCCGAAGGCAGAACACAGACTATTCAAGTGTAAGTGGGGCTATGCCCAGTTCCTCATTCCCCTCCTGCCAATGATGGCCCGGCACAACTAATCTCTCTATCGAGTGTGACTGTCTGGGAGGGATACACAAAACCCAACTGTCAACTACAACCGGTCATGTGACCCAGAGACTGACTACGGGCACCAAAGGGCTAAGACTAGAAATTGGCATCTTTCTAAAAGTGGCATTTTCAAAATTATAATTTAAAACCCAACTTCATTATGAGTCAGGATTTGTCATTAGAATTCCAAAGACACCACATATGAAGTGGGTACCTGCTCCCATTTGGAAATTACAGCTTAATACATGTAATAATGTAACTTATCTTAAAAGAGAGGTAGGCCCTGCCGAAGTGAAATATGAATTTAAGAATTTTTCACTACTAGGACATGTGAAACTTAAACGTACATGTCATACGCTTCAAATACATTGCACCCTGTCTTCTGGGCTGTCCAGGGACTACTGTAGGCATGACTTATATGCACTGAAAAGGAAGGTTTGGACAGGTCAAAATGGCAGTTTAACAATTCACACACATTTTGCATGGACAGGCCTGACACTTGTTTAAAGTGCTTTTTAAGTCGTGGTGCAATCAGTGCTGCAGGCCCACTAGTATCATTTAATTTACAGGATGGACACAGGTAGTGCCACTGCACTAAGGATTTACAAGCAAATTAAAAATGCCAATTGGGATAAGCTAATTCAATGTTTTTAAGGAGAGTGTACAAGTGCTGTTAACAGTGGTAAAGTGCACAGAGTCCTAAAGCCAGGAAAAACAAAGTCAGCAAACTGGAGGGTTGTAGGCAAAATTTAAGGGATAAACCACACCAAAGATGCCACTGTTAATAGGAATTCATAGGGAAAATGTAAAAGATTTGGTGCTTGTAAGTTGACTCCAACCCCTTATTAATGGAGACCTACAAGTTACACATTTTGAGTAACTTTACACTTAGACTTTGTGAATAGCCAAAAGTGGCACAGTTACTCAAAAGTGTAAGAGTAAATTACTCATGTAGATTTACTCACAAGTATCAGTTACCTTTGTTACTATTCTTGTGAGTCTAAATTAGCACCACTTCTGGTGTATGTTTCCTTGTTATTTAACAAACCTTTAAAGAGTAAATAATGAATGATTTTAGAAGATCAATTGGCAGAAAGTACCCCCATGTTTCAAGAAACTGATTTTTAAATGATGCAAATACATTTGAATGAACATTGCATTGTGCTTTTCTTTTGCGATTCTCAAGAGGTCCTTGGCAGTTTGGTTCCAGCACTAAAAGTTGGCACTGGGAGTCGAGTTAGTACCAAAAATATTTGATGCTGCTGTCAAGGGGGTCACGAGGGATCCAGTTCTAACTAGCATGATAATGAGAATAAATAAATAAATCAGACATACAAGTGGCCTGGTTAGGAAATGTTTTTTTATACTCGAGCTGTCCAAAAAGCTAGCCTTTTTTTGCATGCACAATTCAAAGACCTTACGATTGACATCATCCTTGCTCAATGTCTGCCCCCAGATCCACATCAAAGAGATGTCTCGCAGATGAACAGCACTGACCCTTAAGTCCTCTCTTTAGGGAGTCCCTTGGTACTTGGGAACAGGCAGGATAGGTTGATTGTAGAGTGACAGAAAAAGAGAGCATGGGGCTATAGGACCATGACAGACTGAGCAGACTGTCATGAAATGTGTACATCTGATGTAAAAATGAGAGGATTATGATTCAACCTAGGTAAGAACTAGTGATTTAGTCTACCTAAACTACAAGCCTCAGCTTTTATATCCAAGATTGTCATGGTGATTGGATGATAGTAGTTATATGCATGTTTCACTGTTACAAGGATAAAGTATTAAGCCCTCCTTGTTCTATCCCAAGTAGAAGGTGAAGTACAGTCAGAGAAGCTAATTGGTTCACTGAATGATGACTTTGCATCCATAATTCTGTAGACAGTGTTTCTTTATACCCTTCAGGGCCATTTTGAATGAATGGGAAGTAGACTCATGGACAAGAGAACCATGCGTGCAAAATCTTTATAGTGGGGGATTAAACTGCCTCTTTATCAAGAAGCTCTAAGCTCGTGGCCAGAGTGACTCTATTTTCGTGTTACATAAATGTAGTTTCATCCTACACTTTTGTTAGCAGCGCACCCCCTCTTCTTTTACGTTTAGCTTAACCCCACACTCAGGGTTCATTGCATAACAGTTATATAAATATTATGCTGTGTTTTAACATCATGTACCAACATGTACATTGGAAGTGTTTAAAATGGGAGCGCTCTTAACAGTATTCACACACAAATAAAGGAGTGACATTCTCAGTGCAGTAGAATGTCAAGAACTGATTAGAGGGTCCAGTTATTGTAGAAAAAATGACCTTTGGAAACCATTGACATGCAGTGCCAGGTGCAGGAGGAAATTACTAATGGTGTTAAAAACCTCCAAGCCGCTGCAGGGAAGACCAGACAGGGAGTTGGCAATAATGGAGCAGGGAGTGGAAAGGACTGGACTACATTAGAGGCTAAGAATGCAACAGCAGGAGAAATGTTATACTGGTGCAAGGATCAGAGATTAAAGATTCTTTATGTACTGGTTTGGCAGGAGCCACTTGAAACAAAGGGGCTTGTATCAGACCAATTGACTGGGGGGGCAGGTTCAGGGGCTTGGCTTAGAAATGAACAAGCTGAAAGATGCTAACGATTGTTGGCTGTATTAAAATAATATCTATCTTTATTGGCCACATTGGAAAGGTGTTTCACTCAGTTAAATTGATGCTCCCTTATTTTAACCCTGTTGGCAAGTACAATAACAGCATGCTCACATTGGAGCTCCAAAAGTCATAGCTACAGAAAGAATCAGAAAATATAGGAAATGGTGACAATCAGATCATATCATATTGAAGTTCTGTTCTTCCAAGACTCTGGCAAAAGGGTGAAACCTGAGTGGAATATGAGACAACTGAGCATTATTGTGCTGCTTCATCACAGATAATTACAGTGCCAGTGGATCCACGTTTCAAAAAGCAGAACCTCTGCATCAGAAATGAGAAATATAGGCTCAGATTTATTAAACTGTCATGCAACGCAGTAAAGGAACTTTGGGATGCTGTGCTATCTGAAAGGGAGAGAGCAGAACGGCACCATAGGTACATATTTACAAGAAAATGTTGGAGCATGGAGCATAGAGCATAGAGCTGCACCAAATTTGACAGAGCCACGCTTCCACATTTCCAAAGCACAGGGATGTACCGTATTTACAACAATACGGCACACCCCTGTGATTTCCCTAGTAATGGCACTAAAATTATCAGCCTAGTTCCAACGCAGGCACCTTTGCACCATAGTGCAAGGGTGCCTGCATTGCAGGGAATGATTGTTTATGTGCAGGAAGTTGGCCCTTCCTGCACATAAACAATCAATAACCGTGATTTGATACTTCTATGTGTGCTGCATAATGCTGCACAATTGGAAGTCACACATTGTCATTATTTAATCACTAATGGCATTTTGCTCTTTCTATGTGAGCTGTAGAAAAAGCAAAAACAAGGAGAAATAAAAGTATTTCTCTTGGTGGCGCCATTCTAACACCTGCTATTGTTAGGCTTATGTTCTTGGTGCTGCCGCAGATTTACACATCTTTGTAAATCTGGGATTGCATCAAAATGCAATGCGTGTTGTGGTGGCACTATCCCCATGTACATATACCCCATAGATGGAAAGATATGGCACACTTCTACTCCCGAAATGCAGCACACATGCAAAGAAGAAATAACAAGAAGATTCTCCTTATGCCAGGTGCACACCGTTTTGGCACAAAGCCAGGTTTATAGACTTTAGTAAGGCTGCATCAAGAAATCTTAGTTAATCTGGACCACAGACTATTCCTCAAGAGATCCCCCCGTGTAATTGTCATAGAAGAGCCCTAGCTATATGTTGTGTCACTTTTTGTGACGCAGCGGCGGCATAAAAATGCGGCCCATTTACAACGTGACACATCAAGGAGATGCGTCATGTTGTAAAACCCTGCGTCACATTATACCTGCTCTTGGTATAATGTAGGCAGGGTGGGGTTTCCCATGCCAAAAAGCCTTGTAGAAGTGACGCAGTGAAATCTACAAGATTTAATTGCGCCACTTCTAGGACGCCACTGTGTCAAAACCTCATGCCTGCTTGAAGCAGGCGTAAGGAGTGACTCAGCACAATGAGGAGAGGTCTCCCCATGCATTGCTGGGGTTGCGTTGTGCTTGCGACACAACTCCAGCAAAGCGTGACTTTTGCGACAACATATGCATCAGAATTTCTGATGCATCTGTCAATCCTTGCGCCATGGTGCGCCGTATTGTAAATATGCGCATCCATGGTGGTGCAAGGTTTTCTCAGGGTGGCGGGGGAAAGTAACACATCTCTACAGATGCATCACTTTCTTGTAAATCTGCCCACCAATGTTTCATTTCTAGTGTATAATGTATATGTTGTAATCTCAGAGTAGTTGTATATTTTCCCTTGTACATTCCGCCTCCCCATCCCCTCTTACTCCCATAGAACCTCCCTTAGAGCTTACGATAGAATGTTCAGTACCTGGTTGTGGAGAGTGGATGATCAGATTAAAGACTTTTGAATCTTACCTGCCTCGAGTCTTCCTTGTATTAGAAACTCTACACTGGCGACGACCTGCGAAGGGGGCAGCTGATCATCTCCCCTTTGATTATTCTCTCCTGTTCCTGTCTCCTCATCCTGGACTGGAACGTCTTCTGGTGTCCTGTATTATCCTCTTTGTGAAAGTGTTCCTGATCCTCTCCTCTTGTGTTCAGCCAGGTCAGGGTTGTACAGTTTGTTTTCATCCGAACTCCTGCGTTCCATCCTTGTCCTGGCTTGGGACTTTCTTTGTGATTAAGCGTCAATTTCATTCAGACAACTCGTGAGGGAGGTGCTGATGGTTTTTGGTTCCAGCTTACGAGTCTGGTGAGAGGTGCCTTCCCACCGTGTGTTCCGCTATGACTTTCTTGGGAGTGGTCGTTTATGGACATTTCCTCCTCACGTTTGTCTGGTTGGGCAGCGACCCCCGCGATTCCCGTGGAAACGGAGTGTTTATCCTTCTGCCTTCTGGAGCGCCTGATTACTTCGTTCCCTCAGTGATCCGCGGCGGCCATTTATATTGAGCCTTCCTTCAGCGGAGCACCCTGTGTCTGCCAACGGACGTCCTGCCTTTTTCCCTGTGTTTCTCCGGCGCATCAACCTCGAGGGGGCCGGTCCTTACGGCAGCTTCCCCCTGTGCGTCTCCGGCACACCAACCGCAGGAGGGCCTGCTTTTCGGCTTGTTCTCAAATTTTCAAGCGCTGCTGGAGGATTTTCCCCGGTGATGCTGTGTGGCCTCATCCTCAAGTAAGGTCTATTTACTGTTGCCTTATGGGCTGAACTGGGTGCCTTGTCGAGCTCAGCCTACACTGTGACACGCTCACACCTGCGTGTCACTTGAGGTTTCCTTATTACATGTGTGGCCTCATCCTCAAGTAATTGCAATTACTGTTGCCTTATGGGCTCTCCTGGGTGCCTTTTCGAGTTCAGCCTACACTGTGACACGCTCACACATGCGTGTCATTTGTGGTTGTCCTAATTACATGACAGCTTCAGTTAAATTTCGGTGTGTTTGTGGTTATACTCACCATTGTGTGTTACACACCTCTCGCTGTACTTTCTGCACCAGGGAATGACATTTAGTTTCGTGCCCTTACAGTCCTTCCTCCTGGTTCCTGCTGGATAGAATAATTTAAACTGTTATTTTTTTCCTTGTGGGCATTCCTTTTTCTCCCAGAGACTCTCACTTTTCCCATCTTACGTGCCCTCTCTCCAGCTCCAACATGGGCACCCCTGGTATTAGCCAACCACCGTCCTTCTTGAATGATTGTGGAGACCCTGAAATTCACTGAAAGGATTGGACGAAAATGTTTGAGTCTTATCTGATTGCAATGGGAGGAGAGAAATTCTCAGCTTTGAGTAAACAACATATTTTACTGCATAACTTAGGTGTTCATGGACGCAAAGTTTACGAAACGTTACCGGAACCAGAATTGGATGATGATGACGATCTAGATGCATATGATATTACTCTTATAAAGTTAGAGACACATTTTGGGGACAAAGTCAACGTGGTACTTGAACGCCACAAATTCTTTAGCAGAGTACAAGGGAAGAATGAATCCATTAACAATTATATTGCAACTTTAAGAGGACTCACACAATTATGTGAGTTTGGGGATCTCAATGACTCCCTTATAAGAGACCAACTCGTCAGGTACACGAACAGCAGCAGAGTGCAGGAAAAACTTCTCGCTAAAAACCCCTCACTCAAGGATGCAATTTCTATAGTACAGTCGATTAAGCATACTGCTAAGTGTGTTAAAGAAATGAAAAATAAAGAAGAGATAGTAGCGTCTGTACAAGTTGAAGCACATAAGAGCGAAGTACTCAAAGTATCCAACAAAGAGGGCACTAAAGAAGTTTCTACCTATAAATCTAGCAAGGCGGGTCGTGGATTAAAATGTTTTAGATGTGGCAGCAGCAACCACTTAGCCAACAGCCCCTTTTGTACAGCTCGTGGTGTCTTTTGTAAAAAATGCAACAGAAGGGGGCACTTAACTAGGGTGTGTAGAGACGGAGCAAATAGTACTGTCAATGTAGTCAGTGTAAATGAGGAAGCACGGCCAAAATTTATATTCCAATTAAAAGACAGTGATGGGTGCTCCAAATCTAATTACCCGAAGTGTATAGTATTCTTAGACAACAAACCCTTAGAAATGTATGCTGACTCTTGCTCCCCCGTTCTCGTTAGTAAACCTTAAGGACTTTGTGAAGTCTTTGGGTCTGAGCAAGACCATGTTAAACCCTCCAGATATTTCACTAGAAGGGTACACCAGAGACCCCATACCACTTGTGGGCATAGTTAATAGCCACAGAGAGTTTAAAGGAAGAACCACGGTGGGTAGGGTGTATGTAGTTGAGAGCGGAGCAAATCTTCTGGGATGGCAACATCAGAAAGAGTTGGGAATCATATTAGACCCTAATGACAAGAACCAAGTCATTCTAGTTGACATTCCCAATAACAACAGTCTCCTGCAGAGCAGGAAGCTTTTCCTAAACAGTTCGCGGATGAGCTTGGTAAATTAAAGGACTTTCAACACAAAATCAAGGTTATACAAGGCACAAAACCTGTAGTGCACAGGGCACGCCCAGTACCTCTCCGCCTTAGAGAAACTCTTAAGGAGGAATTAGATTAATTATGTGGGATGGGTGTCATCCAACCCATAGAAGCTTCATAATGGCTAGCGCCCTTGGTTTTAACTTCTAAAGCCAACGGTCAAGGTGTCCGCCGATGTATGGACTTCCGCAGTCTCAACGAAAGTATCTGGGTAGAGAGATTTCCTCTCACCAACATAAACGAAATGCTATGCACCATGGGAAAGGCATGTTTTTTTTCAGTCATTGATCTGTCGATGGCCTATCATCAAGTAGAACTTCACCCTGAGTCAAGGCCGTTGACAGCATTCTCCTCACCTTTCGGGGCTTACATTTTTGTTGGAATGCCGTTCAGCCCTGCCTCAGCGGCTTCCATCTTCCAAAAAGTAATGCAACACATTCTGGATGGCGTCAATAATACCCACTCCTTCCAAGATGATATATTGATGTATGGGTCAACGGAGGAAGAGCATGACGTCACCCTCAACACAGTTTGCCAAAGACTCTCTAATGCAGGGTTAACAGTGAAACTGGACAAATGCAAGATCAAAGTCACGTCAGTTGACTATTTGGGGCACACTATTTCCAAAGATGGTTTTAGGCCCAAGAACAGTTTAATCCAAGCAGTCAAGGAGGCTCCTTACCCATCGAATAAAGATGAACTCAAATAATTTCTTGGACTGGTAGAATACATGTCCAAATTCGTGAGAAATGTTGCTGATTTGTGTGATGGGTTAAGTGACCTCCTAAAGAAAAGCACAGAGTTTTTATGGGAAGAAAAACATAACGATTTGGTTGACAAAATAAAACAAAGGATTCTTGAATCGCCTGCCTTAGAAATGTTTGACCCTAGGAAAAAAACGGTTCTAACTACAGATGCATCTGTAAAAGGGTTGGGCGCCATGCTCTCTCAAAAGGTAGAAGGGATAGAAACTGTCATTGCTTTTGCATCCCGTTCCCTCAGGTCCTCTGAACTGAACTACTCGGTTATCGAGCGGGAAGCGTTGGCATGTTTCTGGGCAGTTCATCATTTTAAATTTTTCTTGTGGGGCATAAAGTTTGCTATACGCACTGACCACAAGCCATTAACCTTCATGTTCTCATCTAAAAATGCCCTTAACAATTCTCCACGGATAAACAAATGGGTCCTGGGTCTAGAAAGTTACTGCTTTAAGGTAGAATACCTTCCAGGACCTGAGAATGTGGTTGCGGACTACCTATCCAGGGCTCCTCTTGCGGTCAGTCATAGTGAGGAACTGTTAGATGTTCCCATTTTGTCCAAGCATCTTCCCTCACTTACAAAAGATGAATGGGATGAGTGTACTAAGAAAGACAAAGACATGGAGGTTCTTAAAGATTTCATCATCAATGGATGGCCCAAAAGTCGATCTGAAGTTCCAGATTCTGTCAAAGACTATTGGTAGGTCAGGTATGAATTATCTCTCACATCCAGCAAGATACATCGAGGTGAGAAAATTATTCCACCCACGGATTTGAGGAACAAAATAATCGACTTAGCCCATGAAGGGCACTTAGCCAGGAGCCTCACAAAAAACAAAGTCAGAAGTTGTTTTTGGTTTCCTAAATTGGATTCAATGGTCGAACTCAAGGTCAAAGAATGCACTAGCTGTGCTAAAAGCGACAAAAGCAAAGTTCTTCATTAAGCTCCTCTTTCTCCTGTCATTGTGCCGGAAGTACCGTGGACCAAACTGGCCATGGACATAATTGGTCCTATGGACGCTTTGGGCCCCCAGAGAAAGTTCATGTTTGTTCTCGTCGATTACTCCTCCCATTAAGTAAATTTCAAGTTTACACCATCCACCACGACTTTGTCTATGAAGGCACACCAGCAACTCTCGTAACGGACAATGGGGTGCAATTCACTTCGGAAACAATGAGAGAATTCTTGGAAGATTTGAACATAAAACATGAGAAAACTGCACTCTATTGTCCTAAAGCGAATGGGCTGGTGGAGAGGGCTAATCATATGATGAAAGAACACATTCAATTAGCCATCTCCAGTGGATTCAATGTCGAAGATTCCTTGAGTGTATTTGGGCATACCACACCACGCCCAACCTTGTCACTGGAGTGTCACCTTTTGTGTCCCTGAGAGGGAGGGAACCCAGCACTAAAATGAACCCAAGGTGGTTGGAGGGGGGGAGAAGAGTAGTGCCTGACCTGGAACAGAGTATGGAGAAAGTCTATCGACACCAACAAAAATATAAGAGTTTGCATGACAAAAGACAGGGAGTCAAAGTCCACGAGTTCAAGGCGGGTACCCCGGTGGTTGTCAAGAAACCCACTCACGTGCAACCTGGGGCGAGCAAGTACCATGCTCCCTTACGAGTGGAAAAGGCTGGCAAGAACGTTGTTCTCCTCGAAAATGGACAGACATGGAGTAATGATAGAATTGTGGACATTTCGTAGAATGTCGCTTTCTCCCTGATCTTGTGTTCCCCTATATAAGGAGATGTGTTGTAATCTCAGAATAGTTGTATATTTTCCCTTGGTACATTCCACCTCCCCCTCCCCTGCTACTCCCATAGAACCTTCCCCTTAGAGCTTACGATAGAATGTTCAGTACCTGGTTGTGGAGAGTGGATGATCAGATTAAAGACTCTTGCTTCTTACCTGCCTGGAGTCTTCCTTGTATTAGAAACTCTACAGTATACCTGCCAAGTGGAGTCAGGAGAACCATGATCAGATGCAGACTTAAGTTTTTCTATTGTATCAAAGAAAGCATACTCAGAAACAGGCCTATTTGTTCTGGATATTCATGCATGGAACAATTTACAGTCAATGCAATGCACACAACAGAAGTTGAAGCTCATGGCTATGTCATAGACTCCTGGATGCACAATACATATATTGATTGTATCATACCATCAATAAGAAACCAAAAAGAAAAAATGAGTGGGCATGATGATGAGGTCAAAAGAAAAAAAAAATTGTGCTCTCAAAAGGCTGCAAATGCAGGTATGTTTTTACATTGGAGGACCTGATTCCAACACTGTGATATACGCTTCCTGTAGCAAGACTATTTTATTCTTTCACATTCTTGGAATTCCTGTCTGATGTATTCATCAGAAGCTCCTCGGTACTGAATCATTGTCAGCTTGGAGTATTCAGAATATATAATGCAGAAATCCACCAACATTTATTTAATCTGAAACAAGATTTTTTAAGGAATTTTGACATGTTATTACAAGATTTAAAGGAAGAATTTGCCCCTTTTACCACAATAAAGGCAATCCTCTATTCTAAGCACAATCTACAAGTTCTCTCTCCAAACTATATTTTTTTCCTGGTGGCTCCTAATTCCTTATTTTATTTAGCTGAAGCAAGAGGAAAGCTATGGATTATCATTAATTCTGAGTTCAGGATTTACTCAGTAAGGGAAACATGGTAAGTCACACCTAGTAATTCATCAAAAGTATGTAGAATTCTGTGAAATTAGTGAATTTCAGTTGCTGGTCTCTGATGTGAAATTTGAAAAGAAGAAATGTACTTCTCAAACAAGCCTCCCACAGGCAACATAATGTGATCGTTTGTGCTTCAAAAATATTGTGAAATTTGCATAATTTGTCAATTTTGAAAGTTTTCACAGGTGTAAAACAATTTCGCCCCGTCCTTGTACTTTCAAACTAAACAAGTTCTGTAACTTTTTGAGTGAACTGGGTAACATAAAATAGGACAACCATTATACCTTTCTTTATATCACAAAGGGCCAGATGTACTTTGGTAATTGTTTGCACTTACCAAATAGTGAATTTCAGCAATCTGCTATTTGGTAGTAGCAAACACCAATGTACAGTGTCTGTGATTGCTTTCCAATAAAGGATATTTTCTTTTTTGAAATGCAGCCCATTTACCTTAAAGAAAAACGCAGATGATTAAATGATTACAAATGTTGTGGCAGGTCAAGTTTCAATTCCAGGAAGAACTTTCAAAACAGTGGCTATTGTTTTCCACGATGGAACTACTTCAACATCTGGACACTACACTGTAGATTTAAAATGCAATAAAGGATGGACACTAGGTAATGATGCACATTTAGAGTATAAATTTCGATTGTCTAATGAATTACCAAATTCATATTTAATATTTTTGATGCCAAAATTCTGAGAAGATATGATAATGAATTACTGACTATATTTTGGATATTTTCACTACAAATGATTTTAGATACATCATTCACCCTATTGGAAGCATGTGAATATGATTTTGAAGTCTATCTTGGATATCCTCATTACAAATGTTTTCAGAAACATCATTCGGACTATTGGGAAGGTGTGTATATAAATTCAAAATTTTATTTTCGATATACTCAATAGAAATATTTTCAGCAACATCATTCAGGCAGTTGGGAAGATGTTGATAGTTATGGATTCAATTATTGATTCTGTTCTTTCATGTTGCATTTGGAAAATTGTGTTCAAAAGAAGGTGGTCATATATCTGATCTTTGTATTATATACTATGTTATTAGGGATGTCCAGTTGTGAAAATGTAAATACCAAGCTGCGTTTGTTGTAGATATTTTGAAGAAAAGTATGGGTTTTTTTAACAATTTTATTGATTGTGTTTTTTTGCCCAGTGTCATCTGATGATTACCATTGAAATCACTGTTTATGGTGAAATTGAATACAATCTGAAGACATCAAAAAAAGGCAAATTGAATATGTGATGTAATTGTATACTTATGTGTTGCAAAAACTATAAAATTATATGTAATAATAGAACTTATTTCTTCTCTTTTACAGACCTTATTACTAAAGTTTAAAATATTTTACATTTGCATTAAAAAAAGAAATGAATATAATTTACTATTAATTTGATATCTACTTCAAAACAGGTAAGATTAATTCACCCAGGTTCTACCCTTGCAGTCTATCAAAGACACTGTCATTCCCCATGCCCATCTCCAGTCACCCAACCAGTACTATATACTAATGCAATCTGTCCACCAATACCCAAGCACTTATAAAAACACTATGCACTCTCTTTACAGCACTATAATCATCTAGTTACTAGTCACGTACTAATGGAATGGCCTAATTACTAATACAAGTACGGCTACTATATTCTGTACACTATCCATGCAGATCTCTAACCACCTATATACTAATTATACACTCCTCTAAATACGTAGTTATTACCCATGCAGTGTAGGAATCCTCCTGTGAGTCCAATGCACTTCTCCAATCACCCATCCAGGCAATATGTAAGCACTTATAAATTCACCATGCACTCTGTTTGCAGCACTGTAATTATTCTAGTTACTAGTCATGTACTGATGGAATGGACTAGTTACTTACACAAGTGTCCGCTATTATTATTAATAGTAGCTTTCAGTGAGGATATAGTTAGAAATTAGCATTTAAAAAACCTTTGAAATTCACTGAAAAAACTATATGTAATATGTGACGTCATCAGCAGTGCATTGCGGAGCGCGAGTTATAGTTAGCTCAACTAACTATAACGGCGGAATTTCTATGGTTTTGTATGAGTGAAATGTCCAACTAATTATAAAGTCCCTGAAACCTATGGTTTTCATCTGTGAATTTCAAAAGTTTTTTAAATGCTAATTTGTAACTATTATGTCCCTGAAAGCTATGTTTTTATATATATACATTCAAACAATGACGCTTTTCGGCGAAGCCTTTATCAATATACATATACATTGTATATAAAACTAAATTTAAAAAATGTTAGTGCACAATTCATTTTAAATTTCACATTTAAGTACTGTAAATATAATTACATTTAAGATTTTTCTAAAGTTTAAATGAAAAAAATACTTCCACCCAAGATTAAAAACATTTAGCTATTATTGTGCATTACTAATCATTAAAAAGTTGTAATTATACTTTACTATAATGTTATGCTACTGTAATTGTAAATGAATAAATGTTATTAATATATTTTATAATTAAATCAACAATATGCACTATTTATATGTTATTTTCAACTGTGACTTGTTTGTATATACATTTTAAAGTAATTGAAATAATTGAATTTCATTTAACATTATTTCCTATGATGTTGTATTTTTAAGCACCTATCTCCATTACCTTCTATGTAAAGGGTTGTAATACCAGTGATGACCTGAACTGGAGTACATCACTACAGTTTTTGATCCTTTTTTGTCGTAACTATAGAAGTGGATTTTGTGAATAGTTATAGGCTTACTCTTGTGTGGGTGGGTTGACGTCCCTACCTAAACTACAATGTGTACTACATAATGCAGTTTATGAACAGGCCCCAATGCCTTGTCCCACCAAAGCAACACTGGCTGCCTCAGTAGTTGAAGGACATGATCCTGAATTGTGAAAGAGAAAAAAGAAGAGAAATAAAGACTGTTGAAAACATGGCTTAGTTAGCTGGGCATGGTTAACGCACTAAGGGGCGGATTATGATGTTGTTCGGAAAAGCTCCGAATGGGATTCAGTATTGCAGAATACGATTCGGAACCCTTATTTATGAACGCATCGTACACATTTCTCAATGACCGATTACGATGCCTGAAAACTGTTCGGACAGTCCGAATCGGTTCCGAAAGGCATTCAGAGAGCCTGAGTCTTTCGGAGCCGAATCGTACAGCTCCATGGACACAGTTTCCAAACTAGCAATTACGATGAATGATTCCATCTGCCCGACACAAAACAGCTGTTGGAATCTCTCTTGGGGGCCTGTTGTGGGCCCCTCTTTCAACCAGAGCCGTCCAATTGGGGCCCTTGGGAGTGCGCAAGGGACCCCTCTTTCCTAACCATGCACAATGTGGCTGGCACCATGGGGTGCCTGCCTCAGGGGTCAAGCTTTCCCCAGCCACCTCTTTTTTTAATGGGAGGCCTGTGTTCTCATTTGGAACACAGGTTTCCATTGAAGTCAAAGAGAGTCTGACCGAACGATGTTGGAAAGCATCGTAATCGGTCATTCAGACTCACAGGACCCTATTAGTTCGGAAACGATTCTGAGACCGATTAGTTTGGAACAGTTTCTGAACGACATCGTAATCATCAGGTGAGCTGGCTCCTTGTTCCGAAACACAGGAACACAAACGTTTCCAGGAGAGTCTCAGCGGCGCTGTGTTAGCATGCCTGTTGCAGTCTGAGACCCTCGTAAGAACTGCCCTGTGATCGTGGGTGCCTGGAGTCCAAGTGAGTCTCAGCGATGTTGTGTGCATTTGCTTTGTGCAGTCTGAGACCTTCATGAGGATCGGCCTGTGACCGTGGGCACCTGGAATACAAACAAGGATCAGCTATGCTGTGTGCATGTGCTTTGTGCAGCCTGAACCCCTTTGTGATGATTGTTCAGTGACCGTGTGCACCGGAATCCAAGTGAGTCTCATCGCCGCTGTGTGCGGGTGCTTTGTGCAGCGGGAGACCTTCGTGAGAATTGGCCTTGTTATTGTGTGCACCGGAATCCAAGTGAGTCTCATTGACGCTGTGAGCGTGTGCTTTGTGCACTGTTAGACCTTCGTAAGTATTTGCTTTGTTATTGTGTGCACTGGAATCCAAGTGAGTCTCATCGCCACTGTGTGCAGGTGCGTTGTGCACCGGAGGACTTTCATGAGGAGCTGCCTTATTATTGTGTGCACTGGAGTACAGTGAGATTCAGCTACGCTGTGCGCGTGATCTTCGTGCAGCCTAAGACCTGTGAGTGGAGTGCCCAGTGATCGTGCACCCGGAGTGAAGGAAGACTCAGCGACGCTGTGTGCGTGTGCTTTGTGGCAGCCTAGATCTTCGAAAGTGAAGCGGCCCGGACCAGCAGTCCCGGAGGAGCTGAGTTGCCGGCCCGAGCTGCCGTTGCCATTTCGCAAAGTTGCATTGGAGACCCAGCTCCTGGACGAAGAGAGGAGAGTGAGTTTGCGCCCCCTAGGTAATGTGTGTTGACTCCTGGGGTGGGGCACTGGCTCGGAGGGAGATGCTCTCAGCCTCTCTCTCGTGTTGGCAGTGCGAGCCTCTGCTTCGGCACCTATCACAGTCCGCATTGCCAAGGGAGTGGCAGTACAGGGGCCGGAGTGTAAAGCAGCACTTTGGGATTACATCGTACTGTGTTGGGGGCAACTGTGAGAGGCTGACTGCAAGTCAGAAGGAGAGGCGGCGAGACCGCCTAAGGCCCAGTGATCGTGGCCTGAGTGTACTACGTAGTATTCCATTTCTGCAGAACGGAGTACCTGACTGACGTATTACACATTGCATCATTTCTGTATAACAAACTACCTGATTGTCATATGACGCATTGCCTTGTTTCTGCATAACGAACTACCTGATTGGCATATTGCGCATTGCATTATTCCTGAATAACAAATTACCTGATTAGTGTATACGCATTGCCTTATTTTTGCAGCACGACATATATGGTGGTTGTATTACATATTGCATTATTTTACCTTGCAAAGTGCCTGATTGTTGCGTTACGCATTGCATTCTTTTCCGTGAATTGTGCTTGATTGCTATGTTACGCATTACAGTATTTTTACATTGCAAAAGTGCCTGATTCTAGCATTACGCGCTGTATGACATGATATTAGGAGTACAGGAGAATATTTGGAAGTGCTCATTGACATCGCCAGAACTTACAAGGGCTGGCTTGCCTAACAACCGGCCAGGAGAAATATTACACAACCTCATATGTTGGTTTTATATTGTGTGGTCTTATCGTATATCTTTTTACATAAAGTTTATACTCGTTTTCTAAAACTCATGTGGAGTCCATTTGTGGTGTCAACATTGGATTATTGTGAGCGTAGTTGCGAATGATTTACACATTTGACTTGAAGATAAGCCTAGCTGCTCATGCTAAGCTACCCAGGGGCTATCCAAGAAGGTGACCTTTCTTTCGCCGACGTTGGAACCCGGGTCCCTACTTGGCCTAAGGTACCTACCTCAGCCAACCAGGGATCCCAGGTCAAAAACAATTATCCATTAACTCTCCTTTCAGGATAATAACCAAGAGACAACTTTATAAGGTTAGTTAATTTACTAGAAAGCCAAAAATAACTGTACATAGAGACATCTCAACATGAGGGTAGAAAAGTGCAAAGGAATTAGCATGAAGCCAAATCTACACATCCAATTCAAACTATGCAACATGAACAAAGCAATTCAAATCAAAAAGTAGGATACAGAGAGTCCAAGCTCCCCTGTATTGAGGGTTGATGAATGAAAGTGTTTAATCTATCCCTACCCTATCTTTAAAATGACATCCCTACGTAGCATTTTCAATGAAAAGGAAAGGTGTCAGTGTGTGGAGTCTTCCTAAGAAGTCTCTCCACCAAAAGATGGGTCCAGCATCATACAGCCACCATCGCAAAAAAAGAGCTCATTCTGAGATGCTCTCCCTCGAAAGGCAAAAAAGAAGTGAGGCGCTGTCCCTAACTTCGGCAATCAATTATCCACCGGTAGCTTTCCCATAATGCACAGAGTTGGTTTGGTTTGCAATAGGCACAGTCATGAGAATACTTCTCCTCGATGTTCTCCACGTACATCCTTCGCAACATTTTGTCCTTGGTTCCCATGCCTTCTCCCATGCGATCTGTCTCCATCTTTATCACCCTTGAGCAATTCAACTGTAACTTATTTTTCCTTTCCCAGCTCTCAAACAAAGACATTACTTTTGCCTAATGAGATACTTTTTCCACCTGCAATGCAAATGAAAGAAAGAATAGGTTCCACAGTGCACAGGATATTCAGTATCTAACTCTAAAGTGAGAGTTGTCAGAGACTTGCATTTCGGGCCAACTATTTTGCTAACATAAGAACACATCACAGATTGACATAACTCTATTTCATTTAAATGAACACCTTCACCAAATTATATAAATAACATTGTTAAATGCATTTAATCTATCGTTTTCTGCCAGTTACACAAATTTCCTAAGTTAATTTCTCCAGGCTACTTTGCCAGTAACCTAAAATAAGTCACGGAATTACGTTAATACGTTTCACAAGTCTAACACTTCACATTTTCTAATACTAGATTATATGTGGGTGCACTCTACACATGATGATGATGCACCACTGCAATTGAAATTAGACTTTTGATCCATCAGCATCATATGTCCAGGACTTTAATGGGTCAGCCTGGATTAGTTAAAGGCACTGCTGTTTGCATGAAATTGTATTTGTCAAACTGGGGTAGAGTTGGAAATGGGACTGCATTGAAGCAGACACAATGCAACTTTGCTGCTGCGGATCGGAAGGCAGAAAGAAAGACTAGAGGCGGCGAGCAAACAAAGGACCCGGTGACTTGAAAACAGCCCCATCACCTGTTGCATCTTACAGTGGTGGTACTTCTGTGATGCAATGCAAGGGCCAGACTTGTGGCACTAAATGATGGCATTCAAAATCCCACCCAGTGCATATGTAGTGGCTTGGCCCTCACTATCCCCCTCCTCACAGTGTTATGTTATGTTACGTTATGTTATGTTATGTGAATTTGAAGAGCGCGACTAATCACCCATGAGGGTATCCAGGTGCTGAGTGCACTCAATCCAAGCTGCAGACCAGCACTGGAATCGAGATCCTATAGGAATGTGTAAGTTAGATATTGGTGCTTTCTATAGGCCTCCTATGCATCAATATGTTGTTCATGCTTCCCTGGTCAAAAAAACAGGTACATGAACAGTGGCGGCTGTTGACTTCTGAAACTGGTAGGGCTTACATTGCTAACCTGGAGTGCAAGATTGGCGAGTGAATCCAAACTTTTTACAGGAAAGATTTCCAAATACGTTTGCAAAAATGCAATGTTTTAACACCAGCCCTAAAAAGGTGCTGAAGAACATAATCGCGAGAGGGCTTCTATCACCCTATTTCTCAGGATATATTCTTTTCTGCCCCTCTCTCCCTTTCTCATTCATGCCTTTCCCTCCCCTGTCAACATCTTTCCGTTTCTCTCAGTTCCCTTCTCACTCACAATTGCATTAAATTCTAGTTCCTTCAAACATTCTGAATATTTTGTGTAGTGTAAAATGTCTTGGGTGGACGTGTGTTATAGCAGCTGTCACGTGACTGATCTCTAAAAACGACGCCGCTCCTTTATATTAACTATATCCAATCATCTCTACACTACCCTTTCTACGTCTCCTCTTCAACCTTCTTCCTGTGTGATTCTAGGTTCCGTTAATGTATTTATCACTACACAGTCCTCGCTGAATTATTGGTTATTTGGCCTGCCAGGTTATCTTTTCTTTATTTAGTTTGATACCCATACATCTCGTGTCCCTGTCACTTCTCTTTTCACACTTTCATCCATTTCACTCTCTGTAAGTTTAACCACATATTCATATTTGCATTAATTAGGGTATTTGCTGGGTCGCCTCAAACTTGCATGTTTCTCTGCCTGAGATCTCAAAGTTTGAAGCCTCAGGGAGTGTGTCCCTGGTGTCAGCATCGGCCTTATAAGCCCCGCAGCATCACACACGCAGCCAGCAGCACAGACAGGGCTGAGCCGAGGATCCCTCTCAGCAGAGGCGGCTCGGACACCACAGATCACCGCACAGACACCTGCATCAGTGCTAGGAAACGAAGAAACATTCACATAGAGAACTTAGAAATTGAGGGCACGAGGGGGTGGCAGAAAAATAGAGTGGGGTGTCGGCGAAGCATCTTGAGTGGGGGAACGTTGAGGAGGTGTTGGGTGGCGATCAGTCTGTGCATTGTTATTAACACACTCTAACCGCACATATAATGGCGGCATAGAAAAGGGTACTAGTAAAGCTTTAGCGTCTTACTTATTGGCTTTAAGTCGACTGCTTGTTTCTAGCTCTGGTAGTTGATAACTGCAGAGATCTGTGATGCAGTGTATTACACTGGTGAGTAAAATGAGCCCTTCCGTTTGACTCGTTTAATAGTTCGGGGTGTCGCTGTATCCGTGGTAGAGAATTAGCACAAGTTCCATATTCCACAGGATAGCGCAGTGGGTTAATGCTTGTATTGCGGCGATCCTCATTTAACCAGTAAACGAGTATAATGGGTCAGTGAAATATGCACCCACTTCATATATGTGCATGCTACTTGCAAGCGATGACTATCTAATGCTTGCAGGATTTAACACAACGTCAGATAGGATTTTAATGGGAGTACTTTGGCAGCGATTAATAGTTTCATTAAATGTCTAAAACATTGACGTTTTTACTGTGTACTTAAGAAGCGTCTGTGAGAGTAGATAGACGCCCATATCATTGGCGTGTCTGAGAAGCACACGTGCCTACAAACAGAGGGAGCTTGAGTCAAAAACACTTTCAAGTGTCCCTGTACCCCGGCCATCTTGTGGATTGGCACTTTAGTGCAATTTTGTTTGGAGCTGAACCCGAAGCTCCGGTTGACCACTCCCAGCTGGGCGCACCACCCGATCAAAGAAATGAGCGACCTTTCGAGCAATGCCGGGCAGACCAGGAAGAAAAAGCAGGACCCGGCCTCGCCCCCCTGAAGTCAGGTAAGTGGCACGTACCTGATGCCAGCCGCAGACCGCTAGTTAGAACATCAGGCCCAATTCCGACAGAAAACCTTTTTACTCCTTAGCTTCACTGGAAGTTTCGCGATGCTGAACTGGGGTTTTGTTACACTTGAGTTAATTTTTTTTTTGTCTCGCATTTCTTTACATTTGATGAATTATGCAACTGACAACGTGTTGTGTGCGGACAGTTTTATTCCCCGCAAAATAAGTGAAATTTCACTTATTCTATTTCACCTCTTTCGCTGCAATATTGATCGTTTAGTTTGTAACTTGCTGCTTTTTTGCGTCCTACAAAACGCAGGTTTGCAGATGAACTCTTTGTGTTACAAAATGATCTTACCCAGAGGTTTTTCTCACATCATATCAAGAAATGTACTTGAATTCTGGTAGTGTTCCTGATTTCAATAGACCTCGTATCCTCCTTTATTTAACCCTGCTGAATGAACCCCCACACTCCTACTTTTCATCCTTGCCTATACTGTACTATAACCATCAGTATTGCCAATAACACCATCAGTTACTACTTACATGTTTTGTGTTTTTCATCCTTTGTTTGTTGTCCTCTTGCACACAAACGTTTGTGAACCCCAAGGATTCTTTCCCCTGCATCCGTTTTTATGTTATACCACATTTTGGTAAACAGCAGGTCCATACTTGCCAGTAGGACCGTCTGGCAGTGTCAGAAGGGCTGGCTGGTCTGACAGGTCAGTGAGCGTGCCGTTTTTGGGTTACTTGTGCACCTGTTTTATATCCTTCTGGGTCATTCTTCACTTTTCATTTGCCCGCTATTACCCAGGGGCAGCTCCTCCATAATGGCGGAGGAGCTTCACCCCATTCGTCAAAGTCAGTCAGCAAAAATAAAATGATAATAAAACAATTTTATTGTTTTATTACCCGCTGACTTACAGACCCAATGTCAGTGTAGGGCGGGGTCGGACCATGGCAGGGAGAGGACTGATGGGCACCGTAAAGTGTGCATGTTGGTTGTGCTGGCCGTCTTAGGCCGTCCAAACAGACATGCACACTTAGGTTTCTCCAACCCCTGATGGGCACTGTAACGTGTGCATGTTGGTTGGGCCGGCCATCTTAGACTGTCCAAACAGACATGCGCACTTAGATTTCTCCAACCCAGCTGTGTTTTGAAATTTTTTTTTTTTAGATTTTTATATAGCACGAACTAGACCCGAGAGATCGGGTATCAGAGCGCTTTACATAAGCACCAGTTTTGTTACAGATGGACACATTCATTTTTGTTAGGCACAGGGAGGTTAAGTGATCTGCCCAGGATCCCAGGATGTTGAGCGTTGTTTCCGAGACTCGAACCCGGCTCCCCAGCTTTAAGGTCGACCACTCTAGTGGTAAGACAACATCCTCTTGCACAGCCAAGTTGGAGAAACAGCACAGACTCCCAGGCACTGTCAGAGCGGCAAACCAGGCAGTTCAGACCAATCCTGGCGCTGCTCTCATGATAGGGGAACCTGTGCCCCAATGACTGCCGGGAGGAGAGCCGGAGATGAGCACCGAGGCAACCGGCATCAACAGGAACAATTTTTACATTATTTATTATTCCCCTAATCTCCCATCCCCCCACGTTAGCGTTGTGGCCACTGCCACTCCTATTACCTCAAACTCCCTGCAGCAAGCACAAATGCATGAAGTCTCCCGCAGCATGAAAAGACTTATGTAGTGTAAAACTGGTTAGGTTTGCAAATATTAGCCTCTTTTTTAGCCATCTGATTTGCTAACGGGGGGCACTTTTATTTTGGTGCCTGAACCTATTTTGTGTCCCAGTCTGACCATGGTAGTCGACACTGTTCAATGTCATTCAGAACTTGACTGACAATAAATAACTAGCTAGGCCTAGGAACAAACAATAGTATGTAAGTCAATATGCCAGGAGAAGATTTCACAGTTTGGGGTTGCAAAGGCGACATTTTAGCAAAAGTCAATTACTGCTCCCGCTGCACATTGTGTGTGTGTGTGTCCGAGTGTGTGTGTGTGTTGCAGGTCATATGTTTTATGACAGAGGCTTTTGTGTTGAAAGTCCATCCTGTAGTGCCAAGCACCTCCATTTTGTTTGCTTTGCCGGCCCTGGTACTATTCCTGGTGACTAAAATCTTAGGTCACTTTTCATGTTTGCAGACGTTGCTCAAGTTAGTAGACACTTGCATCTACCATGTACTCAGATTAGAAGTGGACACAAAGTGTACTCTAGCTGAAGGTGGCTTCTAAGACCTGAAATGGATATGGAAAAACTTGCTAAATATGATAACTGTTAAAACAATGCAGCTTTACTGGCATTTTTTTGAACACCAAAAGCTCATTGATACTCACAATACATTTGGATCTGTCTCTCATTAAAGGGAAGATTCTGTTTCTGCTGGTTGGCATATGATGTTCAGGTGTTGCATTTGGTGTCAACAGTGGGGCTGGTCTTCCTGTGGGCATGGTTTGGTCAGGTACCTATAAACCATAACACTCTCCGTATGGGTATCTTGGCACTGGAAAGACCAATGAACCATGCAGCTTTCAGTAAAAGACAGAAGTAATAGATGAAAAAAATATTATGATTGGGAAAAAATCCAGTTCTTCAAATCTTTCCTAAATTTATAGAGGTTAGCTCCTGCTGGAGATTGAAAGGGCAGCAGTTTCATTCAGTTGACGTGGCACACGAAAAAGCATGAATGTTTTTAAGCGAACCTTGGGACCTCAAGAAGAGAATTGCCCCTTAGAGTAAAGTTTGGGATGTACATCTCTTTGTGAACAAGGCACAATGGTTTACTCATAAAATGCTCTAATAACAGGAGCTAGGGGTGGTAAGTGGCTAGAGCTGGGGGAAAGTGATCCTGTGACTTCAAACTCAGTGCAAGCCTGGACGCATGATTGTAAAGGAGCTTTGGAAATAAAGTGTGACAGTGAATCATAAATTGAGCTTCAACTATAAGATAAGAAGATGCCGTCTTTTCTCTCACTCATACTGTGCAGTGGTTGGTGCTCTAGTGCCTGCATGTTAGCCATACTTATGAATCTCCTTTGATATGGGAAGTAATTGTCTTTACTGGCTTTAAAGTAGCTGTGCAAAGTTTGCAGGTTTTTGTGTTGCTCAGTGGCGGTGTGTCAATTGGGAGCGCTGGGGCATTGCCCACCAATGCCACGGCCCCATTCAAATTCTTCGTTCTACTTCTCCGAAGCTATTAATTCCAATCAGGAATCCTTATTAGAATTAGCGTCGGAGAAGTAGAAAGAGACACTGAAGAGGGTGGGAGGGGTTGGGGGCATGGCGGGGCTGTGACAGCACTCAGGGAGTTGAGCGACAGCAGCGCACTAGACAACTGTCACAGCAATAGTGCGCATGTTCGTTTTTGGGCTTGTCATTTCTAAGATCAGCCGAACATGCGCACTAACCTTCCCCTTAACAGACCGAGAGTTGCTTCATGCCGCAGCCCCCGGTCTCCTAATGGGCAGGGTGTATCCCTGCCCTCAGCCAATCCTGGCGCTGCTGGAGCAGCATCAGTATAGGGGTTGGCAGTGACGTTGCGGCTGTTCCTGATTGAAGAGCGCGGGACCTCGGCCCAGGAGCAGTTGAGCAGTTGAGCATGGTCTTACTCCTGGCTCTCTACTTAGTGTTCGAAGGTAAGACTCTGTTTACAGTTTTTCAAACATCACTGTTGTCTTGCGCTCATGCACGTGCTGTGATTGAAGCGAAGCCACAAGGCTTGAGTCTACGCCACAAGTCGTGCGTATGTGGGCAAACACAGACCTCAAGTGATGTGAGACTGGGCGTGCTCCTGAACGACCCCCGCACCGTGTCTCCAATCTTCACTGCGCTGGTTTTGGGCGTTTTATGCCCAGGTCTTTTGGTCCTTGATGGTCTGCCTTTGCGTGAGTTATGATGAAGTTTTGCGATGGGGTTTCCCGGACAATGTTTGTGGATGAGAATTACCAGGCCATGGCTGTAGAGAGGGAAGGCAGCTCTGGTTCTTGTTTGCGTTAGGGATATGTTTTCAGAATGGTCCAGTTATTGTGTGAGCTGGTGTGTTTTCTGAGTGATTGCGATGTCGTTTTTGGAGGGTTACCACATTTTTGGTCGGGGTGACTTCTTTTAGGATGAAGATGATCAATCAGGCTTGTGGGCTAGGGTAATCTTGATTTTGGGTGGGGTGATCGGGATTTTGATGGGGTGCGGGATTACGTTTTACCCCCTTTTTGTGATGCATGTATTGGTTGTATCTGTCGGTTGTTTTGTATTCATTTGAGGGAGGGAGGCCAGGTTTGCTATGCACATGATAAATTTTTTGAGCGAGGGGGATCTGTTTTGTGGGCGAGGGTGCTATATATTAAGGTTTGAGTGAGGTTCTTTCTGCCGGAGTATTTTTTTCTTGTTTTTGTGCCCTCGGGTGAGCTGTGGTACCCCCTCTGCGATCCTGCCTCGGTCAGCACCTCCTGTTCCCCTGCTCTCCCTGACAGTTGGACTGGCATCACCACACCCACACAGGCTCATCTCCAACATGGGCTGCTTGCCTTGTGGATGTAGCTCCAAGAAGGGCAAGTGGGTTAAGAGGGCATTGAGCCAGCGCCTCACACAAGAGGGGAGACTCATTTTTGCCACGTCCACAGCCAGAATTACTGCCACAGGCCTCAGAAGCTGAGAGTGGCTGGACCCTCCCTTTGCGCGTCTAAAAGACTTGGGTCGTTTCGGCCTCTCCGGCAGAGACGTTTTAATGCATGGGCAAAGTGGGCTCTGGCCCAGGGCCCCAGCCTTTCAGGGGGCCCCCTGACAGAGTCATCTCCCTTCTCCAGAGTTTTGCCCTAATGACCTTGAATATTTCTTAAACAGATTGTTTTAAATACTGTTTTCCGTTAATTATTTTTTTATGTACATGATGTGTGAGAGTCTAGTACAACCATTTTGCAGAGAAATCTTGTGTCTATGTTTCATGCTAAATACATAAAAAAAGTTTATTTTAGATCAAAACAAGGCCTAACATATAAGAAATGGGAGGGTTTCACAGAGATTATTTGCAGCAATATTTGTGAGCTGCTGCTGTGTTACAATATTGAAAACACACATATCTATCCATGAATATTAGATGTAAACACATTTATGAGAAGTGATGCATCACTGTGTGAAAACAGGGACGCGTCACTTCTTAGCGCGCCCTCCTTGCGACATGATGGATGCGTCATATTTACTGTATGATGCATCATGTCGCAAGGAGTTACAGATACGTCAGTATTTCTAACGTATCTGTAGGAGCAAAAGTGATGCATTGCTGAGGTGTGTCTGAAAATAGACGCAACTCCAGCAATGTGTCCTTTCACATGGGGCAAGCCCTATGTGAAAGGGCCTGCATCTGTCTTAACCCTCCTGTGAGGCAGGTGTAAGATATTGACGCAATGGCGTCCTAGAAGTGGGGCACTGAGTTCTCATAGAATTCAATGCGCCACTTCTACGAGGCTTTTTGCGGGGGAAAACCCACCCTGTATACATTATACCTGGCGCAGGTATAATGTGGTGCAGGGGTTTACAAAGTGACGCATCTGCCTAGATGCGTCACTGTAAATAGAGCGCAACATGGCACATTTTTTTTACGCTGCCGGTGCGTCACAAAAAGTGACGTACCGGCGGCATAAAAGTGAAGCACGGCCTCATAAATAAGGCCCTTAGAATTTGGACGAGTGTTCCTTTGCACTGTCAGGGACCTAATGAAATGTAATAGCTTAATAAAGCGTGCAGCCACTCAGACTAGAGTGTCCTGGTGCGTGACAGCGGGAGGAAAAAGTGCGTAAAAGACCCATCAGTTATTAAAAAGCCAGAAAGTAGGTCTGTGGTTAGTATCAGAGACTCAGGGAGTCTAATCCACAACTTTGCACTTAGAAAGCCAAGGGATCTGCCTCCAGTGCGGGCACGGCATATTTTAGGCACGATGGCCAGCTTGGCATTGGAAGATCTTAGGGGTGTAGATGTTGTGTAGCGATTAACACGCTTATTTAGGAAGCCGCTCCTAAGCCATGGAAAGCTCTAAAGAAGATGGTCATCGCTTTGAAGTCGATCCGTTCTTTTATGCGGAGCCAGTGTAGAGGCTTAAGAATAGGGGTCATACTAGATATGGGTTTAGGTCTCAGGATGGCTCTGGCCGCCTTGTTTTGTACCAGTTGTAGGCGCTGGATAAGGCATTTGGGAAGAGCGAGGTACAAGCTGTTGACATAGTCAAGTTTTGATGTCACCACAGCCTGCACCACGATCTTTCTACTCTCAAGCGGTAACAGTGGCAGGAATTTTTTTAGCATCCGGAGTATGCCAAAGCAAGCGTCAGTTAGATTTTGGATTTGAAAGCGCATTCAGAGTGTCTTGTCTATGACAATTCCTAAGTTTTTTACTTTCTCCTTTTCCGCGGGCAGGGGCGGCAGATCTTTTGGCCACCAAGAGATTACCAAAGAAAACAACTTCAGTTTTGTCAGGATTGCACTTCAGCTGATTGATCTTAAGCCAGTTAAAAATCTTTGTGAGGCAAGACCGAATCATTACCCCATCAAAGTCGGTTCCTTTTTCACACGTAAAAATCAGCTGAGTGTCATCAGCATAGGAAACCAGTTTGGGTGCCTCTTCCTCTACCAGAAATGCAAGGGGGGATAGATATATATTTAAAAGGGTAGGACTGAGAATGGAGCCCTGAGGGACACCTACATTCATGGCCGGAACCGGGGATGAAAAAGGGGGAGCCAGATGTCCTGAGATCTATTTGCCAAGAAGGATGACATCCATGTTAAGGCGGCCCCCCAGGGCCAATGTTATCAAGTCTCTCAAGGAGCCTCTCATGTGTGACCGTATCGAAGGCTGACGATAGATCGAGTAGTATCAGATCAGCCTTGCCTCCCTGAGAGATTCAGTCACTTCCAGCAGAACGGACTCCATGCTGTAGTTAGCCCTAAAACCGGATTGGGACTCATGAAGGAGCTTCCCATCTTCAATGTTTTTTTGGAGGGCCTTGTTTACATGCTTCTCTAATACTTTGGAGAGGGCCGGAAGAAGGGAGATTGGCCTGTAGTTGTCAGGGTCCGTCAGTTTGGCATTAGCCTTTTTTATCAGTGGAAGAATCTTAGCATTCTTCCATAATTTCGGCATGTTGCCTGAGGGGAGGGAAGCATTAAAGAGCTGGTTTACCGTGATGTTTATGGTGGGAGCTAATAGGTTCAGGATATTCACTGGACATGGGTCGGTAGGGGAGCTAGACTTAATCCTTTGGAGAAGGGTCAGTGACTCTTCAAGCTGAAACTCAGGGAAAGCTAGTAAAGATGGAGGATCCAAGAGGTGAAAATTGCTATTACAACTAAGGTAGAAGGTCAGTTCTTCCTCTGAGATGTTAGTGAAGGCGTGCTGGATCACAGAGATCTTTTTGTGGAAGAATTGAGCTATTTCCTTAGACAATTCTTCTGTGCATGGCCCTTCCTTTGTGCCGGCTTACAGGGTGGTAAAGGATTTAACTATGCTAAACATTTCCTTACTCATATTTTGGGCATTTTCTATCTTGGTTTGAAAGAAGTTTTTCTTGGCTGCCTTCACGAGAATGTAATGAGCTTTTAAGGTGTCTTTATACACCTTCCTGACCTCAGGTAGATAGGATTTACGCCATTTCGTTCCATTTTTCTACAATTTCTTTTGCTTGATCTGAGAGAATCGTTAAACCATGGAGCTGGTCCTCTTTAAGAAGCGGGAAACAACCGGTACAGCTGCACCAATGTTGGTATGGAGCCATGAATCTATTGAGAGAGCGTCCGAGTCGGGGCAGCCAGACAGCTCCGGGGAGGAACGACCGAGGGCATCTGCTAACATCGGGATGGATATTTTATGGAGCGTCCTGTAATTAAGGACCCTCTGCCCTGTGTTAGCCCAAGGGGCTGTGGCAGAGTTGGGAATGACAAATTTTAATAGGAGGTGGTCAGACCAGGTAATGGGAAGAGGTAGGCTTACTGATATGTCAAAGTTGTTAATGATTTGGTCTAGGGTATGGCCCTTCTCATGGGTGGCCGAAGAAATAGATGGAAACATGTTCCAGGCCTGCAGCGTCTTCAACAAGTAAATTGTTGAAGGGTCTTTTCCATTGTCCATATGTATATTGAAATCTCCCAGAATAAGGCAGTTGTTGTATTTTAAGGCCAGGGAGATAGTGGCTATATTAAATGTAGTAATAAAATTTACAATTGCACCGGAAGTTCTGTAAATCAGAAAAACAGCTATGCTATAATGGAGGGATAAGGTATAGCGGAAGTCTAAGGACTCTATGCCCTCGATGTTTTGCATCAGAATGGGAGAGCAGTCTAGTTTTTGATTGTAAATTATGGCGACACCGCCCCCCTTCCCACTCGGTCGGTCCCTCCTAAGGATTTTATAACCCATTGGGATGGGCCGAGGTGATATTAGGGTTGGAGGCTTCAGACAGCCAGGTCTCAGAGCGAAATAAAAGATCAGGCTGTTCGTCTAAAAGTAGGTCATAAATGTGTGGTTCATGCATTTGCATGGAGCGACAATTTAAAAGGGTGGCCTTTAAGTCCTCGGTTTACTTATTGTTTTTACACTTATTGTTGTGTGGGAGGATCTTGGGTGCGAGTTTCCTGGGCTGGAGGAGGGACCAGTTGTACTTATTGCATCAAAAGTATACCTCCAAGCTCGGATCCGCCGCTATACATTGACATAATGGTAGCCGCCTAAGGCTAAGCAGTTTTTCCGTAACGCAGCTAAGGAAGTGGAAACTGCATAGGTGGAAGTGAGGAGCCCCAGCCCTCCGTGCAATCGGCGTATCAGCTGTGGAGGACCAGGACTGGAGGAAAAGCGAGATGGGATTGGAGCAGCTAAGGAGATGTAGACAAGCAGAATCAAGTAAAGTGCAAGTGCGCGTAGGTAGGAGAAATTGTTAAAAAGCAAAGAGTAATTTAGCCACACATATACAATTTAAAAAGTATTTAAAACCTAGTAGCAGGGAAGGAAGCACTAAATCCTACAGCTGTCAGCTGTGCGCGTCCGTTTACATGGGGAATATATAGGCTAATGCCTACGATGCAAACTGGATCGCTAACGCAGCTGAGAAAGTGGAACCTGCGTTAGAAACAGTGGCTCAAATTGGATCATAAATTCAAAGCTGTTCTGAACAGATGCCCCCAAAATATGTTTGGCCCAGGGCCCCCAAATTTCTTAAGATGTCCCTGCGATGGCCATCTCTGCTCCCTGTAAAGGGTATTTTATTCGGGGCCCGCAATGTCCTTTTTGTACTGTTCTTGCGTGAAGTAAACAAGACTTGTTTAACATGACCTGAATCGCTTCTAGGCGCTTTGCAGAGGGCGTGTAGGGCCCACGTTGAGCTCACCTCGCTCCCGGCAACATATATCTCTGGTACAACTATGAATAGGAGTCCGTGGAATTTATGAGTATATGGCAAGCAGTGGTGCAGCAGGGGGCATACAGAGGGGTCATATTGCGGCATAATTGAGCCTGAGAGTTTGCTGAGACATGGGAGACATGATAGGCATGCTGCAACATTGAGCTTTAACAGCTAATTCCGGAGGAATGGTTAAAACGTTTATGAGGAAAACATGAACAGCGTGAATGTGCGAGAGCGAGGGGAACCCAACAGAAACTTCTCATCTGTTATCAAATCCCAGAAAGATTTTAGACTTTGGACAAGACAAGGACGAATACAAGCTGGGGGCATTTGGGGTGACGAGAATCCTCTAAAATGTACTCAGGCCTTGCTCAAAACTGCGTAGATAATTTGTTTTACAGGAAGAAAACACAATGTTCAAAACCCATGCACCATATGACCTGTAGTGCTCCTTACTTTCCTATATTTTCAAGAGAAACACTCCCCTAACTTGCAAAGGGGCAATCACTTAATTATGGCTGCGGCGTTAGGAACTCAAACTCAAACCATGCTTGCCCTCTGGGTAAACAGTGCATGCTGGAAATAAAGCACTGGCTGTTTTGGCTCTGGAATGTTTTAGCGATGGAAACACTTATATATTCATTAAAAGACAAATTTAAGAGATTTTGAGCCAATTGGTAGCCCCTTCAGTCTTTCCTCTCTCTCCAGAGAAAGAGTTCAGGGAGATCATGTGCCCCTGCTGCCTCTGCGTGGCAGTCATCATCTCCTCAGAACTGTCCTAGCTTCCCGCGACCAGATGAACCCCCTTAATCACTTGGTCATTCTCATCCTTGTTGTGAACTTTGAAAAAGTTGCAAATAAAGTTTGGTCTTGAATTTGGTCTTGATCTGTTCAGGTTATTATCTGACCATACACCTTGAAATGTCTGGGCAAGTGGAATGGGGAATTAGTAGCTCCAGGATTTTTATTGATCTGCGTTCTCGCCAACCAGTTGTTTATAGAAGATGGTATGTGCACTATAAAAACGAAAAACAGCTAATCCCAAATTATGAGGCAAGAAACTGAAATGATATTGCTCATTATGAGTTTAAAGGGAAATTATCCAATGCATATGTGGCACGGCTGTTTGGCTGTTCTGACATCTGAACAAACTGATGCAAAATCCATTCCAGTGACATGAAATGATAAAGTTTGTTTAAATACCTGTACATATTCACCAGACCCTATCCAAACTGTTATTCACTGAATAATAATAATAGGCCTGTATTACATGAAAGCTCAGCAACACTCTTTTATTAACACATTTATTATTTTTCTATGTATGTATGTGGGTATTTATAAAGCACAAACCTAACCAGGCACAACGGAGCACTGTACAACTAGTAAAGTTAGTGAGCACTATTAGGATGGAGGGGTGAAGAGCTGCTGTGTTCAGATTAAGAAGATGGCTCTTCTAAAGTGTGGTGATGTAGTGTTCTTTGAACAAATAAATCTTCAGTTTTTTTCTGAATTAAAGAAGGAGTTCGCCAATTCCAATGGTCGTAGGGATGTAGATGGTAAAGTCCTGTTTCCTAAATAACATTTAGAACAAAGTGGATATGCTTTTACGACCTGCACATCAATATGTCTCCTTAGTATATAAAAAAACAACACAACAATAAACATGAAACAAATACTGAGTGCAACTTTGGTGTTCAACACTCATCCACCTAGGGCACCAAGTTCCATATCCACAAAAAGTGGAACAGATATAATTTTAACAAAAACCACCAGAGCACATCATATGTAAACTACTCTCATCCTTTGTGCAATCTGCACTCTTCTTCAATGAATGTTCTTATATTAACGAGTCCCCAATCAAATAAGAATCACTTGGTGTAGATGAATCAGATTTATTTCCTTTATATGGCATAATGTTCCACAGCCGACGCACGTTTCGCTCTATCAGGGCTTCCTCAAGGCTTACTGGTAATGTATCACACACCCTATTTATCTCAATCCGTATAACTTCCAAGAGTATTCAAAGTACTTAATATGAGATTCACGTTTTAAAATCTCTGCACTCAGTCACATATGTATCGTATCCAATCCTAGTCCTCTGTCTTCACCCGTGTTATGGAGCCATGATACGTTCCATCGCGCGGTAAACTTGTAATCCACGTCCCAGCCTGTTTCCTGGTAAAGACCTGTCTCCTGGTAAAGACCTGTTTCCTGGATTTTTTTCACCTTGGGCCGGATTTAGGGTTTGGCAGGCTGGAGTCTGACAGTGAGGTTGCCAGAGGACTGTATATCTGCCACTATGATGGACAGTTGTCTGCCAAATTTAAAGATCACTGCCGGCCCAGGGGTTACATTGATTGCATTAGTGTAGTACCTGGCTTGGGCTGATGTGATGAATTGTCTGTATTTTGAGCAAAGAGATTTTAGTGTGAATTCCTTGGTGATCTGCTTTTCTTTCATTTCCATTCTAGTTTGCAAACGGTTTACTCATTGTCCCTAAGTTATTTTACGTTCTATGGGGTAGAGGGTTTACATCTGCACTTGTGTGTTTCACTGGTGCATGGACTGTTAAGATAAAAATCTGTACTGAGCATAGTGTGCTGCCACACTGGTATTGTGCTTCTTCTGTCATTGCCGCCACTGGTGTTGCTTTGACTCTCAATAATAGGAATAAAACCTCTACTGTGGAGGGAGCCCAGCTATTATTCCCTTCATGGAAGACGCCTGAGCTGTGATAGCCTGCCCATTACTTTCAAATAAAATAAATCAAATCAAAATCAAGACCACTGACTCATTGTCAGTGAAATTGCTCTCCTTCCCTCGCAGCTCCGCCATTAAGTGAGGCCTTCCCCCAAGCCACTGTACTCTCAAGCGTTGGTGTTCGAGGCCCTCCTTCACACTCAGGTTTCATCTGCACCTCATCCCTGGTGGTCCAGTGGACCTCTGTCTCCATTCTCTTGCCCCACTTTTCTCTTCTTTTTCACTCTGTTTTTCCCTCACTTCTATCTCCCCGTCACTCTCCTTCTGGGTGTTTCCTCCATTTTCTGTCATCTTCCCCCATTTCAAGCTCCCCCTTCACTCGACTTCTGTGTCTTTCCTCCGTTTTTCAATCTTTTTTTTACCCTCATCTCAATCTCCCCCTCTCACTCTCCTGTGTCCTCTGTGTCTTTCCTCCACTCCTTTTTGCACTTTTTCTGTCGTTTTCCCTCATTTCAAGCTCCCCTTCACTCACCTTCTGTGTCTTTCCTCCTCTTTTCACTCCTTTTTTACCCTCATCTCAATCTCCCCTTTCACTCTCCTGTGTCCTCTGTGTCTTTCCTCCACTCTTTCTTGCACTTTTTCTGTCGTTTTCCTCTCATTTCCAGCTCCCCTTCACTCTCCTTCTGTGTCTTTCCTCCGTTTTTCACTTATTTTTTACCCTCATCTCAGTCTCCCCCTTTCACTCTCTTGTGTCCTCTGTGTCTTTCCTCCACTCTTTCTTGCACTTTTGCTGCCTTATTTGCACTTTTCTCTCAGTTTTTTCCTTTTTCCTTTTTCAGCCAGTTTTTCCCCGCCGCTGCAGCCCCCGCAGCCCCTTACCCCCAACACTACCAGTGCAACCGGCCCAATTCAGCCCCCCTCCCCGCTCCCACCTCCCAGCTGTCCAGCCCTTACCGACCCCTCATTAATGGTGGTTGCGCCGCCGGGGTACCAAAGGCAAGCTCGTCTGCGCCTGTCCGTGACCCGACTGCGACCAGCGTCAGGAACCGTGGATCTCTGCACCACCAACGGCACTCCACGCTCTCAACCCAGGCCGCAACAACAACTGCAAGCTAGCATCACCAGCCGACACCAATGGATCCTTCAGCTGTCACCATTGCCAGCACACCTGCAGCACCGCCAAGACCACTGACCCAGCGCAATCTGCCCGCAAGAACACAACGAACCGAAGACCCTGCAATGCATCCTCCTCGATGTCCGATCCCTACACAAACACGCCACTTAAATATGGGACCTCCTCGACAGCACTACCCCAGACATAGCATTCTTTACCGAAACCTGGACCGACACCACCTCGGGACCGGACATCGCCATTGCCATTCCCCAAGGATACAAGATCTCCAGGAAGGACCGCCCCACCCACCCAGGAGGAGGAATCGCCATCATCCACAAATCCATCCTCCACCTGAGCACACTCCCCGATGAGCCCACAGACCTGATGGAACACCTTCACTTCAAGATACTGGCCAGCCCAACGTCCACCCTCTGAGGAACCCTCATCTACTGACCCCCCTGGACCCCGCAGACTTTTTGCCAACTCCATCACAGACATCATCTCCCTGCATGCCATTGCGTCCACCAACACACCCTACTGGGAGACCTCAACTTCCACCTCGACAACCAACTGGACCCTAGCACGACATCCCTGCTGGACAAACTCCACAACATTGGACACTGCCAGATCATGACCGAACCCACGCGCTCAGCAGGACAAACCCTCGACCCCCTCTTCACAACAGGAAACTCCAAAACCTTCAGCCACACCACCGAACTCCCATGGACTGACCATCAATGCGTCCCCTTAACCTTCAGAACACCCACCATCCACAGACACCAGCACCTGCTCCCACGAAGAAACTGGACCAGAATCACCGACGACCAGCTAACCTCATCATCACTCAGCAACTCCACCCCAACCATTGCGGAAAATGTCGACGCCAACCCCGCAGCCCGAACCATGTATGAACCATGCACAGGTGGATATCTGACAGCGCCAACACCTTAGCCCCCCTCAAGAAAAACAACAACACCCACACCAAGAAAGCTAGATGGTTCACCACCGAACTTCGAGAGTCCAGTCGCACTTGCCACCGCCTCGAAAAGGCCTGGAGGAACACCAAATCCACAGAAGCTCACAACTTTAGAGCCGCCACCAATGTCCACCACCAACTCATCAGAAAAACAAAGAAAAAATCTCCACTCCTGCACACAACAGCAAAGAACTCTTCAACATTATCAAGGAGTTTGCCCAACCCACCAGCGAGTCCACCGACATCCCTCCCTCACAAGACCTCTGTGACAAACTCAGCACCTTTTTCCACCACAAAATCAAGAGCATCTACGACAAATTCGAGGAAGACAACCAACACACTGAACCCTCACCAAACCACCCCCGAGACCCTGAAACCAGCGATCGACAACTGGACAGCCCTCACCACCGAAGACACACTGAAAACGATGAAGTCAATCCACTCCTGGGCCACCACGGACTCCTGCCCCCACCACATTTTCAACAAAGCCACTGACACCATCGCACCCATGCTCTGCCACACCATCAACCACTCTCTGGCAACCGCCTCTATCCCTGACGACTGGAAACACTTTGAGATCAACCCCCTCCTAATTTTATCGCCTGTCTTGATAATATGCCCCTTAGAGAGCCTGTTTCCATTGGTTGTATGTGCTTGTCTTGGGCGTCATTTTGCAAGCAGACCAGTTCGTGGATTGGGCACATTTTTTATTTGATTCTAATATTTTCGTCACACTTGTGCTTCAAAATGCTATATTTGGATCCCCCTTTTTTCAAAAATTTGCAGGAAATATGTGGTGTAAAACCGACCATTTGAATCAATTTTTTAAAAACTTTTCTTGAGAGGGAGAACCCACCCGCACCCTCCTTTTGCAGTTCAGGCTCGCTTATTACATTAGGGTACAACATTTTTCATCTTACCACTTTCAAAAACCACCAGCCGCCACTGGTGTTGCTTTGACTCTCAATAATAGCAATAAAAACTCTACTGTGGAGGTAGCCCAGCTATTATTCCCTTCATGGAAGACGCCTGAGCCGTGAAAGCCTGACCATTACTTTGTGTGTCAGACCTAGATCTAATTTCTGCTGGCATAGATCTCCTAGAAGGACCAACTCTAGGAGAAAGAAACCATGCAAGATCAGAGAATTTTCTGCCCAGCCTTAAGCTATGAACCAGATATAAGAACACTAGCAATATGTAAATTTGTTGAACAAGCTCTGATGCTCTGTTCCAACTCCGTATATGACAGTCTCTTGCAGTCTGTCATTTGGCAAGTGATCTAATGCTTGGATACACACACATCGAATGGACAATGATGGATTCTCATCAGGGACTACACCCCGTCTCTTAATGTTCAGTACAGCGGTTTCCTGTACCCCATGGCCATCTGTCTCAGAGGTAACTAACTGTCACTTAATCCTCTTGAAGTCTGGCCAATTTGAGCTATGCCTAAAGTTACTGATGACTGGAAAACATTATATGTTTTATTTTGAGATTAGGAAAAGAGTCTAGACTATTATTTTGTGGTTGTTTTTTTGTTGGGATCCAGTATGCTGACATATATCAATTCATATAGAAATCACTCTTGCTTCTTAACTAAGTAATTTAGATTTTTCTGCAAACTCACAGAAATGCTGTTGTACACCTGAAAGATTTCCACTGGGGTGCAAGTCAAGATCTGCAGGTTAGAGAACATTCTAGTTGTATTCAATCAATCGATCAATTGGAGCTTTATAAAGTTGGCCATATGACCCGTGAGTGTATCAAGGCGCTGGAGATGCTAACTGGCTTGTGGTGATATGCTCATCCACTATTGTCTCAGTCCCCTGTGTCCCCGGCATTGCTGAGTAGATTATTGCATATATACGCAATTCGGCTTCAGAAGACACCATGGTTCAGAAACTGCCCTCATTAAAGCCTCAGACGAAATCAGGACAATACTAGACCAAGGTGGTGCTGCTGTTCTGGTGCTGTTGGACCTATCAGCAGCCTTCGACACGGTCGATCATGCTACACTGATCGACCGTGTCTCAACCATCGGCATTAAACACAAGGCTAAAGATCTATTAGCCTTGTTTCTCTCTAACCGCGCACAATTAGTAAGTCTTGGTGACTTTGAGTCCTCCCCATTTACCCTCCTGTGTGGTGTGCCACAAGGATCATCCTTGAGTCCGACCTTATTTAATATCTACGTGTTGGACTTAGCTAGGGTCATTAAAAACTATGGGATGGGTGTGACATCTTACGCAGATGACACACAACTGGTGCTCGCAATCCATAACGACGGAGGAGCAATTGCAGCCGGCCTCCAAGATGGAATGTTGACTATTAGTACTTGAATGGCCAACAACTGCCTAAAGTTGAACTCCGATGAAACAAAGGTATTGATTTTTTGTGAACTTTCCCCTGCATGGTCCCCTACTTGGTGGCCAGCCAATCTGGGACCTCCACCCCCTCCTGTCTCGAAAGTCAGAGATCTAGGTGTCTTATTCAACAAAAAGTTATCCTTTTCATCTCATGTCAATGCAGTGGTCTCCTCTTCTTTCTATACCTTAGGATGATTAAAAAACCTTTACCATTCCTTCTACCCAGTGCCGGAAAAACCCTGATTAGCAACCCTGGTAATGTCCAAAATAGACTATTGTAATGGCCTCCTCCACAATGCCCAGAAGAAGGTCATAAATAGATTACAGATGGTGCAGAACTCCGCCGCCAGAATGCTAACCAGCACCCCTAAATATCAACCGATCTCAAAAGGGATCCGAAAACTCCATTGGCTACCGATAAAAGGCCAAATTAAATTTAAAGCACTCTGCATCACATTCAAAGCCATTCATAACACTGGACCTAGGTTTCTTAAGAGGGAACTGTGTGTCTACAGGTCCAACAGACCCCTGTGATCAACAAGAGCCAACCTCCTTAACGTCACTCGAACAAAAAAAGTCTACTGGAGCCACAGAAGATTCACCGTGGCCACAGCCAAGTTGCAGAACACACTTTCCCATCACATTAAATCCTGCCCCACTTTGCTCGCCTTCAGGAATCTAGTAAAGACTTGGCTTTTTAATCAATAACCATCTTCTTCCGGCTTAGTCTTCCACAGAGTCTGCAGCGCTGAGACACCCAAGGGTATTTGTGAGCTCTACAAATCGCTTAAATAAATAAAAAATACAAAATATATATATATAAACAACCTTTATGTAAAGTTAATGTCGGCAGAAGTAGCAATGGTCCAATAAGTCCAGGTTTATGACTACGTCTCTAACTGGTTTGCATTAAAGTAGGAAATATATATTGATGCGCAACACCGCGCAATAAAAGCACTGGCCTTGAAAACTAATTTCAAATCTGCATCAGCTATCATGGCTTGTCAGGTAAGACATGAGTCAATTTAGTGCATATATCTTTGGAATAGGGACGAATGTGTAAAAGAAGGTTATTTGAATATATATTTTTAAATGTTTTGCACAAGCTCATTATGTCAATTTAAGGAGTTGGTAATCTTTGGAAGAAATAATTTCATGTTGGTATTTTTTTCCTGGCCTTGAAGCAGAAAGGGAATCGAGCATACTATTGGGTCACCATTGTGTCTCTAGGGCCATATTTATGGCAAAGTAACACAACACAGTGCAGCAAGTCACCTTACTGCACTGCGCTGTGTTGCAGGGAAAGGGCAGGAATGCATCATATTTAAAAAGAATACTGCAAAATCCTGCCCTTTTCCTTGCACTGGCACTGTTTTGGCTGCCTAGTGCCAATGCACTGACCCTTACACCATGGTACAAGCGTGCATGCATTGTAAGGAGTATTGCTTTGGTGTAAAAATCAAAGGGATAGGACCAACGGCTATTGGACAGAGCAGAGCAAAGAGTCCTGGCCCTCCCTAGAGCAGATACACTCACCAACAAGCACTCACAAGGGAAACAGCGTAATAAAGAGTGCCAGAAAGACAGGATAGCCTTTTACACTGACTACACGGCACATAGTGATCGGATCTTCAAGGCCTTCAGAAAACATTGCCACTTACTGGTCGAGATCCCCACACTATGTCCCCATATCAATGACCACCCCTCATTGATCTTTAGAAGAGGGCGGACACTGACGAGCTCCCTCTGCCCAAGCTACATTACAGCCAGTAATGCAACCACTAACACATGGCTGCCATGCCCACCAGCAGGTTTCTACACCTGCGTCAAATGTAATGTTTGCTGTCTGGGACAAAACAAGCACAAAGAACTGTGTTACAACTCCAACCACACACACAATATCAAGCACCACATAAACTGCAACACACAATTTGTGATTTATAGACTGGAATGCCCATGTGGCATCATTTACGTGGGCAGCACAGTTTGCAATCTTAAAACCAGAATTCAAGAACATCGGAGGGCACTTATCAATGGTGATGACAGGTACCCCATGACTGAACACTACAGCTCAACACACACCGGTCCTATCAAATTCAGCTTCTTTGGCATTGACAACATCCCACCTAACAACCGAGTTGGGAATAGAGAACTGACATTGAGAAGGACGGCGGCCAAATGGATTTGTAGACTCGATGCGGTCAAGAGGGGACACAACACTGACCATGAGTTTCACTATTTCCTGAGATAGAGGCCACCTGCCGACCCCTTTGGGCAGGAAACTTTTAGGAATAGAGGGATTTAGACCTACGCACCGCTGTTGTATTTTATTTTACTTCTTTCATCAAGTTTCCTTATTTCTTGCACCTAGTATATGCACCTTACCCACCTTGCGCTCCGGACCGGATGCATGGACAATACATGGTTTGGGGTCCAGTAATAGCCTTTAGACATTTGGACTCAGCGCCCACTTCTGGGCCCATTGTATACAAGGGCATGTTACACTCTGGCGTGTGTCAACTGGGGTCTCTTCTACCCCAAGACACAGCTTGGTTCTGATAATTTGGCCCGCATTTACTTCAAACAGGGACGTCACTACAACCTAGCCAGGGTCACACCTGGTGTGCGATCACTTGCTTCCCTCTTATGCCCATTACTTCTCTCCCCCTTGGCTCACACCAACAGTCTGTTTAACTGGGATGCTCAGGGTTTCTTTATGGATTGCTTTTTCCCCTGGGCAACCAGTTCTGACGCAACCCGTGCCAGCACCCAGCTACCCAGGGCCCAACGTGTACTGACGCTGCCACCCCAGCAGACATGCAATCTGGGTCACGGATGCATCAGCTACTACTCAGCCACTACATGCCCTTACTCCTTGGCCATTCTTGCCGCTCGCTCCTCTTTGACACGTACGTCCATCATGCTTCCCGCGCCATTTAGTATTTAATTATCGGGTTTTCAACCGGCACTTTCCACTCTTGCTCAGAGCCGACGGCAGCTTCCAGCCTTTTCAGGTATGAATCATGCTTTTTATTGAACCGACTGATGAGACTGCATGGTCTATCACAAGATTGTTTCACATACTTTTGCCACCTTTATGGCATACTTTGGCTTTCAGTTTTTGTCACTTTGTGCCTTTTCCTTCCTTCCAGTCCTTCACTGCGCCTCCACAGCGCCCCTGCCTGATAGCTGCAAGGAATCCCAAGGGTGCCCCTTTCAATGTTTTATGTCTTCACTTGTAATGTCCCCCACTGCGCTGTCATGGCGCTCCTGCTCGGTAGCCTCATGGACTCCTAAGGGGACCCTCCTATTGTCTTCACTCCTTCTCTTACAAGGCTTTCTATGGACAGGAAAGCGGGGTCACCATACGTGTTTTCACTTTGTATGTCCTTCACTGCGCCTTCACTGTGCCCCTGTCCAGTAGCGCCATGGATTTCCTAGGGGGCCCTCTATATGTCCTCACTCCCCCCCCACCAGGTTTACCATAGACCGGAACGATGGGATGTCATACGTGACAACCTGTCACCCCGTAGCTGCACTCCCGACACTACAGACGCCATAATATTTTGCTACTGCTCCAGTACAGGAGGCAGCATCCACTGCACGCAGTCAGCAGTCCCCGCCTTTCTCTTTCACTTTCTAGCCCCTTTCCCCACCAGTCACCCTTTTTCCCATCGCATATGCCGCACCATTAGTCACTTACTGGTTGCATTTGCCATATGCCACATTGCCTATACCCCTTGCGACCTGCCCACACGAGCCCAGCCCCACATGCCAGCTCTCTATTCTTCAACTTCGATTGTTCCTATTGCATCCCTTTTCCCACTGGGCCCTACATCTCGGGACGCTTTTATTATTTCTTTGTATGTTGCCAATTACGACCAGTCTGCACGTACCCGGCACCACATGCAGGATCTCCAACTTTCCCCCTTCTTTTTTCCCCCTGCATTCTTTTGCATATATCACATTGTGCTTGGAGCATCAAGCGCACCAGTAATTTCACTCACTCTGTTTTTCGCACTTTCAACTGTACCGTGGTGCGCACCCACCATTCTCACCGCCGTCTTCCTAATACTTCCATGTCTCATACCAGTGCATATTTTCATGTATGACTAAAGTACAAACTCATTCTATTCCCTCACAGATCGCTCGAGTGCTGGCCCTTATCAAGGAGGCCCACGTAGACACATTAATTTGTGCAGTTTTGTCATCTTTTGCTACGACTGCACGTTTTTGCATAGAGCTGGTGCTAAGCTCCCAACAGAACACCAGGGGAAATTTGGAACCATCCTTTCCCCTACCTTCTTACTTCATTCTATGGTATGTACATGCTATTGCACTTTAGTTTTTGCTCTTTCCTGCCAGACATTATTTTATTCATTCAGTGCCACTTGTGACGGCGAGTATAGGGATCCACATGGTCAGTGTATGTGTGTTTTCCAAGATTGCATTACATACTCCACTGTGTAGTTCTAGGACCTACTTAGGCGATACACCTGCAGTAAGAAGAACTCTCACACATGCCATACACTGACACTTGGGAAGGTTCAGAACACATTGGAACAAAATTTGACCCTGGGTCAATCGTTGCGCCTAAGCCGGGGCACTCAACTAAACATATAACTTGTAATCATACATTGCGTCTCCAGCCTGGGGTACGACCGTGTCACATACGCATAGGAAGATCATGTTTCTCCACTACATGTAGAATCACATGACCATCACCTTTTGTGTGTATATATAGATATATTCACTGAAAAAACCATAGGTTTCACACACGTTATAGTTAGGAATTAGCATTTAAAAAACCTTGCAAATTCACTGAAAAAACCATAGGTTTCACACATGTTATAGTTAGCTGGACATTTCACTCGTACAAAACCATTGAAATTCCCCCGTTATAGTTAGTTGAGCTAACTATAACTCGCGCGCCAGCAATCCACTGCTGATGACGTCACATATTACATCACTCATGACATGGCTTGCATGCGTACGTGCTCCGTGTACGCATGCGTACGTGATTTACGTGCACATGCGTACTTCGTGCGTGATGCGTATGTGCGTGTTCCGTACGCGGAAGCATGCGTGCTCCTTTCGCGCATGCGCGCGTGCTCCGTATGCGCGTGCACTGTACGCGCATGCGCGCGTGCTCTGTACACGCATGCGCGGGTGCTCCGTATGCGCATGCGCGCGTCCTACGTACGCGCATGCGTGCTTGTATCGTGCGCGCACCGTAAGCGTACGGTGCGCGCACGGTAAGTCATGTGATCAAGAAACAACACTTTTCATTGGTTTATAGTAGTTTCAGTTCCAGAAACTTCCAACACCACACCCACTCCCCTCATTATTACTTCTGATTCCCTGGGAGAAGGAGCTGAGCAGCTTTTCTAGTACTTCAGTATTTCAGAATGGCAGAGCAGCAATCATCTTCTGGGAGTGAGCAGGAGACCCTTGTGCCACAGAGACAGAGGAAACAGAAAGACTCTTTCATATGGCAATATTTTACATTTCCACAGGGGCAGAAGAAAGTGAATGCTCCCAAAGTCACCTGCACTCTTTGTGATCGTGTCTTATCAAGAGGAGATCCTAAAAAGAAGTACTATTTTAGTATCTTCACTATGATCAGGCACGTTGGGGATGTACATCCTGTGGCTTATGCTCGAGCTGCTAGAGAAAACCCTCCAGCAGCTCAGCTGAGCACATCCGCAGCAGCTCAGCCGAGTACATCATCGGCAGCTCAGCCGAGCACTTCATCTGCGGCGGCAGCTTCACCTTCTTTTGCTCCTCTGGATATACACCCTCTGTTTAAGAGGGTGCATATACGGTGCAATACGTGTAATGCTCTTGTTGCATTGGGGGAGACCAGCATTCCCCTAATAGAGATCAAGATACAGCAGCACACGTGCAGCACCCTATAATTTTTGCCATTCTTTTCTTCCTCTGTCCCTCAATTAACACAACGGCTCTTTTTAGAGCCACCTAACATCTAAACACTTTATTTTATTCTTTTTTTAAAGTTTTTTTTCCCCGCCGTGCGCGCACCGTGCGCGCACGGTACGCGCACCCCTCGATTTTTTTTCATTAAAAAAAATGTTTTTTTCACCCTTCATGGTCCTTCAGGGACCTCCTGTCAAAAGGTAGAGGGTCAGGAACTCTGTACCCTGCCCCCTTTTCACGTTCTCCACCTTTTTTTTAAATGGAAACACACATTTCTTTTTTTTTGCATATTTTAACCCTTTCCAAATGATTTCTACCCCCAACATGACTTCTGCCTGCTAGCATAGCAACAGGTCATGGAACACTGGTGTTAGCAGAGAGGTCAGAAGTTCAGCACATAATGTTTCTAATCCAAAGAGCAAGAGTGCTTGACTTTTCAAACCTAACAGCAAATCCAAAGTAATGTTCTGTGGGAACACATTTTTCTGAACCAATACAAAACATGCTTTTAAAAATGTAAACATACAGCCTAGTTTTTAGTGTTGAATGGTCTGAAACAGCCAATGAGCTCTTTTTATTTACAAAAAAAGTATGTAAGCCTCCATTTTACAACTATCTTTCTTTTCATATTGCCATTCTACTGAAAGACACCTTCTGAGTGCATCCAGATCTCCTTGAAAGATGTTCACAGTGTGGATTGTAGTTCATAGCTATGTCTTCTGGAGTGAAAAGTATGCAGAAAAAAGAGGTATTTTCAAAGACATTGCTTTGCCAAATGTAGACATTAAATGGATTGGTCAGAGAGGGTTAAAGTGGCACCAATTAATGCCTTTGGTGAAATCTTTTCTACATCTCCCACAGCCTAACCTTATAATTGTGCACTGTGGTGGAAATGACCTAGGCACTTTAACTGGGGTAGGTCTGGAAATGCTTGTTAAGGACACCTTTGTGCAATTGATGTCACTTTTTCCACAAACTACCTTTGTTTATTCTAATATATGCCAAAGGCAAAAGTGGAACTGGTCCAACCAATATTGTCCGCAGATTGACAAAGCAAGAAAGCACGTCAATAAGTCTGTTTCTGCTTTCCTCAGAGACTATGGTATGGGTTCTATATACCACAACAACTTGCGTTACAACATGCAAGGCATTTATAGAGGAGACGGTGTTCATTTCACAGATGAAGGCAACAGAGTCTTCCTCTTGAACTTTAGACTCTGCATCGGTACTTACTTGTAGGTACAAAAAAACACTCAATGAACACAACGGCTCTTTTTAGAGCCAACCAACATCTAAACACTTAAACTTGATTTTTTAATCTATTTTTTTTATGTTTTTTTGCCACCGTGCGCGCACCGTACGGTGAGGTCTTTCATGGTCCCCCTGAGAAGGCCTAGGGGGTCAGGGACTCTCTACCCTGCCCCCTTTTCACGTTCTCCACTTGTGTTTTTAGCTCTTTTACCTCTAAAACTCAAAATGGTGGCTGGGGTGCACGCACCGTGCGCGTACCCCGCGATTTTTTGAAAAAAAATAAAATGTTTTTTTCACCTTTCGGGGTCCTTCAGGGACCCCCTGACAAAGGCTAGGGGGTCAGGAACTCTCTACCCTGCCCCTTTTCACGTTCTCCACCTTTCTTTTTCCCTGTCACACACACAACACACAAAATGGCGGCCGACACTTCCTGATTTCGACCGATTCGAATGTTGACTGTCATGAATTCACCAGTCAGAATTACGCTCGCGCACATTAGGGTGCGCGCACCGTGCGCGTACGGTGCGCGTACGGTGCGCGGCTATAGATATTTATGTGCTTTTAACTGCAATTTTCTCAGGAACTACTGAACAGATTGACTCCATATATGCAAAAGGCACATCCCTGACCTGAGGACTACCTCTTTGCCAAATTTCAAGTAATTCTGTTCAGCCGTTCGGGCTGTACCTTTGACTAAAGGTCATATGGGAAAATGCATGGGGAAAACGCGTTTTGGGACCCCCCTTATTTCTCGGACCCCGCTTGACGAATCCCCCCGAGACTTTCAGGGTAGGAGCTGAGCGGAGCACCCCATTAGTTTTGAAAATTTCGCGAGGATTCGTCAACCGGCGCCAAAGTTATTCAGAATAGAATTTTGAGATTTCCTATGGAAACACGGTCCTAACTATAACTATCTACTGGCGACCACCAGTAGATTATATATATATATATATATATATATGAGAAACAAGGTTTGCCTTTTGCGGGAAGCACTCGCCGGAGACTTAGTTCCAATAAGGAGCTGCAGACACCTCAAACATGCGACAGTCACTTGCGACGCGTTTCGGGCCAACACCGCCCTTCTTCCATGGCAAACTGTCGGTTGGTGGGTCAAAACATAGGCCTCCAGTACATCCCCAAATTTAAAGTAAGTCACGCCCATGTGGGCCGGCAGAAAAAAAAACCGCCGTGACAAAGAGGATTATGGGACTGGAAGTTTTATTTCAAAGTTGAATAATCCAAGTGGATCTGTTAAGGCCTTTCCAACAATTAAAAACATGAGTTCTTGTTCAAAGTTCGAGTGCAACACAACTCCCCATTATCAGGCCATCACCAGCTCACGGAAACAGCTGTCCCAGTAAACAGCACCGGACCCGCAGGGGTATTGCGGTGGTGCTCTCCCTCGACCTGGCGGGCCGGAATACATGAGAAACAAGGTTTGCCTTTTGCGGGAAGTACTCGCCGGAGACTTAGTTCCAATAAGGAGCTGCAGACACCTCAAACATGCGACAGTCACTTGCGACGCGTTTCGGGCCAACACCGCCCTTCTTCCATGGCAAACTGTCGGTTGGTGGGTCAAAACATAGGCCTCCAGTACATCCCCAAATTTAAAGTAAGTCACGCCCATGTGGGCCGGCAGAAAAAAAAAACGCCGTGACAAAGAGGATTATGGGACTGGAAGTTTTATTTCAAAGTTGAATAATCCAAGTGGATCTGTTAAGGCCTTTCCAACAATTAAAAACATGAGTTCTTGTTCAAAGTTCGAGTGCAACACAACTCCCCATTATCAGGCCATCACCAGCTCACGGAAACAGCTGTCCCAGTAAACAGCACCGGACCCGCAGGGGTATTGCGGTGGTGCTCTCCCTCGACCTGGCGGGCCGGAATACATGAGAAACAAGGTTTGCCTTTTGCGGGAAGCACTCGCCGGAGACTTAGTTCCAATAAGGAGCTGCAGACACCTCAAACATGCGACAGTCACTTGCGACGCGTTTCGGGCCAACACCGCCCTTCTTCCATGGCAAACTGTCGGTTGGTGGGTCAAAACATAGGCCTCCAGTACATCCCCAAATTTAAAGTAAGTCACGCCCATGTGGGCCGGCAGAAAAAAAAAACCGCCGTGACAAAGAGGATTATGGGACTGGAAGTTTTATTTCAAAGTTGAATAATCCAAGTGGATCTGTTAAGGCCTTTCCAACAATTAAAAACATGAGTTCTTGTTCAAAGTTCGAGTGCAACACAACTCCCCATTATCAGGCCATCACCAGCTCACGGAAACAGCTGTCCCAGTAAACAGCACCGGACCCGCAGGGGTATTGCGGTGGTGCTCTCCCTCGACCTGGCGGGCCGGAATACATGAGAAACAAGGTTTGCCTTTTGCGGGAAGCACTCGCCGGAGACTTAGTTCCAATAAGGAGCTGCAGACACCTCAAACATGCGACAGTCACTTGCGACGCGTTTCGGGCCAACACCGCCCTTCTTCCATGGCAAACTGTCGGTTGGTGGGTCAAAACATAGGCCTCCAGTACATCCCCAAATTTAAAGTAAGTCACGCCCATGTGGGCCGGCAGAAAAAAAAACAAAAAAACCGCCGTGACAAAGAGGATTATGGGACTGGAAGTTTTATTTCAAAGTTGAATAATCCAAGTGGATCTGTTAAGGCCTTTCCAACAATTAAAAACATGAGTTCTTGTTCAAAGTTCGAGTGCAACACAACTCCCCATTATCAGGCCATCACCAGCTCACGGAAACAGCTGTCCCAGTAAACAGCACCGGACCCGCAGGGGTATTGCGGTGGTGCTCTCCCTCGACCTGGCGGGCCGGAATACATGAGAAACAAGGTTTGCCTTTTGCGGGAAGCACTCGCCGGAGACTTAGTTCCAATAAGGAGCTGCAGACACCTCAAACATGCGACAGTCACTTGCGACGCGTTTCGGGCCAACACCGCCCTTCTTCCATGGCAAACTGTCGGTTGGTGGGTCAAAACATAGGCCTCCAGTACATCCCCAAATTTTAAGTAAGTCACGCCCATGTGGGCCGGCAGAAAAAAAAACCGCCGTGACAAAGAGGATTATGGGACTGGAAGTTTTATTTCAAAGTTGAATAATCCAAGTGGATCTGTTAAGGCCTTTCCAACAATTAAAAACATGAGTTCTTGTTCAAAGTTCGAGTGCAACACAACTCCCCATTATCAGGCCATCACCAGCTCACGGAAACAGCTGTCCCAGTAAACAGCACCGGACCCGCAGGGGTATTGCGGTGGTGCTCTCCCTCGACCTGGCGGGCCGGAATACATGAGAAACAAGGTTTGCCTTTTGCGGGAAGCACTCGCCGGAGACTTAGTTCCAATAAGGAGCTGCAGACACCTCAAACATGCGACAGTCACTTGCGACGCGTTTCGGGCCAACACCGCCCTTCTTCCATGGCAAACTGTCGGTTGGTGGGTCAAAACATAGGCCTCCAGTACATCCCCAAATTTAAAGTAAGTCACGCCCATGTGGGCCGGCAGAAAAAAAAAACCGCCGTGACAAAGAGGATTATGGGACTGGAAGTTTTATTTCAAAGTTGAATAATCCAAGTGGATCTGTTAAGGCCTTTCCAACAATTAAAAACATGAGTTCTTGTTCAAAGTTCGAGTGCAACACAACTCCCCATTATCAGGCCATCACCAGCTCACGGAAACAGCTGTCCCAGTAAACAGCACCGATCTTTGTCACGGCGGTTTTTTTTTCTGCCGGCCCACATGGGCGTGACTTACTTTAAATTTGGGGATGTACTGGAGGCCTATGTTTTGACCCACCAACCGACAGTTTGCCATGGAAGAAGGGCGGTGTTGGCCCGAAACGCGTCGCAAGTGACTGTCGCATGTTTGAGGTGTCTGCAGCTCCTTATTGGAACTAAGTCTCCGGCGAGTGCTTCCCGCAAAAGGCAAACCTTGTTTCTCATGTATTCCGGCCCGCCAGGTCGAGGGAGAGCACCACCGCAATACCCCTGCGGGTCCGGTGCTGTTTACTGGGACAGCTGTTTCCGTGAGCTGGTGATGGCCTGATAATGGGGAGTTGTGTTGCACTCGAACTTTGAACAAGAACTCATGTTTTTAATTGTTGGAAAGGCCTTAACAGATCCACTTGGATTATTCAACTTTGAAATAAAACTTCCAGTCCCATAATCCTCTTTGTCACGGCGGTTTTTTTTTCTGCCGGCCCACATGGGCGTGACTTACTTTAAATTTGGGGATGTACTGGAGGCCTATGTTTTGACCCACCAACCGACAGTTTGCCATGGAAGAAGGGCGGTGTTGGCCCGAAACGCGTCGCAAGTGACTGTCGCATGTTTGAGGTGTCTGCAGCTCCTTATTGGAACTAAGTCTCCGGCGAGTGCTTCCCGCAAAAGGCAAACCTTGTTTCTCATGTATTCCGGCCCGCCAGGTCGAGGGAGAGCACCACCGCAATACCCCTGCGGGTCCGGTGCTGTTTACTGGGACAGCTGTTTCCGTGAGCTGGTGATGGCCTGATAATGGGGAGTTGTGTTGCACTCGAACTTTGAACAAGAACTCATGTTTTTAATTGTTGGAAAGGCCTTAACAGATCCACTTGGATTATTCAACTTTGAAATAAAACTTCCAGTCCCATAATCCTCTTTGTCACGGCGGTTTTTTTTTCTGCCGGCCCACATGGGCGTGACTTACTTTAAATTTGGGGATGTACTGGAGGCCTATGTTTTGACCCACCAACCGACAGTTTGCCATGGAAGAAGGGCGGTGTTGGCCCGAAACGCGTCGCAAGTGACTGTCGCATGTTTGAGGTGTCTGCAGCTCCTTATTGGAACTAAGTCTCCGGCGAGTGCTTCCCGCAAAAGGCAAACCTTGTTTCTCATGTATTCCGGCCCGCCAGGTCGAGGGAGAGCACCACCGCAATACCCCTGCGGGTCCGGTGCTGTTTACTGGGACAGCTGTTTCCGTGAGCTGGTGATGGCCTGATAATGGGGAGTTGTGTTGCACTCGAACTTTGAACAAGAACTCATGTTTTTAATTGTTGGAAAGGCCTTAACAGATCCACTTGGATTATTCAACTTTGAAATAAAACTTCCAGTCCCATAATCCTCTTTGTCACGGCGGTTTTTTTTTCTGCCGGCCCACATGGGCGTGACTTACTTTAAATTTGGGGATGTACTGGAGGCCTATGTTTTGACCCACCAACCGACAGTTTGCCATGGAAGAAGGGCGGTGTTGGCCCGAAACGCGTCGCAAGTGACTGTCGCATGTTTGAGGTGTCTGCAGCTCCTTATTGGAACTAAGTCTCCGGCGAGTGCTTCCCGCAAAAGGCAAACCTTGTTTCTCATGTATTCCGGCCCGCCAGGTCGAGGGAGAGCACCACCGCAATACCCCTGCGGGTCCGGTGCTGTTTACTGGGACAGCTGTTTCCGTGAGCTGGTGATGGCCTGATAATGGGGAGTTGTGTTGCACTCGAACTTTGAACAAGAACTCATGTTTTTAATTGTTGGAAAGGCCTTAACAGATCCACTTGGATTATTCAACTTTGAAATAAAACTTCCAGTCCCATAATCCTCTTTGTCACGGCGGTTTTTTTTTCTGCCGGCCCACATGGGCGTGACTTACTTTAAATTTGGGGATGTACTGGAGGCCTATGTTTTGACCCACCAACCGACAGTTTGCCATGGAAGAAGGGCGGTGTTGGCCCGAAACGCGTCGCAAGTGACTGTCGCATGTTTGAGGTGTCTGCAGCTCCTTATTGGAACTAAGTCTCCGGCGAGTGCTTCCCGCAAAAGGCAAACCTTGTTTCTCATGTATTCCGGCCCGCCAGGTCGAGGGAGAGCACCACCGCAATACCCCTGCGGGTCCGGTGCTGTTTACTGGGACAGCTGTTTCCGTGAGCTGGTGATGGCCTGATAATGGGGAGTTGTGTTGCACTCGAACTTTGAACAAGAACTCATGTTTTTAATTGTTGGAAAGGCCTTAACAGATCCACTTGGATTATTCAACTTTGAAATAAAACTTCCAGTCCCATAATCCTCTTTGTCACGGCGTTTTTTTTTTTCTGCCGGCCCACATGGGCGTGACTTACTTTAAATTTGGGGATGTACTGGAGGCCTATGTTTTGACCCACCAACCGACAGTTTGCCATGGAAGAAGGGCGGTGTTGGCCCGAAACGCGTCGCAAGTGACTGTCGCATGTTTGAGGTGTCTGCAGCTCCTTATTGGAACTAAGTCTCCGGCGAGTGCTTCCCGCAAAAGGCAAACCTTGTTTCTCATGTATTCCGGCCCGCCAGGTCGAGGGAGAGCACCACCGCAATACCCCTGCGGGTCCGGTGCTGTTTACTGGGACAGCTGTTTCCGTGAGCTGGTGATGGCCTGATAATGGGGAGTTGTGTTGCACTCGAACTTTGAACAAGAACTCATGTTTTTAATTGTTGGAAAGGCCTTAACAGATCCACTTGGATTATTCAACTTTGAAATAAAACTTCCAGTCCCATAATCCTCTTTGTCACGGCGGTTTTTTTTTTCTGCCGGCCCACATGGGCGTGACTTACTTTAAATTTGGGGATGTACTGGAGGCCTATGTTTTGACCCACCAACCGACAGTTTGCCATGGAAGAAGGGCGGTGTTGGCCCGAAACGCGTCGCAAGTGACTGTCGCATGTTTGAGGTGTCTGCAGCTCCTTATTGGAACTAAGTCTCCGGCGAGTGCTTCCCGCAAAAGGCAAACCTTGTTTCTCATGTATTCCGGCCCGCCAGGTCGAGGGAGAGCACCACCGCAATACCCCTGCGGGTCCGGTGCTGTTTACTGGGACAGCTGTTTCCGTGAGCTGGTGATGGCCTGATAATGGGGAGTTGTGTTGCACTCGAACTTTGAACAAGAACTCATGTTTTTAATTGTTGGAAAGGCCTTAACAGATCCACTTGGATTATTCAACTTTGAAATAAAACTTCCAGTCCCATAATCCTCTTTGTCACGGCGGTTTTTTTTTTCTGCCGGCCCACATGGGCGTGACTTACTTTAAATTTGGGGATGTACTGGAGGCCTATGTTTTGACCCACCAACCGACAGTTTGCCATGGAAGAAGGGCGGTGTTGGCCCGAAACGCGTCGCAAGTGACTGTCGCATGTTTGAGGTGTCTGCAGCTCCTTATTGGAACTAAGTCTCCGGCGAGTGCTTCCCGCAAAAGGCAAACCTTGTTTCTCATGTATTCCGGCCCGCCAGGTCGAGGGAGAGCACCACCGCAATACCCCTGCGGGTCCGGTGCTGTTTACTGGGACAGCTGTTTCCGTGAGCTGGTGATGGCCTGATAATGGGGAGTTGTGTTGCACTCGAACTTTGAACAAGAACTCATGTTTTTAATTGTTGGAAAGGCCTTAACAGATCCACTTGGATTATTCAACTTTGAAATAAAACTTCCAGTCCCATAATCCTCTTTGTCACGGCGTTTTTTTTTTCTGCCGGCCCACATGGGCGTGACTTACTTTAAATTTGGGGATGTACTGGAGGCCTATGTTTTGACCCACCAACCGACAGTTTGCCATGGAAGAAGGGCGGTGTTGGCCCGAAACGCGTCGCAAGTGACTGTCGCATGTTTGAGGTGTCTGCAGCTCCTTATTGGAACTAAGTCTCCGGCGAGTGCTTCCCGCAAAAGGCAAACCTTGTTTCTCATGTATTCCGGCCCGCCAGGTCGAGGGAGAGCACCACCGCAATACCCCTGCGGGTCCGGTGCTGTTTACTGGGACAGCTGTTTCCGTGAGCTGGTGATGGCCTGATAATGGGGAGTTGTGTTGCACTCGAACTTTGAACAAGAACTCATGTTTTTAATTGTTGGAAAGGCCTTAACAGATCCACTTGGATTATTCAACTTTGAAATAAAACTTCCAGTCCCATAATCCTCTTTGTCACGGCGGTTTTTTTTTTCTGCCGGCCCACATGGGCGTGACTTACTTTAAATTTGGGGATGTACTGGAGGCCTATGTTTTGACCCACCAACCGACAGTTTGCCATGGAAGAAGGGCGGTGTTGGCCCGAAACGCGTCGCAAGTGACTGTCGCATGTTTGAGGTGTCTGCAGCTCCTTATTGGAACTAAGTCTCCGGCGAGTGCTTCCCGCAAAAGGCAAACCTTGTTTCTCATGTATTCCGGCCCGCCAGGTCGAGGGAGAGCACCACCGCAATACCCCTGCGGGTCCGGTGCTGTTTACTGGGACAGCTGTTTCCGTGAGCTGGTGATGGCCTGATAATGGGGAGTTGTGTTGCACTCGAACTTTGAACAAGAACTCATGTTTTTAATTGTTGGAAAGGCCTTAACAGATCCACTTGGATTATTCAACTTTGAAATAAAACTTCCAGTCCCATAATCCTCTTTGTCACGGCGGTTTTTTTTTTCTGCCGGCCCACATGGGCGTGACTTACTTTAAATTTGGGGATGTACTGGAGGCCTATGTTTTGACCCACCAACCGACAGTTTGCCATGGAAGAAGGGCGGTGTTGGCCCGAAACGCGTCGCAAGTGACTGTCGCATGTTTGAGGTGTCTGCAGCTCCTTATTGGAACTAAGTCTCCGGCGAGTGCTTCCCGCAAAAGGCAAACCTTGTTTCTCATGTATTCCGGCCCGCCAGGTCGAGGGAGAGCACCACCGCAATACCCCTGCGGGTCCGGTGCTGTTTACTGGGACAGCTGTTTCCGTGAGCTGGTGATGGCCTGATAATGGGGAGTTGTGTTGCACTCGAACTTTGAACAAGAACTCATGTTTTTAATTGTTGGAAAGGCCTTAACAGATCCACTTGGATTATTCAACTTTGAAATAAAACTTCCAGTCCCATAATCCTCTTTGTCACGGCGGTTTTTTTTTCTGCCGGCCCACATGGGCGTGACTTACTTTAAATTTGGGGATGTACTGGAGGCCTATGTTTTGACCCACCAACCGACAGTTTGCCATGGAAGAAGGGCGGTGTTGGCCCGAAACGCGTCGCAAGTGACTGTCGCATGTTTGAGGTGTCTGCAGCTCCTTATTGGAACTAAGTCTCCGGCGAGTGCTTCCCGCAAAAGGCAAACCTTGTTTCTCATGTATTCCGGCCCGCCAGGTCGAGGGAGAGCACCACCGCAATACCCCTGCGGGTCCGGTGCTGTTTACTGGGACAGCTGTTTCCGTGAGCTGGTGATGGCCTGATAATGGGGAGTTGTGTTGCACTCGAACTTTGAACAAGAACTCATGTTTTTAATTGTTGGAAAGGCCTTAACAGATCCACTTGGATTATTCAACTTTGAAATAAAACTTCCAGTCCCATAATCCTCTTTGTCACGGCGGTTTTTTTTTCTGCCGGCCCACATGGGCGTGACTTACTTTAAATTTGGGGATGTACTGGAGGCCTATGTTTTGACCCACCAACCGACAGTTTGCCATGGAAGAAGGGCGGTGTTGGCCCGAAACGCGTCGCAAGTGACTGTCGCATGTTTGAGGTGTCTGCAGCTCCTTATTGGAACTAAGTCTCCGGCGAGTGCTTCCCGCAAAAGGCAAACCTTGTTTCTCATATATATATATATATATAAGTTCTTCGAAGAAAAAACGCACTCTCAGAGGTTAATCGTATTTTACTAAACCATCGCTACGCGTTTCGACACAGCACTATTCAGGTACGGAGTCCGGGAAACCCCTGAGGCTTTGAGCATGCTTTCATGATACTCACCCTGACATATCAGCACGTGGATCCATATGCGGCACTAGTCCGCCTGGTATTTTGATACAAATCGATGTATGAGGCTGTCAAAGCCCTGGTTCACAATCGTGTATGTGTTGGTATGCAATCGATAAAGTTTTGTAAATTCAATTATCTCAGCATACGAAAACTCGGACTGTTTGGTGATCTTGGTGCTAATGAAGTAATGCAAACCTGCAACAGTTTTAGAAGTACTTAAATTTAATGTTTAGCAAATTCTGTGCTTTATCGCAAAGATAACAGGCAGGTACTCACTTATGAGTTTATGTTTGTAACCCGTTCCAAAATGGCGACTACTTTCAACATTGTAGATCCAGGAATACGTTAGTACTTCTTTTATGTTTATGTGCATATATGTATGTTTGAAAACATTGCAGACATCGTGTGATCAAGACACTGCTGTGTCGAAACGCGTAGCGATGGTTTAGTAAAATACGATTAACCTCTGAGAGTGCGTTTTTTCTTCGAAGAACTTTGTTTGGATTATCCGGCTTTGGGTTCGCCGGACAGCGCACCACCTGACAAGGGTTTCATCCCGGAAGGACCTGACGGTAACTGATGATATATATATATATATATATATATATATATATATTCACTGAAAAAACACAGGTTTCAGGGACGTTATAGTTAGTTGGACATTTCACTCGTACAAAACCAGAGAAATTCAACCGTTATAGTTAGTTCAGCTAACTATAACTTGCGCCCCTGTAATGCACTGCTGAGGGTGTCACATATTATATCATTCATGACATGGTCAGTGACATCACTGATGACATCTCAAATGACATCACTGATGACATCACTGATGGCATCATCCACGTGAAAATCTGATGCACCTCATCAGACCCTAATATAATATCTGATACACCCACTCTAAAATAGAGACTATAATTTTCAAAACCATGAACACACCAATACTAGTTAGTACATATCCACTCACTAATTCCTAGGTCTACACACACATCCATTCATTCACCCATACAGTCACTCATACATACAGTCAGCCATCAATACAGCATTATCATATCCAGTCACATATCTTTACAGACACTCACACACCGCCTCTCAATGATAGAGTTATTCACACATGTAGTCAGTAATGGAAATAATCAATCACAGTTTTATTTACTCACCTGTACAGTTACGCATATACCACCTCACTTATTTAAACATATACTAACACATACTTCCACTCTAATACAATAACTAATACAAGCACACACTGATCCATACAGGCACTCTCACAATCACTCAGTCTCACATATAGTCATTTATACACTCCAACACTAATAAATACTATCTTTCACATATGTAGTTACTTGCACATGTATCACTGAGGCATCCATTCACTCAACAATACACTCATACACACACTCACCGAGCCATACAGCCCTTCACAGATATAGACTTGAACACATATACCCAGTGAATTATCCACTCACACATCTATGCACAGAGTCACACCCCCCACCCATCCACACAGACACTCAGGCACCCATACAGATACTCAGACAACCAATCAATACCCATATAGATCCTCATTTAACTGCTAACCACCGCATGCAATCGCTTACCCACCAACTGACAACGTAAACTTTGTGAATGTCTGTGTACCAGTCGCTAACACATGCATTAAGTAAGACACAATTAATCATTCACTTATACAGTCAGTTACACACCTACTTAATCATCCATCCTGACTCGTATACACCCATTTATTCTTCAATACACCTTGGCATATATATATAAAACATATTTACATTTTATAGAAACAGATAGTCACTGGATGATGTCATCAGTGATGTCATCAGTGATGTCACTGCCCATGTCATGAATGATGTAATATGTGACGTCATCAGCAGTGCATTGCGGGGGCGCAAGTTAAAGTTAGCTCAACTAATTATATCAGGGGAGTTTCTATGGTTTTCTGTGAGTGAAATGTCCAACTAACTATAACGTCCCTGAAACCTATGGTATTTTCAGTAAATATATATATGCAATTCAAAGGCAACTCAGGTTTACACATGACTACAAAAAGAGGGTATCAACTACAATGTTTACATATCATTTGCAGTATTTGCACAAAATGTATACTTTAAATGCCCAATTATTGATTTCATGTTGCCATCCAAGTTAAATACGAGGTACATGATGCATGTTTGCACAATTGTGTATTTTCATAAGTGAAATCGCCAGCACATAATGTGACTTAGGCATAGGTGTTTGTGCATTTATTTATTCTATTTATATGTGTATTTATACATTTAGAACATATTCAATATTTATTTATTTATTGATTTATTTATTGATTCCTTCTGAATAGAAACTGCAGCATTGTAACATTGCACATTATGCATTTAAGCAGCAATGATATGGTTTTTGTGTTGCACTGGGAACGCTTTGATGGCTGTTTTTTTCATTGTTTGAAAAACAGACTTGTGACAGCCTGATAACAACTCAACAGTATTTTTTCTATGTTGTTGTATCACATGATGTTGGCACTTGAACACCGATTTGCATTTAAAAATGGCGACTTACGTGTTTCAAAATGACTTGTGAGCAAGGGTACTTGTTGCCCGAAATGCGTCAGGTTTGAGGTTCTTGAATAAATTACCATCTGGCCTCACATCGCTGGGTTCGTGTCTCTGTTCGCCAGCTGCTTGGAAGTGCAGAGAGTCAGGATTTGTTTATATTTATAAAGTGAATCAGGAGCTGAGGCCACCAATCACAACCAGGATGTAGCACCGACAATTGTGGAAGAGTTTGGTTTTTTATTAGTGGACAGGACAAAAAGTGTGAGACCGAAATATCAAAAGGGATTGAGAAACAAAGACCAGCGAGAAAACGGAAAAACAGGCGCCATGGCAATGGAACTGAGGTCTGGAACACGGAAGAAAGATTCCTTTCAACGCAAATAGGTATGGAACCACTAACTGTCATTAATTTAACTAATTTGATCCTAACTGGAGAAGAAACCAGGATTCTTGCATTAGGCTTGACATTTTGCATAAGAACTAATTTTAATTATACTGAAAGTAGGATAGATCTTTTTAGATTTATCAGAAAATTAAAATTAAAAAAGTTCTTTGCGCACAAGAAAACATCATCACAACTATCAGAGATTGATGAATCTGAAAATCTTCAAATTAGAGATCTAGAAACTCTTTGTATTTTACATCAATTACATAATGAAGAGGCAGGAGCGTGTAATGATTCAAATGATGGTTTCAATATGGGTGAATTAACGGGTTTAAACTTGTTTGATACAGCAGAGACTGATTTTAGGCCCAAATCAACATTCATCCCCAACACTCCAAGAGATGCCATTGATCTCTTTTCTGACCATGTGATCAAAGATTTTAAGGATATTTCCTTGAAATCTAGTACCAATTTCCCCAAAAATTGTAGTAATTTTGAAAGGAAATATCACATGATTATGACTAAAATCAAAGGAAGATCTGATGTGGTAATTCGTCAGGCTGACAAGGGTGGGAACTTAGTACTCTGGTCATTAGAGGCATACAACAAGGAGGCAAAATCACAATTAAGAGATACCAACAGCTATCTCAAGGTTCCTGCCAGCAATCTGGATGAGGTGAAAGTAAAATATCACAAAGACCTCTTCAGATGGCGTGGAATGGGCCTTATATCTCAAAAAGAATTTTTATTTTTGAAGGTTGACAATCCAGTCACTCCTGTACTATACCTAATCCCCAAGGTCCACAAAAATCAAGAAAGCCCGCCTGGGAGACCGATTATTTCCGCAATTGGTAGTTTATTTGAATCTACTTCAAAGTATCTAGATTCGTTTCTGCAACCAGTTGTCAAATCACTTCCTGCGTATATTCAGGACACAGGACACTTCTTGAGGAAGATTGCAGATATTGAGTGGAAGGAAACTTACATCCTGGCAACAATGGATATGGTGAGTCTATACACCAGTATCGCTCACACAGATGGCCTGAAAGCCACTGGGCACTTTTTGAAAGCTAGACCAATACAATTCTAGCAACATTCTATGATGCTTTTAGAAATGTGCAGATTGTGTCTTACAAATAATTTTTTCCTTTTTGGAGCCGACATGTACAAGCAACAACAGGGCACGGCGATGGGCACCTGCTTCGCCCCCAGCTATGCAAATTTGCATATGGGCTGGTGGGAGGAGCAGGTGCTCAAAGTCATGTACAAAACGACCTGGGATAATAACATCATCTTCTGGGTCAGATTTATTGATGATTTGTTTCTGGTGTGGGATGGGACCATTGCTGAAGTAAAAGAATTCATTGATTGTATCAACAGCAATAATCTGAACCTTAAATTTACAGAAACCATAAGTAAATCATCGGTAACCTTCTTAGACTTGGAAATTTACATTACGAATGGAAGCATCCATACGAGAACGTATAGGAAGACCACTGCAGGAAACTCGATTCTTCATGCAGGGAGTTTCCATCCCCAGTGTTTAAAAAAGAGCATCCCTTATGGAGAACACATCAGAATCAAAAGAAACTGCAGTGAGGGTACTGAATTGTTCAAAGCACAAACTGAACTTAATTCAAGATTTACACAAAGGGGCTTCGAGACCACGACCTTAAATCAGGTTTTAAAAAAAGTTGAAGTCTTGCGTAGGGATCAACTCCTCACTACACCCAGTCAACAAACTGCTAAGATCAAACAAGATAAGGGCAATGCAACAAGATTGATAACTGGGTTTTCAGCATATCAATCAGATGTTAGACATAGCCTTACTAGGCATTGGCATCTACTAAAAGGAGACCCTATTTTAAATGACCTCATTACCAATAGACCACTGGTGACGTTCAGAAAGGCTAAATCGATGAGAGACGAACTGGTGGTAACTAGCCCAGAATTAAAATGTAAACAAACTTGGCTCAAGCCCAGCCTGGGTTTTCATCGGTGTCTTAAATGCAAAGCCTGTAAATTTGGGAAGAATGAAACACAGGTCATATCGACTTTGATAAAAAATCCATGGAAGATCAGGCAATCACTTAACTGCAGAAGTGAGTTTATGGTCTACATTCTAAAATGTACGTGTCCTAAGCTATATGTTGGTAGCACAATCCATATGGTGCATATTCGAATCTTGCAACATTTAAGGGCCATTAACAATAAAGATCCGAATTATGCAGTTGCCCGACATATACATGAGATTCATAATGGTAATGTAAATGAGTTGTGTTACTTTGCCATTGATCAGGCTCCAAAGTCCTGGAGGGGAGGAAATAGGGAGCGTAAATTGAGGCAATTGGAATCAAAATATATTATGTTGTTCAACACCAAAATGCCAAATGGTCTTAACTCAGAGGAAGATCTATATGTCCATCTATAATCCGTCTTCTTTTTACCAGATCCTGACATTGTTTGTTTTTTTAAACTGTATTTTGTAAACAAATAATATCTCTTAAGGTCAATACTTTAGTACACAAATGTTGCCAATCTAGTAGAGGATCAGAAAAATTTGGGGGCTTGGACATTCAGTAACAAATCACCGGCAAATTATTTTAGCCGTGAAGAACCAACACCACAGAAATTAGATTTTGTATATAGAAGCACTTGCACTTTGTGTATATAGTAAATTATTTAATCCAGAAATTTTTGTGGTAACCCAATGTCATGACGTAATAGAGAAGATAAACTCAACTGAGTTTGGAAAACGCTAATATCTGTATACGCAAAAGTAATAGGTCTTGTCTATATTAACAGATAGTTGTCATGTTGCTTTGCTTTATTCTAATCCTACAAATTGGTTTACTTTCTAGATATTATTCACAATGAGAAAACATTAAGAAAGAAATTATAATAATGAAGAACAGTCTGAAAAGCGAAGTCAACAATAGACAAACATCAATAAAGTTTTCTACTAAGGATCCTAATTGAAAAGGCCATGCTGACGCTAATAGAAATTGATTAAATTAGTGGTTACTCTCTGAAATTCTGAAATTCTGTATGTCCATATATTGGCAATTGACTAGTATGTGATAACATTGTGTTAATATTTTATCACTGGCGAAGGGGAAATTTTGAATTAAATTGTTGTGGATTTTAAGGTATATGACACAGTTATATCCTCTTAGGCTAAACTTTTAGGGCATTTGCTCAAGACCCTTGACTAAGAATCTATCGATTTTTTTTTTATCTTATGCAATACGTGAAATGGTCTTTTTTGCACTTTCTTGCACTTGCACTTTATCTAAATATTGCACTATGTCACTTTTTTTGTGTAAAAAAATGTTTATATGGAGAACAAAAATTTCCCTGTATAAAATTATTTATGGGAAAAAATTTTTTAGAAAGGAAAACTCAAATGCGGGTTTCTTTTAAAAATGATGTCCTTATTTCACGTGCATATTTAACTAAGAATGTTTATATTTTTTCTGATAGCATTCAAATAGCCTAGAGAAAGAATACACACCAAATATGAAGCAATATGGGGTGTAGAATATTACATGTTTAAATAAAGTTTTCTGTGTCAGACAAAAAATGCAAACAAAACCGGCTAGGATGTATCCAGATAATCCACATGCAAAAAACAAGTCTTTCCTCATTGTCTAATAGCCAGTGATTGGTGTAGAACCACCATGTGACCTTTTGTGTATTCAACCTTTTATGTATTTTAACCCACATACTGAATCCGTTCCTCATTGCATGATTAAGGCAGGTGATGCCGAAACGCGTAGCAATGGAGTGATAACAATAAATCTGTGAATCCAGTAAAAGTCGTTGGTGTCGGTGTCCTCTCTTTTGTGGAAGATAGGACTTGGTGGTTGATTTATATATATATATATATATATATATTCACTGAAAAAACCATAGGTTTCACACACGTTATAGTTAGGAATTAGCAAAAACCAATGAAATTCCCCCGTTATAGTTAGTGCAGGCAACTATAACTCACGCGACCGCAATCCTCTGCTGATGCTAATACTGTATTTAGACACTTATTTGCCCATGTCTTCTTCCATTAAATTTTAGCTATACATATATTACAAATATTTTTTTTTCATAAAGACACATATGTCATCAGCAGAAGATTGCGGTCGCGTGAGTTATAGTTGCCTGCACTAACTATAACGGGGGAATTTCATTGGTTTTTTACGAGTGAAATGTAGAGCTAACTATAACATGTGTGAAACCTATGGTTTTTTCAGTGAATTTGCAAGGATTTTTAAATGCTAATTCCTAACTATAACGTGTGTGAAACCTATGGTTTTTTCAGTGAATTTGTACGGTTTTTTAAATGCTAACTTACTTTACGCCATTCGTGGCGTGCGCGCCCAGTTAACGCAGTTCGTTCCGTGCGCGCACGGTGAGCTTCGCGCACCGTGCGCACACAGTGAGCACGCGGTGCGCTGCGCGCACCGCGTGCCCACGTTATGCGAGATGGGCCATGTATGCACGATGCGCTTCGCGCACCGTGCGCACATGGGGGACATATTATGCGCATCATTGTGAAATGTATTCTTTATTATTTTCATATGTTTGATATGCCATGCACAAATGGTGCCCTTCCGGCAACATTTGCACACGGGGTGGGGAGAGTGTGGATAATTTTTTTTTTTTTTTTTAATTTTACCGTACCCGTACGGTAAGCGTAATCGGCGATTTTTCGAAAAAAAAATAAAATAATTTTTTTGCCCTTGGGGGTTGTTTGGGGACCCGTAAATCACTGCTGGGTGGTTATGATCTCAATATACTGCCCCTTTAGAAATTTTTTGGCTTCATTTATGCAGCCCCAGTCAGAGTGCGAGAGAGAAAATGGCGGCCGCCGCTTCCTGGTTTCGGCCGATTCGAATGTTTACTAAGATCTAAGAGCCAATCAGAATCGCGCTCGCGCACGTCACCGTACGCGTACGGTAAGCGCACCGTAAGCGCACCGGAAGCTGGCTCAGATATATATATTGATTTAAAGGCTATTTTCTCAGAATCTACTGAACAGATTTACACCAAACCTACAAAAGGCACTTCCTTGACCTGAGGACTACCTCTCTGCCAAATTTCATTTAATTCTGTTCAGCCGTTCGGGCTGTAGCTCTGTCTAAAGGTCCTATGGAAAAATGCATGGGAAAAACGCGTTTTGGGACCCCCCTTTTATCTCAGACCCCGCTTGACGAATCCCCCCGAGACTTTCAGGATAGGAGCGGAGCTCAACGCCCCCCACCTATCTCCTTTATTCGGACGAGACGCTTTGTCAACGCGTTTCGATAGCTTCACGCTACCTTGCTCACGACATTGCTTTTTCGTTTGTAATTGGTTTAAAAAACATTTAAACAGCAACAAGGGACTACTTAAAATGGCATATACATTCACCTTTGTTTCATTTATATTCAAATGCGGCGCCATTTTGGAGTGGCTTCATTATTGTGTTTTGTTTTATGCTAGTGCTCAAAAACAATCATTTACTACACAAGTAAAAGCTTTTAGTTTTATATTTTCTCAAGCTCTCCCTTGAAAGTAATTAAATCTCAATTACTTCTATTATAAAGTGCAAGTGCATTATTTACAAAAAATCAAGGGCTAGTTGAAAAACAAAACTACTTCTCAAGATTAGGCGAAGTTCATGTTACATTTCTATAACAGTCTATGTTTCTAATCACATAACCGTTCTTTCTATGTTTCTTTTAGTTTCAAAGTGCAAGTGCTTTTGTAACTTAACATTCAATAATCCTTACGAAGTGCAAGTGCTTATGCAAACAATTTCTGAATGTAAACAGTACTACCAACAGCCTTTGTTTTAATCGCATGACCGTTTATATTTACTTTGGTAATAAAGTGGAAGTGCTACCGTAAACCAACATTCAGTAATCGTTACAAAGTGCAAGTGCTTATGTAAACAATTTCTGAATTCAAACAGTACTTAAACAGTCTTCGTTCTAATCACGTGACTGTTAATATTTCTTTTGGTAACAAAGTGCTAGTGCTCATGTAAACCAACATCCATTAATCTTTATAAAGTATAAATTCTTTTATAATTAATTCTTAAATTCATAAAATATTTAACACTCACGCCTTACTTATCTTTAAAAAAAGAAGAAGGAAGTTTTTTATTTAAAATTTTTAAAATAAATCTTTAAACTTGATCCACTCCTTTTCCACAGTCCCTCATTAGTCTTACTTTAAATTTTTTTAAAAAACGAATCTTGTTTTGACGGCACTTACTTCAATGGGCAATGACTAACTTCTAACTGCACTAAATGTCAATACCTTATTCATTTATCATTCTTCATTTGTCATTCTCCATTTTGCTTTCTCAGAGACAAGTAAACAGATCCTCATCCACATTAAGTCCATAGGGCTCTTTGCAATCAAATTCCAGTATATAGTAGGTTTCTAATTTTCTAAGTTCTTTCTCCCTGTCTCCTCCTCGTTTCTTTTTAGGGATTTCTGCTATACAACTGTACTTCAGCCCTTCAGGATTGCTCTGATGGTATCTCTCAAAGTGTCTAGCAATAGGATACGTTCTATCCTTATTCACTATTGCTCTCCTATGCTGAAGGACTCGTTTAAAAACTGGTAGAGTGGTGCTACCTATATAAATCTTCTTACAGGGGCACTGTAGTTGATACACTACAAAGCTTGATCGACAAGTTAAATGCCCTTTGATTTTTATAATTTTATCAAAGCTAGTTTTAAATTGCGTGCAATTCACTCCGTGTTGACACGCCTTACATTTAAAGCATTTAAAGAATCCCACTTTACTTAACCAGCTTATTTGCCCTTGTTTCTTTTGTTCTGTGAATTCACTGCTGACTATTCTGTCCCTCAATGACTTGGACTTGCGAAATGTAATGTCTGGATGTTTCTTCATCATAGGGCCTAGTACGGAGTCACATTTAATTAGATGCCAGTGTTTACTCAGGATTTTCCGCACTTCTACATGGCTTGTATTAAAAGTGGTTATAAACCTACAATTATTAGTGCCATCTTTACTGTTCATTCTCCTGCTTGTTTTTGAGGCTTCAAATAATGCGTTTCTCCTATTTATTTTTCTAGCTTTCAGAGCGGCCTTCTTAATCACACTCGATAAGTACCCTCTTTGTACAAATCTTTCAGTCATCTCCCCCTCAATGATCAGATATTCTTCCTCATTACTGCATGCTCGGCGAGCTCGGTAAAACTCACCAAAAGGAATACTTCTAATAAGTGGGGCTGGATGGGCACTATCTGCGTGTAGGATTGTATTTCCTGCGGTAGTCTTCCGGAAAATTGTTGTCTCTAATTTACCTTTGTTCACTTTTACCCTAATATCCAGAAAGTCTATACATGTTTTGCTGTAATTTCCGGTGAATGCCAGGTTCAACGTGTTATCATTTATATCTTTCATAAATTGCTCGACTTCCATCTCCGTGCCCTGCCACAGCACGAAGATGTCGTCTATGAACCGTACCCATAGCAAAACGTGTTCCAGCCAATGTTCCAAATTTGGCCCTTTGAGTACCTGCTCCTCCCACCAGCCTAGATGTAAATTAGCATAACTGGGGGCGAAGCAGGTACCCATTGCAGTCCCCCTCTCCTGTTGGAACAGCTCTTCACCAAATAAAAACATATTCTTAGTAAGACACCATTGCATCATTTCCAAAAGCATGCAGTTATGCCTCGCAAATCTCAAAGGTCTCTGATTTAGATAAAATTCCGTAGCTCTAAGACCATCCTCATGTCTTATGCTGGTGTAAAGGGTTGTTATATCTAGTGTCAGTAATAACATATTATTCTCCTCCCAATTCACATCATATATATATTTCAAAAAATCTGTTGAATCCTTAATATATGAGGCTAGGGTCTTGACAATAGGATTTAAAAAGTAATCTACATGTTTGGATGTATTTTCGAATAAACCACCACACGAGGAAATAATAGGTCTCCCTGGTGGTGTGGTGGCATTTTTGTGGACTTTGGGAAGCATATAAAATACAGGTAAAACAGGATTGTGTTGTTTTAAGAATTTAAATTCATCCCAAATAATTAATTCTTCCTGTTTCCACACATCTAACCTTTCATGATATTGTTCTTTGACCAAAATAAAATCTTTCATTTCCATTCTCTTATAGCATTCCATATTATTTAATTGATTAAAGGCTTCTTTCTTATACAAATCTCGTCCCCACAAAACAACATTTCCGCCTTTGTCAGACGGTTTGACTATGACACCACCATCCTTATGTATTCTCTCCACTGTTCTTTGAATTTCCCCTTTACGGGAAGCTATTCCTTTCCTTTTTTTATTATTCCTGTTTTCCGCCAATTTACTATACAGATTTTTAAGGTCTCTAGTAACATTGTCTGAGAATATATCAACATTATCCCGTGGTGTCTGCGGTATATATTTAGACCTCAGTCTATATGGGGTATGGTCGCTGTTTTTCAATTTGAATGGAGTGTCTATACTTGACGCGATTCCATCAGTAGGTATCCCATTGTGACTGATTTCATCCTCTTCACAAAGGCCCAAAAGGTTTTCTAGGATTGGTGCGTCTAATATCACCAGTTGATTTACTTCATCAACTCCTACGGGGGGAATTAGATTTTTCTTATTAGCAAACATTTTAGCTAGTTTTAACTTCCGCACATATTGATACAGGTCCATTCTACTGTGAGGATAATTAAAATCATTGTCATCACAGTAAGTTAATCCCAAATTTAGCACACTCTCTTCTTCTTCACTCAGAGAAATCGTGCTTAAATTAATAACAGTTTTATTGGGATTTAATTCCTTGTTACTTTCTTCACATTGGACCGCATTGAGCGTTTTGTTTGCTTTTCTTGTACTTCTCCTATATCCTTCTCCACCCCTTCTTTGCCTCCTCTTCCTCGGCCTCTTCCTCTCCCACGACCTCTCGAGGGTTGAAAGTCCGTTTGGCGTTCCAACTGTAAAAAACGGAACTCATCTGTTACCCCTAAACGGACATCTTTTGGATCTCTGCGAATCTCTTGTTCTTGTTCAGATCCGGTATCTGAACTTATTTCGCTCATTTCATTTTGGGAAACATCTTGTTGTCTAAGTATTCCACTTTGGATTTGTTGTCTCCTTACTGAATCGAATTTTTTGGCGAACGTATAGATGCTTCCTGTTTCATAGTCAAGCCTATCCCGTGTAAACTTGGTGGCTTTCCTATCCTTTATACGTTTTTCATATTTCTCTAGTTTTAATCTTAATTCACTCTTAAATTTTTCAATCTTCCCTTTTTCCACATGATCATCCAATATTTTGTTTAATTCTTTTATTCTTTCCAGTACCTCTTCTCGTTCCGGTCCTGCATATTTCACAAGTATGCGTATCATATTGGTTGAACTGGCGGCACTGTTTTCTGCCCATTCTTTAAGCATATCAACATGAGGATTCTCATACGTTGGTGTTGGTGTTCTTAGTCCTCTTGGGACCCGACCAACTTGTAAATACTGGCGCAATGACGCCACTTCCCACCAACGCGAGATTTCTCTTTTTTTAAGTCTTTCATACTCCTGTAGCAATTTTGATAAGTCATTACCCCCCGTTGTCGCTGGGATAACATTATCCACTCTATGTGGCAACGTTGTGGGCCCGATTCACAGAACAAACTTAAGACAAAATCCTAAACTTAGTACCATTTTGGTATTCACAGAATGCACTTACTACTTCTGGTATTCACAGAATGAACTTACTACTTTTGCGATTCACAGAATAAACTTACTACTTTTGCTATTCACAGAATGAATTTACGACTCCTAACTTTACGTCCGCACTCGGGCCGGAGCTTCCGTCCCGGAGGCGGAGCTTCTGTCCCGGAGGCGGAGCTTCCGTCCCGGAGGTGGGGCTTCCGGGCCGGAGGCGGAGCTTCCGGCCCGGAGGTGGGGATTCCGGCCAGTGGTGGAGCGCCACTGGCCGGAATCCCCGCCTCCGGCCCGGAAGCCCCGCCTCCAGCCCGGAAGCCCCGCCTCCGGGCCGGAAGCCCCGCCTCCGGGCCGGAAGCTCCGCCTCCGGGCCGGAAGCTCCGCCTCCGGGCCGGAATTTCCGGCCCGAGTGCGGACGTAAAGTTAGGAGTCGTAAATCCATTCTGTGAATAGCAAAAGTAGTAAGTTTATTCTGTGAATCACAAAAATAGTAAGTTCATTCTGTGAATACCAGAAGTAGTAAGTGCATTCTGTGAATACCAAAATGGTACTAAGTTTAGGATTTTGTCTTAAGTTTGTTCTGTGAATCGGGCCCTGTATCTTCAAAGAGCTTCTTGGCTTCTAGCTCTCGTGCCAAACACTCCTCGTCATATATATAAAAACACGAACGGAGTCCCATACGCGCTCGTGGAGCAATTCACAGATACCAGGGAAACAAGGGTCAAGACGACAAAAGTAGGTTTATTTACTTCATAAACCAGCTGTAACGCGTTTCACCCGCGGACGGGCTTGGTCACACAGCGTATCTGACAAATTTGCCACAATACATACTCTTCGATAACAGAGTAAATGACATCAACATAGGACTTTCTGGAAAGACTCTGGATAGCTACGTTACAATGGTGGCTTCTAAGTTTACATCAGTTAATTTGGTTGAAAAGGTGTTCTCTTCTCTCCGCCCACGGCATGAGTTCTTCTTTTTGCTTGTGTTTTTCTGAAAATTAAATATGTTTTATATATGTATATCTCAAGGTCGATGGAAGAATAAATGGGTATATAAGTGTCTAAATGGATGATTTGTTTTTGAAAAATTGATTGTGTAACTGACTGATTAAGTGTATCATAGTGAATACATGGCTTAGTGAGTAATGTTTAAATATGTAAATATCTGTATCAGTCTCTCACTTTGTGTATAAGTGGCTGCATGGGTTGGTGAGTAGCTACATGTGTGTCTATATAGGTTATTAGTTGGTTTTTTGAGTATCAGTCTGAGTGTCTGCATGGTTCGGTGGGGGGTATTATGTAGTGCATAGGTGCATGAATGAGTGGCTCACTGTTTGTAAGTGTTGAAGACAGCATGTGTGCAGGACTGTATGGGTGGATGAGTGTGTGTATGGGTGTGTTAGTGAGTGAATGACAGTCTCAATAGTGTATTTATGAGTAACTACATATGTTTTAAACTAGTATATGTGACTATTGGTGTATATAAGTGAGTATATGTGAGAGTGAGAGATTGAAAGAGTTCCTGTATGAATAAGTATGTGTTTCTATAAGTGATTGTTTAAAAGACTAAGTATGTGTAAGTTTCCGTAGAAGTAAGTGTGGTGGTGTGTGTATAACTGTATATGCAAGTAAATGTATGTTTGATTCTTTATTAGCATGAGTGACTATGTGTGTGAGTAACTCTATGGATGAGTGGCATTGTGTAACAGGATGTATAGGTGTATGAGTACATATGATGAGTGAGTACATGTATGAGTGACTGTATAGGACTGTTGGTGAATGAGTGGATGTGTATGTGGATCTTAGAATTACTGAAGAGGTTGTTGTAACTGGTATTGGTATGTCCATTGTTTTGAAAATGTTAGTCTTTATTTTTGAATGTGTGTATCAAAGGTTATATTAGGGTGAGAGGAGGTCTGCCACTCTATCACAAGGATGATATCATCAGTGATGTCATTTGAGATGTCATCAGTGATGTCATGAGTGATGTCACTGACCATGTCATGAGTGATGTAATATGTGACGTCATCAGCAGTGCATTGCGGGCGCGCAAGTTATAGTTAGCTGAACTAACTATAACGGGGGAATTTCAATGGTTTTGTACTGGCAAGTACGATTCGCATGGGAAAAAATACATACGAATCGCATTGGGAAGATTCCCCCACACGTCCTCGGGTCGGAAAAAGTGTCCGACACGTCCCCGGACGATTTTACGTACGACTCGGAAAAATGAAGTCAGAGCGCGCAAGTACGATCCATCCCGTCCGTCCGATTGTACAACCGTATGGAAAAAACACCGCACGGAGCGAACCTCAATAGCAACCATGGAGACATGTGCCCGCATATGCGCCGTCCCCCCCAGCCCCCCGTATGTACGCGCCATCCCCCCCAGCCCCTCGTATGTACGCGCCGTCCTCCCCCAGCCCCCCCGCGGATGGACGCGCCGTACCCCCAGCCCCCCCCCGCGGATGGACGCGCCGTACCCCCAGCCCCCCCGCGGATGGACGTGCCGTACCCCCAGCCCCCCTCCGTGTATGTCTGGTGCAGACCCCAACCCCCGTATGTCCGGTGCGGACCCCCACCCCACCCCTGAATGTATGGTGCGTACCCCCACCCCCGTATGTATGGTGCAGACCCCCACCCCCGAATGTACGGAGCATACCCCCACCCCGAATGTACGGAGCGTACCCCCACCCCCGTATGTACGGTGCGGACCCCCACCCCCGAATGTACGGAGCGTACCCCCAACCCCGTATGTACGGTGCGGACCCCCACCCCACCCCCGAATGTACGGAGCGTACCACCCCCCCGTATGTATGGCGCGGATCCCCAGCGCTATGCGCTGGGGGTCCATGCCGTACATACGGGGGTGGGGGTACGCTCCGTACATTCGGGGGGTGGGGTGGGGGTCCGCACCGTACATACACGGAGGGGGGCTGGGGGTACGGCACGTACATACAGGTGGCTGGGAGGGGTACAGCGCGTACATACGGCGGGGCTGGGGGGTACGGCGCGTACATACGGGGGGGTTGGGGGGGATGGTGCGTACATACGGGGGGCACGGCACGTACATACGGGGGGCTGAGGGGGTACGGTGCGTACATACGGGGGGTTGGGGGGATGGCACGTACATACGGGGGGCTGGGGGGACGGCACGTACATATGGGGGGCTGGGGGGGACGGTGCGTACATACGGGGGGTTGGGGGGGACGGTGTGTACATACGGGGGGCCTGGGGGGGTATGGCGCATACATACGGGGGGTTGGGGGGGGTCGGCGCGTACATACGGGGGGCTGGGGGGGACGGCACGTACATACGGGGGGCTGGGGGGGACGGCACGTACATACAGAGGGGTTGGGGGGGACGGCGCGTACATACAGGGGGCTGGGGGGGACGGCGCGTACATACAGGGGGCTGGGGGGGATGGCGCGTACATACGGGGGGCTGGGGGGGACGGCACGTACATACGGGGGGCTGGGGGGGACGGCACGTACATACGGGGGGGTTGGGTGGGACGGCCCGTACATATGGGGGGCTGGGGGGGTATGGCGCGTACATACGGGGGGGTTGGGGGGGGACGGCGCGTACATAAGGGGGGCTAGGGGGGGACGGCACGTACATACGGGGGGCTGGGGGGGACGGCGCGTACATACGGGGGGTTGGGGGGGGCGGTGCGTACATACGGGTGGCTGGGGGGACGGCGCGTACATACGGGGGGCTGGCGGGGATGGCACGTACATACGGGGGGCTGGGGGGGTACGGCATGTACCAGGCCCCCAATTCCGCTCGCATCGCGGCATACTTCGCTTTTCCGGCACTTTTTGGGTGCCGTAAAAATATTGCCGTCCGGACTGCTGTCGGTTCGAATCGTACTTCCTGGTTCGTGAAACGCAGCCTGAATGCGTCCCGACGTCACGTCGGTGCTTTCCTGGATCACATTTGTATGTATATTTTCGTCGGTCGGTGTTTTTTACGATTCGTACGGAAATGGTGTTTCCGTGCGAATCGTACTTGCATGTTTGTAATGTTTTTTTCCCGGGTACGAGTCGGTCGGAGAAAACGCTCCGACCGACGGTTCGTACCCGGTTTTTCCAGGATCGGAATCGACACCATAGTGTATCTCAAGTTTGAGAGCAACCATGAGCCATTTCTATTATATTTGAAAAGTGAACTGATCACCCATATGGGGGTTGAATCCAGCAATCATGTTGACCAAATAGTATTAACTAATAACTTAAGTCTAATATGGGCTGATATTATCTGCTTCGAAAATACAATTTATAAAGGCCTCGTACAAGTGCTTTGGAGAACCTAACACAGATGCAATAATGTAATGTCAGGTAAGCTTGTTCACGCATCCAAAGCAGTTTTTACAAGAGAGACCTAGATTTGCCATCGAACCACAAGACGGAATGGTTGGTATGACACTGAGTGCAGAATAGCAAAGAACGTTTTAATTCATGCTGTTAAGGATGAGCAAAACTTGGATACTGATAACTACAAAAATTACAAAAAGATACAAAAGTTAGCCAAACAAAATTAGGATTATAAATACCAGAATAGTTTGGTACATGTTGTGTGAAACAAGGACCTGTTTGCAGTGTCCCTGCATTTTTTTATCCCCATTTTTGACTACTAGATCCTGATTTTCTGACCGATTGTGCCCTGGGCTCTGCTGAACAGACTCAGGGCATGTGCTCTGTGTAAACGTACTTGGAAATTAGGTATAATTACAGTAGGTACTGACAACCTACCTATAAGACCCTATGGTAAGTTGTGTAGCTTTAGAGACCCAGTAGATGTAATCCCCTTAAGTCTGCACTACTGTTGTGCCTGCTGTCATGTTAAATGCCAGCCATGTCTTCCAGGCTGATTAAAAACTAAAATGATATGCATATTTGGCTTTCCAATTAAAGGTCCTTCCAAAGAGGTAAATTACCTTATTTTTACATATGTCACCCTCATGGTCTCCCACACATGCCCTATCGGCAGGGTGCCTTGCAACTATAAGCAGGGACATTATAAAATATGTTTTATATGCCCTGGTGAGGAAAACTGCAAATTTTGTTTCTCCTCATTGTAGCCTAACGGCTCCAAAGCCTAACGTGGGAATACTTTATTCACTTATAACTACTGAAAGAAACAAGGTACAAATAAATTTCAAAGCATCAAAATGGTAGTTAGAGTAAATTCAACAACTTGCCAGTGTCAGATTTATTGAAACATTCATAGAAAATGAGTCATAGAGCTTGCTTTTCTGATGAGCCAAAATTCAGCCTTCCAGTGACCCTTCCCTAATTGGTCAGCCTCTGCCAAGCTAAGCCAAGCTGTCTTAATAAGGTATAAAGTGGCCTGACTAGAGACAAAGGATTTCCTTTGGGAGGAGAACTGCAAGCTGCTGAGCAATAGGGAGGATAGGGGTGGCATAGCCAAACTGGTCTTCAAAGAGGGAATAACAGTTTAGGGCAACACAGGCTCACCCCCACACCATGCACCCCCAGCCAGACAGGGGTCCCAGTATTTAGATAAGCAAAGAGGCTGGAAGTGGAGAGTTAGGGAAACTTAGCCACACCAGTGTTATGGCTTTGCCAGATCCTAACCTCCAGGGGGGAATTCTCCATTTTTGATTTTGGAAGAATAGTGCTTGCTGAGTCTAGAATATGCCACACTTTGGAGGAAGTAGTCATGCCTGAGGGCAGCACTGTGCACCCCATTGTTCAGTGGTGACCCCCTGCTTGTCGCATAGGAAGACTGGATACAAATGGGAGAGCTGCCTAGCAACTCAAATCCCTGCCTGGAATAATCAGGAGAGGAAGGACTGTCCTGCTGGAACTCCTGAGCTGCACCCCAAAAGAGGAGTGCACCTGCTGCACATGTCGGAACTACAGCCCTAAGTACCTTGTCTTGCTTAAACAGAATTAAGGAGGGACTCTCTGAAAGCAACAAATACAAAAGAGGTACAAGAGGTCACTGCCTGATACTAGAGAGGAATAAGGACTGCCCAACGGAACCATGGCCTACACCGAAAGGATTGCACTCTGGGTGACCCCACCTGCTGCACACTTGGAACTGCAGCGCTAAGAACTTTGCCTTCCTTGTTATGTTATGTTACGTCATGTTATGTTATTTCATCTTGAGTACATCCAGTATAAGGATCTGGCCAGGTGAATTGTGGGAAATGGAGGACCATCTAAGAGCTGCTAGACCCTTGGATTGGTGGTTTGGACACTTAGAACCCACAAGAGGAACTTGATTGAAGAATCTTTGTAAAAAAGCACCTTAAGGTGACCGACCCGTCGACGAGAGTCAAGTCACCGACATTGGATTGTGACCCGGCCTGGATATCAGGTTTGTCCCGCTCAATCAATCAATCAATCAATCAATCAATCAATCAATCAATCAATCATTCAGGGAATTGTGAGCACGCTACTCATCCATGAGAGTCTCAAAGCGCTGGGGGGGGGGGGTCCGCAGATCTGTTTAGCTGAAGAGACAGGTCATGAGGGTCTTCCTGAAGGTGTTCAAGGAGGGGGCGCATCTGATGTCTGCCGGTAGCTCGTTCCAGGTCTTGGCTGCAATGTGAGAGAAGGGTCTTCTGCCTGCTCTGGCTATGTGGATGTGCGAGGTTTCAGCCAGTGCAAGATTGGAGATCAGAGGTTTCTTTTGGGTACGTAGAAGTTGAATGTGTCATAGAGGTATTTGGGTCCGTTGTTGTGTAGGCATTTGTAGGCGTGAGTGAGGATTTTGAAAGTGATTCTTTTCTCCACGGGGAGCCAGTGGAGACTTCGTAGGTGGTGGCTGATGTGTTTCTGTCAGGGGAAGCCGAGGACGAGTGTTCTGTACTGTCTGGAGTTTGAGGAGTAGGGACTTGTTGATGCCTGTGTAGAGTGCATTTCCATAGTCCAGTCTGCTGGTGATGAGTGCGTGGGTGACAGTCTTCCTTGGCTCAGGGGGGATCCACTTGAAGGTCTTGCGGAGGATGTGGAGGGTGTTGAAGCAGCTGGAGTTGACCGCATTGATCTGTTGGTTCATGGTGAGTGAGTCGAGTATGATGCCGAGGTTCTTGGTGTGCTCTGAGGGGGTAGGTGGGCTTCCGAAGGAGGTCAGCCACCGGGTGCTGTCCCATGCAGAAGGGGTGGTACCAAGGACGTGGACTTCTGTCTTCTTGGTGTTGAGCTTCAGGCAGCTGTTGGTCATCCAGACTGCGATGTCTTGTGTTCCTTTCTGGAAGTTGAGTTTGGCAGTGGTGGGGTCTTTGATGAGGGAGAGGATGAGCTGGGTGTCATTGGCGTAGGAAACGATGTTGAGAACGTGTTGTCAGACGATAGCTGAGAGGGGGGCCATGTAGATGTTGAAGAGGGTGGGGTTCAGTGATGAACCCTGTGGGACTACGCAGGTGATTTTCGTGGGGTCGGAGAGGAAGGGTGGGAGTCTGATCCTTTGGTTTCTTCCAGTGAGGAATGATCGGATCCAGTCCAGGGCTGTTTCTTGTATGCCTGCAATGTGTATTCTGGCAACTAGTGTGCGGTGGGAGACGGTGTCGAAGGCCACTGATAGGTGGAGTAGGATGAGGGATGCGGAGTGGTCTTGGTCCAGGAGGGTGCGGATGTCATCTGTGGCGGCGAGTAGGGAGGTCTCTGTGCTGTGGTTGCTTCAGAATCCGGATTGGGACAAGTCGAGGATGGCTTTCTCTTCAATGAATCGTGTCAGTTTCCTGTTGACTGTTTTCTCTGCAACTTTGGCTGCGAAGGGGAGGAGCGAGATGGGCTGATAGATCTTGAGGTCGGTGGGGTTAGCTGTGGGCTTCTCAAGCAGGGGTCTTACTTCTGCACACTTCCAGTCATCTGGGAAGGTGCCTGTTTTGAAGGTGGTGTTGATGGTGAGTTATAGTTTGGGTGCGATGGCGGCTGCAGCTCTGTGGTTGATGTGAGTGGGGCAGGGGTCAGTGGGGGTTGGTGGGGGCCCCTGAGTGGATGCTTTTCATGGTCAAGGCAGTGTCTTCGGCCATGATCGGTGTCCACTTGGAGATGGGGGGTTGGCTGCTGTTTCTGAGGGGCTGAGGGCCATCTGTGGCACCTGGTGGATGGTCGATGAAGTTGTCGTAGAGGTTTCTGGTCTTGAGGTGTTAATAGGTTCCAAGTTTGTCGCAGTGGTCTTGGGATGGGGTAATGTCTGTGGCTTCGCTGCGTAGGTTGGTAAATTCTTGAATGATACTAAAAAATTTCTTGGAGTTGGTGGATTTGGCCAGGATTTTGTTGTGGATGAAGTTCCTCTTGGTGGCTCTGATCTGGTTGTGGTAGTCCCTCTGGTTGTGGTAGTTCGTCATGGCGTCCTTGTAAGTGGTGTGGTTATCGGTTGTCTTGGTGTTTTTTTCCAGTTCTTTTCCAGGCTTTTGCAGGTGCATCTGGCTTCTTGGAGAGCAGTGGTGAACCAGGCGGCTAAAAGCTCCAAAGCTCAAGACTTAATGGATTTCACCATGGGCGTGTGCTGAACCAAGCCACCAACATCGACGTGGATCTGGCCTGATGAGGATCCTTCCTCAATGTAGAGGGAAAAAGCTCCAGAAAAACTATTAAGTGCAAAGGTAAACATTTCACCAAGGTCTCCCGCTTAATGTATCCGACCTGCCCTCCGTCGTGACCCGCTTCAAACTTTGACCTTGTCTCGGTCAAGCGCAACCAGATGTTCCAAATTGGCTCTTTTGTTTTTTGAGCACTAGAAAGTGTTTATCCTATTTTTCTTTTAAGGGTTGAGCAAGGGAATAATTTATTATGACCTTGTCAGGATCTTTGATTGTGATTGTGGCCTTATTCCTAGTAGTAGATCCCTACTTACCCCTACTAATAATCCGCTTCCCAACACGTTTCCAAACAGTAGGATGCCAAGGGATTTTGGCATATGTTAACCCAGGGCAAACAGAGTCACCAAATAGAATCTGAAGTTTGTACACAGTTGCAAGAGTGGGTTTCTCATCATCCTGCTATAGATAGGCCACATATCTGGCAAAACCCAACTCATCTAGATCAACTTTCCAATTTGACTATCCCATTTTCTTTGAACGATACACTGAATGCTATATAAGCTCAAAAAATGGCTTTGCTCTAGGTCTAGCCAAAAGTGCATGTAACCTATTTATGCCTGAGCTTATTATATAGCATCATTAATAAACAACCCCATAGCTTCAAGGACTCCAATCATTGATACGTGGTTGGGTGCAGAGTCATCCTTATATAAAAAGAAGACTCTTGTGCTAATCCTGGGAATTATCATCTCATCAGTTTAATAGATAACCTGCAAAACATATTTTGCAAAAAAGTGCTAGAAAGGCTAAATTGGTGGACAAAAGAGAAACAAATATTTTCCCATCTTCAAACGGGTTTTGGCCAATGGTTAGCACTGTATACCAGATGTTTTCAGTTCCTTCTAGTCAAATGGAAAACAGTTGATTTATCCTAAGTGAACCTCTACAGATCCTTTGTTGACTTCATGGTGGTCTTTGACCTGGTGCCGTGGTGCAAGCTCTCTGAAGTATATCAGAATCAAGGGGTTTGCCCAAAATTCCTTACACTTTTAATTCAGCTTCACACAAATAATTATGCTCAAGTCTGATGAGGAGTGCATGATGATCTAACAGATACAATTATTGCTAATAGAGGAGTTTTGCAAGGATGTGTACTTGTCTACAAACTGTTCATTTTATATATTAATGATTGTGTTAACTTCCTGTTAGATTTGAAAAATGATTTTCCATTTATCGGTGGCCCAAAACGTGCCAGCTTTTTGACACTCTTTTGTTGTCTAAACCCCCATGGACGTTGATATTTTTTTAGGAAGATTTAGCATGTTAAGCAATTAATGTGCATTTGACATTAATGCTTCTAAATCCAAATTTACTGCCTCTAATACTCAAAATTTATCTAAGTCCTAGATTTCCGTGAAAGATTTAATTCTACAAAGAGTTCACACATTTTATTATTTAGGCATTCAACTGCCAAACTCCAATGACTGGACACCACAGCTCTAAAAATGTAAATGTATCTTTGATCATAGATCAATATTCCTGCTTAAACATGTAAGAAACGTCCCTAATTGTCCTATATAGCCTATGTTGGAAATGTATAGGATTAAAGAAGTCAATGAAGTACTGTATGGGATGTTTTATGGGGCTAGTCTAAGCATGATCAGTTGCTAAAGAGTGAAAATGCATGTATTTTATTAAGTCACTCCTGGAGGCCACAATGAGTACCTCTACTGTCCTGAAACAAGCAAATCTCACATTAAAAACAATCTCATATCTTATACATTTGAAGTTTTTAATCACTTGGTATTATGTTTGGACAGTAGAAGAACTTGTAATCTATACTGTGGCCCTACACGATATTTTAGAGAGACTAGCTGCCGTAGAATTGTCCTGGATGTCTCAACTTAAAACCTGGTGTGAAAAGTTGGGTTTGCGTAGTTACAGGGAGAACCCTATATCATAAAATAGCTCTAAAGATTTAAAAGCAAGATATTTGAATACCATTTCTGGAAGATGGTTAGAAGACCTTTCTTGAACTGAAATGTGACTGTTCTTAGACTGTATTGGTTCAGCTAGCACATGATTACTTTCATTTATTTCAGGCTTTGTATTTTGGACTTTGACATCTTTTACAGTTAGATTGCCAGCAGGATCCCAGTCTGTAAAACTCCCAAAGAAATCGAGGAGCGTTTGTCATTGTTTTGCAGAGAATATTGCAAATCTAGAAGAACTTGGATGAGCCATCTGCAGACCCCTGGAGATTAAGCACCACAGAATAGCCCTGCAGTTGTGCAAAAAGACTCTGGAACCCATGTCGTTTTCACGGTCTCTAAGATCCTGGTGCCTGCATGTGCATTAAAGGGGCATTTTTAGCATAATTGTTTTTCTAACTTGTTTTTATTATTTTAATAATGTGGATGTATGTTTGTAAACATGAAACTGACTGATTGTGAATATGTAATTAAGTTGTTCTGTTGATAAACTCTTTGATGTGGTCAATCAAATAAATAAAAAACAAAATATCACTGAAAGTTGCCTTTAGCAAATCCAAAATTATCTTTTGAAACTTTTGTTCCTTACTTGGACAGTTGTGTTAACATTGTCTGTTTTCTTTTCTTCATAGGCTTGGCTATTGATTCTGCTGATTGCTTTAATTACATCAGTAAGTATTTTGTTTTGGTGTCGGCACCTCACCTTTATGTAGCTCTACATTAGAGTAGAAGTATTTCTTTTAAAAATATTTCAATTCAGTTCTAGTTTGACATGGCCCTTTCTCCTGGTAATTTACAATGATACCACAGTGCACTCAATTTTCAAATGCTTAAGTTGAATTTCTCTTTGTTTTTATCTGTGTGTGTCCCTGTCGTTGCGCTTTGTCTGAAGGCGCTGAATGAATAATGACTGCAAGAATGCCAGGTTTGGGAAACCGCTACCTGGCTGACGGGAGCACTTATCTTGAAAACTTCTCTGTTTTCTTCACTACATTCAAAAAGTTTGTAGACGCTAATTTCGTTTAAGATCAAGTCATCCAAGGTTCATACTTTCTTTTTGATTTACTGATAAGGAAAATTCTTCTGAGTCTATTTTTAAGGTCGAGCCTGCACAGCGCGCATGCGCTTTCGCTATGGTGACCTATTGTAATAAATAAAACTGAAAAGGGACATTTAGCCCACCCACACTCACCATTGTTGACCACATAATCACTCTCCTTTACTGCCTTTAAATTCAGCAGACCTCGCTAAATGTCACTTCCAGTGGCTTGTGTGGAGCACCGCTCAAGTACTGATTAGTTAAACTTAATTAGTATCCCTCCGATACTCTCGTGATTGAGGTGGTATGTTAACAGTTCTTTAGCATTTAGCACAAACTCGACTGAAAATGTTCTTTATTTATCTAATATTTATTGTTTTTTAGATGGTGCATTAAAATGCACCTCAAAAAGTAGCAAAAAACATCAAAAAAGCATTTATACGCTCCAATCGAGCGCACACTCAGCAGTCCCCCTGGGGCATGGGCAAGGATCCACTTCGGTGCAGCCTCGTAAAAAGCAATGTGAGTATTCCACTATTATGCATTACTGCACAGCGCCCAGTTTAGAAGTTTGAGAAACTTTGCTATTACATTCATATTGAACTAGTTTTAATTCCTGCTTTTGGTTACTGAATTTCAGTTTATGCGTTTTTAGTTTCAACAGCCTTTTTTATTTATATATAAATGAGTCCACATTAAATCACTGATCATGGCCAAAATTGATCCAAACTGCAAATGGTGACATATTCAAACTCGTAGGAATATTTTTGTACATAGTTGACTTGTTCCTTTCATGATATCAAAATGGCAACAAGCTTTTCATCATTTCTCACGTCGTTTATGGCGTTCCAGTCCCCTTTCCATGTGTCTTACAGTAAGAGGATATAAAGCACATCAATTTGGTGATCGGCATAAACAGTCATACCCTGATAATTTTTTTCTGCTGCGTTTTTTTTTTTCCTCGACAGTAGACGCTACCGTATTTTCGAAATAGCAAACTTTAACCTTGTTGGTTTGACTGACATTTGTCTACGTAAACAACCTTCAAGTGATGCATTTCTACCCAGCACACTCCCCTTTAGCCACAAGACACCTAAAGTTTGTTTCTTTAATGGAGCACTTTAGCAACAGATCAGTTCGCGGTATAGCAGTTTGCCAGTCAGCATTCTTCATTTCCCCGAAAACAAGGACAGTTTAAGCAGCTGTGTTTTTACATTCAAATTCATGTAATTCAGAATGTTTGGCTTCTAAATAAACCTTCTCACAGAGATGCTCTTCTTTCAATGTAGGCACCATTCAGTTTGAGAACTTACTTTTCAGTCAGCATATCACTATGTGGCAGACAGTGGCATAAATCACAGTTGACCCGATTCACAGAACTAACTTAAGACAAAATCCTAAACTTACTACCATTTTGGTATTCACAGAAGGCACTTGCTCATTTTGGTATTCACAGAAGGCACTTACACATTTTGGTATTCACAGAAGGCACTTACTCATTTCGGTATTCACAGAAATTAGGACTCCTAACTTTATTACTCCTAAAACAAGTTACAAGTTACAAAAATTATTTAAGTTACAAGAGCATAAGAAAGGAAAGATAGTGTTACACAGTAGAACGATTGTTACAAGAGCATGGAAAAAAAAAGTGAGAAAGACAATGTAAAATGGTCCTATGCATAAATAGAGCAAAGCATAACAGAAACACTAGTCTTTTGGGGCAGAGATGATAATGGGGGCAAGAGAAGGAATAAAGAACGCAGCTCAGGCCAGGCAGAACAGCAAGGGGAGAGCAATCGTAAAGGAATGCAGCAAAAGGATGAAGGAGGACAGGAGATCGCAGATCATAGTTGCTTATGAGCAAAGATTCAGTGCTGAGATTAGCTCCATTGTTTTCAGATCATAGGTAATTTTGTCGGGGGAGGGAGGGGAAACAGTGGTGAGACGAGGAGAAATGTGTCCAATGTCCGGCTGGGTAGGTGAGGACCGAGGGGTTAAACCAGAGCTGATCTCCTCTATAGCTGTCAAGGCAGCTCCACCGGGCATCGGCCATGTTGCTCGGTCTCATACATACATGAGTAAGTGTTAGTATTGTAGGCTTTCTTTTTGGCTGTGGTTTTGCAACTCACTAAAGGCTGAGGAGATTCGTGTAAAATTAGCAAACCCTCTGGGCATACCAATATTACTTGGGATTATTGCTTTGGGATCTCCCTGTGTTTCTGGCTGCCAAAGCAGGGCGCCTCGAGGTAGTCAATGTTTGACAGTGAGTCTTCCTGTCATGGCAGGTCTCAGCATCAGACCAGTCAGGAAAATGAGAAGATCAAACAGAGGGTCCAACTCGGTCAGACCGGAGGGGGACAGAAACTCAACCTCTGGGCAGCGCCATTGAGAGGCGCACTCATCAAGAAATTCGACGGCAGGACAGGGTGCAGAGCCACAATCCCAGGAAGCTGGGTGGAAAACATGAAAGGGCCATAAACACGGCCAAAACAAATAGTTGATACAGATGTGTCTGCATGTTTGGAAAGCTTATGTTTGTTGTACGTCCTATATGGGAAGAGCATGTAACCAGTTGTGGTTGTTTGGAGCGTTTTTTTATGGAGAAGGTTGATGAATGCATGCACTAATCATCAATTACTTTTCACAACATACAGTCTAAACCTTGCAATATGCTTTTATATATAGTTTTATATGGCACAAAAATGACCCAGGCGGATATCAGACCGCTTTACAAATGATCAAGGACAAAAAAGAGGGAGACAAGTGGGTCAGTAACAGCAGTAGTATGCAAGATGCCAGTGTATACAAGAGGACCAATGTATCGCAACAGCACAAAGAGGATATAAATGACCATATAAGAGCAAAACAAAATAGGGATGTTGAAAACAATCATATGATCAGGTGCGGAACACACTATAGCCGCGCCACTCTAGGCATTAGACATTCTTTAGTATAATGCACATTAGTAAATGCATACAGATGGAACAGGTACTTTTTCAAGAGAACCATAGGACATACATTCCCTGGTATCATATTCTTTATTGACTTTCAATGAAATCATAAATAGATGTGAGGAATTTAGTATTAAACCAGTTGTAGTGAATGTAAAAAGGGACAGTTAGGAGATATGTTAGTACCTCTTTCAGACTTTCCTGTTGATTTAATAATATAGATCAAACTTTATAGTGTTTGGATTTTAAATTGTAAAAACAAATGTTTCTGTATTGTAGGGCTGCTCCTATTGTCATGTATAAATCCTTGGGACAGTGCCTTATCTTAACAGGAGAACCATCACCTCCACTTGCAACTTTTCCACAATACATCAATGCTTTTCTTTGCCCTTTTTTGCAGGACCCACTCCTACCACAACTGAAGGAGAAGGGAGCCCAGGACCTCTCTGCAACACAGTTGGCACTGATGCACAATAGCCCACTGTGCCTCATGGTAGCTTTCTTCATATCTGGAGAAGCCGCAGGCAAAACATCTGGTCTTGGCCTGGCACCCAGCCTTCTACGAGTGTAGTACACATTACACACAGGGCATGATTCAGTTAGGCCCTGGCTACCCCATCCAGTCCCACGGTAGCCACCAATAACTAGAATGCAGTGAAATGTGAATAGAATCTTACCAGGACCCAGCTTCCAGGCAGGTTTCATTAGTTGCAGGGAGCTTGTTTATGTGTGACTTGGGCTAGTGGTGGCGAAGGGAAAAGGAGTCCGGTAATGTCTGTCTAAAGAACTGTACAGTGGAAAGAACTTTTTACATTTTTGTAATGTTCTAAGTACTGATGATTCTTTAAGGGGATGTTAGCCTCATTTTTTATTACAGTATTACTGTGTTCGTTTTTCTATTAGAACAATAGTATTGTTTTTATGTAACCATTGGTATTTACATTGTTCTTGCTTTGTAGTGCTCTATCAGAGTACGCTTTCCTCATCAGTTGTGCATCTTGTAGAGCAGCATTCATCAGGGCGCGGATGCATTTGCATGCTCAAGCGTAAATGGTGTGGTCACTATTCCTATATCTTCCAAGTCTCTCTCTTGCTCCCGCCATGTGCTGGCCACCAAGTGTCTTTTTGGTTCAATAAAAACAATAATTGCTAAAACGCTTTAGCCACACGATGGTGCCTGCCAACTGAGTCTGAAGAAAGTTGGCTGGCTGGTCTACTTCTTCACAACAGTCCATAAATCCACTATACACCACACAATTCCACAACTAACCATTCCAATCCATCCCACAACACTCCATTACACACCACATACATACACCACATAGCGCATAGGTAAAATACATTGCCGTTTACAGGACCAATAGCTCTAAATAAAGCAAATGCGAGACTGATTGCATTACAAATGCTTGTTTTAATTTTGTGTCTGCCTTTTTCTGTTGACTTTGGACATTCCTAAATGAAATAAAAGGAGTAATTAAATCACTCAATGGCAATAATTTTGCATTAATTTATTTATTGGCTTCTTAGGGCTGGTTTTTTAAATTACCATCTGTTATTGACATTGGCAATTAGGTTTCTGAGTATTTTTTGAATCTATATTCCTTTTCTATGGATGTGAGACTTGTCATGTTACTCTATTTAGTCCACGTAAATACATAATTTGCCTGAGGAATTCAAGCAATGCACAATACCTTTGAAATATTAACTTGATTAATATGTAAACAAACATTGGGGATTGTGAAGCAATGAGGGAGTTTGCTAAAAAATGCAGGTAGTACAATATATTCCAAGATGTTAAATCATTAGAAATTAATATTTATGTCTATATAGAGTAAGAGGATTGCTGTTGTTTTGGATTTATGAGATATTTAATTTATGGTGTAAATGTTGTTCCCGCAGCCCTGAAGAAGCATTGAGCTAACGGCGAAACACATGTTAGCAGTTACAGGTTATTGCTTAAGGACCAGCCTGTTGCAGAAGTATTTCTTAAAACCAAGGAATGGGCAGATTGTGCTCATCCTTAGGAGAAATTTGCATTTTGGAAGCAGGATCTGACAGGATTTATATATTTTTATAAGATTATGGATTACGTAGCTTGGAGTTCAATGACTTTTTAACTATGAAATGAAAAATGAGTATAGAGAATTTGGAAATAATATGATCTGAGTATTGTACAGACCCAATAATGTTAAATGTTTTAGTGTTCGATGAACTAGTAAAATGTATATAAAGGGTATATTAAACTAATTTATAAGTGTGTGATTATACGTAAGAATATAGTCTTCTTTTTGTTAAAATGTTTAACATTTTTCTTTTTTTGTGCTTTATTGGTAATAATTTTCCCCACACTCCATTAGTACACGTTAATGACCAAAGCTAGGATGAACAGAGGGCCAAAGAACCCATGTAGGACCAGGACAAGACAGATCAATGCCTTTGTTCAAGGGCAAAGCAAGAATAAGATCAGGAGAAGGTAGACTAGAGCATTAGGACTGAGACTGCAAAAAGGGCTGAGAGGCAACCACAAAGAGGGTCAGGGCCAAGAAGGCCACTAAAAGGAGCAGACCAGAAGGTGTACGTAGAGAAGGGCCACCATGATGACCAGAAGAACAAGGAGCACCAGCAGAAGCATGTCTACTACAGCAATCAGAACAAATCCGACTAACACAAGAAGACGATATGGAGAAGGCAGAGGATGACCAAGAATAAATGAGGGATCAAGCAATAGAGTGGCATTGGAAGGGACAGGACCAACAGAAGAGGCAGAACCAGAAGGATCAGTAGAGACACGTATAGGACCAAACGCACCAGAAGTGATTCACACCACATCTATATATAAGCAGGCTCATTTAGAGTTTGTTTTATTTTTTTTAACAAAAAGTAGAAAACATACAATCCAACTGGACACAGTCATGATCATTCTATTCCAACTCTGTCTATAAACACTATGAGGCTAAACATACGAAAGGCCATAGCAGTATACATCTGAGTAGTACTGAGTATTGACCAACATTTCAAACTGTACAGTGGTGATGTTACCGTTATAAGGCAGAGAGTAATGAAGTACATAATGGAAGTCTGCTAAGTGTAAATAACATTTTTATAATATAAATCAAGATTATGACAGCATCTGAAGTGTACCTCTGATATCATGCAGACCCAATATCACCCATATGGCTCACGCTCCACATCTATCAGACATTCTAGGTCATCACTCCATTCTCTCCCTCTGTCTCACCAGTCTCTTTGCCTATAAGTAAGTCTGGTATGGACCCCAATGGTTCTTGTGGCATCTCTGGGGCGGGAGTAATTCACTTTATACATCTGATTGTGTGTTACAATATACCACGTCTGTGTGCCATTCCTCAAGTGTAGGGACTGGACCAGGAGCCCATTGCATTGCCACCCAGCCTCAAGCCAGCAGTAGGCCTATGGCGACCAATTTCTGGACTTTCCTGTGTATGTCCCTGTCATAACTCAGCCATGCTTGTTTTGGGTCCAATGCTAGTGATAATACAGTGATAAGCCCCAAATCGTGAAATACCATTCTCCAGAACTAATGTTCTCCAGAGCAAATCCATGCAACATGCTTGAATCCAACCTCATGCTTGCCACACATTTGGCGTTCTGCTGAGTCACGCAATCCATATCAGAAAAGTCGCTCTGGCATGTAGTAACTTGGTTGCCATACTTAAAATGTATTAGTATGGGTATTCCATTTAGTGAGACTGTCTTGATTAAGGCACAGCAGTACTGCCAGTCTTTGCCTTTGATGGTCCCACCCAAATCTCTTTGCCATATGCATAGACTTTTGCTATCAATCTGGCGGGAACATCTACCTGTATTAGCGTGGACAATACCGGCATGCCTGGTGGTTCCAACATGCCATCCCCCAATAAGTCATTTAATGTATATCTGGCTCTATAATATTGAAAATGAATGAAAGCTTTTGATACATTTGTTCTATCATGAATCACTTTCCATTTACATACCTCCACATCCTGAAAATGCCTCCCATCTTATTGATTCCCAGGGTGTGTAAGGCTTGTGCCACACATTTTTCCTGACCCACTAGAAACCTGCAACACCAGTTTAATGGAATGTGTGGTGAGTATAGGAGAGAGCAGGGCTATTTCTCCAGGAGACTCCTCCAGGCATGTGCTATGACATTCAAGGAGTCAAAAGCGCTATGGCATCATCTCAAGTTTCGAAACAGTGTCTGAGGGAGTGTATAGGGGTCTGCGCGATCTCTCTCGATGTGTAAATGTGGTAAATAATATGGGGCGTGGATCCAGTAGTGTGCGAACATGCTCTGTGCCATTTTATAATACAGTACTAGATCTGGCATGTTTAGGCCACCCATGTCGTAAAGCAAGTTCAGTACTTCCCAGAGTATTCTTGGTTGGTTTCCTGCCCAAGCCAGCCTTATCATCAAGGAATGCAGGTTATGGAACACTGTGTGTAGCAGAAGTATCAGGATGCTTTGGAACAAGAATAGGAATCTGGGGAGCACTATCATTTTCATAATGGCTATACATCCAATTAGTGACAGGGATAGTTTAATCCAGAGCTCCACATCTTCCACTATTTTTTATAATGCCTTCCAAAAAGCACTATCGCTGGAACAATATGAATCTGTATCCCCAGGTAACATACTGAATCTTTTACGCACTGAAAGGGATACTCCAACACTATTGATGTCGTGGCGGGATGAGGGGAAGAATGATAGATTTATCCCAGTTGACGAAGAGGCTTGCAAAGCCTCCGAATTGCACTACTTCTCTGAGTACAGGTGAAAGGTTATTCTCCGGTTTGCAGATATATGACAATGTATCATCAGCATAGGCTGACATTATGAGATCGTAACCTGGAAATCGCAGTCCCATATGTCTATGGTACTCACGGAGCACATATACCAATGATTCAGATGCAAGTGCATTTAATAAGGGTGACACTGGGCAACTCTGCTGAATACTTCCAGTGATCATGATTGGTGATGTTACCACACTGCCCACATGGATCCAGGCTGTGGGTGTAGTTAATAGCACTGTGATCAGATGTTGGAACACCTCCCTCATGCCGATGCATCGAAGGACAGCTTGCATAAACACCCATTCAACGAAGTCAAACACCTTTTCAGAATCTAAAAAGATAGCTGCCACCCTGATCCCTGGGTCTATTTGTTGGTTGGGCCAAACAGTATTCTAAGATTGTATGTTATACTATGACTCGGAATAAAACCGGCTTGTTCCCGATGCACTACTCCAGGCAATACTGGAGCTAGTCTATTGGACAATACTTTGGCATATAATTTAGTGTTGACATTTAAGAAGGACAAAGGCTTACAAGAGGATCATCTGTTAGGTTGTTTGTCAGGTTTCAGGAGAGTAACTTTTAAGGCGTCCCGCATCAAGGGGGGCATAGTCCCAGTCTTCACAATTTATTCATACAATTCAACCAGGTGCTGTATCAGCAAATCATGATAAGCCACTGTAAGGCCATCTGTGCCTAACGCCTTCTCAGACTGCATACTTATGAGTGCAGTTCGTATTTCTGTTGGATCTAAACATGCCTTTAAAATGTTCCCTGTGTTTTTTGGGGGTTCCAAGTCATTCCTACGTGTGATAGGTAGTCAGAAATTACATTTTAGTCTGAAGGGATTAGCGAGCAATACAGATTAGCATAGTAACTACGAAACCTCTCGGCAAGTTGTGTTCCCTTTTTGTCCTGAATTTCCAATATCACATAATGATCTCTTCTAGGTTGCAACAGTACTGCTAATGTGTCCCCTGGTTGTTCCTCCTCCTCATATGTTCTTGGATAGTGTATTTGCCCAACTGTTCAATTTCCCTGTTATCTTTCTTATGGTATTCCTCCATCTTGTATCATAAAGAGTGCTTCCTTTGGACTAAATTTGAAAACTCATATTAACTCTCTATCCACACATGCACATGTTCACCCTTCTCACACTAACGTATGCACTACTCATCCTCCAGGTGTATAAGGGAAATACAAGCATATACCCAAGGCCAGCAGTACAATACAAATATTAAAAATATATAGATCTATTTATTGGTAGAATTATCAAAAAATACATTAATCATTTAATAAATAAAAAATCCTTTGTGGCATCACTAACACAGAATCAAAAAATCTATTCAAAACATCATACACATCATAAAAACTAGGGGCCCGATTCACAGAACTAACTTAAGACAAAATCCTAAACTTACTACTTTTGGTATTCACAGAAGTTAGGATTTTGTCTTAAGTTTGTCTTAAGTCTGTCTTAAGTCTGTCTTAAGTTTGTCTTAAGTCTGTCTTAAGTCTGTCTTAAGTTTGTCTTAAGTCTGTCTTAAGTCTGTCTTAAGTTTGTCTTAAGACAAACTTAAGACAAAATCCTAACTTCTGTGAATACCAAAAGTAGTAATTTTAGGATTTTGTCTTAAGTTAGTTCTGTGAATCGGCCCCATTGTCACAAAAAACAGAGTACACATTAAAGACAGCACAATATGTCATAAATATCCACACATCCGTGATATCACAATAGTCAAACACTGAAACCCGAACCTGCTGTGTTGGTAATAAATCTATGTTTCCAGCCTCTTCATGGATTATGTTAAAAAAGGAGCATCAACGCGTTTCGATGGATTAACTTATAACACCATCTTTCTCAAGACTGTATATGAGACTCTCTAGCAGACTTGTTTTAGCCATAACATCATAAAAATTGTTAACCTAGCAAATTCATAATGCATATTCGAATTGTGTTATTGGGCAAAGGAACCCCCATGCCAAATCAGAAATCACCACATATGCAGCTCCATGGGCATTCACATTATAGTTCCCAGAACACTAAGGCCAACTGGTTACATCTAGGGGTGGGCGGAAATTGCGTAATCGCGTTACGCAAATCTCCGCGAAACGGTAAAAATCTCCGCGAACACGCAGAAATTCCGCGAACACGCGGAATTGCTTGTTCGCGATACTTTTTGCCTGTTCGCGATCGCTGTTTGCGTGCTCGGGGTGAAATATCTCGCGAACACGCATATTGAGAACGCGAACAAGCAAAAAATTTTGCGAAGTCGCGGAACGCAGATTTTTGGGCAATTTCGCGTTCTCCGCGGAACGCGAAATTACCCAAATACCGCAAATTCCACGAACGGAACGAAATTTACCGCCCAGGCCTAGTTACATCCACCATTCATAAGCCAATCTGCTATTTATCAAAGCAGGATCACAAACATTCAACTCTCCAAGTCTTCTCACACTATTTAATCTTTGTTATGCCAACACATAAATCCTCACCTCTTAGTAACTATACGAGGTTGATGGAAAGAAAGGAACCTTATTTCACTGAATGCGGATGTACATGCGGGGTAAATACCTCCGTCCTCATCCGGAATTTCCTGACTCTCATTTCAGGGAATCTCTGTGAATATATTTTCATAATCATTACCCTAGCTAGAAATACAATATACTAAAAACTCAACCTCAATCTTTGACCTTAGAAATAACACATATATCTTTGTTTAAACTGGTCATCCTCACCTTTTTACTCCCTGTATTATAGGTCGATAACCGTTACTCACTCGGATCTACAGGCGAATAAAATAAACGTAAGTATTCTAAAGGACGGACCTCTGTGGTAGCTATAGATATTTGGGGCTTACTATGAAAAAAAGGTTTTGACATAACTCAAAGGGGAAGTGTTGTATCCAAGTTTTCGTCCCAAGGGCCACACTTACCGGTGGCCCGCAATGTAAGTCAAATAACGAGCAGTTGGCAACGTAGAAGGTTCAAGCGTTTATTGGCCCAACAAGAAACTCTACATAGAGGAGCCTCGTCGACCCTCACCCAAGAGGTGTGCCGAGGAAGACTGCTGGCTCCTAGACAGAATCATACTTTTATACATTACAGTGCAACATACAAAGCCTTATAAGTGGAAAAATACCAGCCAGTCCAGGCGCTCCTAATGAGCTCATCCGATATCTAGTTTCAATGATACTAAAAAGACTACTATCTTTAAGAATGGAAGGTCGACCGGGTGACTCCCTTCTCGTCCCAGGTTCAGAAGGAATTTGCTTGGTACTCCCTTTAGCAGATGTGACCTTGCTTCTCGGTCGTAAATACAATTCAGCCTGTCTTCTAAAACTAGTGTCTGCTGAACAAGGAAAAACATGGGCTCAGGGGATCACGTGATGGTAGCTCCTCTTAGACGGAAAGAGCCGGGGGCCAAGATGGCCGCGGTTCTATTTTCGGCCCTTTTCGCCATACTAACTAAATGGATGCATAAAAAGGCCTTCTTACTGGGCCGAGTCAAACAAGTTAGTTTTAGTTACACTGTGCTAATCATATTCTAAAATTTGGATCCTACAGAAGCCTGCCCCAATCGCTATATACTTAAGTTCCCTCTGTTTGAAACTCGACACCACCCTTCATCAATGGGGTCTGGAGAAACAGAAAAAATATGTGTATATAATAGGGGAATCCTAATGGTATACGAGTTCAGACTACCCTCGGAGCGTCCAAATACTTTAAGCCTTATAAGATAGAGTCCGCTCCATTAGTGTTTAAGTTGTTTAAGACATCGCGGATCCGAGAACGAAGGAGTCTGCTCCCTTAGCAGCCCCCAAGTTGTTAGGGGCATCGCGGGCCTAAGGACCTCATCATAGAACGCAATAAATCAAAAAATTCAGAATGCTACCTATGTATAAAATCGACCCCATCATAGATCATTCTAGATTTAGAATTTAAGAATGCTTCCTATTAGGAAAATCTACTCCCCTCGTTCTAGATCCCTGTCTAGGACAAACTCACGCATCAGCATCCATTGGCGTCACGTCACTGATCCGGTATGTGCTAACGGCAGCTGTCTGGAGACTTCCCCTTGTATTTATATAATATTATTGCTTCACCAGTTTCAAATTGACATTTCCCGTGATCTTCTTCCGAGCGCACTACTCGCCGTTTCACTTCTGCGTGGATCAGAGGAATAGAAAGGGGATTTCATGCGCAGTCTCAGATGCGCTCAAAGACCCTTTTATAATAGCGGCCATCTTAAAATGTCCAACCCTGCAATCTCTCAATACTAGAGTTCCTTATTGAACGTACGTTTTACCTCTGCATTATGAAAATCGCCTAGTTACCTGTCCTTTGCCATTAATATCATTTGTTCTACAAAAGGGTTTTATGCGCACTCTCAGATGCGCTCAAAGACCCTTTTAAAATAGCCGCCATCTTAAAATGTCTAACCCTGCAATCTCTCAATACTACAGTTGCTCATTTGAACATACATTTAAACTCTGCATAATTAAAGTCACCTAGCTACCTGTCCTTTGCCATTAATATCATTTGTTCTACAACAGGTTTCTAAGCGCTTCAATTTTCACATCGCCCTAGTATGGTTGGTATTACTGGCCGACATCCCATACTTGATTCTGATCGATTGGCCATTTCATAATATATTGCACTGTGAAATATTCAACACTTCCACATGGGGGGACTCTTATATTACAAGGGAGTAAATCCAACCGCACATCCTTACCTGGTGAGCTATACCCAACAGACAACCATCTGTCCTAAATAATGTACGGCATCTCATCATGCCTGATGTACACGTTTATACTGTTGGTTAAGGCTCACCATATGTTATAATATCACCATTTGTGTCTATCTTATACAATGAAGGACATCCAATCCTCCCTAGAAATCAGGCCTTTATTGATGGTATTTCGCTTGCACATATACTATTGTTCTCTGTCTTTCCTATTTTTGTCTGTGTCCCTTCCCCGTCTATTAGTCTTCATTTTTTCCTGAATATACCATCTAAACTCATCGTACTTTTGATTGAATTGGGAATAAATTTGAGTAGGTGGCGCATTCTCCTTATTCGTACGGACTGCAGAACTGTGTTCCAATAGTCTTAGTCGTAATGCACAACCTGTTTCCCCTACATATCCTAAGCCACATGGGCCTACTAAAAGATACACCACATTTTTACTCCGGCACTTGTTCAAAGAATCAGGATTAAAGTTGATTCCATTGAAATAATTTTTTTTCGCCACTATACATTGATCACAAAGCGAGCAAGTCCCATATTTGTGATTACCTACTGCTTTCTTGGAGATCATGTTGGTCTGGATACTCTCTTCATTCTCTTTGTAAGTGTAAACTAAAGAGTTGCATATAATTTTATTATGCCTGAAAGCAAATAGAGGTTTGTCCAGGCGGCGTTCTCTCTCGTCATTAAGAATTTTCCAATTCCTATTTTTGATTTGATTACTAACATAGGAGAATTGACTGACGAACACTATCTTTTCTGTGTCTTTCTTCTTTGTTCTCACTTTGTTCATATTCAGCATATATTCTCGGTCATAGAATCTAGCTCGCTTGAATGATTTATTGTCAAATTTCTGGGATAACCTCTATCCCCTAACTTCTTCATAAGTATCTCTGAATGTGCACAAAAGTCCACTATTGTTGTACAATTCCTGCGCAAACGTAAAAATTCCCCAAAGGGAATGTTATCACTTTGTAATTTGGGATGGTTACTTCCCTAGTGGAGAATGTATTTTTGTTCTTTGGCTTTGCATATAATTCTACTGCCAGTTAACTTTCACTCGTCTTAACACAAATGTCCAAGAAATTGATCTTGCTGTTACTCCATTGTGCCGTGAATTTGACATTAGGATCACCCAGATTGAGCCAAGAGATAAACTCACCCAGGTACTCACTGGTACCGTTCCAGACAAAAATGATATTATCAATGAAATAGTACCAGTGACTAACATTTTCAAAAAGGGGAGCCAACTCGCTAAATACATGTTTCCGTTCAAATTCGCTGACATATAAACATGCCAGACAGGGGAGACAAGTAGCCCCCATTCTGGTCCTTTTGACTTGTTGGTAGAGGTCTTTCTTGTACAAAAACAAATTATTCTTTAACACCATACTAACACATGTCATGATGAAATTGATGTTGCCACCACCCAAGACCTCGGTATCTAATATGGATCTGACTACTCTTATGGTGTCATCTTGGGGGATATTCGTATATAGGCTTCAATGTCCAGGGTGACCAAAATCTGGGTCACCCCTTTGAAGTCCAACCCCTCAAATATCGAGATCACATATGCCAAGTCTCTCAAGTAAGATCTCTGTTTACCAACTATTGGTTTGAGGAAATAGTCAGCATATTTGCTCAGTGGTTCTAAAATGTAACCAATACTGCTGACCATGGGTTGTAGAGGCGGATCATTCACATTCTAATGGATTTTAGGTAATCCATATATTGCCGGTGTAATAAGGTTAGTATTATATAACAATTTAAATTAGTCTTCGCAGACCCATTCTTCTCTTTCTGCCATGTCTAACAGATTATAAACTTCTTTCTTTAGCCTTGTATTAAATACATGAGGTACTTGTTTATAATGTTCTAGAACATTTAAAAAACTGACAATTTTTTCATTATAGCTGGTACTATCCAATATCACCACCCCACCTCTGTCGGGGGTTTTGATTGTGATACTCGAATCCTCTTGTAATCCTTTAAGTGCTATTCTATGATTTTTAGAAAAAAGGTTAGTTGGTTTACTAGGACAATCCATTAAGTTCTTCATTTCAATCTCTAAGGTTCTTTCAAAGGTTTCAATATTCTTACTAACCTGGCCAAGAGTGGGGGTAAAACAAGATTTATTTTTAAATCCTGAAACATGAATACTGGGGCGACATTCCTTTCACTCAAAAAAATCTTTTAACCTAATTCTTTTGAAGAATAGTCTAAGATCTTTTTCAAAATCAAATTGATTCAGGGTATTTGTGGGGGCAAAACGAAACCCCTTCTCAAGTACCTCTCTTTCGAGGGTAGAAAGACTTCTTGAAGAGAGTTTCACTCTTGGAATGTTATCTACCGCCAATATCTGCGGTTCCTGGTCTTTAGAAAGTCCTGGGGAGGATAATTTCTCGTTGGTCCCCGTGGTCAAAATTCCTGAAGTTCCTCTGATCTCGTTTTTGGTGCTGTCCTAAAAAAGACTCTTGTTCTAAGTTAGAAGCTCCTCTACTCTGAACTACTTGAGCCCGATGTTTCTGAGAAGATAATTCTCTTATTACCTCCTCTTGAATAAACTGGCCTCTGGTAAGTCAGCTTCTCCCATCTTTGGTCCCTTTTGATATTATAATACTCGTTCTCTAAGTAGGGATATACCACCTCCGCATTACATTTTTCAATATCTTTTTTTAATTTATTTGTCTTCTTATTAATAAGATACTCTCTATACCCATTAGTTTCTTGGTCCATTTCCTCTAGTTTCTTTTGGGCCTCATCTAGTGCAGTGGTCTCCTTTAGTTTACTCTCTAATTCTTCTATGGCTTTTCTCTCTATAATTATAACTTCCAGCGCTGTCTCTATAATTAGAATAAGCAAATCTCGACTACAGCGATTTGTAATATGGGACCACGTTTCCAAAAACTTCTTATGTTCTATGAATAGTCTGTGATCATTCCTGATTTGTAACACAATCGGTATCACTCCTGCTTTCAGATACTCCATCTTGGTCTTAATGTCTCCTAGTATAAGGTCATCTTTTGAATTCTGGTGTCTCCTCTGCATCTCTGTGATCTCCCTTTCTGGGAGTAGTGCGTGTACCCAGTTCCAGCAGGAGAATAATATTTCCAAATGTCCAGTAAACTTGTTCTGTCAACAATCTCTATGAGTACTCTTGCCGCTGCAGAGGGCCGACCAGGGAGGTTCTTTTGAACCATCACGCTCAGTGATCAATACACAGTCAAAATCTTCCTCCGTAGATTTACGCTAGGTTGCTCCACTGGAGGAAGTGAGCACTGAGTAAGTAATAGAACTATGGATCTTCATAATAGGGGCCATGCACCTCTACAAGCAATACAGCCAAGTCTTTTTTATAGCAACCGGCTATCACAAACCTGGCCCCTTGGTCCACAAACACTTCTAGTACTCTAAGCCATGTAAGTACCCTTGCATGCAAGTGAAACCTGCAGCACAGCAGTTGCCCTGCATCACATCCTGTGTCAGTACACTGTTACCTTGAGTTGAACGAGTTTCTTGTACTATAGCTAAATCTACCTTAAGGTACCCCACCACCTTTCATATATTTCTGCTTCATTCAGGCATCAAACATTCCATGTAGGTAATCTAATCAGCGGGTGGGCCAATTGGCCCACTGCTCTCTGGTCTAAGTCACCCATAGCCCATCGCTAGTCATAGAACATTGACAATGCCCAGTCATACATGCTTTTTTTCATTAGCAACAAAAAATAAACAATTCCAATTGAAACCCCACCCACACTAAGTAATCCCTCAACTTGCATAGCATTTAAGTACCCCTACACAGCAGCCCCCCCAAAAAACCTTAAACAACAATCTATAGGAGGTGGTACACAAATGAGGTGGATGTTATCGGCACCCAAAGACTAGGGGCCCGATTCACAGAACTAACTTAAGACAAAATCCTAAACTTACTACCATTTTCGTATACACAGAAGGCACTTACCCATTTTGGTATTCACAGAAGTCACTTACTAACTTCGGTATTCACGGAAGTTAGGAGTCCTAACTTTAGGACTCCTAAATGCCTTCTGTGAATACCGAAAGTCTTAAAATTAGGATTTTCTCAGTTTAGGAGTACTAAAGTTAGGACTCCTATCTTTACCACTACTAAACTGAGAAAAATCCTAATTTTAAGACTTTCGGTATTCACAGAAGGCATTTAGGAGCCCTAAAGTTAGGAGTCCTAACTTTACGACTACTAAATTGAGAAAAATATAGGGCCCGATTCACAGAACTAACTTAAGACAAAATCCTAAACTTACTACCATTTTCGTATTCACAGAAGGCACTTACTCATTTTGGTATTCACAGAAGACACTTACTCATTTCGGTATTCACGGAAGTTAGGAGTCCTAACTTTAGGACTCCTAAATGCCTTCTGTGAATACCGAAAGTCTTAAAATTAGGATTTTCTCAGTTTAGGAGTACTAAAGTTAGGACTCCTATCTTTAGTACTACTAAACTGAGAAAAATCCTAATTTTAAGGCTTTCGGTATTCACAGAAGGCATTTAGGAGTCCTAAAGTTAGGAGTCCTAACTTTACTACTACTAAATTGAGAAAAATCAAAATTTTAAGACTTTCGGTATTCAGAGAAGGCATTTAGGAGTCCTAAAGTTAGGACTCCTAACTTCTGTGAATACCGAAATGAGTAAGTGCCTTCTGTGAATACCAAAATGAGTAAGTGCATTCTGTAAATACCAAAATGGTAGTAAGTTTAGGATTTTGTCTTAAGTTAGTTCTGTGAATCGGGCCCCCTAATTTTAAGACTTTCGGTATTCACAGAAGGCATTTAGGAGTCCTAAAGTTAGGACTCCTAACTTCTGTGAATACCGAAATGAGTAAGTGCCTTCTGTGAATACCAAAATGAGTAAGTGCCTTCTGTGAATACCAAAATGGTAGTAAGTTTAGGATTTTGTCTTAAGTTAGTTCTGTGAATCAGGCCCTCTGTGTCGACCTAATCCAGATTCAAGTTATGTGAAACATAGTGTGTGCCCAAAGTAGAATTAAGTGAGTCATTACTAAATTGTAACCAAATCATGGTGCTTATCCACCCAAGATTAGGATAAAGAAAAAGGAGGAGGACATGGTGCTCCATACTACCAATAAAAACAATCCGTTTACGTAAGTCTGTCATAGTTCAAATGGAGCAGTCTTACCAGCATCTCAAACACATGTTCTAGGTAGAGGGGCATACCCACAGCCCCCTGGCAGGTCCAGTCCTCACAGCACCTCACCGTTTTAGGTGTGATCTGAAGTGTTATAGTTGTCTCAACATGGTGAAGGGTAAGGGGCAATCTCAACATAGTTTCACCATCCCTATCTAAGGTTGCATCGGTTATTTTGGTAAACTTGTGTATCACTTTAATGCTCATCCATGTCCTGCATGTCTTCCCCATCATTAGAGGTAGACAGTGGGGCCCCACGTCGATGTCCAGATCCACCTGTAACACTTGTTTCAGATCGATGAAGAAGTGTGCCTTTCCCTCTGACATTACTCGTAGCTTAGCAGGGTATAGCATACTATATTCCATTTGGAGTTCACAGGGTTTCCTTTTAGCTGGAACAAAGTGTTGTCTAGCCTCTGGGGCCTGCTGTGTGAGATCAGGGTAGAGTGATATCTCGGAGCCCTCTTGCCGCAACAACTTCAGTTTTCGGGCTTTATGTCCCTATCCCTGTAGTTCAAAAGTCTTTCATGGGATGGGAATCATCCCCCAGCATCTGTCTTGGTGCAAGGGAATGGTGTGGTGGACGAACTCCACCACAAAGATCCAAGACAGAGTCTCTACCCAGTAGTCCAATTAGGAGGCATTCCACATAGCGTTCCATATTGTCTATGTTAGTTGTTTACGAAATACCTACAATTCCTATATTTTTCCTCTTGGATCGAGCCTCCAAATCTTCCACTTTTCTCGATTCTCCTATGTGCCGTTGACTCCGCAGTCAGCACATCCTCCGCATCCTTTTCACATCATACAGCCTCTCTGTATGTTTATCTAACCTCTCTGACATTCTGCCCATTCTGAAGGAGAGAGCATCAATCTTACCATCGCTTTTCCTTAGGCTATGTAGCATGGCTGCCAATATGTTTAAGTTCTGTGTCTGTGGCTGGGTCGATGTTCTCCGACACAGACCCTGTGTCATGTGTTTTGGCCTCAAGAGGTATGGGCATCCTGCATAGGTCGAACTGAAGCTTGGGTTGGGTTCTATCTGTTCTGGCCATATTGACCTGTAGGCATTGTTCCCCAAAGTGCGATTCAAGCACCAAATGACCCTCCTATGTGCCACACTTAGTAGTCACAGTTCCACCTAGGTGGCTACCAGTAGAATGCACCTTATTTAAAATCTGTATTTCAGGCGGGTTACCAGGTCCATATAGTCACACCCTGCACAGCTGCCAGAGCTCTTCTAGGAACACTAACAAAGCTGTTATTTAGAGTCAACTCCCATTAACGGTTTCCAATATGTGGTGCAGAGTTGGTCCTGCATGCAGTCTACTTACATTTGCACAAGGCAAGGCCTCACCTATGGTCTCTCACAGCCCCAACACCAGGCATCACTGATGCGTCTGCCCCAGGGGGGTCCAAGCTCATAATGTTCCCCGCAAGGTCGGCTAGTTCACCAAGGGGGAAGCACATGAAGCCAAGTCCTCAGCGCATGTAACGTGATGGCTCCGATTGTCACCCCACCAAACGCTTGTGTACAGCAACCTTCTGAAAATCATAGGACCTTTTCCGGGCACCCGCTATTCTCTTCATGGGGGGGGGGCAATGGGTCTGTGCAGCCACTGCCAGGCACCACCCGTCCATCTGGCAGTTGTGGGCTCCTTCATGCTCGCCCCAGGTCCCTACTGCAGACTGACACAGCCCCAAGCCTTCACTCACCCCTATTTGTAGCAGTCGGGGTCCCAGGCCATGGATTCTGCATGCAGAGTGGCAAGGTTCATCTCTGCACTCTGCGGCAGTCAAGCGAAGTACATTGTCCACTCACCACATAACTTCCTTTAGGCCTCTCCCAGGCCCCAGTCATCTCCGCGTTCTCCGTGCAGCTATCAGGGGTGCGTTTTTTATGCGACGGGCGATTCCTATTAGTTAGCGATCAGGAGGGACAAAGTTTTTGGTTTGGTTGATGGCATTGGGCAACAGGATTATTGTGGATAGTGAATAGGCCGACGTAGTCTTCTTAGTCTGTGGTCAACCTGGAGCCAGGCAAGCTGCGCCTCCAGTTCTTTTGATGGATTTCTTCATCACAAACATGACAGTTATCCCGTCTGCTGTATAACAAGTAACAGTTGATATACTACTCTTGTTATATGGCTGACTGGATAACTGTCAGGTTGTGCTGTAGTAACTCTTCCGCCAAACTGTAAATCAGGACCTTAGTTGCTTAGTTCATCTGATGGTCAATTCTCTCACAAATGTTTCTTAGTAATGCTTTTATGCCATCTTTCATGTCACCTCACCATCTCCTCCTTTTTGTTTACTTCCAGCACTGGATTTAGATTAAATCCTTGAAACTGTACCACCAGTATTTTTAACATTATTGGGATGCATAGAGCCCTGATTTTTCTTAAATAACCTTTTTGATCAGTGATACTTAAATTAACCCTCCAGAGGGAAATATTCTCCTTTTCCAATTCCTGAAAATTAACCTTGGATTGAGTTTGTGTAGCATAGCATTAAGCACTAGCAAACATCCCTTTAAACCACTGAATTATCACATTATTTTGCAAATTCCAACTTATACTTGTTAGGCGAAATTCCTGAAATCGTGCCATTGTTACATAAAGCGTAATTACATTGTGTTACTGGAAAATTATTAGTGCATGAGCACAGGAACCACCAACCAACCAGAATACGAGCGACTATTGTTTACAGCACTTGCTTGTTTCATGCTAATATATAGCACTGCATGTCAGCGTTGCATTTAATTGAATGTTTTAACTCTTGTGAAATTTCACGAATTTACAAAAAAACCAAACTAGGCAAGCTTAACACACCCTTGCTCAAAATCAGACAAAACATGCATAAAAGTATCTTGTTTTTATTATATATTTCACAGTGCATTTCACCAAGCATACATCACCCTCTTCAGTGGAACATCTTTCCTTGTAAAAGTATATTTTATTAACATGGTAACATTAATAATTGTATTCTCAAACCTGTACTAATTAAAGAAAATCCATATCTAGTACAGGGTCATGGAAAAGAATGCGACGCTTAGGCAGAGGGTTTAGGAGACATGGTGCCATCTTCTGAGCCTGTAGTTTCTGAAACCCAAATATATATATATATATGGAGCAGTATAGGTTTTCAACAAAATGAGATTGGTAACCCATCCTAATTTCAGTGGTTGAATGGATCCCACTCAATCTACATGTATCTCTTATGCTCCTTTTGATGTTATATACAACATATACAACATCTTTATATTAAAATGTAGATTCTAATATATTGTATCATGTTTCATTTATTTCTTTGAATTTACTTGCCTGACTTTGGTTACAATGTCACTTCCTTCTAACAAGTTCCTCTTCTGCCATTTTGAATATTTCTAATTTACTTTTCTGTTTAGTTAGTATATCTCTTACTTTCCTTTCTTCTTGAACATTTATTAATGTTCATATACATTGCTTATCGTATTTAGGTATTCATTTTTTTGTCATACACATTAATATGTGAAATATAGAATAGTGTTAAAATAGTTATACATATGTAAAATGCTGTTTTATATATTTATGATATGATTGAATTTACTATAGTGTACTGTTAGGAAATAAGCACTTTTCTGATATTGATTAGATGTATGTGTCTCTTTATATTTGAACATTTACTATCGTTGTAAAACAGAAAATCTTTTTTGTAATCATATGGACAACATAGGCATAGGAACATGAATATATAACTGATGTAAAGAGTGTTAGATGACTGACATGAGTTTCAGTTGTTGGAAGTAGAGCACAGTTGCATTGATGTGTATGGTACCAGGATAGTCCCTATGACATGAAGGAATTTGATAGCTTTGATTGAGCAGTCTGCTTTGAGACATCATGGAGAAACAGACTTGGTATTACACACAAATTAAATTATTGTTGTTGGTGATACTTAATCTGTGTCTTGTGTTAATGTTGTAATTTTATTCAAAGTTATTAGGAGTAGAATATATTTTCCTGTTTATTTTGATTGTTCTCTTTCATCAGGCTTCATGTTTTTGCATAAATGGAAGACAACTACACATCTATAACAGAGTTCATTCTTCTTGGTCTCACTGAAAACCAACAGCTGCAGATTCCACTTTTCATTTTCTTTCTTCTGACCTATACCATCACTATGGTTGGAAATACAGGAATTGCTGCACTAATAAGGATCTCACCTCGTCTTCACATCCCTATGTATTTTTTCCTCAGTAATTTGTCCTTTGTCGACCTTTGTTATTCCACGAATATAACACCCAATATGTTGGCAAACTTCCTATCAGAAAAGAAGACCATTTCTGTGCCAGGCTGCATTACACAGCTCTTGCTATACTTTTGGATGGGGAGCTTGCAGATTTTTCTCCTGGCGATTATGGCGTATGACCGGTACGCTGCTATATGTAATCCATTGATCTACACGGTCATTATGACCAACCAAACATGCACTTGTCTTGTTTTAGCAGCATACACAATTGCAATCCTCAATGCTATCTTAAACACTTGTTGCACTTTCCGACTTTCCTTCTGTAGGTCAAATAGAATTATGCACTACTACTGTGATGTCCCCCCTCTACTCAAGCTTTCTTGCTCAGACACCTCGCTCAATGAAGCTGTGCTGGTTTTTGTATCAGGAAGCCTATGTCTAGCGGCACTTCCTATCATAATCACTTCATATACACATATCATTTCTGCCATTTTAAGAATTCGTTCCTCAGAGGGAAGAAAGAAGGCATTTTCAACATGTTCTGCACACTTTGTCTGTGTTATTCTATTCTTCGGAACACTTCTCTTCATGTACCTGCGACCCACCTCCAGTTATGCAATGGATCAGGACCGAGTGACTTCAGTGTTTTACACAATAATCATTCCAATGTTAAATCCCATGATCTACAGCCTCAGGAACAATGAAGTGAAGGAGGCATTAAAAAATGTCAAGGGACGAATTGTGCTAATATTATCAAGGCAACGCAGACCAAAGGGCTGATATGAAAATATAAGACTATCAAATTATTCATTATACATGCTAGTGTCTGACATATATTAAATAGCACAATCTTGTCATGCATCAAACCCTGCTGGAACATATGAATATGTGCGTGTGGTAGCGGGTGCTGATTGTTCTTTCCAAAAGGCCCCTTCTTAAACCTAGGTAGAGTGAACATGCAACTGCCTATCCCCTCCAAGGTACCACTTCTTTTTTCACATCTGACAACTACAAAACTGAAGCGAATATCTAGTTTTGGTGGTAACTACAGTTTATCACCATCTTCTTCAGGACAGGATTATGGCCCAACCTTAAAATAACAAAGAGAGTTGCACCATTTGAAGGCTCTAAAACACAAACAATACTCATATCTTCATAAATAGAAAACTAATCTGCCAGTACTTCATACAAAAAGAAGTACATAAAAATCCATAATGGTATAGGTAACCAAGCATGGGCAGGTATAAGGATTTACCGCACTCATATATTCACATTTCTTGAAACCCTGTTTAACTACCCAAACCCAAACACACTGGATATAAAACAGAGACTTCTGAATGAAAAAGATTCATGCATCAATATAGACCCACTGATACTATTATAAGCAGAAGTAGATAGCATGACGCCCAATGGTGTTATGACAAATCAGCCATCTATTGGGAAGTCCACATTTATATTAACTTACTATAATGATGCTTCTCATCAGGCTAGCAGGAAGGAGTGTGTCTCTAATTCAACTATACTTCTAACACTGGTACTTGTGGTCTAATCTAAGACCTCAAAAAATGACCTCATCATTTATTAATCCAAAATCAAAATGGCATATCCCCCAACCGTATACAACCGACTATTTAAAATTCTTCACATCTCACACATTTGGTTTGACATTAAAAAAATTCAGCATGATCTATCTATTAATACGGCCTTACATCACTATCCATTAATCTCAATATGCTAACATCAGCATTTAATGAAGATGCTTTATTGGCAGAACTTCAATCGGCATACTTCAAACTCAATTAATGCATAATGTAAATAAACATAATGGAAAGAAGAATAAAAACTCTGTCGGTTCTACATTTTGGAGCTAATGAAAAAAATTAACATTTGACATTCTGTTTTCATGGCCATCTTTCAAAAATTAGAACTGAGGTCCTCACTATATATTTCAACGAAAAGTGTTCAACTACTTTTTCATACTCTGGTTCACCAAAAAGATTTGGCATCTTCCTGTCAGACCATGACTCTAAATTCACTATCGCTGGCCATAACAGTAGGTTGTTGCTTCAGATGAGTCATAGAACACAATAATCTATTTTAAGTAGATTTAATTCAGTTCTGACCATGGATGTAAGGCTCCAACTTTGTTAACTGCCTCCACATTTGCAGTGAAGATAGTTGTAAGCTTGCTCTCTATTCCATTTTTTAGGGTTTTATCCACAATTATGGCTGAAAAATGATAGTGCTCGCTATACAGACTGTAGATATTGATCTATCAACCAAACATCAGTGCCCCCCGTAAGAATTTAATAAGTGATCATCACAATGCTAAAAAAGGATACTTCTTGCTACAAGGATTACCAGTATTGGCATTTTCCCAAACACCCAGCACCCAGCTGTAGTAACCATAGAGCATTCAGTCAAGGTACCAGTCACTAGGTCTAAGGGAGGTGCGCAAAGCCTGCAAAACTTTGTGTTGTTGTTACTATGATAAATAGAACTAAAACTTGTGAAATTAAGGTAACCCATTTAATACACGCTACATGTAAGAAGACTCATGTCCTCGTATGCAGCGAAATATGACAGCCAAGATCCCAGTGTGACCCAGGTGTAAGAACTCTAACAATAGGGACAGAGCCCCAGTGGACAATGCCTGCTTGATGAGTCAGCTTGGATGTGTTGTCCCTACTCTGTTCACTTGTATGATCATTGCCTACAAGTTGGAATTTGACACTCTGATCTTATCTCTGGATGTGTGGAGCAGTAACAGATTCTCACCTTTAGACTTAATCATATCTCCGGTTACTTAATATAGTGGATGACTGGACCTTTTGGTCATCTGTCTTAGAGGAGACTTCCCGTCATTTGAGTATCTTGGAGTATGGACTATCGGAGCAGCCCCTAAAGTAGCAATCATTGCTAAAAAAGTAGTATATATGTAGTAGTACCTTGATGAATACTCTTTAGTAGTCTGTTTGTAATAAATGTACTTTTCCTTTTTCAAAGTAAAACACTGTCTGGACAATAATTTATTGAGTGCTGTTGTTGCAAGCTAGAGAACTGGAAATGCAAATCATAAGCAGCAGTCTGTTCAGTAACTCAGTTACTGGTGGTCGCGAGATACATATCTCAGGTCGCTAAAAATACCTTTAGTTCATTTGTATTCAAAATAACATTAAACACGTGTTAGAGTCTTTCTTTTACATTACCCAGGTGATATAATGCTGCCATAGGACCAACCACAAGGAATCCCTGCACTTTCTAGCCTGAGAGCATACGCTCCAGCTCACAGAGGGCTTGAATGTGTGAGCAGTTTGGCTAGGGTTCCTTAATGCACTGCTCTGGAAATTAGGGCAACTTTACTTAAGGACATCTTGAGGGTCAATGTCATTCTTGCAGTCCCAAACATCATCGGTGGTGCCTCTGCTCACCCTTGGGGGACCACAGAGGAAACAAAACAGGAAACTGAGCCCATGCAGCGCAGTATGAGGTACTCATTCTCAGAACCACAAATGTTTTATGAGCAGGATTCTTAAGGTAAGACCACCGCCCCTTGCTGCTTTTCTTTTATTTTTGTCTTCCTCCTGGGGCATCTATAGTTGCCCAAATATTTTAGGAGAATGCCAGGGAGCCCTAAAGCTGAAGTAACACCTATCAGCTATCCAAGTACCTTCCACACCAGGCCTGGGAGCTGGCAGCATTGCATCATCCTCTTGTTCCTGCCAGATGTGAGCAGCCTATATTTCTGGCACCCACCCACGGCAGGCACAGTCTTGATTCCCCTGCCCTCAAGGAGTTTGGGGAGGGAGGTCGCAGGCTGACATGACCGCCTCCCACAGACAATGGAGGGTCGGCAACCATTTGGCTACTGCTTTATTCATTGCTCTCAGCCCTGAGGCATTATGGGGCTCACCATGAATGCACCAGCCCCTTGAACAATGGGGTCTCCCAGGGGCACCATGCAATTTGGGAGGATGCCCCATGCATGCCCTCACCTCAAAAGGAAAGATTAAAAATAAAATTCAGGTCACACCAACCTTGGGCCCTGGACCACCCTAGGGGTAATTCTTAAAAATATGCTTGAGCACCACATGCTTGTTTCTCTGTTCTGAGGTCAGAGTTAAACACGTTAAAGAGGCATTACTCAGGCTCTGTTAGCCTTACTTTCATGATCTTTAAATGTTTTGCTGCTGGTGGAAAAGGCTACCCACCAGAGTAATTTTCAACAGACCTACAGTCCTCAAAAAGAGTGCACTCTGTGAGGATCTGGATCTATGTTTCTCCCTGTCCCAGTATTCTCCTCCTCCTGGCTCCTGATGCTCCTTTATTGGTGGTAGGGGCATCCTGTGGTGCCCCGTTGCCACCATCCAGCAGAGCACCCTTCAGTCCACTCTCTCAGCCTCTTGGCTGTCTTACAGAGCACTGGGTGCAGTGGTCCAGAGATCAGATCTTCCCCCAATCGGTCCTCAGGGGCCATAAGGGACCCCAACGCTGGAGAGACCCATCTAGTTCTGGCGTCAAATGGCAACACAGTCCATAGTAAGCCTTTGCAGTGCATCAGGTAGGCTTCTCTTTCCAGCTGTGCATTACTCCGCTGCTGTTGACTTTAAGGTCTAGGGTCTTGTTGCATGAGGGTACTTTGGACACCCCATTTTTGTATGGCTCAATCTTGTGGTTGGGGGAGACTTCTTTTCCCTCCCTAACCAATAGGGTGAAAGCACCCAAGGGTAACCTTCCCACATTTGCAGCATTCCGTGGGTGAACTATTGCAAGTAATCTCACAATACCCCCTCTTCCTAAATCTAGCATGCAGGACCTTCATGTTTGCCCATGGAAATGAGCAGCCCAGCCTCTGTGGTCATTCTAAACCAGTTGTGGAAGCAGCCCTTCTCCCACTGGAGTTTCAGTCAGCAGGACTGGAGGGACTAAACTGGGAGGCAATTCACACCTCACTTCAAGGGAGAGCAATCAAGCTGTTAGGTGGCAGTTCAATATTTGCAGAACCGCCTTCAAGGGGACGCTTAGAGTAACATATTTAGCTTAATGATGAGCCCAAATTTAATTTTACGATTTAATTGCATTTTGAATAACTATTAGAAATGAGACCTCAAATTAATTTTCTAGCTGCTACCAAACCAAAATTTGCATTTGTAACATGTAACAATGTAGCCTAGTTTTTCGCTGTGGAAATGGCTAGTCTAGCTACAAAATAACTTTTAGCTTTTTTCTCTATAAGAACATGTAGAACATTAACTTGTATACGTCCTACTTTTATTTGTCCTGTACCCTTACCCTGCCTTTATGGAGGCCTACTTAGGGTTCACCTATTAATATTCAAAAGGAAGGTTTACGCCTGTCAAAATGGGTTATTTTGACAGATAGTATTTGCAGTTTAAAACTGCTATGGACATGGTACCTATGCAAAGGTATCATGCTGCGCTTGACAGGATTCTCGCATGCACAATCTGCACATGTGCACAAATGCGTGTTCACACAGGTTCATGTCACACCACCTTAGCGCCCTTATCCCAGCTGCACCACAGTGGCTTTATCTTAAAAGGCGGGCACTGGAAGTAAACGTGCTCAGTCCAATTAACATGAAATTACAGTGAGAGACACTCAGGTCATTATTCTCATCCACAGTAAAGGTTCAAATACTGGGTCACCAATAGCAAAAAATCCTGGTGGACTAAATGGGGGAAATCCATGCAAGAGCTGTGATTGACAAATGAATATCCCTGAGCTAAGTCATAGTGTTAGCTGTAACGTACAGCTCCACTGGGTGAAACAGATTAATTACTTCATTAATAAAACGTGAGTGAATATATGTACTTGCTTTGTTCTTGCAAAATCACCAATGTGTTATGTAGCTGTGTCACCAATGTAAAATTTCAATTTGAGATATACAGAATTGCATTCCTAATGGCAATGCATTGCCACTCCTTGTGAGGTGCTCATTTCATTTGCACCTATCAGTGGCGTTTTAGAAATGTGATCAACGAAGGCTTATTGAGATGCTTGAGACTAACAGAGGATTCAGTGGAACAATTCTGAGATAATCCAGTTCTTAACTCAGAATTCACAAGCACTGTTCTGCTCCTCATTTAGTTTCTTTCCAAGTCTGATAGCACTCCATATTTGCCCAGATTGTTAATTTTTCAGCTGATTAATCAATATAAGATGTCATTCAAATATCAAATAGCAACTGCTCACACAGATGCCTGATTCAAATGGCGGTGTTGTGTGTCTCCCAGTGAATTCAATATATACAATCTCTGTACGGGTAGTTCAGAGAAACACGTACAGGATTTCTCTGATCTACCTGTGTTTGAAAGTGGTTTATTAGTTGTGATAGGTAGGGACCTACCACTAGTAATAAAGCCCCAGACACAATAAAAGTTTCAGTGAAGGTCTCAATAAATGATTCTCTTGCTCAACCCTTGGTAGTTGGCAACGAGCAGGCAGGCTTAACTTAGGCGACAAGGGTATGAAGCATTTAAAAACACCTATACATTAAATGAGTAATACATATACAAATCCAACTCCAATTTATAAAAATAAGTCATATGTTTATGAACACAGGGACATCAATCCAATGTAAGAAACCGGTTTTATGAATTTTTAAATATTAATCACTTTCTAGTGTAAAAAAAAACAATAGAGCCAATTTGGGACATCTGATCATCCTTGACCTGGACAAAGTCAAAGTTTAAGGCTGACCGACATGGAGCCGTGGTCAAATACACCAAGCGGGAGGCCTTGGTCAAAACTTTACCTTGACGCTTTGAAACTTTTTCGGAGGATTTTCTCTCGACGTCGACCGGGTCTCTCCAGCAGGTCGGATTCACATAGGCTTTGTTGTCTTGGTTGAGTGCGAGCATTCGGTCAGCTCCTGGAAGTCTTGAGCTCTATAGCTTTCAGTGGGATGAACCTGAAATCCAGGCCTGGTCGCGGTTCCATGTCCCCGACTTGACTCTGGAATTTGGGTCGGTCACAATATGGAGCTTTTTCCAAAAGTTGATCCAAACTTCTCCAAGTTTCTGGAACTTTCTGAAGTTCCTCTTGTGGTTTCAAAGTATCCAAAACACCAATCCAAGGGTCTAAAAGCTATGAGATGGTCCTCAATATTTAGGGACTACAATCCCTCCAATGCACCTCTCCAAATCCTTAAAAGTCCACTGGATGCACTCCACATTAGGGACTTCTTGGTGGAGATGATGTAGGTGGGCTCTGTTAACCTGTAGCTTGCAAGGAGTTCCCTATTTAATCCTTGTGAAGTGAGGCAAAGTCCTTAGGGCTGTAGCTTTGGATTGTGCAGCAGGTGCAGTCCTTCACAGTGCAATTCGTGGGGCATAAATCAATGTTGCAGCAGGGCAGTCCATCTGCTTCTAATTGATTTAGGCAGTACATCTGAGTTGTCAGGCTGCTCTCCCATAATTATTCAGTATATCTGGGCATAAAGAAAGGGGGCACCCCTGACTAATAGGATCCAAAGTGTATCCTATTCTTGTACAAGGAACCATTATTGGTCCAAAATCCACATTGGAGATGTTATATCCAGGCGGGTTAGATCTGGGTAAACCAACCCACTGGTGCAGCTAAGTTTCTCTACCACTCCTTTTACAACCCCCTGGCTAGGGGTGCAGGATGTGGGGGTGAGCCTGTACTGTCCTAAACTGTCATTAACTTTTTGAAAACCAGTTTGGCCACTCCACCCCCATCCTGCCTTTTGACTCTGCAGCTGCAGATCTCCTCCCACAAGAAATCCTTTGTCTCAGAGCAGCCCACCCTAAACCTCAGAAGACAGCTTGGCTAAGCCTTGCATGTTGATACAAGTTGACACCTTGGAGTATCTTTTCGGCTCACTCCTCTCAATAGTTATACTTCATTAAAGTACTCTAATGTTAGCTTATGAAGCCATTGGCTACAAACGGAAAACATGAAATTGGCATTTTTTCCATCACCAGGGCACATAAATCATCTTTTATCCTGTCCCTGCTTACAGTCATCCTACCCCTGGGATACCTAGGCAAGACCTTAGGGGTGACTTATATGTAAACATAAGGTTGTTTGAGACTTCAGAAGTACCTTTAATTATGAAGTTGACTTTGTAAAGGCAGCCTGAAAAGCAGGTATGCCTTTAAAATGACAGCAGGCAACACAGTAGTGTACACGTAAGTAGATTAAGTCTAATGAGCCTCTAAACTTACTTGACCTATTATATACTAGGGACTTACAGCTAGGCTGTCACTACCAATTGTAATGATACCTAATTGCCATATCATTTTTTTTTTTTTTATGTTTGAAAAGCTTTATTCAAGAAGGAATAAATACATAGGCATCAGCCGCAATATAAGAGAAAGATAAATGGAATAAATTACATTGAACAAGCTAATGTCATTAAAAGATAGAACAAAGCATTTTATAAAGTTTTAAGGAAAAATGGGACGGGAAAAGGGGAAAGGAGGACCAGGAAAATAAAAGGGGGAAAAGGGGAACGGCAAGAACATATTATATAATAAAAGATCCTAAAACCTTGCTATAAGAAAGGAATGAAAGCTGTAGGCAATACAACAATCAAAATGTTACACAGCAAACCCAATAGTGTCATAAACCAATCTGATATTATTAAAGTAGGAGAAGGAGGAGTAACTCCCTCAAGGTGGTTTGAAGTTTTCCGAAGTGATGGCGGGAATCTTCCTCGGGACCATCCGATCTAAGTATGTGGTAAGAGGTAGCCAAAAAAGATCCCTATTATGTGTAGGATTACAGAGGGAAGCAAAGGCAGTGTCTAGTCTGTGAAAGTGACACAAGGAATTCCACCAGTGACGGATGGAAAGGTTAGATAGGGTTTTCCAGTTGGAGGAAATGTGTTGAAAGGCGAGAGCAAGCATGAGGTCAAAAAGACCATGAGAACATAGAGGGAGATTTAAAGAGTCAGATAAGCTGCCTAAAAAGAGAATAGAAATTGAGTATGGAGAAGGGAGAGTGAAAATACGAGAGATATAGAGCCAGACAGAGTTCCAGAATTGAGAGACAGAGGGACATAAAAACAAGAGGTGAAAAAGATTAGCGTTGGGGGCAGAACAAGTCCAACAACTAGAATCAGAAGAGGAAGAAAAACGGGCTAGAGAGAGTGGAGAGAGATATAGTCTATGGTATAAGTAGAATAAAGATTGAGTAAGAGAGGCCGAACGAGAAATTTTCAAAGATCTAGACCAGAGTTTGTCCCACAAGGCGACGGACCAAGCACAACCCAGGTCTTCCTCCCAAGCAAGTTCTACCTTAGTTTTAAGGCGCTCTGGATTAGGGGATGAAAAGAATTTGTAGATAAGAGACGCCTTGGGTAAGGTTAAGAGAATTTTAAGAAGAGGTGCCTGGGAGAACGAAGAAGGGGAGGGGGGAAGAGAGTAAAAAACATCCAGGATAAGCGTCATTAGGGCAACAAACTTCTGGAAGAAGGAGCGCGGACAGCGAAAGGTCATCTGAAACTGGGGAAAAGAACAAGGGGATGCTCCGTCAAAAAACTGGTTCACCCAAATGATGCCCAGCGATCTCCAAGACTTCCAGAAGATGGGTCTATTTCTTATAAGAATAAGGGAGTTATGCCAGACAGTGGAGTTCAAGAAGGACTCTCGAGTAATAGGTGTAGGGTTGAAGAGTGGCTTTAGAAGAGAAGAAGTATGCTTAAATAAGGGAAGAGCCAAGTGTGGAACCCTAGCAGAGAAGCGAATAACCTCCCCAAAAGAAAAGGGTAGTAATAATATATGCTCGATGGAAAGCCAAAGAGGGGCAAAAGCAGAAGGGACAGAAGCAAGCCATCTAGATGCCTGGCGAAGGGAAAAAGATTTATGATACAGACGGAAATCTGGAAAGTTGACCCCACCATTGGCCTTTGATTTACGGAGTGACGCCAAAGAGATTCTAGATCTTTTCTTGTTCCAAAGGAAGCGAGACAAACAAGAATCTATACGTTTAAAGAAAATTGCGGGGATATGGACAGGTAGCATAGAAAGAACGTAAATTAAAATGGGAGCGATCATCATTTTGATGGAGTCTAATCTCCCCCACCAAGAAAGGAAAAGAGGATTCCAAGAAGAAAGTAAACGTTCAATGCGGGACAAAACCGCTGACATATTAAGAGCAATTGAAGAAGAAACAGAGTTAGAAAACCATACTCCTAAATATTTAATTTTAGAGCCATTCCAAGCAAAGCCCGTGGGGGCAAAGGCATGAGGAGTGCAAAATTTCGTAAGGGGAAGAATTTCAGTTTTATCGGAATTAATTTTATAACCAGAAACCTGTGAGAAAGACTCGAATTCGGACAGCAATGGGGGAATAGATGATTCTGGAGCGGAGATGAAAAGAAGAATATCGTCTGCGTATGCAGAGAGTTTCAGTTGCTTGTCACCATAAGGAAAACCAGCGATGGCATTATTGTTCCGGATAGACGACAGAAAGGGTTCAAGGGCAAGAACAAAAAGCAAGGGAGATAAAGGGCAACCTTGACGAACCCCACGCTGAAGAGGGAAATACGAAGAGACTTGACCATTGACCAGGACTGAAGCCTTAGGGGCAGAATATAACAGAGAAATAAGAGAGATGAAGCGAGGACCAAAGCCATGCCAGCGCAATGAAGCAAATAGGAAAGACCAGTCAACTCTATCAAAGGCTTTCTCTGCGTCAACCGAGATTGCCGCTAAGGGAATAGAAAGAGATGGAACTTTATTTAGTACATTAAGGAAGAGACGAGAATTATCAGATGTCAACCGACCCTTCACAAAGCCACACTGCTCCTTACCAATGAGGTGGGGCATCAAGGGATCTAGGCGTAGAGCCAATACTTTGGCAAACAACTTATAATCAACATTCACTAAAGAAATCGGGCGATAGTTCTTACAGTATTTAGGATCGCGACCGTCTTTAGGGATAAGGCAGATGGTAGCTTCTTGAAACGTACCTTCCGCTCTCCCCGATGAATGAAACGATTGAAAAAGAGACAGGAGTTTAGGAAGTAACAGGTCAGAAAAATGTAAATAAAATTCAACTGAAAAGTAGGGGTGGGCGGAATTGGCGGAAGGCACTTCCGCCAATTCTCGCGAGAATGCACGCAATTTCCGCGATCACGCGATATTTCCGTGATCCCGGAAATTGGTGCTTCTGGCCTGCCGCTGCCGCCCGCTACAGTTTGTGTGCGTACTTGCCACGGCGCCGACGTCCCTGGGGTCCCTCGAGTCAGCTGTCCATCGTAGTGGGGGAAAGGGCGGAAGACGTTGCCCACCGCTGGTGTGTGGGGCGGGGCTTCCATGCAGTTCACATGCCGCGGGCCAGAGACCGATCAGAGCAGCAGACGAGGAGACAGAACCTCCTGGTGTCAGGAACTACACGGGGATTGCGCTCGAGAAAGTCATGGCTGCACATCAGGTAAGGAGTCGCCACGTTACTGAATTTGAGCTTCCACTCGGGCCCCTGCTTTATTTATATCTGTAAGTGCTTCCTGTTGTGGTTGGCAGGCAACAATTTCCGTTCCCTCCCGGAAATTGCGACAATTCGGCATTTCCGCGTTCCGGTCGGAACGCGGAAATGTCGAATTGTCGCAATTTCCGGGAGCGGAACGGAAATTGTCGCCCACCCCTACTGAAAAGCCATCAGGACCTGGAGTTTTGCCCTTGGTAAGAATAGCCAACGCCGTGGAGAGCTCATGTAAAGAAAGGTCAACTTCCAGATCCGGGAAATGAAGATGAGACGTCAAGGGCTTAGGAAGTTTATCTAGGTAGGCTTGGACAAGAGAGGGGGAGGGAGAAGACTCAGGTGTATAAAGGGTACGATAAAATAATTGAAATTGTTCAAGAATATCCTGAGGTTTATGCAATAAAGTATTATCAGAGGAGTAGATGGAGTCAATGAATGAACGTTCTTTGCGTGATTTGAGATAATTGGCTAAAAGCTTCCCAGATTTGTTGCGACCACCATAAAACCGGGCAGAACTCCGAAGAAGCATTGACGAGGCATTATCGGTAGTTGATTTGTTAAAATCTAGTTTGGCACGAATAAGTTCCGGAGGTACAGAATTCTTAGGGGAAGAATAGAACTGGCGCTCCAGAGACTTAATATGAGCTAATGTATCTTTCCGCTTCTGAAGAAAGTGTTTCTTTTTTTTGGAAACAAAATCAATGACAAATCCGCGCGCAGTGGCTTTAAAGGAGTCCCAGAGAAGATGAGGGGAAATATTAGAAACATCATTTAATAGAAAGAAATCAGTAGCAAAAGAGCGGAAGGAAGAGGAGAAAAGGGGATCAGTAAGTAAAGAGTTGTTAAAGCGCCAACGAGAGGATCTGGGAGGAGGGGAGAGAAGGTCAAGATCTGTTACAATAGGAGCATGGTCAGAGATAAGTATAGGTTCAATAGAAGACGACAGCAAATTTTGCGACAAGGAAAGAGAAAGAAAGATATAATCAAGACGAGAGAAAGAGGAGTGAGGAGGAGAGAAAAAGGAATAATCAAGTGTGTCAGGGTGCGAAAGTCTCCAAGAATCAATGAGAGACGTTTGAGAAATGGTGTCGAGAAATTGTTTGTGGGGTTTGTGGGGTATGAAACGAACACTTGACTTACGATCAATAAAGGGGTCCACAATCTGGTTGCAGTCGCCACCTAGAATGAAGAGGTCATCTTTATATTGAAAACATTTGCTAGTAATTAAAGGCCAAAAAAGTAAATCAGGTTGCGTAGGGCCATAAACATTAAACACAGTTAAAGGGATAGAGTTAATTGACAATTTAGCTAGAATCCATCTACCATCAGAATCCGACTCTTGTGTTAAGACTTTACATACTAATTTTTTATGACATAGAATAACCACTCCATTCTTCTTGTTGGTAGAAGGGGAAAATAGAACCGTACCCACCCACCCACGTTTTAATTTGAGAGACTCAGTCTCCGAAAGATGCGTCTCTTGTAAGAGAACTATGTCAGGATTGTAAGTAGCAAGGTGGGAAAGAATTCTCTGACGTTTGATAGGGTTAATAAAACCTTTCACATTCCAAGAAATTACTCTGAACTTAAACAGTGAATAACATTATCAGAAACAATAACTACAGCAATGGGGAAGAAGTGAAACATTTGTAAAAGATAGATATAGAAAAGAATAGATACAAGAAAAGGAAGCTCAAGCAAGGTAAGGGAAACGAAGAATAAAGAAAGTAAGAATAAAGAAGGGAAGAGAGGGGAAAGGTGAAGAGAAGAAGATACAAGAAGAGACAGTACAAATCCATAAAGGACGACTGAAAGTAACATACCTGAAGGGAACACGGAGAGGATATCGGGGCAGTGGATGACGCAACAATACAAGCATGACCTCCCGAAACCAGGAGGACAATCCGACCGCACCAGGACGAAATGGGAAACACGACTCACATGAGGGAAGAAGGGAACACCTTAGTCGATCTGGGCAAGGAAAACAAACACAAGAATAAATGAATAAAAAGCGCTGATGAGGACAAGGGACACGTAAATAGAAGAATAAACAATGAACAATGGGATGCAGACAGCCCAAAATTGTGGGCAATAATAAAAATGGAAAAAACAAAGGTTGCGCAAAAGAGAGCAACCAGCAGGATTAATCAAAGACAGTGAGAGAACATATCAAAAAGCTCTTAAGAGTAAAACAGAGTGAGAAAAACCAACATCATAACAAGGCATGGCAATGCAGAAACATTATCAGGAACACCCTGTAAGAAAAAAGGAGAGGAGCGCTCAGCCACTAGTAGAGGCGGAAGTATCCATGCCAACGTTGGACTGTATGTGAATAAAGTTTTTAAGCTCCGCAGGATCTTGAAAAGTCCAAGTCTTATTCTGATGAGTGACTTTGAAGGTACAAGGATGGAAAAGACCAAATCTGGCACCAAGAGCACGTAAGGGTGTACGAAGGCTCAAAAATTCCTTCCTTCTTGCTGCGGTAGCATTGGAAACATCCTGAGCAAGGAAAACTCTCTGGCCCAACCAGGAAACTTGGCGCTTGGCTCTAGCCGTGGAGAGGACAAGGAGCAGGTCAGTGAACTTCAGAAAGAGAATGATAACACCTCGAGGTTTAGTTGCGGATGATAGGCGAGGACCAAGCCTGTGCGCCCTCTGAATGGTGAGAGAGGTGGTAGGAGGCATGTCCAGAAGTTTCGGAAGGAAAGTAGAGAAGAACGAGACGGGGTCATCGCTCTCCAAGGATTCTGGCAAACCATAAATGCGTAGGTTGTTCCTCCTATTTCGGTTTTCTAAATCCTCAGTATGCTGCTGCAAAGCAAGAACAGATTTCTCCAATGAGGTGATACGTTGAGAGTGAGATTGAATCTCCGAAGTCTGAAGTTCCACCGCCGACACTCTGCTCTCGATAGTTGACCATCTCTCTTCAAAAAGTTGCATCTTGTTGTTGGTTTCCTCAATGAACGGACGTAAAGCCCGTATTTCCTCAAGTATTAACTCCATGGAGATAGGGGATGACGGTGGATCCGGAGGAGGAGAGTCTTGTTTTAGACGTTTGGTTGACGTAGCAGAAGAAGAGGCCTTACTGGAGGTTGATTGTGTCAAGGAAGGACGACTGGACGACGTTGCCGCCATTGGATCTGCAGGACTGGAAGAAGGATCAACTGATGAGGAGGAGGAAGGATGAGCCGCCGAAGAGCCCTTTGAAGGCACGAAAACAAACTTTGGATTGCGAAGCTTGCCCATAAGTGCGCTCCGAACAAATCCCCACAAGTATCGCACTTCAGGGGAGCGTGCAACGCCGTCAGCAGAGGTTGAAAAGGCACATTAACAGGTCACAACGTTCCACTCAAAGACCCCACAGCCACCTGCACCTGCCACGCAGAAGAACCAAGGCATCCGAAGGAGTTGGCGCAGAAAAAATAAAGTCACTGAGAACAGCGTCTGACCATGATCCTCAAACCGCAGTCAGACCAAGGAGAGAATAAAAACTGTGTATCCTTGAAGATAGACCATGAAGGGTTACAAATAAAAAGAAAAATAAGGTGTTATACAGTATCTACCTTGGTCATGGTCCAAGATTCCATGTTTCGTGAGGAGAAATGTAGCTGCGTAGGAATCATCGCGCCGAAAAACAAAATGGCGGCCGTTATGAGGCGCTCACAAAACGGCTTGAAAACGAAGCATTGAGGAGTCCCAGCGCGTTCATTTTAAGCTGACCATGAACAGGCCATGTTCCGACTACAGGAACCGGCAGGCAGCGTGTAATAACATCGCGTAAATTAACGCGAGGCGGAAGAAGTCGTCCCGATGCGGCGGAGCCCCGGACTCAGGCCGCCATCTTGAACGGCGTCCAAGCCACGCCCCCTAATTGCCATATCATTTTAATCAGAGCACAGGCCCTGGGTCTGGTTAGCAGAGCCCAGGGCCCAGTTAGAGTCATAAAACCAGCATCTAGTAGTCAAAATGAGGGCACAAAGTGGAGGACACAGCAAAGAGGTCCTGGTTTCTCACAACATGTTCTGGCATTGTGTTCATGCCACTGAAATATATATAAAAATCACAATTTTTGTCTGCATCATCCATCAAGACAACTGCCTAATACTTTCTAAAATGTATGTCATAAAACGTCCTCAAATTGAAAGTGAAGTGTACCCAATACTTTCATATTACCTCAGAAAACCAAAGAAAATGAAACCGTAATAGGACTGAGTAAATAAATAACATAGACCAAGAACTGACATCTTGCCTTTTGCATTGATTAAGAACGTCTCCATAAAAACACACGTGCAGCACAGAGTGAAATCAGCCAGAGGAGCACAGTTTGCTCTCATTCCTATATGTCATTAAAAATCTCAAAATAGTTTTAACAAAACACTTTTATTTGAGCTCTTAAGAACTCACTTGCTGAAGTTAAAACTCTGCTACTCTCTGCTGTAAGACTAATGGATCCAGAAGGCTAGACCACATAGCTCCAATACTTAGGAAACTTCACTGGCTGCACATGGAGATGGAAACCAAATGCAGCTTGTTTAACTATAAAGTCCTCAGACCAACACATCTTCATTCTTTCCAAAACCTACAATAGTGGCCTAAGGTCCAAGAAGCAAAGGAACAAAAATATTCAAATCCCACTCCGCTGTCTCAAAATCTTTTTCTGGGGCTGATCTACCTTTCTGAAACTCATTGGCCTTAGATGCCATGAATACATTGGTCAGTTTAAAAAAAATGCAGAAAATGTCACTATTTTACCCCCACCTGACTATTTACTCTCTCGTTTTGTAAGAACTGGACATTTAGCAAATACGGATGGAGGACACATTGAGTTCTATCTGTTTTTCTTTTCACACCCATTTCTTCACTTTTCTCTTATTATTTATCAATCTACTTCCACTAATTGCCCACATACTTTCATTTCCATGTTGTCCTTTAATATTGAAGACAATATGTTTTCTTGATTTTTTTGTCTCTTATTAAATGTATTTCTAAGACTAAAGTCTTTTGTTTTTTTATGACTTGAAGTTTAAGCCTATTTTAGTTCATTGCTCTTGGGTCTATACAGTGAGTTCTGACCTCTCAAGTGATTGAGAAGAATGGAAAAATATTTTGCTTTTTATATATGTGCATGTTACACATACATTTGTATAACAGTATGCCTGTAATGGGACATATGTGAGTGTTGCATATCTTCAGTTAAATAGATAGGATTTTTTATTGATGTAACTTGGGCCTGTCCAGTCAAATATATGAAAATAAAATATAAGTGGTTAGTTAGAATGGTGCTGCAGTTTTTGATTGCAAAAGTGCATCAACGATATTTGCAGTTCTTAGCTGCTTATGGAAGAATCAATCCTTCACAGACTTTACCAACCAAACCCTGCAACACTGTTTACCAAACCATTTAGCCTGGGATTGTAGAAGCAATTGGTTTGATAGTTCTTGGGGTATTTTCTTTCTTTTTGGTTGTCAATTGTTTGTGCAAGGCCAAGCAGATGACACTGATGTATATATCAATATTTGCCTGACCCCACCACCATCAGAGTTCCACAGTTTGAAAAAAACTCAGTGGAACTTCGCTTCCCTCCACACTCCCTAATTTAATTATAACAGGGAGGGTGGATGGGCCGGCTAACCCCGCTCCGCTGCGGAGTCGAAGTTTTGCCTGAACTCCGGGTTCTCAACGGAGCGCACAGTAGGCAAAACTCCGTAAAACATTTGGCGGAGCGTAGTTCTCTGCCCAGGATTACAGGGATGTTCAGCAGATGTTGGTTGATGTTCAATCACGGATGATAGAAAAACGTCTAAAACAGAGATGAACCAGATACATGTAGAGCCAAGGGCATATCTGCAATGAGAACTCATAAACCATATAACGATTTAGGTCTTGACTGAAGAAGTGAAAGAATTGATAACCTTAATGAGCACAGGGTCAAGACTGATTTGCATATATCTGGGTCTGAACTGGGGTGGCAAAGTGAGCTAAACAACCCAGGTCTGTGACTGGGAGTGAGTGTCTGAAAAGTTTCAGCGCTCCGTCCATCATCTCCTTGTGTTTGCTATGTTCGCCCTAAGTTGGCTGGGTATGCCCAGTCGTGGGTCCCATGCTCACTTTGCCACTGGATTCAAGCTAGCCTGGCTGATGAGGGATGTTACCCCGAAACCGGTCCCAGGATGCTTGTTTCTGGTCAAGTGAGGACCTGGCTCGGCAGTTCGGGCTGGACCGTTCCCATGGGGCACAGGGTAAAGACTGATTTGCATATGGCTGGTTCTGCACTAGAGTGTCGAAGTGAGCTAAAGAACGATGATGGATTCAACCCAGATCTGTGACTGGGGGTGAGTGTCTGAAAAGTTTCAGCGCTCCGTCCATCATCTCCTTGTGTTTGCTTTGATGTTCTCTGCCTCGTAAATCAATAGCCCTGGGCAGAATTTCGATTATGCTAGAGTAGTCAGAGTAATTTTGGTAATTCCACATTATGTTTTTACATGGAATTACACATCCTTAGCCGATTACTCCACTATGCATAATTAAGATTAATTTGGGGGGTAAATCCTACCCTGAGAGCACATTCGGCAAGCGCAATGAGCTTCTTACACTCACTGTTCGTTTTCTGCTGCATTCAGCACTATCTCATCGCAAAATACATCTTCTCTTGCATTTTGAATTTGTGGTTGCATTATGCGCTAAGAAAATGGTGCTAAATGTTAGTAGTTGATTGAGGAAAAATTCTACCCCAAGAACAAATCAAGAAGGCAGCTGCTCGACCCCACTCTTCGTGTTATGTTACATTTAGCGCTATTTCTTAACACAAAAGGCATCCTCGGGTACATTTAGAAATAGTTATACATTCAGAATTACTCCCTGCGTGTAATTCAAGCGTAATCTTGAGGAATTCTTTGGCAATATTGCATGATTACACTACATAGAATTACACAAGTTCTGTCCACACCTACAAATCAGCTATTTTAAAAACCGTCTGAAGAAGCTGAAAAACATTCTCCATCTCTTTTTTCCAACTAGCCATTCCCATTAGGTGCCATCACAACTGCTTGGCTAGACTAGTGCAATGAGTTCTCTCTTTTGTGGTCTTTCTAACTCACTGCTTCATCAGCAACAAGGACAGCAAAAGGATGTGTTAAGTACTATATCTGGGTTTATTCTATTATGTTAGCTATCTGACCTTTCGCAAACAACAAATTCTGATAAAAAATAACATGAATGAAAACAATTAAATATCAAAGGAAATTGTCAAACGCAAAACAGCAATACGTAAACAGTATACGATAGGCAAGCTGCAAATTGGCATACATACTAAATGAGTAATCGCAACCCAAGACAAACTAAAGATCTGTTGGAAAGTATTGAGGTGGGGGAGCAACACTGACCCTTGTGGGGAGAGGAGTTGGGTTCGAGTCTGGCAATGATGCTGATCATCCTGTGATTCTGGGCAAATCACTTAATCGCCCCTTGGCCATCAAAAAAACGTGAATGTGTCCTCATGTAATGCAACTCGTGCTATGTAAAGTGCTCTGATACCGGATTCGGGTCAAGTTCGTGCTATATAAAACTCTGTAAAATTAAAACATTTTACCTGGCTGCTAGAATTTCTGTAAACAAAACAACAAGGTTTCTCTGTAAAAATTCTTGCAGATAAATATTGGGGAATCCTGTGCGGGAAAATGAGCTAAAAGAATATTGGCTAGATAGCATTTTGTGCAATAATATTAGCACATAGTATAAGTAACAGTAAAGAAACCATATAGAAATGTGGAAGGAAAAGGCGGATATCTGCTTACACCAGAGTTCATCGACATGACAGCTTCATTTGAACAGAAATCAGGTAACAAAATAATCAGTCTCTTAAACTGTCCAGGTAGCAAAATTATAGAAAGGATGTCTTTGTTTACATTGCTTTCAGGAAATCGAGTTGGTGAAAGTGAGTCGGTAGTCAGTGAATTTGAGCTTTTAGTGGCCTTTTCTCTTGTAGATCTTACTCAGATTTTCATTCAGTCAGATCATTCCTCATTGTGAAATAATTGCCCTGACTTGATTGGGTCCAAGTTTACTTTTGTGCAGTTCTATTTAATGTAGGAAAGATTCCAGTTGGAATTCTTTTTAAGGTACTTGGAAATCCCTGGAAAACGGTAAAATGTTACTCTTCTCGGAACCAACAATGATAAAGCCTATATCTTGGGCACTAACATAATGAATGATGACTGACCCTGCCATGGCCTCAGCTGGATAACAACCATGCAAAGACCATATCCCTCAAGGCGTCCCCTGGTTTCCTTCCCAGGGTCACAGGCAAGATGTTGCTCACTGGTTTTCCGTTTAGTTTTCTCCACCGTGAGCATCAGTGATTCAACTTAAATTATAATCTTACAAACCTCTGTTTTGGAATTTCAGTCCAGGTGCTCTCTTATCATTCATTTCTGCTGGTGTCAAGGGTGTTTTAAGTAGTATTCCAGTAAATTGATGTTCTTTGCAGTGAGTTTGGGCCCAGTGCTCTTGGAGGCTCTTTAAATTGTGATATTCCCATCTGTCTTGGTTCTCTAGTCGAGCCCTAGCCACAGTTCAGGTTATTGGAGTCTCCCTCTCCATGCCTTGCTGAATGTGGCCCATTTCTTAGTTTTTATCCAAGAGAAAGTGGTCTGCATCAACACAATAATTTAAATTTTCCTGACTAGTCACTATAAATGTTATGGATTTCCAAGGAGGGCTCCATATGTACCAAATACACTCTCTATTCTGAAGATTCTTCGTTAACTAGCAATGCTTATTTACAGAGACAGCCTTATGTAATGACCAAGCAGACGTGCAGCTGTCCATGGTAGCACTCAACCACCAGTGAACCCGGCACGGCACGGAATGGTCTATGCTGACATCAACAGTGCCTTAACAGTGTTCTGCTCAAAGGGCAACCTGGATGATAAAAGCATATTCCTACAGTATGCCCGTACATAAAACAGTTTTCTTTTAACAATAAAAGTGTAACAAGAGTATAGGATTGCAAAATTGGAAAAACAATTTTGAAAAAAAGTATTTATGTTTCAGGGTGCATCAGATAAGAATAGCAATGTAACAGAAACAGGAAGTATCCCCAAACAATGACCTGATCAATGCTGTGAGGAAGGTATACCTGTGCAGCAAAGTGGAGCAATGGAGTATCCCTCACGATAAATTCACATTTAATTTTGCAAACTGGCCAAAATACTGACATGCTTCGACTGTCCGCCCCTAACCCATAACAGCATTCCCTCAAACATCCAACACTCTGGTTTACACAATTTAGGAAACCTCTTCTCCTGTAAGAATGTTTCTGTAATGTAAACCAAATCACCAGCAGAGAACTACAGAATCCCGAACCTGCAAGAACAACTTACCAATCACCATACCTTTCATCTACATTGAATACAGCATGTTTCTGTTAATGGTCTGAAACAGTCGGTCAAATCAGCAAATCCTTTTACAAATTTTGAATAAAATTCACAGATACCCAGGAAAGGTCACAACTGATCCTTATGCTTAGGGGAGGGAGTATAAATGATACGGTCTACTAACCCAGATTTGGGTCTGATACCAAAAATAACATGACCAAGATGCTCAATGTACCTCACTCTGAAGACACACATTTTTTGCAAATATAAGAATGTCTTCTTGAAATACTCTTCAGTATTTATGACCTCGCTATTTTAAAAAGCGAATGCCGCCAATGCCAAAGCAAAAGATTTGGGTTTTGAAACAAGCTGTTGACAAGCTGCTTTTAAATCCAATTTGATGATCCATGAATGTTAGACCTGTCAGCCTTAGGGTGGTCTTCCTTTAAAGTTTTTGCCTTCACCTGTCCTATTTTTCTGAATTCGTTTTTGTTGTAAAGTGATTGTGCTCACATCCCTAAAACATGGTAAAAGTGGCTTACACCTGATTGGTATATTTAATTTACTTGCAAGCCCTTTAAAAATGATATATGATATACCAATAGCTGGGGAAGTGAATGTCACTAGTAGACCTCCAGCACTTATTGTACCACCAACTTAAGTAATAACTTAAAACATATCCCAGATCTGCCATTGCAGCCTGTATGCAGTTTTAAACTTCTAATTCGACTTGGCAAAATAACCCCTTTGCCAGACTCAAAACCTCCTCCTTAATACATACATGTCATCCCTAAAGTAGGACCTAGACAGCCTATAGAGCAGAGTGCATTGCAGTTAAAAAGTTGGGCATGTACTTTTAAGTTTTACATGTCCTGGTAGTGAAAAGCTCACAAATATGTTTTTCACTACTGCAAGGCCTACCTCTCCCTCACGATAAGAGTGGGTTAACATATTATATTTAATAAGTGCTAACTTTGATTGAAAGCTGATAGAAATATCGTATTTGGTGGCTGAGGAATTGTAATTAAAAGCCATCTTTAGTGACAAAGTCGGATTTTAGGTGACTATTCTGAAAATGAAACTTTTGAGAGAGTTGCCATGTTCTTGTCCTATCCATTTGGTACCTGCAGCCTGTTTCTGGGTCGCATGACTGGGTGACTGGGTGTAGGTGGCATATGGCCATTGTGTATTCTTCCCACACAGCCATACTAGGTGTGCCTGGATGAGCCATCACAGAAAGGATGGGGCAGAGCTCTCACACAAAAAACTTCACACTAGCTTTTTGTGCCTGCAGACAGACTGGGGCCAGGCCATGGAGGAAGAATATTCAAGACATTTCTGTGAGGGAAGGGAAGTCAAGTATGCATGGAGCCTGGAACAATGTCTCATGAATCTGCCAAGAAAGAGAAGAGACATCGTAAACCAACCCCCTCAAAACTCCCACAGTACATGTGGATGGGGCACCTAGGAGGCCACCACAGACCCTATCGGGGAGGACATTGTCTCACTTAGAGACCTGCCTGAGCTTGTTGGATAGCAAGTTTCAATGTATTTATTGCATATCAGTGTGAGTTAAAGAGAGCATCCATGATAAGGACAGGAACCAGTGATATCTGGGCATTAAGGGGTTAAGGCTTGCGAGATCAAGGGGTGAGGGTTCTCATGCTATGGGCAATTAGCATGTTCATCATGCGCAACCAGGACACAGGCCAGTACGCTTGGGTCTGCAGGAGGGACAGGGCATAGCTATAATAAGTGCAGCAGATGCTGTGGCAATGAGGCAAAAGCTTGTGATGGGACCACTGTACCCCAAAGGTGACAGTTAATTTACTCTGTTCATGGAACACATTTTTTGACTCCCTCACCAAAGTGCTGGATCTGTACTGCGGGCACACGGGTCCTGTGGATACAGACTTGCTGGAGAAGAAAGGGGATGGAGGGGATGAGAAGCTCACGGAGAGGTTGGGGTATGGATGGCAGTGGATGATTTCCAGTATGTGGTGAGAGAGGAGCCAGCACGCAGAAAGGCAGTTATTTGGCTACCCTTATATATTTGACTGCATTGCCTCAAATAAGTCTTCTTATTAATGCAAACAGTTCATTTGTAAAGGAGAGACACTCTTAAGTGGATATTGGCAACAAACAAGAATGCACTGTCTTGAATGATAATGCCCTTCACGAGTGAAGCTTCCTGCCACAAACAGATTCTGGGATAAGGGTGTTTTTGGTGATGGTGAGCACACACTGAGTTAACAACATGCACTAGTTACCGTGCTGCCACTAACCCGCAGCATCAAAAAACAATAAAGGGTCTTGGCTCTAATCAGTAAGGCTGAGCCCATATGCAAAAAGACCAAACAACAATGCCAATACTAATGGACGCTTCAGAACTTGCTTACCAGGTCACGGCACAAAATTCTATGATACCCGACACTTTATTTTGAACATCTTTTTTTCAATTTTCTTACAATGAGTGAAAAAACGTTATTTATTTCAATCAAATGTCACAATAATATACAAACACAACTCGAAATTACACCATACTCACACTTCAATTATGTTTCTCACCACAGTCATTCCATTCAAACTCATGTATAAACCATACTATACTTCAAGCATCCACACCGGGCCCCAACTGATTACACCATCTTGCTTTACTGTATAAGGCAAACCAGGATGGGTGACCCAGCACCAAACAACGATAATGATTCTACCACAGTCTTTTTTGTACACAATAAGATAATCAAAATCAAGAAATCTCACAGTGAATAGGAATATTTACAGTGCACAAAAAGCCAAAATTAATGTAACACGTTTGTTTGGCATAAACAACGTTAGGTCGACGCGTTTGGAAACCAATCGTTACAAGGGTTCTCATCAGGACCAGAATATCTGAAAAAAACGAGAAAAGTTCTCTTACTATCCAGACTGCATTATTTAAACCAATCAAATCGAGAACCCCAGTGTTCTCTCAGCTTACCTTAATCTATCATGACAGAGCCTGTTGATCTCTGAGCCTTCTAAATTGCGAATCTATCTGTAGGCAAAAAATAAAATAAAATTCAGAAGTCCGATATTTATAAAAAAAAACATCCCAAGCAAAAAGCCTATTGCTACAGTTAGTCATTGTCTGTAAAACCTACAAAGAAGTACGGTGTCGGGGGTAAATTACTGCGAAGTCTTTAGATGTTAATCAGACGGCGCGGCGGTGGATGGAAATACATTTAGTTCCCACTGGATATCGATTTCGTTAAAAACCAAGACGTACGTTAGGAATATGCCGGCTTACTCTGGACATGGTGATGTTCACTATGTTGTATGAGCACACACCGAGTTAACAACATGCACTTATTACCGTGCTACCACTAACCTGCAGCATGTCAGGGACATCGGAGCACCCTGTCAAAAAGTATAAACGTGTCCTTTGCGCTCCAATGGAAGTATTGTCCTAGTCACACCATATATTAACTCTTATTGTCTCAGACTTGTGATGTTTTCTTTACTGCAGCTACATATGGCACGAATCAGCACCTGGTGACACTAGTGCTTGTTACAGACAGCTGTGCCCTGGCAAAATAACAGTGTAGCCAGCCTGGTCCTAATATGTTGATATATTTTAATAAGGTACCCTGGCACGCATGCATAACCCACCATGTTATATCCCTGTTGCGGGAAACACGCATGTACCTAACTACTCTCACCTTCACATCAGGGATGGTCAGGGAATTCTGAAGTTAACATTGTTACACGCACGGACACAGCTACTTTTACTTGCGATAAAGCGTCACTCAAAGTGTCAGACATAAGGCAATAAAATGTCACATATAAGCACACACCAACAATTGAAATGTTACTTATAAGCGAACTGGAAACTTGGAAGATATGCAGATTGCACGATTAAATATAATAACAAACACTGTAAAAGTGTAAACAAACACAAATGTAACATTAATATGTAATTAAATAAATAATACATTATGCATGTCAATATAAAAAAAGAATAAAAACAAATATTCAATAAAATATATTGATAATTACTGCACAATGAAAAACAATTAAACATGAATATATTTTTAGTAAAACTATGATGATATTATATTACTGTTATTTTGTTTATAAAGTGCTTGATTACCTGTAGGGCGTCTTGACACTAGATGAAAGCTGCTACATGTTTATTCCATATGTGTGATCTGAGTTGGAAACTCACCGCATGTTTATTCCATCCTTGCGATCTGTGATTAAATTGAGAACAGCCAAGTTTTCAGATCCTTTCTGTGGGCTAGTATGCCTGAAGAGGGAGAGCGTTTCAAACTTTTGGCGTTCTGATCACAAAGCTCCTACCTCCCCGGGACATAGCTTGAATTAAAAATTTCCTACCTATCTTAACGGAAAGTTTCAATTCTATTAAGGACTCGGAGGTGAGGATTATGCTTAAACTTTCTTTGCTTTAATGACAGCAGCCATTTTAAAGTCCCCAAAACAAACAAATATTCCCATAAACCATAGGGAATAATGCAAGAAACCATAGAGTGTCCCAGGATAGAGCGTCCCTCGTCGCTTGCAGCAATCACCAGGCTCCGAGGCAATGATAGTCCTTCAAAAGTGTCAAAACTCCCTCTTTCGTCGCTGAAGGTCATCCAGCTCCAAGGGTTCACGAATCTTGTTTACCCGACTCGCCTAGAACACAAAACATAACATAAGGGAACGCTATGGCTGAAGAACCAGAACCTTTTGGGCCTGGCGGTGCAGGGTACGCCCAAAGTCTCCGGAGTTCTCCTGCTTAGCTACACAGAGACACGGGACACTCTGTCGGCGTTAGAAGATCAGATTTATTTAGCTGCAGCTAGTACAGTTATCCTAGAAGTACACAAAGTAGGTTCTCAGGAGACTGCCACTTCACTCTGTGGCGCATCGGGTTTTATACCATACAATGTTACAATCATTAATAAAATGCACTCCCAGAGCATACAAGAAAGAGCCAATAAGGAAAGTTGGAAAACAAGGCGGAACCAATAAGAAAGGTTTGAAAACAGATGTGTCAGATGACTCGAAGAGACCTCTCCTCCAACTGTGTTTGTCACCCCTCCCTCAAGCTAATACATTAACAGATTCATAACTAACTTGCAGGTGGCGAGATACGTTTGTGTGTGTTGGAGGACAGTTGTGAAACGAGAGAATGCTAGCAGGAGACAGTGAAGGCCAGTCGATAAGATAAGGTCAGGAAAGAATAGCGTGAGCCAACAGATAGTTGAGACGCGGATTAGAAAAGCCAGACAGGGATTAGTGTACTCGGCTAGTTCTAACACCAGCTTTGCAAATAGAGGCCGAGGGCGTATTTCGACACCAGGCTACAGAAAAAGCAGAATAGACTTTGTTCGCCGTGCTGCCTGAGTGATGGCAACACAAAATGGCGGCGGGCCACAAAATGGCGGGTCGATTCGATCGTGATCGAAAAAAATCGAAGTTCCTCATGGCTATGGTTTAGTCTGCAAGGAGAAACCATAGAATACACAGCTCAGTCAATATTACATGACGTCTGAACAAGTAAAACATGCTACTTACCCTAGTACGAGGGTGGGAGAAAACAAAGAGGCTTTGTACCCTGGGTGGGATAATCCTCGCCTCCGAGTCCTTAATAGAATTGAAACTTTCCGTTACGATAGCTAGGAAATTTTTCACTCTATGTCAGGACCGGAGGCGAGGATTATTCTCGTTCAAAACTTGCTCACCACCAAATGAGCCATGTCAATAATTGGCTTAAAGTAGAACCGTTTAAAAGTAGAATCGGAAGACCAATCTGCCGCATTCAGAATGTCTTCCAGACGAGCTCCCAGGGTAAAAGCATAAGAGGCCATAGCTCCTGTAGCCGAGCGAGCCCCGAAGTCCCGAAGGTCAATTCTGGCTTCTTGCATGACCCATCTTACCCACCGAGCAATGGTGGGGGAGGAGACTGCCCTATGAGGCTTCCTAAGTGCAATGAGTAACTGCCGTTCCCCAGGGGGGCGATACTCATCGGACATGTTCTCATAAGCATTGAGGCAAGCAACCACACACAACTTCAGAAAATCTGGAAACGCCGGATAGGAAATAGACCGTGACCCGCACTTTGTTCATCTGTGGACCGTAAAAGTGACCCCTGAGGGGGAAAAAATTCTACTGGAAACATCAAGGGCTCTGACATCCGATACCCTCCTGCACAAGATAAGGCACAGTAGCATTGCCAGTTTTGCTGACAGTTCCTTTCTAGATAAATATCTATTCGCCTGCCAGGAGAGAAACAAATTTAAAACCTGGTTAACATTCCAAAGTTGAGAGTAACGAGGCTCCGGCGGAAGCGAAAGACGAATACCCCGAAGGAGACGGCAGACGAAAGGGTGTTCGCCCACTGGGGAGCCGTCCACCATAATGTGGCCCGCCGAGATGGCAGAACGGAAGGTGTTGACAGTCCTGTAAGCCATGCCCTCCTCTGCTAAAGAGGCCAAAAAATTCAGGATAAAGGTTACATCCGTTGCCACGGGATTGAGACTCCGTCGCACACACCAACGACACCACCTTCTCCAAGACGAGTGGTAACGCTTGACTGTGCTGTCGGCCCAGGCCTTTAACATAAACCTTTCAGCCGCTCCCGAAAGGCCTGGGACCGCCCAGCGTCCCCTGTAATCCTCCATGCCATGAGGGCAAGAGAGCCCTGTTGTATCAAGGGGTGAGGAACTCCGTCTGGACTGAGGAGAAGTGTCGGAAACAGGGGGAGTGGGATTGGAGAATCCCAAGAAAGTTCCAGAAGAACCGGAAACCACGCTTGAGATCTACATATTGGAGAAATGAGAACCACTTCCGCCATCTGGCGTCGTACCTGGGCTGAGACCCTCGTGAGCATGGCAAACGGGGGAAAGGCATAGCCCTGTTCGTCCTGCCAATTCTGCAGGAATGCGTCTGTCTGCGCTGCCAGAGGGTCCGGCCTCCAACTGAAGAATTTGGGCAGTTGGTGGTCCAGGCGAGAGGCAAAGAGATCCACTGAAAAGGGACCCCAGAGAGAATGCAGGTCTGCAAATACTCCTGAACGCAACTTCCAAAGACTGCCGTCGTGGAAATGGCAGGAGTGAAAATCCGCGATCTGATTGTCCCGACCCGGAAGATATTCCGCCGTCACGGACACATGGTGGTCCAGACAATATTTCCAAAAATTCGCCGCCATGTCCGAGAGTGCTTTCGAGCGCGTACCCCCAAGATGGTTGATGTACCTGACAGCCGAAATGTTGTCCATCTTGAGCTGTACACAAGACCGTATGGAGTCTTTGGTCCAACATTGAATTGCAAATGACCCCGCCAACAGCTCCAGACAGTTGATGTGCAAATCTTGTTCTGACGGAGACCACACACCTCCTGTCGTAAAGTCGCCACATCGCGTGCCCCAGCCTGATCTGCTGGCGTCGGACTCGATAACGAGATCTGGTGCGGATCCAAAGATTGCCCGCCCATTCCAGGCCTCCATATTGGCCAGCCACCATTCTACCTCCTCCCTGGCCTCCGCCGAGAGGGACACCTTCTCAGAATACGAGAGACCCCTGCGAAGGTGTTGGGCTTTGAGATGCTGTAAGGCTCTGTAGTGGAGGGGACCCGGAAAAATAGCTTGGATCGACGCCGAGAGGAGCCCCACAATGCGGGCTACCTGTCGGAGAGAGAGCTGGTGCTGGGAGAGAGCCCTCCTGAGCTCGTGACGGATCTTCGTCATCTTTCGGGAGGGAAGTCTTAGAGTAGCAGCCACGGAATCTATGAAAAATCCCAGGAAAACTATTGTCTGGGAGGGAACCAGCATGGACTTTGTCTCGTTGATAACGAAGCCCAGGTCCTGGAGCAGATTGACAGCTGTGCGAACGTGTTGGGATAGCGCATGAGGACACTGAGCCATGAACAAAATGTCGTTCAAATACACTATCAGCCGCATCCCGGACGCACGCAGACGTTCGATCACCGGGCGCAGAACCTTGGTAAAGCACCAAGGAGTGGAAGATAGTCCGAAAGGGAGCGTGGTGAACTCGTACACCGCTTCGCGCCACAAAAACTGCAGGAACCTCCGGTGGGGAGGATAAATAGGAATGGCCAGGTATGCATCTTTCAGATCGATACGCGCCATCCAGTCGTTTGGTCTGAGCAGGTCGCGGAGAAGATGGATGCCTTCCATCTTGAAGTGGCGGTAAACGAGCCACTTGTTGAACTCGCGCAAATTGATGACGGGCCGCTGGCCCCCGTCCGACTTGTCCACTACAAAAAGATTGCTGAGGAAACCGCAAGCATGGAGAGTGGTTTGCACCACCGCCCCCTTGTGTAAAAGAGATTGAACCTCTTGGTCTACTAAAACGTCGTCCGCTGCCGAGAACACCAGAGGATGCGGCGGACGGGGTTGGATTGGATTCCCAAGAAACTCTATATGAAACCCCCGGATAGTTTGGAGAACCCAAGCGTCGGTCGTGACAGAAGTCCAAGCCCCGAAAAAATGCGCCAGCCGGCCCCCCACTTTTAGATGGAAAGAAGGGAGAACACTCACCGGAAGAGCTGGAGGTGCCGCCGCCTCTGCAACCCCGGTTCCTTCCTCGTCTGCCCCTGGTGGGGTAGAAGTTGCCGAATCTGGCTTGGTCTTGGTAGGACGCCTTTTTGGAGCCTCCTCTCTGCTGATTAGGACGACCGGACGAGCGGCCCCTGCCTCGTCCGGCCCCCCTGAGAACTCGAGGGCGAAAAACCTTGCGGATGGAAGTTTGTGCCCTGTCTAGGGACTTGAAAGTGTTGACGAAACGCCCCAACTCCTTCATAAAGGGCTCACCAAACAGTCCGCCCTGGGCAACAGGCCCTGCCTCGGAGTCCGCCAGGTCGCCAAGCTTGGGGTCAATCTTAATCAGAAGGGATCTCCGGCGTTCAGTTGATATGGCGCAGTTGGCATTCCCCAAAAACACTACAACACGCTGGGCCCAGGAGGAGAGATGCTCCGGAGATATTAGTGCGCCTGACGATTTGGCCTCTTTGGCCATATCAAGAATCTTTGTTATAGGCCCAAGAATGTTGAGGAGCTTATCTTGGCAGGCTCGCCAGGACCTGTCCATACCCTTTTTAGGGTCCTTCACAAATTTCTGGAGGAACGTCGCCATACGGGGGTCAATTTCTGGGGTGGCCGCCACCTTTCCGTCTAAGGAGGGGCGAGGGCACTCCGCCCGAAGACAGTTGTGCACTGAGGCCTCTAACGGCCGGCGGATGCGGGTGGCAACGTACAGGGAGACCTTGTCACAGGGCGCCCAGTCAGAAGATCTAGGATGCAAGATGTCATCCGGGTCAAGCATATTCGCGCAGAGATTCTGATCACCTGCGTTAGGCACATGATCGGCAGGCACAGGCTGCGGCGGACGCCAGGGATGGGACGGGCCTGCGTCATCGTCCCCTTGAGCAGAGTCGTCCAGAGGAGTAGGCGTCGCAGGCAAGGGCTTGGTAGCAAGGAAAGCCTGTTTACGGCGCGCAAAAACATCAGAATCAACCCCCACTTCCTTGGCTCGCTTGGCGGGAGGCGGCTGGGGTCAGCGAGGGGATCGCTAGGAGTGAGAGAGGCCGGAAGGCCCTGAGCCGCCCTAGCTAATTTTTGACAAGCCAGCTCAATTTTGCGGGAGAGGCGATATTCTAAAGGGGCCATAGCCTGTTCCACCGCTTTATTTATTGAAGAATCGAGTGCGTCATAGAAATTGTCATCCCATTGTAAAGCAGTGAGTGGATCTTCTTCCCACTGGTCATCCAGGTAAGTGTCGTCCTGAAAAGACTCCATGAGCGACACAACACCACCACCAAGGTAAGTGGGACTTAAGGAAGGAGGGGGGAACCTCGAAGTAAGGGGGGGCTGGGTGTCAGCCTACAGATATGGCAAGCAGCGCTTGCGTTTGGGCAGAGCCCTGGGACCCACAGCTCTGGTGCTAAAATCATTGGGCAGCCTGCTGATAACTGGTCCCAGCAGGTCACAGCCTGCAATACCGACTCAAGGAGCGTGTGAAAGGCCTAAAATATACAGACCCCCGAGGCTGAGGAAAGCTGACAGCTTTGCTTGATGCTCACAGCCTCTCTTGCTCAAGCAGTGTACAGACCTTTGGAAAAGGCGTTCAGGGGGCGTTCGTGAAAGAAACTGGCAACAGACCGCAAGCGGTGTCTCAGCAGGCAGAGGCTCGCAACTGACGCGCGGTCCGAGATTCAAAATGCGCGGAATGCACGGAATCTCTGGAACGCGCGTCAGCGAGGATGTGCTCACGCGCCCTCTAGCGGGTGAGACCACGAGCCGCACCAGAAATCCGAGCCGCTAGGGAGGAACACTCCCGCGGCCGTAAGCGAGGAAGTCGAGTAGCGGCTGACTCGCGCTTCACCAACAAAGAGGAAAATAGTAATTGACAAAGAGGAAAATAGTAATTGATGCTGAACAATGACAAAACAACGACGCGCGTCGGATCAAAGCTGGCGTGCGTCGCTTCAGAGCCGCCAAGGCCCCGACAGCTGAGGGGAGAATCTGGTCAGTGAAAATACCCCCTCCAACGCAAGCGCTTATCAAAGCGAGCACACAATGAAGTCAAAATGCATATAAGCGCACTGTAAATATCACACAAGAACCAGTTCATGAGAGAAAATCAGACATTACACAAGAGAAAGTAAAAACAGGACTTATCTGGCTGCAAGCAGCAAAGAAAGAGGAAGTTTTGACACTGTTGAAGGACTATCATTGCCTCGGAGCCTGGTGATTGGTGCAAGCGACGAGGGACGCTCTATCCTGGGACACTCTATGGTTTCTTGCATTATTCCCTATGGTTTATGGGAATATTTGTTTGTTTTGGTGACTTTAAAATGGCTGCTGTCATTAAAGCAAAGAAAGTTTAAGCATAATCCTTGCCTCCGGTCCTGACATAGAATCTAGAAACTGTCACTAAATTGACCATGACTGAATGGAGGTTTCTGCCTGGCCTATACCGGGGGGAACTTCTTTTCATAAATAATATTAAAGGATATTAAACATTTTCTACAAAAAATAACTAACAAAATAAAAGACAATAGCAATAAAAAGGTTAAAAAAACAATAATAAAAATAAATGTAACTTAAACTTAACAACATAAATCTATGATGCATTATTATTTTGTAATTATTTTGTAATTTTGTATTTATTAATATATCATTTAAAAAATAATTATAAATGTATTAAAATGTTAAATTAATTCATCAATAAATCTGATACATATTCTCTGAAATAAATTTAAAATGTACATTTTTAAAACCAATCGTAAAAACTAAAAATACCAAAATGTAAAAATGAATTATATAAAATAAAAATAAAATATATACCATTAAAAATTAACCTTAAAGCAAATAACACTGTATACATATTTAATGCAGCCAGGCCAGCCTGAATCCAGTGGCACAGTGAGCAAGGGACCCACGTCAGGGCATACCCATCCTACTTAGGGTGAAAAGTGTTACAGCAAATAAATGATGGACGGAATGCTGACAATGCAAACATTCTCCCCCAGTCAAAAGATCTGGGTTAAATCTATTGTTTTTTTGCCCACTACGCCACCCCAGTTTGGACCCAGCCATATGCAAATTAGTCTTGACCCTGTGCCCTATGGGAACAGTCCAGACAGAACTGCCAGGCCAGGTCCTCCCTGGACCGGAAACAAGCATCCGGGGACCGGTTTCAGGGTATGTCACCCTTCTTCAGGCAGGCTAGCTTAAATCCAGTGGCACAGTGAGCAAGGGACCCATGACTGGGCATCCCCATCCCACTTAGGGCGAAAAGTGTTACAGCAAACAAATGATGGACGGAATACTGACAATGCAAACATTCTCCCCCAGTCAAAAAATCTGGGTTAAATCCATCATTATTTTGCCCACTAGTGGGCTTTTAGCACTGATTGTGCCACCCACATGAGTAGCCCTAAAAAGATGTCTCAGGACTGCCACTGCAGTACCTGTGCACAGTTTGTTAACTGCCATGTTGACCTGGCCAGTGTATCCACTTGCCAGGCCGGACCCTTCCCTTTTTTTATACATTGGACACCCCTATGGTAGGCCCAAGGTACCCCCATGGGCCTGGTGCAGTGTATGTGAAAGGTAGGTAATGTACTAGTGTGGGTAGCATGTCCTGATAGTGAAATAATGCCAGTTTCATTTTTCACTATTGAAAGGCTAGCTTGTCCATAAGACAGAATATGGAATGCTGTGTAACATGTTTACCTGCATATCTTCCCATAGGGGCAAGATGAAAAATTGGAGTCTGGCATCCCTAAACTCAGAATTTAATAACACATCTTTTAGTAAAGATGTTTTTTAAATACTTTTAGAAAGTGGCTATTTTCTTGTTCAACCTTTCTGTGTGTCTCTGCCTGTTTGTGGATTGACTGTCTGGTTTGAGAGTGACAGGGGCTGGGGTGGCTCCAGGAGTCTGGGTGAGTCAGCACTAGACTGAATAGACGTATCTCCCTTTGGAGTGGTGGGAGGAGTAGCACTTGGGCCTGAATAGGGCTGTGCCTGCCTTCCACAATGCTGGCTCCACCTACTGCGGTGTGTCTGATGGCCCTGGCCCACATTCACAAAGGAAAAAGATGTGCACTGGCAAAGTACCCCCAGAACTGGTTTGGACTGGGTCCAGGACCCCTCACACATAGAGAAAAAGACTTTTGGGGTTAAATATGAGAGGTGAAACCCCTGAAAGTTAGACTACTTCCTGATCAAGAGGAATCCATGCCAACGGAGATCAGCTGAAGAGACTGAGGAGAAGTACTGCCCAAGTGTGTCTATGGCTGGCCTGAAGTTTGTTGTTTCTACTGAGGAGAGGACCAAGGGACTTTGCTGTGTGCTCTGCCCCCCCTGCTTGAAGAAGGACTTTGCTGAGTGCTGTGTCCAACTGAAGAGAAGACTCCAAGGGAGAGCTGGCCTCCTGTTTCTGAAGTCCCAGGCACAAAAGGACTTCGCCCCCATCTTCCCCGAACTTCCTTGCTCGGCGTTCCAGTCTACCAGGAGGGCCTGTAACTGTGTGTGAGGCCTTTTTGCTGTTGGGAGCTGGAAGCGCGACGCAACGAGAGAGAAGTGTGACGCCACCGCAGCAGACGCTGTCGCATCATCAAGGAAGCATGTCGCCGCTGTCGCATCCCCGGAGAAGCGTGTCGCAGGGTCGTTGCATCGCTAAGGAAGCGTGCCACCGCTGATCACCGCTGCAACACCGGAGAAGCGTGTCACCGTCACCGTCACCGAGGGTGTTGTCGTATCATCGGAGAAGATTGTCACAGGGCCTGTCGTGGCTCAGAAAAACACTGAGTTTGCCGCACGCCCATCTGGCGTGCACGCATCTCCCCCACGTTGTCGCATCGCAACCAAGACACCCTTTTGTCGCATCGCACCGGATCGTCACAACGCATCGAGGCGCCATCTTATTGCATCGGAACCGGAGCGCAGGAAGAATCAATGGATCGCCTTCTCTGTGACCCTTTTTGTTTGATTTGTGTTACGCATCCCAGGTACTTTGAGACTAAAGTGTTGCATTTATCATCTACAAGTTTATTTTTGCAACAACCTTTTTTAAAGACATTCTACTGAGTTTCTGTATGTTGGATTTTTGTCGTTTTGGTATTGTTTAGTTTAGATAAAGATATTTTATTTTTCTAAACTGGTGTGGTGTCCATTTGTAGTGTTTTCACTGTGTTACTGTGAGTGTTGGTACAAATACTTTACACATTGCCTTTGGGATAAGCCTGTCTGCTAGTGCCAAGCTACCAAGGGGGTGAGCAGGGGTTATCTAAAGTGTGTACCCCCCTTACCATGACTAGCAGCAAGGGTCCCTATTTGGTCAAAGGTACCTACCCCTGCCAACTAGAGAGCCTCAGTTCTAAAAATATGATTAAAGATGCAAACTCTAAAACTGAAGATTTTAAAACATTCTGTTAATGTAAAGGAATTTGAAAATGAAGGCTAAAAATTAAGTTAGTATCATCAGATATATTCAAGCAACAGCACAGGTGCATCAAACAGTACATAGAATGGGCAATGAGTAGCCTCAACTGAATTTTAAAAAAACACTAAACTTCACATTCAATATAACATTTGGATTTATATGATATGTTTCTGAATTTAATAAGAGATTTGGGTATTTGTTAGATGAATGCTTGTTTCTGTATTTTTTGTGTATTGTTTTGGGGTACGAATCATCAAAAATACCTGGGCCCAAGGTCCCCGGCTTCCAGGACTGAGTCAGCGGGGTCCCCTGGTTCAAAGTAATGATTGGGGGTCTACAGAAGTCGGAAGGTTAATATCTACTGGTTTGTAGCAGCTCTAAATTTCCTGAATAAACAATGTTAAGCTGTTTTAGAAATTGGAAAGGAGTTCTGTGTTGTATTTACAATTGAAAGGAACAGTCAAACAAATTATATTGATCATTGTCACTTTCTCTAGACCTTAAACACAGTCTGTTTAAATTCCTGATTAAGCTTTTCCATAGGAGAGGGCATGAACACAGATTATAATGCAGTACATTTTCACCACATGAAGAAGAAAATCAGACAGAAAATGTATATTTAGAAGATATATTAAAGCAGCTTCATGGGTGTTCTCTTGAGAAAGACAACGAGGTTGAAACAGGAATCACTTACTGATAAGCCGAAAGGAGACTGAATATTCTGGAAAATCTGTTAGACGTAGAACCAATCAAAAGGTTCATAATCATCTGGAAATGGGACACAATATTTTCTTATAGATCCAAGCAAACTGAATAACATCAATTGAGTCTCAAGACAATTAGAGATAGGATCACTATTTTCCAAAACAGAATGATAGCAAGAACAAGCTCTTTATAAAAATATTCAAGAGAATGAAACAAGAAGAGAAAAGTGAGGTGCTGAATAAAAGAGAGAATCAGATAAAACAGGCTTAGAATGTTGTTGAAAGAAGTGGGAGAAGGATTAGTGTCTAAGGGCCATATGTAGAAAGCCAAATTGCGATCGCAAATGCTGAATTTTGCCGAATTTCAGCGTTTGCGATCGCAATTTGGGCAGTGTGCTATGTAGCACACAAAAACCCACATGCAAAATAAGGAATCGCAAAATTTGCGATTCCTTATTTTGCTAATTTCAGGCGTGCAAAAGGGTGTCCTATTGACACCCTTGCAACCTTGAAATTGCATTCTCAATTTGCGATTCTCTAATTGAGAATCGCAAATTGAGAATGTCTTCCTATTCATTCCTATGGGCCTTCTAGCCCATATGAATGAATGGCAAGGTATTCCTTATTTGCAAATCTCAATTTGGGATTCGCAAATAAGGAATAGGTGGGAATCGCAAAATATTTTGCTAATCCTACCTACATTGCGTTTTGCAATTCTCTATTTGCGATTCCCTAAAAATTGCAATTAGAGAATCGCAAAACACGTTTTACCTACATATGACCCCTAGTTCCTAGATCATAATAAAATAAAATGATGGATGGAATGTTGAAACTGTTCAAACACTCACCCCTTTTATAGATCTGGGTTTAATCTATCATTATTTTGTTCGCCTCATCACCTCATTTTGGACCCAGCTATATGCAAATCAGTCTTGACCCTGCTCCCCACGGGAATATTCCAGCCCAAACTGCCAGGTCAGTGGCTAAGGGTATGCCCAGACATGGGTTCCTTGCTCGCTGTGCCACTGGATTCAAGATGGGCTGGCTGATGAGAGGTATATTCAAAAACAGGTCCCAGGATTCTTGTTTCTGGTTCAGGGAAGACCTGGCTTGACAGTTTGGTCTGGACTGTTCCCGTGGGGGAATCAAGACTGATTTGCATATGACTGGGTCAAAACTGAGGTAATGTGGCAAGCAAAATAACAATGGATTAAACACAGATAAGTGACTAAGGGTGAGTGCCTGAAAACATCTCAACACTCTGTCCATCATTTTATTTTGCTATGTTTTTAAGTCACTAGATCACCAGGAAAAAGATTTGTGAAAAATGAGAACCTTAGTTTAAAAAAAGTTGAGATGTAATAAATTGTATTCATCCAAACGGTGATGACATGCACACAATCATTGATCACCCTATGTAAATGATTGTATCACCATTAATACACAGGACAAGATGTGCATCATCAGACTAATTGCAGAAGCTGAGCTTAAAAAATCTAGTAAGTGTGACCAATGGGCCACATAGATGTAGTAAAGCACAAGACTGAGGGTAGAGTGCTAAGGGATCCACATGGAATTGTTTTGAAGTCAGAATAAAATTGCCATGCTAGGTTCCAGTTGGAGATCATGTCTCAAGCCAGAGAAATGTCTAGAAGAACCAAGCCGGCTCTCTACCTGATTCAGTTTTTATGTGGATTTTATCTTTACTCTTTCAGTTTTGAAGGCTGCTTGTAGGGATCGAGGATGAGCAGTGTTATTGTGGTGCCTCTAGTTGAGGTTGCTTGCTGGTCACTTCTGCAGGTCAATGACAAGATTTTTTTTATTACAATTGGATATGTGTTCACCCCCTGATGCTCGTAGCCCCACACCCTACAACCCCATTCCTAATGAATGATGTATGGTGAAGTCTTCCTGGTTCATGCATAATAGTAAGCAATGTTTCCTCTCTGAAGCAGCACACTCCATTTTCACAAGAATCAGAGAATGCAGCCTTCATTACTTTATCTGAGTACACCCCATCCTGTGTGCGTTTATGTGGAGAGATTCTCCAGCTCCATCTTGACAGTGACCCATTCAACTTGCCTATACTGACCTCTAATACTCTTCAGCTGCCGCTGTGGCTCTCTATGTGTTGAGAGGTCTCACAACAGCATCCTTAACTGCCCCATGTGCTATCCTCTTTTTCCAGAGGTCAAAAGAGGTTTTGAATCCAATAACATTGCAGCTGTAGAGCTCATGTCTCGACCGGATGATCCCTTGCTGCCAGGAAGTATCGGAGCACGGGATGTAACTCCCCAATACTTTTCAGCTGTCTTTGATTCTAATTGAGTGAGTTACATTTTTGTGTTGGCATCACCCTTTCACCCAGTGTGGAGTGAGCTGCTAACTTGCACTGCAAGCCTTGACTACCTATTTTGTTCTTACTGCAACCTTGCAGTTTCCAATAGAAGTGTCCTCTGTAGAGGACACATCTATTCACACTCCAATGCTAGCCAATCCCTTAAATTGTTCAGGCATTGCGAACCCCTGGTGTTTGTAGCCCTGTCTGTAATACCGATTTTGCTGGTACTAAATGTGCACTGAACCAGTCTCAACTGGGCATGACGTAATCTTCATGGGCCTAAGGCCTCACATGAATGAGGAGATCTTGCGGCTTTTCGTCCTCACCATGTGAGAGCACAGAGGCGGAGAGGCCATCAAGGAGGCTGTGACCCCTGAATATCAAAGACAAGATATTGTGGTTTAGAAATACCTAGGAGAAAATATTAAAACCAAAATATTGAAATGTAAATATAGATTTTCTCTACCTACCTCCATATACATATATACACCTTGTCGATACTTATATATCTTTTCAAGGTACTGCATGCTGAGTTAGAAATAGTACATCGATACTTCCTCTATATGCACTTACATTTCAAAATTCTGGTCTTGGATTTTTGGTCTACAATATTCTTGTATTACGATATTCATATCCTCAATATTTAGTAGAACAATTATTAAAAGGCACCACGTAGAGATGTCAAAGTGCACTCACTGATGGTACTCATTGAAAGGAGGACAGGTTGGTCCCACGGACTGCATGGCACCCTTGAGGAGTCAATTGAAATCACTCACCGCACCACCTGCAGGAAGACCTCTGCCTCCCTCCGAAATGCAAGGTTGCCTTATGAGTTTGAAGATGGACTGATGGCTTCAAACCACTGGTCCATCTTTCGTTGATGCTCTGTTCTCATTGGCCATGTCTGAACTGGGGTGGCAGAGTGGGCTAAAGAACGGTGATGGATCAAACCCAGATCTGTTGACTGGGTGTGAGTGTTTGATTGGTTCTGATGCTCCGTCCATCACCACCCCCTTTGTACCGCGCTGTTCTCATTGGAGGCATGAGTTTAGAGCTGCACTGGGAACTGCATATTTGCTGTGATACAGTGCACTGTCCCATTATGTACCTGATCCCCAGATTTAAGAGTGGACTGTAGAACAGACTAGCACAGCTTGATCATTTGAACATTTTCCACCCGATGGCTCCCACAATAAATAAAGTTTTTGATATGTTCCATTTTGCACCTCAGTGGTGCTTGAACACTTTTCTGCTGGTGCTGTTACCATCAATAATACAAAGTTGAAAACCAAGGAATTGTGAAAGTGCAAGCAATACGAGCCATCCCTTCAGCCGGAGACTGGTAAAGGTGTAGAATGTAGATGGTGGTGCTCTTTGAAGCACACCGTTGCAAATATATTGCTAACACATGGTATGGTAGAATACTGAAACAGCTACAAAGTTTGCCCTTACATGTGGCTTTAATGGTGCAGGGTTTTTCCTTTAAAACCGAATACCTGTTTCATTTTCGCATGTTATAATTAAAAGTACTACTGATTAATTATTAACTACTAAAATATATCAAAGTTATGTTTAACCAACCTTATTAACAAGAGAATTACACGTGGGAACGCTATTGCATGGCTACAATAATAAGTGAACTAAGTTGGTGAGCAAACTGACAGAAATAGATGTTGCTTATGTAATGTTATTGTGTTTTGCGCTTATAATTAATATGCATTAATGGCTTCTGAAGTCGCAAATGGCTAGATAAATACATACACATAAGGGTATTAGCAGGGGAATAACACTGTATAATCATTTCCGTGCAGTAATTCTGTTTTATGTCTTATTTCATTTAAGTTGGTCATTGTGGCCTACCAAAAGATGGCTACCACCCGCAGCCTGCATTCGAGTTGATGGAAATTTTTGCAAGGAAGCTTCGCGCTGTCTGTGACCTTGCCCACTCGACAAAACTGAAAAGTCATGATCATGACGGCAAATCCAGGACGGATGCCAAGAGCCCCTGAATATGAAACTTGTTTCGAATACGAATGCTGAACTTATGAACTGATGATCCCACCACTGGGATACAAATTATCTTAAAAAGACATCCGTAGAAGTATTGAATTAGTCATGGACATTCAATTTTTCTATTCATTATTTGGGACAATCTAAGTGTGAGAAAATCTTGCACTGTATCGCAAATGTACCAAGATGACATTATTTCCGCCATTTCATCCGTTCTGAATATTAAAATGTAACATTACAGAATGTAAATTTAGTATAAATATTAGTAGACTAGAGAGGTCTAGTGCCACTTCTTCCCGAACTGATGATCCGAGGTCCCTATGCTGACAGAGAGGACGGTGACTCTACATGACGGCTTGAAACCTTAATGGAATTACTAAGGACCGGTTCTGACTTAGGATCTGACATTTAGACAGAATAGGTAAATATGAGAGAAATTAATTTGCATTTAATTGGCTTTTCCTACAATTTTAGATAAACAAATATTCTGTTTGAATCTCTGTGTCGGGTGGTTATTTTCTTGTCATGTTTATTGAATTTATTTACATATTCTTTGAAATGTTTTTCGTCAGATTTATAAGCAACTAGTTGGTCGCATTGACCTCAAGGTATATGCAGATTGGTTAGGTATCAGAAAGTGTTTCCCTTTATACATGGCACGGATAAGAGTGGTAGGATGAATGTTGGTGTAATGGGCCCCACCAGCGTGTGATGTATGTATGTGCGTGTGACTGTGAAATCACTCCGTCCGTGGAAGTAGAGGGGATTCGGAAGCTCCGATCTGCACCAGCTTTACTGATAAAACTATATAGAGTTACAATGTGTGGAAATCAGGTTTAAGCAAATATTTATCACTTGCACATCAACAATTAATTTTTTTTAAAGTACAATTCATATAAAGGTGTTTAATTGTTGTGTAATTGCTTTCCATTCACATGATTTGTCCTCCAACAAGATTGTCAGATAGTTCACTCCACAAAATCCTCTATCTTTGCAGTCAGAGAAAGAAGAGTAAGCACTACTCTCCATGTTGAAGAAATAAGCAGCAATTTGTCAGAAGATAGAGACTGACATTTGACCTCTGTTTGTGGCAAATGAAATGTGACAAGATAAAAACCAATTCAAAGGCTCCTGTATTGCTCATTCACCTTCAGAACTCCAGCATGGTTATTTTGCCAGCACCCTCTGCACTCCTACTTCCAACTTGTATGCTGCATCGTATATATCCAGCATGCACTGTGGTCCGTGCTCCTCCAAACATCCTGAGTATTTTAAATGTAGTGTAAAATGGCTTGGGTGGACGTGTGTAATAGCAGCTCTCATACGACTGATTTCTGAAAACGCCATTGCTCCTTTTCATCCCCTGGGCTCCCTTTGCTATTTGTGTTGGAATTGGTCCTTTCTGCAGGGTCAACACAAAACTTTTAACCTTCCATCTCCCATTTTTACTGAATTGGTTTGTATAGGCTTTAAGACTGCTAAACAGTGCTACATTGTGTGTGCTCTCTCCTTAAATCCTTAACACATGGTCGAATTGGCTTATACCCAACTGGCATATACAATTCACTTAGAAGGTGTAAGTAATGTGTACTACATGTGCCCATGTCCTGTAAATTGAATACTACTGGTAGGCCTACAGCGTTAATTGTGCCACCCACTTAAGTAGCCCCTTTAAACATGTCTCGGACCTGACATTTTGGAACCTGTGTGTGCAGTTTAACCTGCCATGTCGGCCTGGCAAGCTAAACCCTTTAACAAGCCCAAACATCCTTTTTTAATACATATTGCAGCCCTAAGGTATGCCCTCTAAACTCCCGAGGGCAGGGTGCAGTGTAATTATAATTTAGGGAATGTACTTTTACATTTTGTATGTCCTGGTAGTGAAAAGCTCTTACTATCTCCAATAGGATAGCCTTGGGATTCCCGTATTATCTTTTATATGTGTTCTTTCCTAATTAGATTATATAAATGGGTCACGTTTGGTATCTGTAAAATACTAATTTAAAATCCCAATTTATGGTGAAGTCAGATTTTAAATTACAGTTCTGAAAATGACACTTATATAAAGTTGCCATTTTGTTGCCTTTGTCATTTGAAGCCTGCTGGTCACATGACTTTGTTTAGTTAGTAATTAGGCTTTGTGAATTCCACCTAGACAGCCACACACAATGCGAGCTTAGGTATGGATGAATGGGCCATCACTGGCAAGATGGGACGGAGCCAACCTTATACCTGAAAAGATTGCATCCTGTCTCAACAGTATGGGATGCATACTCCCAGCAGTTAGTCTGTAGCCAGGGTAGGGAAGGCAGAGCATCTGTGCACTTCAAATGCATGTTTCTAGAAGCTTCTCCCTACTTCAAAGGCACAACTGTGTAGAAAAGAAGGACCCCAGACACCTTCATTTCAGTACACTTCTGGACCTGTGGATACTCTGCCAGGAAGAATGACTTCTGTGTTGCTGAAAGCACTGCCACTCTGCTGGACTGCTGCTCTGAAGTAACTGCTTCCCTACTTCCTGTTGCCCTCCTGCCTGGATGAGAAGGAATGGACCCCCGATCGCTTGAACCCCGAATCCAGAGTGACTCTAAGTGCTAGTTGGATGGCCTCCTGATCTAAATCCTCAGGGACATAACAGGCTTCTAGCCAACTTGCATCTGCATCTGGACTCTTCCGTCTGTTAGTCTACCCTGTTAGTTGGTGCCACCCCAATCCTGGACCCTGGATCCGACACATCTCTTTGGCAGAATGACGCATACTTGAGCACGACCGATGCATAGCTGTTTCTTCATGTATTCAACTCATTGCAAAGAACTGCATCGCCCACCGCAGCCCTTGATGGTGCAGTGTATCTACAGCCCAGGTCCTTTCATCTGTCAGCGATGGCAGCCTCTACACCTTAGGGGTATACTGCATTGCAGCCGCACAGCTCCTGGAAACCGACACAGCGCTAGCTGCGTACCACATCCCCTACGCCGGACTTGGCATCACAAGCATCAGCGATGGTCTCCTGGACAGTGATGCAGCAGAACCTCGCCCTGCAGCCTTACCGCATCTTGGAATCGATGCCGCGCATCAGTTGTCTGGCACATCTTGAACGCAGATCCACAGATTCTCTACAACCAGGATTTAAAATACTTTGTTCAGTTGGCCTAACTGGGTCCCTGTAGCATGCCCATATTCCATCATAGTCGGCGCTAACTTGTGTCTTTGCCCAGGTCTGGCATGACCACATATCCCCAGTTGGCGCTTTGTGATTTTTGGAGCTATTTTGACCTAAAACATTTATATTTAATGGCTCTGAATTTACTGATTGGATTGTTGTCATTTTGGTTGATGTATTTATTAAATTAAGCTTCTATAAGAGATCCTTTTCTCTGGTGTGTTCACTGTTTTACTGTTTGAAGTGTTGCACAAATACCTTAGACATTGCCTCTAAGTTTAGCCTAACTGTTCTTTACCAAGCAACCAGGGGGTTGAGCACAAGTTAATTTGGGGTTTGCTTTTGGTGTACCCTGACTAAGGTGATGGTTACTGTTTGACCAGGGCCCTCCTTCCAGTCAACTAATAACCTAGTTTCAATTAATGTTTAATCAGCTATACATTAGCACTTCTATTTCTTCTTTGTGACCTTTACCAGTGAGATTTTAGGTTCAGTTAATGTATTTATCACTAACCAATACTTATTGAGTTTTCTTTTATTTGTTTCACTCCCCATGAGTTTAACCACCTCATCATATTTGCAATAATTGTTATATTTGTTGGGTAACATCAATCTTCTATCGTTCTCTGCCTGAGATCTCAAAGTTTGAAGCCTCAGGGAGTGTGTCCCTGGTGTCAGCATCGGCCTTATAAGCCCCGCAGCATCACACACGCAGCCAGCAGCACAGTCAGGGCTGAGCCGAGGATCCCTCTCAGCAGAGGCGGCTCGGACACCAGAGTTCTCCCCACAGACACCTGCATCAGTGCTAGGAAAATTCACATAGAGAACTTAGAAACGGCACGAGGGGTTGGCAGAAAAATATTGTTGCGGTGGTGCCGAAGCTTCTTGAGTGGTGGAACTTTGAGGAGGTGTTTGATAGCGATCAGTCTGTGCATTATTATTTTCAACAAACTCTAATCTCACATATAACAGGGGAATAGAAAAAAGTACTAGTAAAGCGATCTTGTCTTACTTAATTGGCGTTGAATCTACTGCATTTTACTAGCTGGTAGTTGAGATCTGCTGTGATTTATGATGCAGAGTATACTACTGGTAAGAAAACCCAGGTGGTTAACGCGCTTGCTGGCCAGTTATGTTTGTAAAATGAGCATTTACTTTTAAGTCATTAAATAGATTGGGGTATCAGTTGTAGAGAAGTAGTAATGTGTGCACATTTACCATAGGATAGCACAGCGGGTTAATGCTTGCATGTCGGAGATCCTCATTCAACCAGCCGGCCACAGGTTACAATGGAGTAAAATGGGTCAGCGAAATATGCACCCACTGCAAATATCTGCATGCTACCTGCAAATGATAATTATAAAATGCGTGCAGATTTTAACACAACTTTATGTAGGATTGATAAAGTCAGTACGTTGGTAGTGATGAAATTGTCTCATTAAATGTCGAAAAAAAATGACGTTTTTACTGCCTTCTTTAAAAGAGTGCATGAGAGTAAATGGATGCCCATCATCGGCATGTTTGAATAGCACATGCGCTTACATACAGAGAGCGCTCGAGGCAAACATGCTCTCAAACGTCCCTGTACCCCTGGTCATCTTGTAGATTGACACACAAGAGCACTTTTGTTTGGAGTTGAACCCGAAGCTCCAGTTGACCCTCCCCAGCTGGGCACACTAGCGATGAAAGACGAGTGACATGATACAGGAAGAACACACAAGACCCTCACCCCCCGCAGAGCGCCCTCCTCGTGGTGAAGGGAAATGAATGTGCAGGAGTCCCAGGGACACATCTGAGACCGCTCATGACGTATCCCAGATCCCACTCAAGGACAGCGGCTAGATCGGAATCTGACGCGTTTCCAGCAATGGGCTGTGTGCTTTCTTGACCATCACACGCTGTGCATGTGCTCAGGTAAGTCGCACTTACCTGATTTAACTTGCAGAGAGCTAGTCAGAATATCAAGTCTAATTCCCACATGAAATCTTGAGTGCCGTGGCTGCACTGTCTGGGCCTGGGCCGGGGGGCAGCATCAGTCTCGGGTATGGGAGGCCTAGACCAGCCAACAGGAAGCAGCCTGAAGGCACATGAACCGAAGGTCTAAAGAAAGCTGTGCTTTAAATGGGCAGGTATAGTCAGGTACCTTACCTAGTACCCGCACTACTTTAATTTAAAGTGAGACCAAGGGCTCTCCTCGGCAGGGGTGTAAGTAAATGCATTTAATGGGAGAGTACAGTACAGACACTTCTCAGGCGCATGCAGATACACTGGGTCAGGGTGGGACCCGGACTAACCTGCAGTTCTGTATCCCATTTCATGCGTTGCTATTATGTGTGACGTGACACCAAGACTAGGGGAGGGAGCAACAAGGATTAAGAAAGACTCTGACTATTCATCTAGAAGGCCTTGTTCCGATTACCCCTCATTTTCAGTAGGAGGAGGAGGTGCCTGTGCGCCACGCGCAGAATGATGCATTGTCTCATCGTCCGCGGCGCCTGCGTGCCTTAGGGTGCGGCTGATGTCATCATGCCGCATGCGCATTGCGCCTCGCGCCATTAAAAGTGCGCGTGACTGGCTGCCTGCAGCATCACGAGTGGAGTGAGACAACACGCAATACATGAATGTGTTTGTAAATTAGCAGGAGACAGAAAAGTTAATGCACCACAATCCCTCAAAACCCAACAATCCCTCAAAACAAACAAGAAATTAAGCTTTCTATTTTCTAAATGTGTCTCTTCCGCAGGTTGCTTTTTACATTTATGAATTGTTTTTAAAAGTGTTGGATCTCGGGTTGCATTTTACATTTATGAATTGCCTCTCTGGTGCTAGAATCATTTTAGTGTAAAATATGTAAGACCATTGGCATATATAACGACTGAGCAACAGAACACTGGATGGATTCATTTATTTTACACCTAATTCAAGCTTTTTCCCAAGCTGTACGTTTTCAAGCTCATAGGAAATTACCTAGGTTCTATGATGGAAGCAGAGTGGGAAAGATAAACACCCCCACAGTCGGGAGCAGGGAATACCAATTATGTGACTGTAATTACCCACTTGGTTTAAATTCGATTTTCTTCAGTCACACCATCAGATCATGGCTGGCTCATTGCTCCGGCAGCTTACAGAGCCCGGGCCCGGCAGTACTGTATCTGCATTGCAGTTCTCCAAAACATGCATTGTAAAATGCATCTGCTAGACTGCTAAGCATTAACATCTCTGCCTTCAAAAACCATTACTCTGTGTTTTATGCATGGTCTTTCCTCACATTCTGTCTTTTTGTCTTAGTGCCTACTAATTTAAAAGAGGCAACATTCACCTTTTTGATTTTGTGCATGTCATATAGTCTATTTAAATCACTGTATTGTTCTCATAGCAAGAGTTACTGAATCACTCTACAGATTAGAGTCAGAGTTCAGAATCCCCAAAGACCTTGAGTTTGATGCGTTCTTTTAAGGTCTACAGTGGAGGAGAGTCCCCAGGTCACAATGGGCTTTTTTTTAATCTATATATATATATATATATATATATATATATATATATATATATATATATATATATATATATATATATATATATATATATACATACATACATACATACATACACACATGAGGGGGGCAGGTTGCCACAGGGCATTAGAGACTTTTTCTTTTTTTTAAAATATTGTTTTGCTGGAGGGGGTTTAAGGCAACTATCAGAGACATAGTAGAATGCTAATATGTTTGTAGCAAGACTCCTCCCAAAAGTATGACATTCCTACAAGTATTATCTCAAAGAGCTAGACATCTTCAATTTGTCTCAGCCTCTATTATAGGCATATAGATTGACTCATTCCTTCGGCTATACAGTGGTGGGTGGCACAGTAACTTGGCACTGGGCGGGCGCCTTGCGCAGTGGTGGTGGTGGTGGACAGGGCCGGACTGGTCACTCCCCCTAGTAGTGGTTGCTCACTGCGCTTGCTCGCTACACACCATGTTGGGGCTGGTCTCACTTTTACTTTGTTCTCTCTAATTCACTACTTGTGTCTATTTTTGATGCTCTCTGAAAGAATGTCTATGGGTACATATGACTGGGTGGGTAACCTGATGTTCTTTAAGTCATCATCTACTATTTACTGTGCTTTGAAAGTTGATACAATTTGAATATGTAATGAAAAATGTGTTGTAAAATTCACAGTTTTGGACTGTCGTTTTCCAAAATTTTCTTGGGGGGAGAACCCCCCCAAACCCCCCTAGTAGCTGTCGGGCTCGCGCGCTACGCGCGCTCGCTACGCGCGCTCGCTACGCGCGTTCGCGGGGCAGGGGCTGGTCTGTCAAAATTTGTCAGGGCTGCTTTCAGTTCCCAGTCCGGCCCTGCGTGGCTTTACTGTTATTTTAAAGAGGTTGTGATGGGGTTTTGTTGCATTGGAGTAGAAGATTTTTTTACTTTAAATTTTTAATACTTGATACATTATGCATGTCACAACATTTTGTGTGCTGTGCGTGTGTTTATTGTCCACACATTTCAGCAGTTCTATTTCACCTGTTTTGCTGCAATATTGATTGGGTAGCTTGTAACTTTGCTGCTTTTTGCATTCTTCGAAACACAGGTTTGCAGATTAACTCTTTATATTACAAAATGACCCTTCACACATCTATTTTTGACATGTTTGAATAAATGAACTAGAATTCTGGTAAAGTTCCTGATTTCACCAGCCCTCATACCCACCTTTATTTAACCCTGCTCAACCCTCACACTCTCTTTAACTTTTTAATATCCTTGCCCTGCCTATATTATACTAAACCATCACTATTACCAACAACGCCATCAGTTACTTATTACATGTTCCCGGTCTTATTTTTTCATCCCTAGGGGCAGATTTATGTTTCCTGGCGCATCCCTGCAAATCACCAGGGATGCGCCAGGAAAGATGCGTCATGCAAGTTTACCCTTGCGCCACCACATATGCGCCGCATTTACAATGCAGTGCATCGTGGCGCAAGGATAAACAGATGCGTGACGCATCTGATGGCATAAGGGTGGCGCATTGCTGGAGTCATGTCGCAAGCACGACGCAACTCAGCAATGCTCAGGGGCTGCCCATACCTAACATGCTGCGTCATGCCTTACGCCTGCTTCAAGCAGGCGCAGGGTTTTGACGCAGCAGCGTCGGAAAGTGACTCAGTGAAATCTTGTAGATTTCACTGCGTCACTTTTCCAAGGCTTTTTCCGACGGAACGCCCACCCTGCATACATTAAACCTGTCGCAGGTTTAATGTAGCGCAGGGCTTTACAACGTGACGCATCTCCCTAGATGCGTCACGTTGTAAATAAGGCGCAACATGGCGCATGGTTTACGCCGCCGCTGCGTCACAGAAGTGATGCAACGGCGGCGTAAATGTCTCGCAAGGGGCTTGTAAATCGGCTCCCTTGTTTTTTGTACTCTTTCACACAAAGATTTGTCTACCCCATAGATTATTTTCCCTGCCACCATTTTTAGGTCAAGCCTAGGCAGCGTGCATGCGCTGTCTGGAAGACCTGTTGTCTTCAATAAACTACTTTGCTCCCTCCTGCTGCTTACCATTGGTGCAATCCAGTGTCCATCTTCTTTACAGCCAACTAAGGGGTTCAACGTAGCAATACTCACTTCTGATTTTGCGCAGAAGAGCAAGCCCAACTACAGTTTCCTTCCCCTTACATTCTTTATCTGGTGTTGAGAGGAACTCTTTTTTTTTAATTGTTTGATTTATCTTCAAATATGGAGGATGAGCCTTTCTTTTGTTTAACATGGCACGGCTCGTCCACCTCTATTTTTAATAACTGTAAACATATTTTAACTATCAGCGCAGCGCCCGTTCCACGAGCGCCATGCTTTGTTTTACTTTATTGTGTCATATTTTCTTCAGGCACTGTATCTTCCCATGAAGAGCACTCCCTGACGAAGGGGGGCTGCGTCGAATTCACACCCATGTTGCTAGAACTTTCTATTCTGGTGCCTTCTCCATGGCTCAATGATCCCTCACATTGCTGGCTGCACTCTGAGACAGAGGATATTTCCCCATGAACAGGCCTGTTAAATCTTTTTTGTAATTGTTGGCTTTTATAAGTAGCCGCGCCTTTCTTTTGTTCAACACGGCACGGCTCTCCCAGCTCTATTTTTAATAGCTGGAGACATATTTTAACTATCTGCACAGCACCCTTTCCACTAGCTCTATGCTTTATGTTTTACTTTCTCCTGTCAGCCACTCTTTATATGCTGGACTTTTCAGCTTAAATTTGACACTCTTAAAAGTGGAACTATAAGTCTCAGTGTGCTGAAGATTAAGAACTTGGCGTTCTTGATGATAGTGGCCTTACACGCCGATATGACAGTTTGTCAGTGCCAGAGGGCTGATCTGACAGGTCAGTGACTGGGTAGGTTTGTGTTTGTTTGTGGACCAGTTTTATGGCCTCCTGGGTTGGTTTTCACTTTTGATTTCCCCTATATTACCTCACACATCCTGCAGCAAGCACAAATTCATGAAGGTTCCCATAGCTTGGAAACAACCTATGTGGTGTAAAAATGCCCAGAATTGCAAATATTGGCCTCTTTTTTTAGCTGTCTGATTCGCTAATTTGGGCACTTTTATTTTGGTGCATGAACCTAGTTTCTGTCCCAGTCTGACTATGTTGGTCAACATGTTCTATGTCATTCAGAATTTGAGTAATAGATACATCAATAACAAGCTAGGCCTTATGAGCAAACAGTAGTATTTAAGTAAATGTGCCAGTATGACATAACTCATTTTGGGTTTCAATAAGTGCCATTTTAGGTAAAGTCAATTTCTGCTCCTCCTGCACAGTGTGCGTGTGTGTGTGTGTGTTTGTTGCAGGTCATACGTTTCATGGCAGAGGATTTTGTTTGTTTGCCAAGCACCTCCATTGTGTGTGCTCTGTCTGCCCTGGTACTAAACCTGGTGCCTAAAATCTTCAGTCACTTTCCAAGTTTGCAGACGTTGCTCAAGCTAGTAGGCACCTGCATCTACTATGGTTCTAGATATACCCAGATTAGAAGTACACAGAATTTGTACTCTAGCAGAAGGTGGCTTCCAAGCTGTGAAAAGGATATGGAGAAACTTACCAATGGTGGCAACTTAAAACATTGCAGGTTTACTTGCATTTTTATGAACACCTAGAGCTCCTTGATCCTCACAATAAAATTGGATCTGTCTCTCATTAAAGGAAAGCTTCTGCTGATTGGCATATGGAGTGTTGCATTTGGTGACAAGAGTGGGACTGGTCTCCCTGTGGGAATGGTTAGGTTTGGTACCTATAAACCACAACATTCTCCCTATGTGTATTTTGGTGCAAGTGCTGAGAAGAGGACCAGGTAATCTAACAGCTTTCAGTTATAGACCAAGGTAAAAGATGAAAAAAATAATAGGATTGAGCAAAAATTCAGGTCATCAATTCTTGTCTAAATGTACAGAGGTCAGATCCTGCTGGAGATTGAAAGGCCGGCAGATCCAATAAGTTGATGTGGCACCCACAAAAGCATGGACTCCGGAATGTTTTCAACTGTAACCCCGGGACGTCAAGAAGAGAATTCCCTTTAGATCTCATAAAGGATTCGGCTTGTACCAGTTGAGGGTCGGCGCCCCTGAGGTATTTTCGGGATGTACAGCGCTTAGTGAACAAGGCACAATGATTTACACATAATATGCTGCTTTGCGAGGGACTAGAGGTGCTCTGTGGCTACAGCTGGGAATGTGATCCCTCAACTTCAACCCCAGTGCAAGGCTGGAAGCATAAATGAGAATGAGCTTTAGAAATACATTTTGACAGTAAATCATGCATTGAGTTTAAAGAAGATGCTGTCTTTTCTCTGTCTTGTACTGTGCAGTGGTTGCTGCTCCAGTGTCTGCGTGTTAGCCGTGCTTTTGAATCCCCTATGTCATGGGGGCTAGTGGTCTTCACTGGCTTTAAGGTACTTGTGAAAAGTTTACAGGTGTTTGTGTTGCTATGACTCTCAAAAATAGGAATAAAACCTGTACTGTGGCGGGGTCTCAGCTATTATTCTCTGCATGGAAGACGCTTGAGCCGTGAGGGCTGTCCATTACTTTCTGGCCAGATTTAGAGATCATCTCTGCTGGCACTGATCGCCTACAAGGACATACTCAAGGAGAAAGAAGCCACACAAGATCAGAGACTTTTCTGCCGAGTCTTACGGTATGACCCAGTTATGAGAGCTCTAGCAATCTGGACAGAGGACTGCGAGAGCTCCCATGGATCACTCATGTTTGGTGATTGGGATCTGATGCTCTGTTCCAACTTCGTCCACGGGTATGACAGTCTCTTGAAGACAGTCGTTTGGCAAGCAGATCTCATGCCTGAGTATGTGGACACCGACTGGACAATGACGGATTCTCATCCGGGACTACACTTCATCTCTTAATGCTCAATACAGTGGTTTCTTGTACCCCCCGGCCATCTGTCTCAGATGTAACTGTCACTGAAGTCTCATGAAGTGTGGCCTGTTGAGCTACTTCTTAAGTTGATGATGATGAGAAAGAACTATATGAATTCTCTTGAGATTGGGAAGAGGGTCTAGACAACCCTTGTGTGGTCGTTTTTTGTTGGGATCCACACTGCTGACAGACATCAAGCCCTACAGAAATAACTCTCGTTTCTGAACAGCCTAATTTTGATTTTCCTCACAGAAATGCTGTTGTAGGCTTGTAAGATTTCCACAGGGGTGCAAGTCAAAATCTGCAAGTTAGAGGACATTCTAGTCCTATTGTCACAGTCCCCTGCTCCTGCAGCCCTGCTGAGCAGATTGTTACTTGTATTCATCATTCATGTAAAGTAACAGTTGTCTAAGTAGCCTAGGTTTAGGACTACATTTCTATCAGGTTTAGGGTTAATTTAGGAAACGCATATAGATGCGGAACACTTTGCAATTAAAGCCCCGCCTTTGACAAACGACTATTCTTCATCATCTGTCAGGGCTTTTCAGGTAAGAGATGAGTGAATAAGGTGCATTTATCCTTGGAATAGATAAGAATACAACAAGAGAGCTATTTGAATATTTGTTCAATGTTTTGCACAAGATAATTATGCCAATGTAGGGATTAGGTCATCTTAAGCTTTAGGTGCTTGGCTTTAGAAGACATAATTTCAAGCGGGTATCGTGCCGGGTTTGGTGGCTTTGTGGACTAATGTGTGCATTGTGCCTGACCACCAGGTCACAGGTTCAAATCCAGCCGGTTCACTCTGCCTTTCATCCTTCTGAGGTTGATTAAATTAGTATCCTTGGGTAGCAACATACATCTACAATTCTGTGCAAAGATACCCGTGAGTGAACTAATACTTTACAAATACACGTTATGTTTTCTTGGCAGAAATGGAACTTGGCATCCTATTGTGTCTCCATTGTGTCTCTAGCATCCTCATGTCCTTTCGTCTCAGGAATAAGTCAACTGGGAATCATTGCTTATACCTGTCAGTGCTGTATGCTTTCTTTTTCATGGGGTGATTGTGGTGAAGGTTTTTGAACTTCAGTTTCACAATTTGTGAAAGAATCATTGGTGTCCTGGATAGGGACTGTATTGTATTAAATCAAATTTAGTTTATTATCGAGGTCATGTTTGGAGATGTGCCTCAATGATCATTGTAGTGCAAGGGCATCTTGTAAAAAGATTTTCACAGGGAAGATGCTTCGATGGTGTTGAGGTATTTTACTTTAATATGACTGAAGATGATTACATCAGATATGTTACCTTTTATTATTAGATTTGGAATTGGAAACTTATTTCAAGTTTAGTTTTGAAAAGTTTAGTAAGAAGCTTCTAAACATGATGAAGTTAGGTATTTGAGGAATTATCCCAAAACAAGATAAATCATTAAAAGGAATAATGTGATTATTCAGCTATTGTTGTTCTGTTGAATATTCAGTAATATCTAATATGACATTCCTATGTAGTCTGGAAGTAGGAAGACCGCGTGAAAATATATATTAAAAGTGTCTGATACATTGTCACTTTTTAGGCTTCGAGTGAGTCAAAGGGCAAGGCCACCCCCCACTAACCTTTTATCTGTCTGAACTGATAATGACATATGAAGGTGTGAGAAATAAGTCTTTAATTGCATGTACTTGAGGGCCAACCATAGATTCAGTGACGAAAAAAAGTGTATGTTTGGGATGTTATGCAATGAAGTGTCTGCAATGAAGATGTCATACCCGCTTGCTGATCTGCAGTCAAGTAGCCCACCTTCAATTTCAAATGGCGTGGAAGGAACTTATCTTGATGGTAATCAGTCCTTTTGTTGGTTTCTTTTAGATGGTTTAGATTTTTCCTCTGTTTGAAAAGGAAGAGTTGGGGCTGTTCTCTCTCATAGCAGAGAACTAACAAATGTGATTGAATACAGGATTATTATTAAGCATGAATGAAAAGCGAGTCATTCTGTAACTGGAGTAATCTGTGGAAGCGCAGTGTCTTCTGGGGAGATTAATAATTTCATGAAATAGGAAGTAAAGCTTCAGTAAGTATTGCTTTTTTGTTTAATTTGTCTTAATAAATACCTGTAATGTAATACGTTGTCAGTAATATAAATGCTCACTGTAATGGTAATCCATGGAGGCGTCCAGGAGTATCCCTGTATTCCTGTCTAGTAATACATCCCCACAAATCACTAAACATTAATTACATTTGGGAGATAGGTTATTTGTGACATGGTTTTCTCTTTGGTAAAAATGGATTTCTCTAGTTGGCAGAGATAGGTACCTCTGTCCAAATAGGGACCCTTACTTCTAGCCAGAGTAAGGGGGATACACACTCTAGATAACCCCTGCTCACCCCCTTGGTAGCTTGGCATGAGCAGTCCCGCTTATCCCAGTGGCAATGTGTAAAGTGTTTGTGCCAACACTCACAGTAACACAGTGAAAATACCACAAAAGGACACCACACCAGTTTAGAAAAATAAAATATCTTTATCTAGACTAAACAAGTCCAAGACGACAAAAATCCAATATACAGAGTTAAAAAAATTACTTTCAAAATGTTTCAAGAACATAGAAAACTATGGACGTGTGACTTTTCACCAAAGTACCTGTAGATGCGTCGGAAAACAAAGAGATACGACACTCCTGAGACCTTGGGAAGGCAATGCAGTCACGCTGCACGCAGAGGAAAGGTTTAATCGAATCCAGTCTGTACGGGGAGTGATGTGAAGATTCTTTGTGATGGTTCCGGTTTGCAGGTGATGCATCGGAAGAACTTGCCGCACAGGTACAATGCGTGGAAATCCGGGATTCTTGGTGATCGATGTGGCCGCATCAACCGGTGCTGCGTTGGTTGTCTTCAGCTACGGTCCCTCGATGTGTTGATTCTTGCAGCGGTGACAGGCACTGCGGCGGTTTCCTCAGCAGCGCGGTGATGCATGGAAATTCTGCTCACGCCATGGAGATGCATCGGGAAAACAGCTGCTACAAGAGCGATCTGTCAATTTCTGTAGTTCTTTGAGTCTCCTCTCTCTTCCATCTCCCAAACAGCAGCAACAACCGCCAGCGGCCCAAAACTGGCACAGGCACCTCTTGGCCGGCTGGAAATCAAGGCAGCAGAGTTCAGGGGAGCTGGGGATAAAGTCTTTGTACCCCTGAGACTTCAGAACAGGATGCCAGCTCACTTCAGGCCCTTGGAGATCTCCTTCAAGCAGGGGACACAGCACACAGCAAAGTCCTTCTCCTTTCCTTGGCAGAAACAGCAACTGGAGGCCAACCCCAGACACACAGCAAGGGCAGTACTTCTCCTCAGTCTCTACAGCTCTTCTCCTTGGCAAAGGCTCCTCTTGAATTCTAGGAATGATCTAAAAGTCTGGGGTTTTGGGTCTGATACCCCAAAATGTCTTTGTCCTCTGAGCCCAGTTCATACCAGCTCAGGGGAGCACTCTGCAAGTGCACAACAGCATCCATTGTCAGTGTGAGCCTTGGCTCCAGACACACCACAGGGGGGTGGAGCCAGCATTGTGGAAGACTGGCACAGCCTATTCAGGTACAGGTGCTACTCCTCCCACCAATCCAAATGCAGATCAGGCCTATTCCGCCTAGTGCTAACTCATCCAGACTCCTGGAGCCACTGCACCTCTCCAGCCCCTGTCACTCCAATGCCAGACAGTCAATCCACAAACTGGCAAAGGCACACAGCATGGTTGAACAAGAAAATAGCCACTTTCTAAAAGTGGTATTTTCAACACATAATTTAAAAACCACCTTTACTAAAAGATGTGGTATTAAATTCTGTGTTTAGGGACACCAAACTAAATTTTTCTATCTGATCCCTTTGGGAAGATATGCTTGTAAAATGTTACAAAGTATTCCCCATTATGTCCAATGGGCCAAGATAGCCTTTCAATAGTGAAAAGGACATGTCACACACACCAGTACATATCCTACCTCTCACATACACTGCACCCTGCCCAAGGGGGTACTTTGAGCCTGCCATACGGGTGCCCTATATGTAAGAAAAGGGAAGGTTAGGGCCTGGCAAGTGGGTGCACTTGCCAAGTCGACATGACAGTTATCAATCTGGGCACAGGCACCGTGGTGGCAGGCCTGAGACATCTTTTCAGGGCCACTCATGTGGGTGGCACAATTAGTGCTGCAGGCCTGCATTGATTTACCAGACCTGGCACACTCAGTGCACTTTACTAGAGACCTGCTGGTAAAACAAATATGCCAATCAGGGAGAACCAATCACAATACCAATTTATACAGGGAGCACTTCACTTTGACACTGATCAGAAGTGGCAAAGTGCCCAAAGCATCTAAGCTAGCAAAACCGAAATCCAGCACAGCACCAAAAACACAGCTTTCCCTGACTTATATAGTAATGACATTGTATGATCTTTTATGTTACCGTGTAGTAGTTGATATTTGTATTGATTTCTTACTCGAGAAAGGAGAGGGGATCCGTTTATGTAACATCAATCCCTGCAATAGTTTGTTTAACTTCGTATGTAATATTGTGAAGGTCAGCTGCTTCCTTTCCTTCTTTATATGCTTATGACTTGAAGAAATAGAGTAGATCCTATCTACGGAGGAAAGAGATCTAGTGCGAGAGATGATTCCCTGTCTTCTATAGTCAATTTGCCCAGCTTGCATCTGATAGGTAGGGCGACTTGCGCTCAAGAACCATCCAAAGACCAGTCATTTGAAACACCTGCCTGCTGCAGTGCAGAAGTCCCAATTGACGCAATCAGAAAACCCAGGGAACATCAAAGGAGGGAGACAGTGATTAGTCTGCCTTCTGAAAGAGACATCACCATTTTATCACCACATGTTCGAGCGTGAAGCATGGTACCCAGCAAGTGACAGTTGGTCATCTAGGAGTTCGGGGGTGGCCACGGATCAGCGACACAGCTTTGATTGTAAATTAGAAGCTTCTTATTGAAGTTAGAGCTGTGGTGACAAAGGTGCTCCCTATAGCTCAGAGGATGAGATCTAGGAGGCAACAGGTGAGTTCAGGAGGGATGGTGTGTTGACCACAGTGGGGATCCAGTAGGGATCTAGGCCAAACTGGGATTCAAATCAGATGGTCCAAATATTATGCACCCGGTAGGAGTAATTAATGCTGGTGCCTCGAAACCAGAAAGACCGTCATCCAAGCCCTCGTCACCAGTCGACTGGACTACAGAAACGTCCTATACGCAGGAACCACAGCCAAACTTCAGAAACGACCACAGCGCATACAGAACGCCTCCGCACGACTCATCCTCGACATCCCCCGCCACAGCCACATATCCGCCCACCTGAGAAACCTGCACTGGCTCCCCGTCAACAAGAGGATCACGTTCAGGCTCCTCACCCACGCACACAAAGCGCTCCACGACAAAGGCCCCGAATACCTCAACAGCCGCCTCTCATTCTACACCCCCACCCGCCAGCTCCGCTCCGCTCCGCCAACCTCGCCACAGTCCCATGAATCCGCAGAACCACCACCGGAGGAAGATCATTCTCCTACCTGGCAGCCAAAACATAGAACTCCCTCCCCGCACACCTACGACTGACCCAGGACCATCTCACCTTCAGGAGACACCTCAAGACCTGGCTATTCGAGCAGTAGCTACACCCCCCTCCCCTCAGCGCCTTGAGACCCTCATGGGTGAGTAGCACGCTCTATAAATGGATTGATTGATTGATTGATTGATTGATTGATTGATTGATTGCCGTTCTCACAAATTTGTGGTTGATTGAACAGAAGCAGGGTTGAGGAGCTCCCTAGCTGTGGCCACCTTTCATGACATGACCACCATATCAAGTGCTTCTGTCAGATCTAGGAGGGGCAGCAGGCACGCATCTCCAATGGCAAGGGTCTGGAGCGCATCATCCACTAAAATGCTGCCTGTGAAAAGGAAACAAGTCCAGGAAGGGAATGTGCCATACAACCTAAGAGAATTATAGTAGGCAAACCAAAACCAAACATTAAAGCAAAATCAACTGTCGATACTCTCTTAACCACATAGTGTTCAGCTGTTAACATTTGAATGTTCTAGGAGCATGCTTGTTTAAAGAATTTGTGACCATCGTGGTTGGTATTGACATGCAAGTCCACTTTTTACTGGCAGTACTGTACTAAATAGCAGTCATTGTTGTAAGCAACCTAAAAAATATTAGATAAGTTTTGTTCAGTGCCTCTTGTTTACCTGTGGGTGCGCTTTGTGTTTTGTTCAATTTCCCAGACTGCTATCAATATAATATTGCCTAGTAAGTTTACTTTTCTACAACAGTATTTCAGTCATTAGAATTTATCTCAGTAGTCCAGTCAAATAGGTGGGTAATAGGCCTGAGTAGAATTTCACTTAGGCTAGATTAATTGGAGCAATTTCGGTAATTCTGCATTACTCTTTGATTCAGAATCACCAATAATTATTTGAATCCTCCTCCATGCATAATTTTGGGTAAAAAATACTACAGTGAGAGCACATTTAGCGAGTGCGAGCGGCTGCGCATGCTCACATTTCATGTTCTGCTGCATTTAGTGCTATTTCTTAGCACAAAATGCATCTATGCATTTATTATACACGTCAGGGTTGATTTCAGTGCTAAGAAAATAGAGCTAAAAGCCATTGTAATTGAAGGAAAATCCTACAGTAAGAGAACATTTAGCGAGTGAGCGGCTGCCGGTACTCACTATTCGTATTTCGTAGCATTTAGATCGATTTCTCAGTGCATAATGCATCTTGTGTCCATTTTAGTCACAAGAGGGTATTTTTGCACAAAGAAACATTGCTTAAGGCAGAATTACTTTTCTAGCATATTCTCAAAGCATTCTCAGATAGTTCAGTGTGATTGCACTACATAGAATTAAGGAAGTTATGCCAACCCTTCATTGAGAAATTATGACAAGCATATATATGTACTGCGTGGGACTAAATTAACTCTAATTGTAACAATTAATGCCTGTACAGTCGTCCAATACAATTTCACTTTCAAATGCCTGCAAAATACCATGATGTATTCAAACAACAGATAAAGGCGTGCATGTTTTTCCGTTTTTTCCTATTTCATTTGTGAAATATTTAGGAACATAGATCACTCATCAAACAAATGTTACTGTTAATAGATATTTGGTGAGACCACTCATGCTTTTATAGCATATTTTTTTATTCTTGTTTTAGTAGGACAGCTTACCATATTGTTCTGCACATTTTTAGACAGTCTAAACCTATTTGTTTTAATTAAATATCTTTATACATTTTTTATAAATTAGTACATTCACACAGACAATAACAGTTTTTTCTTCTACCTTGATTTCAGTGATATCAATTTGTGTAAAATTCTGATGGCTGTAATTACTTTTGTCATATACAAAATGGAGAGGGAATGGGCTGCATTACATGATATATGCAGGAAACGGTGCCCAAATAATATGTTTGCAGATAACAAAGCTTTTGACAAATCCTGACCAAACATCATAGCCGTAACCTTGTGTACCTATTTGCCTCATCTATATGTATATGAAACACCACTTCCATAGTCAACCCAACCAAGTCAACGCAGTGTGCACCTTCTGCTTCCACATCTTATGCATGCTGCAAAAAATCTTGAAATAGTTCCTTTAGAACACCAGACAAACCATAACACAAGCACTCATCACTAGCAGTCTGGACCACAGCAACGCTCTCTGCACCAGAATCTCTAAACAACTCCGACACAAACTCCAGACCATCGAGAACACTGCTGCAAGACTCATACTGGACCTCCCATGCCGCACTGATATCACACCACACCTCTGGAAGCTTCACTGGTTCACCATTCACAAGTGCAGCTAAAATGTCTCACGCACACATACAAAGCCCTACACAACACAGGGAAAGAATACCTGAACAGCTGCATACACTTTCACCAATCAAAGAAACACCTACGCTCTGCCTCACTCTCACCCGCACACATTCCCTGTATCTGCAAAAGCAAAAGTGGGAGTTGCTCAGCCTCCCACATCGCACCCAATACATGGAATGAACACCCTCTATAAATCAGAGCCTCCTCCTCACTTCTTAAGTTCTGCAAGAAGCTGAAGACCTGGCTCTTCATATAAGCACCTTGGGGACCACAAACCTGTACACCTGCTAAAACACCTAGATACTCTCTCAGGTGATTAGTGAGATATACAAATAATATAGCAGTAAGATAACATAGCATAACATAACACCCAGTAATCTTAAACCATGGTGGTGTTTGTTCTATGGCTTAGTGGTGTAACGCAAAATGATGAGACCAGCCAACAAAAGGTCAGGAGGGGTCCGGTGTCCCCATATCTCACACATATTCATTGTACTCAGTTTGAATGGGAGCCCCGTGAAGGGTTGGTGACACCCTGAAGAGTTGGAGTTCCGCCTGTGCCTCAGAGGCTGCCAGATCCTGTGTTGCATCAATTGACTCTTGTTGGTATTGTGCTCCAGGTGATGAGGACTCAGGATATAATTATCAGGGCCTCTTGTTCAATGAAACAGATGGATGTAAAAAGCATCTGACTTAGCTGTCAGGCAAGTTAGTATCATTATTACATGATTTCAAGAGCCCAAATTTAAATCGTTCAAGTCTTTCTTTAGTCCCGATCATATTCAAGCAAAATTCCTTGAATTACAGACACTCAAACAAGAAATGCCAAAAGGACATTTGATATGCCTTATTGCAATATTCATGATTCCCTATTTAACTTGAGTTTAATTTGATTAAAGAGTCCCTACCTTTGGACAAACACTATTTAAAGTTCTCCTACATGGCTAAGTTTTAAAATGTGACTTGATCAATTGATTTATTGAGAGGGAAATTTGTACTAGGTTGGAAGACCAAGACTATCCTTTGTCTAGATTGATGGTTACTCAGGAGTGCAGGGAGGTAAATTACTGTCTTAGCTTTATAGGCACTTTAAAGGTAGGTGTTGATCTCAAAGAGTTTTGAGCAGGGTTGCATCAAATTCCCTATCAAAAATATGTGGACCTTTTATTGCCACTCTATTCACTGGGATGCGATTTCCACATATCTATGTGACTGTTTGGAAATCCTTATGGCTCAAATTCATTGTTACATTTTGTTCAAATTTGTATATCAGAGATTGGTAGAAAAGATTGTCTCATTTCTTACCATAATATCCTTTCCTGTTGTCCTCGTCCCATTCATTACAAATAAGATGTAACCATCTCTCCATACAGAAAAAGAACACAGGAATGCCCATAGATATTGCCTCTCTTCTCCTGCTGGAGTCTACATAGGCAATACATACCCACCATTTCGTCTGAGCTACCAAGCTTCCCAAACAAAGGCAGGCAATCTGGTAGGGAGGGAGAGGCATGATGAATGGAACAAGGACAACAGGACCATGAGTAATGAGATATTACCCTCAGATATCCCTTGTCCTTGTCTTCCTCATCACTAATGAGTAATACCCACGCTGTAAACTCCAGCCTTCATATGGTAGCCATAGAAGACTAAACAACACAGAGAGACCACAGTAAAATGTAGCACCCCATAGTGATTTATTCAGAATACAGATCAGGCAGGGTTAAGAAACAGTAGAATGCAAAACACCAAATCCAAGATTATCATCATCGCACAGAGCATTCTGTAATCTATAATGCTTTACTAAATTATTCAGAGCAGCCCATGTAGCTGCCAAACAAATCTCTGAAAATTGATATACCCTTCAATTCTGCTAAGGTAGCAGCAACCCCTCCGATGGCTCTACCCTGAATCTTGACCAGGGGAGGAGTCCCAGACAAAGAATACGTCAAAGTAATATATTGTTTTATTCAACAACTAGTGGACAGAGATGAAGCCTGGAAGATTGGAAATGTAATCATCAGTGGTGTTGTTGGCATCAAGCTCAGAATAGATATTTGCGATTTCATGCTGAAAAAATTCTGCGAACTTGGTACACAGCTGTTGAGATCTCCCCATTTCTGGACATACCAGAGATGTGGATACATGCAGGAGAAGTGTGTCTCCTGCTCTCACAGCAGAGTGACTACTGAGAAATTGTTCTTGAAACCTCTGACTGGTCAGAGGTGGAAAGAAAGGTCCATGCATAAATGCAGGGTATCCCTGATTGGGTATATGCTGTGACTAGGTCACAGACTGCACAGAATGGAAATGCTGTACACCTGGACCCTGGAACAATGGGCCAAGCCTCCAATGAAAAGAGAAAGGACACAAGGTCTGATCAGCCACCCCAAAGAGCTCCAGAGGTGAAGGATAAATCTGACCCTGAGGGGGAGGATTTTACTTCTGAGGTAGGGATTCCACCCCATCTGTACAACTTGGCAGATTTGCAAGGAGCTGATGTTTAATCTAGAGCGGAGCTGTGTCAGGGACAAAAAGAGTGTCCCACTCTTGGGAGCCTGAGGCAGATATCCTCCAGGCAGGAGAAAGGGGAGGTCAGTGGATTCCACAAACTCTACTGGGAGGGCGGGGTTATCTACACTGAGGCCAGAGACCTCAAACAAGAGGCAACAAGGAGGTTGGTAGTCCCCCAGAAGAACAGAGGATTCCTCCTCACTGTGAACCAATGCAAACCCTTGGCAGGACATTTGGGTCAGGGTAAAACATGGAATTGGGTTGGTTAACCATTTCTATTGGCCCAACATGACTGCAAAAGTAAAGAAGTTATGTAACTCCTCTGCAACCTGTCAAGCCAATGGCAAGTAGTAAGGAGGCAAGCCAAAGGCTCCTTTGATGCCACTGCTAGTGGCTGGGACTCACTTTTGGTCCCCTAGACACACCAACTGCCTCAGACCGTAAGTATATCTTAGTGGTAGTGGACAATGCCACAAGATATCCAGAGGTAATACCCCTCAGGACAGTTGTTGCGCCTACAATGGCGTATGCCCTACTTGGTATGTTGACCAGAATGGGTTTCGCAAAGGTGTTGGTTTCAGATAGAGGCATGAATTTTACGTCTTGCCTATCTAAAGGCAATGTGGGATGAATGTGGTGTTACCTACAAGTTCACCACCCCATATCATCCCCAGATAAATTTTCTTTTGGAAATATTCAATGAGACCCTGAAGGACATGATCATGGGTTTGTCTGACAAACTCAGGAGGAGATTGGATGTTCTCCTCCCATGCCTGCTGTTTGCCTACAGGGAGATGCAATAGAAAGAGGTTGGCTTCAGTCCTGTTAAGTTACTGTTTGGCTACACTGTAAGGGCCATTGTGTCTGGTGATAGAGTTTTCGAAGAAGCCTCTCAAAGAAGCCAAGAACAATGTGCTAGGCTATGTACTAGACCTTAGATATTGCATGGCAGAGTACATGAGGGAAAGAAACAGCAACCTGGAGGCCAGTCAAGAACTCATTAAACTTTGGTATGAAGACTACTCTGCCTGGGTACAAACCAGGACAATTGGTGTGAGTGTTGACGCCTGTGGCTCCCAGGGCCCTCAAGGACAACTGGACTAGGCCCTATCCAATCTTACAAAAGAAGGGTGAGTTTAGCTACTTGATAGACCTTGACACTGCCATGAATCCCACAGGTTCCTGCATGTGAATAGATTGAACCCCACCAAGACAGGACTCAATGCTGATGGTCACTGATGAAGGAGAGGAGAAGAAGCCTGAGCCACTGCCAGACCGCCTCTCTAGCAATGTGCAAGATGGGTCAGTGAAGAGAGTTATACTGTCTCCCAAGCTGATGGACCAGCAGCACATAGACTGCAAGGGAGTGCTGGAGCAGTTTGCTCAGCTGCTCACCTTGACCCCAGGTATCACCACTTGGTGTGTACATGATGTTGCTACTGGTGTCATCCAACGTGTTAAAAATATGCTGTACAGGTTGCTTGACCAGGTCAGAGTGAGCATCAAAGCTAAAGTAGTTAAGATGCTGGGATTGGGGATAATTGAGCCCTCTGACATATCATGTTTCAGCCCAGATGTGATGGTACCCAAACCTTATCCTCAAGGAGAGAAGGAGGAGTGATGGTTCTGTGTGAACTACACAGGTTTGAATGCTGTCACTAACACTAATATGCTCAACCTTTATCTAGAGCTGGTAAGCTAATTGATAGATTGGAGGCTGCAAGGTACCTGAGTACATTTGACCTGACCTTGGGTTACTGGCACAGTGCCCAAAGTCCAGGAGCAAAGGAGAGGTCATCATTCTCAACTTGAAAGAGTCACTTTCAATTCAAGTGATGCCCTTTGGTTTGAAGAATCCACCTGCCACCTTTCAAATGTTGGTCAACAGAGTCCTGTCTAGGTTGGAAGCATTCAGTGCAGTTCATCTTGATGATATAGCTGTAATCAGCCTCACCAGGGAGGAGCACTTGGTCCACTTGAAGGATGTGCTTCAGGCTTTGCATAATGCAGGCCTGACTATCAAGGCAAACAAGTGCCAAATAGGGCGGAGTTCAGTGGTGTACTTGGACAACCTTGTAGGTGGAGGTCATGTACAACCTCTCCAGCCCAAAATGCAAACCATTCTGGATTGGGAGGCTCCTACGACCCAGACACAGGTAAGGGCCTTTATTGGCATGACTGGTTAATAACAGAAGGTTTGTTCAGAAGTATGGGACCATTGTGCCTCCCTTGACAGAGCTCCCTTAAAACAAACAGCCGAAAAATGTACTTTGGGCCCCAGAGTGTCAACAGGCCTTTGGCACTCTGAAGGAGGCTATGTGGTCAGCACCAGTGTTACTGGTCCCTGACTACACATAGAATCTGTGGTTCAGATAGATACTTCAGAACAAGTGACTGAGGCAGTGCTGGCATAAGTTAATGAAGAGAGCGTATATCAGCCTGTTGCCTTCATCAGCAGGTGACTACTCCCCAGAGAATGAAGATGGAGTGCCATTGAGAGGAAAGCCTTTGCTCTGGTCTGATCTCTGAAGACGCTGAGGCCATACCTGTATGTTACTCACTTCCATGTTCAAAGTGACCACTGGCCTCGCGGATGGCTCATGCAAATGAGGTGGGAGTATCCTAAATTGTTGATGTGGTCCATTTCCCTACAGTTGCTGGACTTTACAATGGAACGCAGGCCTCGGAATGCCCATGCCAATGCAGATGGACTTTCCAGGTTTTTCCTTTCAGCTGCTGAGGACTACCAGGCGGTAGGTTAGTTATATTTATTATATTATATTATATTTCGTCTGGGGGTTGCTGTGCGAGAAGTTCATCCTTTTTGCCCATATACCCAGATATTTTGACTGAGACTGGTGGTTACTGACTCTGATTGTGCCCTGGTCTCTTAATCAGGCCCAGGGCCAGTGCTCTGTTTAAAAGGTATATGGTAATTAAGTGTAATTGTAATTGGTACTAACAACCTGCCTTTAAGTCCCTGTAAATGGTAGGGCATGTAGGTTTAGTTGCCCAGTGTATTTAATGAACTTAAGTTTGCACTGCTGTGGTGCCTTCTGTCATTTTAAAAGCCAACCTTTTCTTGCAGGCTGCTTTTAAAATAAAACTATATCCAAATTCGGCTTTGGAATTAAAGGTACTCCCAAAGTCTTAAGCCATCCTATTTTTATATATGTCACCCCTATGGTCTGACCTAGGTGCCCCAAGGATACGGTGCCATGATAACATAAGCAGGACATTATAACAGATGGTTTAAATCCCTGGTGAGGAAAAAACTGCCATTTTCGCTTTCTCTATTGTATTACATTAGCTCCATTAGGATAACATGGGAAGGCTTTATTTAACATTAAAAAAGTCTATCTTTTGGCAGGAGCGATCTAACATAATACTTCAAAGTATGCAAATAAATGTTGCAATAAATCCAGCAACTTGCTATGGTTGCAATTATGTTAGCTATTGCAGCTAAGTACAATTAGAATTGCTTTATTAAACTTACCTAAAATAGCCCTTTAGTAGTCTCTTCTGATTGGCTAGACTTTGACAGGCTGGGCAAAGCTGCCCTAAGAATGAGTTGTGTAAAGTGGCTTGTGCTGAGATAAAAGAGATATAGGGTGGGGGGAGATCTGCTGCCTGCAGATGCCAGGACAGGAAGTGGGCTGGGTACTCAAACTGGTCCTCAAACAGGTAAAGACACTCATGACAGGACCTATGTCCACCCCCACTTTCTGTACCCACAGCCAGATGGTAGCCTCTGTTATTGAATATGGAGAGGGGCTGGAAGGAGAGTGTTATAGAAAGTTAGCCACATTAGTTATGTTGGCTTAGCCAGACCTGAACCTCCAGGAGAGTTTTTCACCATTTTGCATTTTTGTAAACAGTGGTTTCTAGACAACAACATGCCACACTTCTGGGGAAGTGGTCATCACAGAGGGTGGCATCTTGCACCCCATTGGCCAGGGGTATACCCCTTCTTACCTGCCTATAAACATGAATACATATGGGAGAGCTGACACATAACTGAGATCACTGCATGGAAACAAGAAGAGCAAAAGGGCTTCCCTGTTGAAACTCTGATCTGCACTAGAGAGGAATTTACTCACAAGGACCGCACATACTGCACACACTGAGCTTCACAAAAGAGGACTTTACCTTGCTTTAAAGTTTGAGGAGTAGACTACCTGAAAGCAACAGGAAGAAAATAACTTCAAGAAGCCACTTACATAAACTCCACCACGAAGAGCTCAGCTGACCAGCATCCTGTGGTCTTTTAAGGATCTGAGCAGGTTCATTGTGGGATTTATAGTCCCAGCTCTCCAAGAAGCAACTGAGAGCTTCTAGAACCTTGGCTAGTGAAGTTTGGAATAATTTGTCAAATTTTTTATAAAAAGCTCCATATCGAGAGTCAAGCCGGCAACGTCAAACCATGACTTGGCCTGAAATCCAGGTTTGCCCCGCTGAAAGCTCCAGATCTTCAGGATCTACAGCTATCTACATTGGGAAAAAGGGTCAGTTTTCAGTAGATAAATGTGATGCATCCATGTTGTGTTTTGGGCAGGTTCCTGTCGCGGAAACAAGGCCTACCCACCCAAGTGAGGTACCATTTTTATCGGGATACTTGGGGGACTGCAGAGTGGATGGAGGTTTGTGACTTTTCCATTTTCACTGTGTCATTCATTATTTTTTAGTTTACTTTTAGGAGGGGGTTGTGGGGTTTATAGGGGTAAAGATGGGACATATTTTATTTTTTATTAATTAATAATTACTTGATAAATACAATTAATTAATTATTTGTTATTAATTTGTTTTTAGTTTAATTTTAGATAGGGTTGTGGGGTTTATTGGGGTAAAGGGTGGGAAGTGAATTCATTGTAATACATTTATAGTTAGTTTTTAATAAATAATATATATGTGTTTAATTGATAATGAATTATGTTATTTGTGCAATTATTATTTTTTATTTGAGATGTGGGTTATGGGTTTTGTAGAGGTGTGGGGTGGGAACTCAATTAATGTTTTGTAAATAATAATTATTTTGAATTAATATTAATTATTATTTAGATAATTTATTAGTTAATTGTGTAAATGATTTTCTGTTAAATTGTATGTGTGTGTTGTGTTTTGTGGAGGTATTCTGTGGGAAAATATTAATTGCAATTAATTAATGATTAATATTTAATTAATGATAATTGATTTGTTAGATATATATATATATATTATTAGTGTATATCTTTTTTTGTTTTAGTTAAGGTTTAGGCGCATGTTGTGAGTTTTATTTGGTTATAGGGTGGGAAGTAACTCAAGTAAATGTATGTAATAAAAATATTTCCGTTAAGAAATACTTTTTGAATAAAATTATTTATTTGTATGAAAATCAATTTTGCATAACGTTTATTTGAATATTTGTAGGTATTTGTGAAATGCATTTAACATCGTAATGTTTTATTTTTTATTTTAAATATATTTATATTTTGTATTCAACATATTTGTGTTTAAATATTTTTAGTTTTAGTTTTAAATAATTTAATTTTGTTCAAGATATGTTGCAGCGGGAATAATAAATGCTACCCTTCGGCAATTCAACACTTTCCCTACTGTTGTATTGACTGGAGTGTGAATAGTAAATGTTCCCCCTCCGCAATCCAACACTTTCCCTACTGTTGCACTGACTGGAGTCGAAATAGTATATTTTTACCCCTTCGTAATCCAACACCTTCCCTGCTGCTACATTGACTGGAGTGGGAATCATAAATTGTACCCCTCTGCAATCCAGCACTTTCCCTACTGTTGCACTGACTGGAGTTGGAATAGTAAATTTACCCCTTTGCAATCCAATGCTTTCCCAGCTGTTGCACTGAATGGAGTGGGAATAGTACATTTTACCGCTCAGCTTTCCCAGCTGTTGCATTGAATGGAGTGGGAATTGTTTTTTTGTTAATTATACATTTTGGGGCATATGCATCAACATTAGCATTTGCGATTCCTTATTAGCGAAAAATAAGGAATCGCTAATAAGGAATAGCAAAAGGCTATGCATGTAGGAATCGCTATTCAAATAGCGATTCCTTAACATTCCTTATTACCGAATCGGTAATACCGAATCGGTAATAAGGAAAACCTACCCATTCATTCCTATGGGCTTGGAGGCCCATAGGAATGAATGTAAAGCCATTCTGTATTAGCGATTCGGTATTACCGAATCGCTAATAGCTGGAGCACTTTCAAGGGTGCCAGGGTGTCAAAAGGACACCCTGTTGCACCCCTGAAAATGATATGTGCACATATGTTGCACACACACATGCTCTAAGGGCATGTGTGTGCGCAACATGAAACTTTGAAAAATGCACAAAAGTGCATTTTTCAAAGTTTTTGCAAATTACCATGCAGTTCATCTTCATGGTAATTTGCTCCCCTTATTAGCGAAATCGCTAATTTTTTAACTTTGATGCATTGCATTTAAGGAATCTCACTTTGGGATTCCTTAAATGCAATCGCTATTTAAGGAATCGGTATTTAAGGAATCCCTATTTAAAGAATCGCTATTTAAGGATTCCTTAAATACCGATTTCTGCTTTTGGGTTGATGAATTGGGATTGGGTATTCTTTACTTAATACCGGGAGCTAATAAGGATTCGGTATTTTACCGACTGGATTTTGGCTTGATGCATAAGGGTGTTTATTGTTGGGTTCAGTGTAGTGGGAATAGTATTTTATAATGTTATATTTTATGTAATTTTATTTTTATTGCAGTTAGAATAGTAAACATTATTTTGAGTGTGATGTAAAATATTGTGTTACTGTTGTGTTGTGTTAGGTGAGAGTAATTCTTTTTACATGTATTTAGTATAAAAATGTTTTTTTTTTAATGTGGCAGGAAATGTATATTTATTTATTTTAATTTGTAATGATTTGTTTTATGTTGTAATTTATAGAATAATATTTTTGATTTGTTATAACAATAATATTATAATTTACAAAATGTTTTGTTTGTAACATGTTTAATTAAATTATAAAATATGTGAATTGTTTAATTTTTATTTTAACTTAAATTGATTATCTTTTATAATATTTTATATTTTTGGTATATTTAGATATGTTAACATATATTTGTGATAATAATATGCTATTTATGATTGTTTAGATTATATTATTAATTAAAATATTAGGTTATTTATATTTTTTTAACTGTATGATAAGACATGTTTGCTTGTACGTTTTTTAATTGAATATATTATCACTGTGCACTTATAGTGATGACATTAGGGGATGTTGACTGTTTGTGTCTATATCAGATCCTGGTGATGAAAATGTTTATGAAATAGTGCCACTTGGCGAATGCATTGCAACCAACATGACTGTAGGGGTGGAGACGACACATACCAATTTATTTAGAACATGGGTTTTTACTGTTCGTGCGTACTTCTAAGTGTGATATGGAGATTTAAAGCCACTTGGCGGAAGCAGACTAGAGTCTATACCTCCAACACCACCGGGTCCAACATAGATCTGCATGACTTAGAGCCACTGTACCCTAGCAGAAAAGCACTACTGCTAGGTAACATGAATCAATCACTAGCTACTACACTAGTATAATGCCCATTATGGATGAGGATGCTCACAGTACACTAGTAAAGGGGAGAATAGCACATAACCGGGATGTCCCTCAAGGGAGGATATCACACGACGGGCATGGACGTACTACATGTACCAACATGCACTGCCAGTCAGCAAACATACCTCGCCACCAACCTGGTGTCCCAGATGGTTTACGATCATGGTGCAACAATAGACACATGTCTTTAATGCAGAAGGGGGCACACATAGATTAGGGAGTATGTTACCCATCACGAGTTCACAATACCAAGAATAGGGAGCATACAGTACAGTCACTATCAGACACTACTATGACTGATGTCTCTTGCCCAAATTTTTATGCTTATAAGGATGGACTACAAGTGTACCCCACTAGCAGGAACTTTAGATATGCTTTGGTTGCCAAATGTATTAATGATATGCATTGTGTGTATACTAATTAATCGTTACAAGAGGCAACAGACACTCACACGGATGTTTGGTCCCTTGTTAATTTATTTTCCAGGAAATGTATGTAAGACACTGAATCTTGTCACTCTGTTGTGTGGTCAACACCTTTCGAGGTTGAAACGCGTCTTGGAGGGTTTATGCTGTAATAAATCCCCTTTTCATTACTTTGGAGAGTTGGCTGGTTTTTGCATGACCCGAGAGCGCGTTGGAAATCCCGATTTCTAGCCATATATATATATACTACACATTTAAGTAAGAAATTAGATTACATCAATCCGTACATATGATTAGATGACACCTCCCCTTAGACTTGCAGTATCTATATGAATTTGGAGTAGTTTTTTAACGCTTTTTGGATTTTAGAATATTTGCACACTATTAGCACTTTGTACTTTCCAGCAATTTTTTGCACACTAGTGAGTTATTGTTTACAGGTAGCACCTTTTTCTTAGGGGGTTATTCATGGTACAGACATGGTGAACATGTAGATATATACATTTATTTAGGGTATTTAACATCCTATGATTTAATCCAGTGACCCTATGCTAAGATCAAGTGGTGGTTTTGACACAATGATCCCTTAGTAAGTTTACAACTCTACCCTGGAGATACAGCAGCTAGACATTCGATGTACTAAAGAGTTGTCCAGTATGCATTTAAGCTGAGATTATATGCACATCTATCTTTTTCTTAAAGGACATGTATGAATTTTATGTTTGGTATTTATGCAGTTACTATTTATAGATTTTATGTGTCCTCTTAATATTCCAGGTATTTACACTTTCTATAATTTCAGTGTTATGTATTATTCGCTGAAAAAAAGCTATGTCACGGAGTTGTTTTCAAATGATAATGAAAGGTGTCTGAGTATACATTTGTAACTTCATAGTGACAATGATGAACTCCATATATATGTGGAATTCTGGTAGAATGCAATAATGACATATTTAGGTGCGTTTTTATGATGTTAAAATGTTTACGGATTTCACTTTCTTCCATCTAAATTAAAGATATAGTCTGTTTACCATGTCTATTTATCAGGTGACACGGGTTTAGCAATTTTAAAAAAGTCTTTCCGCAAAGCCTGCCTTATGTGATCAAGGACGTTGTACCGGCCGAATCACGTCATGGCAGGCAGAAGAGAGAAATAAAAAAGATATCTCAATACCACAAAGAGGAGTTCGCTCATTCTTTCTCGCCGTAACCGGAGGTCAAGGAATGTTTGGAATTGATATATATATATATATTTAGATGTGCGTGTTTACATTTTTAAAAGGAATTTTATTTTTTATATTTGTTAAAATATAAATGTAATTATATATTTTTTTATTAAAGTTAGTATTTAATTTATGTTTATTTTAATATTTTAAAAGATATATATTTCAAAATTGATATTTAATACAACTATATTATTGTAAACAATATTTTTTTAGATATTTTTGCACTTACCTATTATGTACCGGGAATCAAGATTATTCTATTGTATATTTTTGCCTCAATATTTTTAACATTACTTCAGTGAACCTGATATGCCTAGTCTAGCTAATTATATCTAAAATAAAGGGGTTTTGCCCTAATTTCCCCAGCACATCTGGGCAAAAAGCAGACAGGCAAGCACACAAGATGATATGTGGGGAACAATCAAGAAAAAATATAAGGTAGGAAAAAATTACATTAGTTCCGCTACGTGGGCGCCTAGTCCCAAGGTAGTTACTTTAAATAATTCAACCACTCACCGAACTTTCCACAATTCTTTCAAAACACATTTTTTGCCTTTTTTTAGATATTTTCACACAGCCCAAAACAATACACATAAACAATCAGAACTCGATGTTCAAGAAGCAAAAAGCGTTCCTAGTCCCTTCCTACCCATCCATTCTATTCCCAGTTGCAAAACAATACAAATATGTAGGCAATCCAAGGGGAGATAGTCCATTACACACAATAATAAGGGATGCTTCCACCTCCACTTAGTCCATGTGTTGGGTGTATTTGTACAGCACTACATATAATTTTCAATTTGTTGGACTTTTCTTCTGGCCGATGCGTTTCATCCCACTGATTCGGGCATAATCAGGACATGGTCAACAAAAGAAAGAAAAACCACAGTGTTGCTTAAGGAAGATAAGCAAGCTTGACTTCAGACTTGCTCAGCTCAGTGAAACCTGGAAGTATTATTGCTGACCACAGTGGCCTCTCACATTATTCATTAGGATTGTGCTGCTTTTCGTACAGATCAGTCACCCCTAAGGTAGGCCCAAGGTACCCCTGTTGATAGGGTGCAGTGTATGTGAAAGGTGAGACATGCCCTGGTGTGTGTGGCATGTTCGTTTTTCACTATTGCAAGGATACCTGTTCCCATAGGACAAAATGGGGAGTTTGTTTATTACATCTTATAAACATAACTGGCCCTGGGAACTAGGTAGAGAAATACAGTTTACATTCTGTGTTTCAAAATACCACTTTTAGAAAGTAAGTATTTTCTTGCTCAGCCATCCAGTAGGTCTCTGCTGGGTTTGTGGATTGACTGTCTGGAATGGGGATGACTGGGGCTGCGGAGGAGCAGTGACTCCAGAGAGTCTAGATGGGCCTAGGTGGGCTAGGAAAGGGCTGAATTGACCTGGGCTGCATTTAGTGTATGGGGAGGAGATTTCCTTTCACCTGAATGGGCCTGGTCTGCCTCCGACAATGTCGTCTCCACCTCATGCCAGGGAGCAACACCAGAGAGGACAGAACTGGTTCTGGCTGGGCACAGACACTCTCTGCCTGAGAGGACAAGGATTTGGGGCTATAAAAAGTGGGGCCCACACCTCTAAACTTTAGAACTCTTTTTGGACCAAGAAGACTGCCATGAAGAAGAGCAGGAGAAGCTGTGAGGAAGAACTACCACTTTACTGAGTGATTTGCTGTGTTGGCCTGCAGTGGCTGCTTCTGTCTTGGGCAGTGAAAGGACTGGAATGAACTTTCTGCAACTTCTTTTTTTTTTAGTATCTCCAAGGGCTTGAAGTAAAGCCTGCCTCATATTCAAGAAGTCTCAGGAATAGAAAACACTTCAAGTTCTTCTGCGTTCAGCACTGGGGACTGCAGCAGAAGAAAAAGCAACCCCACGCCATCTACGACACCTCTGCTGACTCCATTTCCTGAAGGCACCAAAGAGGGCACCGCTGCAACGCCACACCATGACCCTTGTCTCACCGACGATGCCAACTGATGTCGCCACCGAGCCGCTGCTCACACCGTGACCTGTGGGCACCACACTCCGCACCGCCTTTCTTCACGACCATGGTTCGAGGGCACCGCTCGTAAAGTTACATGACGCGCCCCATCATCCCACACTTCAGTCTTGGCCTACCGATGCCAGCGCCATTGACTCCAGTTCGTCAGCTGACAACAGCGCTTCAGCAATGACGACGCCGCTGCTTGCACCATGAACTGTCAGCACCGGGACGAGCACCGCATCACTTTGCTCTGCGACAGTGGTCTGACCGATTATGCCATCTGATGCGAATACCGAGTCGCTGCTTGCACCGCAACCTGATGGCAATACGCCACACCGCTGCACTTCGCACTGCAGCACCTGACACCTGCCGACGCCAGCGCTCCTGACTTCAACCTCGTGAAGTTTGATTTGCAAAGCGTGTGACTTCGAGGGCCTGACAACTCCTGCACCGACCTCCAGAACAGACACCTGTGGATGCTGTGCTTTTGGAAGCTCACCAAGAGGTCCCCGATATCCAGCATTTCTAAAGGTACTGTTTTGCGGGTCTTCCTGACACCGTAGCTGGCCTGTGATGCCGCGGTCAGCCAGAACTGTTTGGATTTCTTTGGTCACAATGCCGTGATAGACCTGGACGGAGCTATCGACTTCAAGGACCTTTATTTCAAAGTTATTTTGATAACCGAAGATTTCTAAATACTGTATTGTTGATTTTTTATCATTTTTGGTCTTGTCTCAAGTATATAAAAATGTTGGATATTTTTCTAAACTGGTGTGGTGTCCTTTTGTGGTGCTCACAATGTATTACTGTTGGTTATGTGCAAATGCTTTACACACTGTAGTGTAGTTCCTATATCCCTCATAGGCTCTGCGCATTGGAATAATATACACTATAGTTTTGACATAGGACTGAGGTCAGTATGTCTCTATCGAGTACATTAAACTTAATTACTTTTGTGTGCCAGCTAACTCAGAGGTCACTAGAAACTTCTTGAATAAGCAAAAAGGGATTAGTTCCTCATAACCGCATAAACATGACTTTGTTTCCCTTAGAGTCGGAACAATCTCAGAACCGTGGAAACAATAGATAACAGTTTCACTCAGTCAATCGTGCATGCTTCGTTTCTACAGAGTTGCACAGAAATAGAGAGATGGGCGTTTCAATAAAAAGGGGTTTATTGAACAGTCTTATTTCTCATGCAAGCGATATGAACTGCTACAATCGTAAGACAGGATGCGAAGTACAATACGTGCAGGGTTAGCAGTAAGCTAAAATAATACTGCAATAGCATGGTTTGTAGCTATGACATATATTCATAAAATACATACATAAATAACACAGGCTAAAATGTAAATACTCATCTGATGCTTCTAAATAGTTGTACCCCAGTGTACATAACCTAAGTGTAGTATGAGGTAGGAAGTAGGTGCTGTTTAGTAAAGTATAGCTAGCTATAGTTTGAGTTTTGCCAAAAGTTGCCAAAAGTTTCTCTAAGTTCTAGTCTGCTCCATACCTTAGAATGTGTGAGGTTGGAATCTCTTTCCGGGACTCGATATCTAACACCCCGCAAGGGGAGTCAGAAACACTGGAGCTGGATTCTCTGCAATGAGGATGACGGCGTCTGGTCAGTGCATCACGTGGGAACTCGATCTCCTTCCGAACTTGCTGTGGCGAACCGCAAGTAGGCAGTCGAACTGAACCGTACCGGAACCGTAGTTTGCCAGGGCAAGTGCAGGTATATTTATACGTTGAAAGTGTTTAGGAATGCCTGTATTGACGTAAAAGTCGGGCATCAGAACGTCATGGATGAACCCCTAAGGAATAGATGTTCATGCATAATAAATGAGTTCTTGGAGAAATCAATATCCAAGCAAGGGAAATTCCTAAAGGCTTAAGAGTCTGGTTTTCCAAGAACTCATTGTGACGTGGATTGACAGATGTAGGAGACCATGCCTGTATTTGGTTAGCATGGACAATGCCTAAATAAGGGCTGGATTTTCTATTGCTAGGTTGTGGGGAGTTAACTAATAACAAAATGAACTGAATAGATACTTGTAAATGTAATGTTTACATATCAAAATAATTCAGTATAAAAATAACCAGATAAGGATCATATTGTAATAAATACTACATAGTCCACAAAAATCATAATCCAAAAATACTTAGCGAAAAATTAACTTTTTATTCCATCAATATAACAGTCCTCAAAACGTCAACCTAAAGGGAACAATATATTCAAAAGGATTAAAGAGTCCAAACCAAAGTCCTCTGGAATTCATCCCACAAAAAACACGTCTGTGGCAGTTGAATCCTACATTTATATCCTACAAAGGGCAATATGTGCTTTGCGGCTTTCCTGCCTCTTCTTCAGGGGGAAGTGTATGATTACAATAGCAAGAATCCCAATTCGCTGCAGGGAGCGATGTGTTGCTGATGGTATGAAATTTAATCACTGGAATTTCAAACCCTGAGATGACTCAAGAAATGCCATCATCAACCTCAGATCCATGGAGTACATCCAAAGTTCAATATAAAAAATCACTAAACATTACAAAGAAACCTCATTACTTCAACTTCAGGACTGTCACATCTATCAAATCCGAGTAAACGCAGTCTAAATCTAGCATGAATTGCAAGACCTTGCTACAAACTGGAGTATGGTGCTTGGCTTAGCCTAATCATCATGGAGGATATGAGTCCTCTGCTGCCAGCCTCCACCTGGAAGAGCCTTCTAAGTTTCTAGAAGAGAGAAAATCTTGAACAAAGATTATTTTTGAGGACCAGGTCTTGGAACCTTGTCAAGTTAAAAAAAGAAGAGAGAGTTTATGTAAAATAGATGTGATTATGATTACTCTTAGTTGCAGTAAGAGAACTGTATGGAAGTCTCAGAGATAATTAAGAAAGCAGTTATTTCTAACGACCAGTGAAATATTCCCTGCTTGGGTTTGATGCAGCAGATCTGTTGAGGTGATTATAGGGCGTCTAAAAGCAGGACGGAGGGGGGTATTAGCCCCTTCTGCCTCATTCACTCATTTTCCTTATCTTCAGTACAAGGAAGTTCCGTGTTTGAGGCAAAATAATTATTTGCCACTTGGGCGCTCAGATTTTATGAGCTTCACTGGTCTTCGGGGATGTCTTGTGGCCATTTCTGGTTCTACTATAAGGCAACTGCCTACAGTGGCCATTTTATTTGAAAAAAACAGTACTACGCAACAGGTGCACTTTTTAACTTTTTTCTGAACTGATGAAAGCTTAGGAAGAACACAGAAACGTGCCACATGTTTTTGCAGCACACAGCTGCTGTTCCCAAAAATGACCATCTTCCTGATGTTGCCGTTTTTAGCAGTACATTAAACCTGAGTTTCTCAGTGTCCCACTTAAAAAAAACGAGATGTTAAGGCACTCAAGCAGCGTGTGCGTCCCTGCTCACTTCCGCTGCAATTCTCCAGGGGATTGACCTTCTCAGAAAAGGTGGGACATGCCCCCACCATTAGCCATTTGCAGGCAACGATTTTAGACAGGACAAACAGAAAAGCTAATTTAAAGTGTGGGGGGAGTCAGACCCCACACAGTACAGACAACAGATCGCCTAACAGCGCAAGCGCTTTGTAGGCTCAACCTAAAAACTATCCCGACCTAACCTGAGGTGTGAAAACTACCCAGACCCCCAATCCCTAATAAACGACCCCAAGCCCTGAAAACTACCCCCAGCCCTGAAAACTACCCCCAGCCCCAAAAACTAGCATCCGGCCCCACCCCACCGCGTCCTCTGGCTTTCTTCCTGGCGAGGTCTTCCTGATTCTGCCCAGTAGCAGCCAGCAGGTAAACCGCACACTGCCTTTGCCTGGTTAAGGCACATGCTTGATTACGGCAATTGTGATTACGCTTGCAGTGTTGGAACACGCGTGGCTGAGGCAGTCGGTAGTGGGAGTAGCTGCCGGGCGGTGATGTGGGGAGGGGGAGGGGTAGTGTGGGGAGTAGTAAACTATGGATTACGGAGGTTTACAGGTAAGTAAACATATAAATTAATAAAACAAATGTTGTTGCGCGCACTGCATCCCCAAATGCGATACAGTACAAGCTTTACTGATACCACTGGTAATTGATCATTGTGAGCCAATAATTAAAAAATACCAGCAATTAGGTTGAAGGTATTTCTATACTTGCACCCTTTGTGCAGAACATCACTGAGGCCACTTTCAAGGCCACCCTCATGGAACAAAACTGCCTGCCATTTATTGGTTACACTGTTTTTCATGTTACAGACAGGACCTGGAGGTGCTGAATCATGTGAGTGTCAGTAAAGACCTGGCTGAAAGAGTGTAGGACTCAGAGTGCAGTGAACATTCATCCTTCAAGCAAGAACTATGTTTGTGTTGATGCCACAGCCAAGTCCACAGCCCCTTGGAGTGACAATTTGAGACAGTAGGTACTGCAGGTGATGACGAATATGGTCTTATTGTATTTCCTTGAATTATACGTGTCTTGAAAGTTTACTTGATACACAAAAATAAATCACCAAAATTATTATAAGAAAAGCTGAGGCATTTTGAAATTTCAAACATTGCAGTGTAGACAATTAATTTACAGAAGGAAATCTTAATTGCAGCAGTTTATTTTAGAAGTATAAGCCGCCCGACTGCAGCAGTAGAAGAAGGTTGTGGGACGTAGTGAGTCTGCTACTGTGGCAGACAGGAGGGAGAGATACAGTTATGAAGAGAAAGTGCACCCAAGAGCTATGGACCTAATTAGCTCCTCCTGGAAAGTTTTGGGATGATCCGTCATGCAGGGGCCAAGAAAAAGGGGGTCCCAAAATGCGTTTTCATCATTCATTTTTCCATAGGACAATTGAACAGCAATACCACAAAAACTGCTGAACAGAATTACAGGAAATTTATCAGAAAGCTAGTTCTTGGTCCCGAAAGTGTGCTTTTAATGATTTGGTGTATATCCATTTAGAAGATATTAAGCTATTGAGGCTAAACAAATGTTGTATATTTCACATCATGGAGGATCCATGGAGCAGACAGGTCTCAAGATAAGATCTGATTGGCTGCCACTACAACAACAATGATGTGATCCCACCCATCTTGGGATCCGAGACTCAGTCCTTTATCCTGTAAAAATGTTAATAAAAAGATATAAGGTGGACTCGGCCTCCTAGGCCTTGCTTGTATCTGGTTCCATCCAACCTACTTTTAGGAGAGGCAAATCTTCTAGCCACATTGAATATATAATGCTTTATCTGCAAATCTGGCACACTTTGGTGGACATGGCTGTGTATCATAAGTTTGAGAGTGACCATGAGCCATTTTAATAGAAAAGTGATCTCATCGCCCATCTGGGGGTTTAAGCCAGCAGGCAGGTTGGCCAAATAGTATTAAGTAATAATTGAAAAAGTGCAAATTGGGCTGATATTATCTCCTTAGAAAATACAATTCACGAAGACCTCCTACCAGTGTTAACTCCATATGATTTGAAGAACTAAACTCTGATGTAATAATGGAACGTCAGGAAAGCTTGTTCACGAGTCCAAAGCAGTTTTCTACAAGAGAAACTTGAATATGTTGTCGAACCAAAAGAAAGAATGGTTGGTATGACATTGAGAGCAGAATAGCAAAAAACATTTTCATTCATGCTATAAAGGATGGGTCAAAAGAAAGGAGAAATAAAAACATTTCTCCTCGTAATGTCTCCTTTCATATGGCATTACGTTTGGCACTAAACCATGTCTACAACTGTTTGTCCATAGTGTTTTTTGCTTCAAAATGCATGGGTAGTTGCATTGGAATGCCCATGAACCACCCATGTAACTCCCTCTTGATGCTAAGTAACGCAAAGCAATGCTTCTTTATGAATTGGGTCAAGAATATTCCACACTTTGGAGGAAGTGGTCATACCACAGGATGGCACGCTGCACCCTGTTGGTCTGGAGTTCCCCCCTGCCTGTCACACAGGAAAACTGGATACAAATTGACTGCTGCCTAGCAACTCAGATCTCTGCCTGGAATAATCAAGAGAAAAAAAGGACTGCCCTGCTTTAACCCCTGGTCTGCACCCCCAAGAGAACTGCACTCATAAGGACTGCACCCGCTGCACACATTGGAAATACAGCCATAAGGACTTTGACTTCCATAAAACAGATTAAGGAGGGACTCCCTTGAAGCAACAGGTACAACAGAGTTACACGAGTTCCCTGCCTGACAGTAAAGAAAAAAGAAGAACTGCTGTGCTGGAACCCTAGCCTGCACTCAAAGAATTGCACTTTGGTGACTACACCTGCTGCCAACTTGGAACTACAGCCCTAAGGATATTGCCTTGTATGTTATGTTATGTCATCTGGAGTGCCTCTAGTAGACTTCTTAAGGATTTGTTCAGGTGCATTGTGGGAAAAGGAGGACCATCTAAGAGCTTCTAGACCCTTGGGTTGGTGTTTTGGACACTATTAGCCCACAAGAGGAACTTAAGGAAGAAGTTCCAGAAGTTTGGCAATTTTTTGTCAAAAAGCTTCATAAGGTGACAGACCCCTTGATGAGAGTCAAGCTGCCGACATAGGATTGAGCCCCGGCCTGAATTTTAGGTTTGTCCCACTGAAAACTCCATAGCTCAAGACTTCCATCATTTCACTGAGGCCTGGTGCTTTGAACCAAGCCACCAGCGTCGACGCAGATCCAGCCTGACGAGGAGCCTCACTCAATGTCAAGAGAAAAAGGTCAGGAAAAACAACTATGTGCGAAGATAAACAATTGACTGAGACCTCCTGCTTAGTGTATCTGCCCTGGGCTCCATCACAGCTGGCCTCAAAGTTTGACTTTGTCTTGGTCAAGCGCGGCCAGATGTCCCAAGTTGGCACTTTTATTTTTTAAGCACTAGAAAGTGTTTATTGTTTAAAAAATCATATCTCCTGTTCCCTACACTGGATTTTTTTCATTTTGGTGTCATTTTAAAGAAAAAAAAGTCCTATTTTAAAAAATTGGTGTTGGAATTTATTTGTGTGTTGTTCTTACTTATTTGATGTAATGGTGTTTTTAAACGCTTTACACACCTGTCTCATACATTAAGCCTACCTGCTCATTGCCAGCTATCAATGGTTTGAGCAAGGGAATACTTTATTGATACCTTAACTGGACCTTTTATTGTGATGGTGACCTTATTATTAGTGGTAAATCCCTACTATTTATCCACTTTCCAACACATGTATCCAAACAATAGAATGCAAAGGTGTTTTGGAATATAATAACCCACTGCAAACAGAGTCACCAAATAGAACCTGAAGATTGAACACAGCTGCAAGAGTGAGTTTCTCATTTCACTATATGTAGGCTGTGTATCTGGCAACACCCAACTCATCTAGATCAAATTTCCAATCTGACTATCCTATTTTCTTTGAACAATACACTGAACAAATATTCCCAAAAAAAACTGCCTATGCTCCAGGCCTAGTCAAAACAGCATCTGACATGTTTATGCCTGAGCTTATCACAATGGGTCATATATAAACAACACCATGGCATCAGAGACCCAGTCCCTGATACATGTTGAGGTGTAGTCCTCATCCTTCATTACAAAGAAAGCTGTTGTACTAATCCTGAGAATTATCATCTCATCAGTTTAATATATAAAGAGGTGCTATATGGGCTTAATTGGTGGATGAAAGAGAAGGAATTTTTTTACCATCTTCACATAGTTTTAGGCCAAGGGTTAACACTGTATACCAGGTGTTTTCATTTCCTTCTAGTCAAATTAAAAACAGTTGATTTATCCCAAGTAAATGTCTAAGGATGCTTTGTTGACTTGAGGGTGGTCTTTGACCTGGTGCAGTGGTGCAAACTCTGGAAAGTATTACAGAAGCAAGGGGTTCCCGCAGGGATTCCCTACACTTTAATTCAACTTCACACAAATAATAATGCTCAAGTGTGATGGGAAGTGCATAATGAGCTAACAGATGAAAAATATTAGTAATAAAGGAGTTTGGCAAGGACTTATGCTTGCCTCCAAACTAGTCCTCTTATATATATAACTGATTGTGTTAACTTCCTCTTAGATTTGGAAAATGATAGCCCATTTATCACTGGCCAGAACGTGTCAACTCTTTTCTTTGCAGATGAGGCATCTTTTGTTGTCCAAACCCCCTTGAAGTTTGTTAGGAAGATTTAGCATGTTTTGTACTCAATATAAATTGGGCATTAATGCTTCTAAATCCAAATTTACTGCCTTTAATCTTAATAATGATTCTAAAACCCATATTTCTGTGAAAGATTTATTTCTAGAGAGGACCAATATTTGAATAGTTTGGCTTTCAACTGCCAAACTCCAATACCTGAACCCCACAGCTCCACAAAAGTAAATGTATCTTCAATCATAGATCAAACTTCCCTATTTATCCTAAATACCCTACATTGGAAACATATAGGGCTAAATTAGTCAGTGGAATACTGTATAGGGTGTTTTATGGGGATATTCTTAGACTGGTCAGTTGCTCAAGAGTGAAAATAAATTTATTATGTCACTACTTAAGGCCCCAAAGAGTACCTCTACTGTCCTGATACAAGCAAATCTCACATTAGTACCAATGTCATATCTTATGAATTTAATCACTTGAATATGTTTGAACAGTGCAAGAACTTCAACTATATTCTGCGGCCCTGCAAAATATTTTACAGAGACTGGCTACTGTAGAATTGTCCTGTTTCACTCACTGAAAACCTGGTGTGAGAAGTCAGGTTTATGTTGTCATAGGGAGAACCCTATCCCTAAAATGATTCTAAAGCTGTAAAGTCAAGATACTTGCATGTCATTTGGATGGTTAGAATACATTTCTTGAATTCAGATGTGATTGTTCTTAGACTTTATTGGTCCTGCTAGCACATGATCACTTTATATTTATTTCAGACTTGGTATTTTGCCATTGACAGCTTTTGCAGATAAGTGATCAGATCGTATGCAAAATTCCAATAGGAGCCCAGTCTGTAACACTCCCTAAGAAAGTCAGAAGCACTTGGTATTTATTTACAGAGAATATTGCAAATCTAGAAGAACATGGATGACCCCTCTGCAGACTAGACACCGCAGAATAGCCCTACAGATGTGCAAAAAGATTCTGGTGCCCATGTGGTCTTCACTGTCTCTAAGATTCTGGAGCCTGCATGGCACATTAGGGGGCATTTTTAGCATAATTGTTTTTCCTACTTGTTTTTATTATTTTAATAATGTGTATTTATGTTTGTAGACATGGAACTGAGTGAATGGGTATATATAATTACATTGTTCTGTTGATGTCTGGTAGAGCAAATAAATAAAAAATAAAATATCAATAAAACAATTTTACTGAAAGTTGCCTTTAGCAAATCAAAAATTATCTTTCAAAACATCTGTTCCTTGCTGTGGCAGTTATGTTAACATTGTCTGTTGTCTTTTCCTCACAGGCTTGTCTATTGATTCTGCTGATTGCTTTAATTACATCAGTAAGTATTTTGTTTAGGCGCTGGTACCTCACCTTTATCTTGCTCTACCTTAGAGTATGAGGATCACGTTAAAAAATATATCTCAATTCTGTTCTTGTTTGACATGGCTCTTTCTGCAAGATCACACCATATTTTTTTCCTTCCTTTGCTGAACCCGTTCTTCTTGGAGTCTGCATACTTTACTCTTGCTAATCAGGGTTAAAGCGCTTGTGTTCTTTCTAAATATGGTAAAATTGTTATACACCTCTTTGACAAATTTAATTCACTTCAGGACCCTAGCATATGTTACCTAGGTCATGTAAATTAAATTCTACTACGGGTTGCAGCAATCATGCCACCCACTGAAGTACCCAGCAAATCATGTCTCAGGCCTGCCATTGCAGCCTGTGAGATCAGTTTTAAAACATTCATTTCATCCTGCCTAATAAACTGTTTACCATGCCTAAATCTTCCTTTTTGATACTTAAAGTGTGGACCCTAAAGGTTCATAGGACAGAGTGCACAGTATTAAAAAATATGACTTGTGTACTTAAGATTTATTTACACTGGCAGTTGAGTCCTTCTCCATTGCAGCAAGCAAGCTCTACCATTGACTAACACAGAGTTATCATATTACATTTAATATTTGATAGCTTAAGTTTTGGAACATCTAGAGAAATACTTCTTTCACTCATACAAATTGTAATTTATTATCCATTTTAATGGTAATGTCATAGTTTAAATTACTATTCGGAACATGCCATTTGGCTTTTTTTCTGCCTAAACCATATGTTTCTTTCTGCAAAGTCCCGTCACATGACTATTAATGGCTCTTCTATTATGTGATGTTTACTCCTCCCAGACAGGGATTAAAAAGGCCTTGGGTTGGGGGCAAGGGTGTTACTTTCCTCAAGAGCATAGTCTGTATCATGGCAGTCAGCCCTTCCTGAGCTTCAAAGGGTTGATAGCCAGGCAAATGCAGCGCACACATTGGCCTGCATGCCTTTTATTTTCCTAGACAGATTGGAGCCTTGAATAAAAACCAGGACCCCAGAGGTGACTCCAAGGGTCAGTTGGCTGACTTCCTGTTTGAGATATAGGGATACAAGAAGCTTTAAAAGGTCTTTGCCTGCAACTGTCTAGCAGACCACCACCAACTGGTCCTGCCTGAACACTGCTGCTGGCCTCTTCTGGAGTAAGTCCAAACCCCCAAGAGGTGTCCCTCCAGATTCTGGAGCATTGGCTGATGTACTTCACCATCCCTAAAACTACAAAGACCAGACTGGTGAAAAAGCAGAGGCTTTTAGCTCTTCTCATCAAAAATAATCTTACCCGTTCTTCTCACAAACACAAGCAGACTTCCCTGAGGCCAACATGGGACCCATACCTCACTGCTGATGTAACCTTGTAAGATGCAGACCATGGACATCACTGCCCAGAGCTCTTCAAGCAATTGATCAATCAATGGTTTGTAAAGCGCGGCTACTCACCTGTGAGGGTCTCAGGGCTCTGAGGGGGGAGTGTTGTTGATCCATCTCGGTGTAGAAGTTCAGTCAAAGAGCCAGGTCTTGAGATTCTTTCTGAACTGGGTCACCCTACCTCTCCATCTCATTGCCTGAGGTGGAGAGGTAGGGTGTTCCAGGTCTTGGCAGCGAAGTGGGTAAAGAATCTTCCTGTGGTTCTGGTCTTGTGGATTCATGGGAGAGAGTCCAAGGAGAGTTGCACGGAGCAGAGTTGTCTGGCAGGTGCATGTAACGGAAGGCGGTGGTTTAGATATTCTGGTCCTGTGATGTGGAGGGCCTTGTAGGCATGTGTTAGGAGCTTCAAGGTGATAGGGAGCCAGTTGAGTTGTCAGAGGTGTTCACGTATATAACAACCGGCCCACATTTCCCACCAATGTGAAGTTCTGATGGTCAGCCAGCTCTTCACAGCAACAATGACCGGACCACCCATGCAAGGTTCAACTGATGGCTGAAATATCATAAAGGTGCCATAGACAAGCTCATATCCAAATCTAGCCTGTAGCCCAGCTGCACACAACCTCTTCAATGAGAACTCATTTTGTGAATCTGGACTAAGTTAAAATTTAAACTTTCCACCGGAATGAATCCATACCCTGTATACAACCTCTATTCCATCTCAGTTGGCCTTAACTTTTAACTTTGACCCATTCCAGCTTGACCAAATAACTACAATTGGCACTTTCGTAGCCTTAGGTGCTATTCCTATGGACATTTGTAAAAATTTATCTCTTCAGTTATGCTTACTGGTATTTCTGTGTTTTAGTGTCATTTTATTTATTGACATTCACTCAATTTTTTTAAATTAGTTTTGGATTTTTCTTGTGTTGTGTACCCTTTATAACTACTTAAGTACTGGATTAATACTTTACACATTGCCTCCAAGTTAAACCTTACTGCTTTTGTGACAAGCTACCAGGGGATTAGGCATAGGTTGATTTAGTAACTTTTGTGGTTCTCCCTGAGAACAATTGAATTTATTACTTGAGTGGGGCTCTCATTCCTCGCAACTAATACCCCAATTCCTTCCAGTTCTGGTGGGGAACCAGGAAGGGATAGGTAAACGCTGGAGTGTTCTTTCTCTAACAAATTCCACTAGCATGCAACGTATCAGGGTATGCGCTTGGCTTAAATAATAAGCGTGACCATGATGGTGTCCTCTGTGATCGTGCAAGAACTTTAGAAAATCAGATGGCATAATTCACAAGGGCTGCAGAAAGCCTATGTGTCTAAAAAATAGTACTAGTTCTTATGCATTTGTGTCTCAAGGCTAATATGCTCATGCAACACGTGACGTCTCCTCCTGCTCTAGTCACCAGAAAATTGCACCTACCCAGAAAAACTGTATTTGAGTATAGATAGGGGACTTAGGTTCAACCTGTAACGTCCTGGCTTTCTCGGGGTTGGGACCAACAGATGACGGACCAGAGAAATGGAAGTTAAGGATGATTTAATAAACAGATAAACGACTACAGACAACAAAGAATACCGGTACTGAAATCACCAGTTAAAGTACGATACCCATTCACAGCTCTTCTAACCGTCCTCCGCATGCACACCGGACCCGGTATGCTCCAACGGAGGGCACAGTGCTAAGCAGTGGCCGACAATGCCACTCGACAGCTGTGAAGGGTAGTTCCAAGGTTGTGGAATCTTCGGGGGGGGGGCACGTGGGAGTCACCCGGCCGGGCTCTCTACCACCTGGGAACAGCCACTCTGCCAGTATCCCCCAGAGTACTGCCACAACACAAAGACGCTGGGAACACTTCTTAGTGTGCGTCTCTTGTATCCGGGTTTAAGTGATGATACCCAAGGTGGTGCAGAGAATGGATGGGAGCAGCCGCTCTACCTATCCCAGTTCTTCTACGAGTGTCGATGGCTAAGACGCGGAAACACCTCCTGGATAGCGTCTTAGCTCTAGGCGTGTGTTTACCCAAGTAACGAGGGTGGGGAGCTTCGGCTCGCACCCACCTCGTTTTCTCCAATTGTCAGGCCGTTGGGAGCTTCGGCTCTACCAACGGTACCTGTGCCCAATGACGTTGAATACGGCTCTCAGAACGGGACAGGACACGGGCAGGAAGCACACGCAGCACCTCTCCTCCGCTCCTTAGAATGTTCCTTCCGCCGCTCAACTCTCCAACGGGTCCGTGTACCTCAGCCAGGTACTCCGGTAAAGATCAGAATATCCGACGCCGAGTCCCAGTGATCTTCTCCTTAAGTAGTACTCTCGGCGTTGTATAACCATGACTCTTGAGTTGCCTAACACGAAAACTAGGCGTTACCCTTGGTGTTATGTAACCAGAACTCTTGAGTTGCATAAGGCACTGTTGCCGGAGGGCATTCTGGGAGTTGTAGTCCGCTCTCCTCCAAGCGCACCAGGTTCACGGCAGTGGCATCGTGGGAGGGAATCCATGTGCGGGAGGGGATTCCTGACAGTACATCCCCCTCCCATCAGCGCCCCCCATCAGGACCAGCACAGGAAGGAAATTGACGATGGAACGACGACACCAGATGAGGAGCGTGAACCCCCGCCGCAGGTTCCCATGACTGCTCCTCGGGTCCGTACCCCTTCCATGCCACCAGATACCATAGTTTGCCCCTGCGCCACGTGGAATCCAAGATACCAGCCACCTCGTACTCCACCTCCGAATCCACATTCACCGACACCGGCGCACGAGGCCTCACCGCGTTCGCGTGTTTCAAGAGGGAAACGTGGAACACGGGATGGATCCGCAGGGACTGGGGCAGGCATAATTTCACGTTCACTGGGCTGATGCATCGAAGGATCCTATATGGGCCCATGAAGCGGGGATGGAAAACGCTACTTTTCTTGAATCTCATGTGCCGTGTAGAGACCCAGACGTAATCCCCAGGTTTGTAGACCGGTCCAGGCCTTCTCCTCCTATCAGAATAGGCTTTATACGAGGCTTTAGCCCCCTCCAGGGCAACTCGAGAACTCAGCAAGGCAACCTTGATGCGGGCCACCCGCTTGGCTGTTGTCGGCAATCTGTCTTCCCTGACCGGGTGCAGAAACGGCAAGAACCGGGGATGATGGCCGTAGTTACAATAGAAAGGGGAGGCCTTGGTGGAACAATGTGTGGCGTTGTTGTACGCGATTTCCGCGATCCAAAGGAGGTCCACCCACTCATCCTTCCCTTGCTCTACAAAACAACGTAGATATTGTTTGAGCGACTGGTTCAGGCGCTCCGTCTGGCCGTCCGTCTGCGGGTGATAACTCGTGGACATGGCAGACTTGACGTGTAATGCCGAACACCAAGTTTTCCAGAAGTGCGACGTGAACTGAGATCCCCTGTCCGACACGATCACGTTGGGTAGGCCATGTAGTCTCACTACATTCCTCAATAACAACGACGCCAGCTCTCCTGCCGAAGGTACCTGATTGCAAGCGAGGAAGTGCCCCATCTTCGTGAGATAGTCCACCACCACCAGTATGGCCGTCTTTCCTTGATCCTTGGGTAGCCCGACAATGAAGTCTAAGGATATGTTTTCCCAGGGTTTGGTCGGTGTAGGAAGGGGTTGGAGGAGTCCTTGCGATCTTCTATGGTCCGATTTCATGGATGCGCAAACAGTACATGATGAACACCAATTCCGGACGTCTGTTCTCATGGCAGGCCACCAGAACTGCCGTGCTAGGCTCGCTACTGTCTTTTCGACACCCAGATGGCCGGCACAGGGAGACACGTGGCACCAGGTGAAGGCCTGTTTTCGAAGCCTAGGCATGGGTAACAACATACATCGTCCTTTCACCGGAATCCCGTCCTTCACCTGCCACTCCTTGTGACTGTGAAGCCACCTCCGCCACATGAAGGTATGGGTCCCCTTCTGAACCCCCCTGAGGAACGTCTGTGCTTGAATCGCCCCTATCACAACTCCTGGAGGGATGATGGAATGTTCGGCAACCGGCTGCGGATCCCTGAAATCGGACCACAGAAGATCGCAAGGACTCCTCCAACCCCTTCCTACACTGATCAAACCCTGGGAAAACATATCCTTAGACTTCATTGTCGGGCTACCAAAGGATCAAGGAAAGACGGCCATACTGGTGGTGGTGGACTATCTCACGAAGATGGGGCACTTCCTCGCTTGCAATCAGGTACCTTCGGCAGGAGAGCTGGCGTCGTTGTTATTGAGGAATGTAGTGAGACTACATGGCCTACCCAACGTGATCGTGTCGGACAGGGGGTCTCAGTTCACGTCGCACTTCTGGAAAACTTGGTGTTCGGCGTTACACGTCAAGTCTGCCATGTCCACGAATTATCACCCGCAGACGGACGGCCAGACGGAGCGCCTGAACCAGTCGCTCAAACAATATCTACGTTGTTTTGTAGAGCAAGGGAAGGATGAGTGGGTGGACCTCCTTTGGATCGCGGAAATCGCGTACAACAACGCCACACATTGTTCCACCAAGGCCTCCCCTTTCTATTGTAACTACGGCCATCATCCCCGGTTCTTGCCGTTTCTGCACCCGGTCAGGGAAGACAGATTGCCGACAACACAAAGACGCTGGGAACACTTCCTAGTGTGCGTCTCTTGTATCCGGGTTTAAGTGATGATACCCAAGGTGGTGCAGAGAATGGATGGGAGCAGCTGCTCTACCTATCCCAGTTCTCCTACGAGTGTCGATGGCTAAGATGCGGAAACACCTCCTGGATAGCGTCTTAGCTCTAGGCGTGTGTTTACCCAAGTAACGAGGGTGGGGAGCTTTGGCTTGCAGCCACCTCGTTTTCTCCAATTGTCAGGCCGTTGGGAGCTTCGGGTCTACCAACGGTACCTGTGCCCAATGACGTTGAATACGGCTCTCAGAACGGGACAGGACACGGGCAGGAAGCACACGCAGCACCTCTCCTCCGCTCCTTAGAATGTTCCTTCCGCCGCTCAACTCTCCAACGGGTCCGTGTACCTCAACCAGGTACTCCGGTAAAGATCAGAATATCCGACGCCGAGTCCCAGTGATCTTCTCCTTAAGTAGTACTCTCGGCGTTGTATAACCATGACTCTTGAGTTGCATAACACGAAAACTAGGCGTTACCCTTGGTGTTATGTAACCAGAACTCTTGAGTTGCATTAGGCACTGTTGCCGGAGGGCATTCTGGGAGTTGTAGTCCGCTCTCCTCCAAGCGACCCAGGTTCACGGCAGTGGCATCGTGGGAGGGAATCCATGTGCGGGAGGGGATTCCTGACACAACTATTGAACTAATATTCCTTAGTTTGTGGGTACAATTCCATTTAAGGGAGACATGTGAGTGCCTGTGGCACAAATTTGACTAACTAGTGAATAGCGTTATGTTGAGGGGTTTATAGTAAAAATAATTGTACTATAATGTCTTTGATCCAGTTGAAAAGAAATAGGCCTGGGCTAAATTTCCGTTCCGCTCGCGTAAATTGCGATAATTTGAAATTTTCGCGTTCCGCGGAGAGCGCGAAAATGTCAACATTTCCGCATTCCGCAGCTTAGCGATAATTTGTTTCTTGCTCGCGCTGTAAAATAATACATTCTCGCACGATCGCCTTACCTGAATCCCCGCGTTCGCCGACAAGTTTTCCCGATCCGGTCGCGTTCTCCACAAGATGTTGGATTGTTGGTAGCCATTTGTACTGTCTCATGACAGTTCGCGCCCGCAGTAATGTCATTGGTCACGCGATCATGTCTTCTCGCGATCATGCACCGCGAGAAGAGTGAAAACAAGATGGCCGCACCCGCGAGCAACCGCATGGGTAAGTTGGCGAGCCGCGACCACGCAGAAAATACCGCGAACAGGCGGTAAAAAAACTTCCGCATCTTCACGATATTTCTGCGTGTTTGCGGAGATTTTTAACATTTTCGCGATAATTTGTAAAAGTCACTTTCGTAAATTCCGCCCACCCCTAAATAGAAACCCTGTTTTTGGAGCTATGAACCTAATGTGAGATATTTGGTATATTCAGTTATGACCTTAAGCCTTAGAATGGTCTATGGATTGGATGTGGCTCACAGGACTGCGAATGATTGTTAATGAGGTACTGTGGATTCAAATCCATTGCGGGTAGAGGTTGGTGATATTTTTTTATTATTTTTAGTTTGTGTTTCAATTTCATCAGTATTGTTCTATGAAGGATCAGACTCAGCAGCTCCAATTAGAGGACTTTGGGAGTTATAGCCAATTATTGTTCAGTTAATTTGTCAGGAAATGGTGTCAGACGCTAATCAGAGCAACCAGAATTTAAACGGCAGGAGTCCGTCAGTTGGTTTTGATTTGTTAAAATTTGATTACATAAATCACTAGGCCACTGGCATAATATTACAGTCAGGCTGACCAGTAACCACTGGTATCATTGCACTTGGCACTATATATTATGCAAAACATAATCAGCAGTGTACTATCAAGCATTGGTAGAGTCAACACTGCATGCAAAACAAAGTTTGGAGTGCACCGTAGTAACCCTTGCCACAGTACACATGTCATGAGCACACCATGCCCACCTTAGCAATATGAAATCACCACTCCTGCACATAGGGCTGCCTTCCTTGGTAATTTGCCCCATATACATGTGGACATCAGGCATTAGACATAACCAAAATGACTAAGCCTGATCTGTCATATGAGAAGGGAAACTCAACAGTCTGATAATCCAAAAGTACCCGGAACCCTCCAGGCCGGGCACGTACTCCCCCGTAGGGATGGCAGTGATCCCCTTGACCTCGCCCCCTGTAGAATGAAGCCTTTAAATTAACCCCCAGGTGTAGATGAGGAAAAACAATGCTCCCCACATGTCCACAACAGGACCTCGGCCCACAGATACAGGCCCAGGGACTAGTGGGGCAGCCTGTCCGGAGCCCTCCGCGGCCACGCAGATGGCTGTGAGAAATGTGCAAGTGGGCGGCCTCACATTCGCACTCCAGGCTAAGTGCCCCCAAAGTGCAGCTCCCTCGGTCGGATGGTTCGGGCTCTGGGAAACGTTGGGCCCTGACTTCTGGAGGGCCGTCAGCCCACGAAGCGAAGCCTCTGCTGATTTGGCTCCTCTCTCTCCTCCAGGCGGGGGAAAGTCATGAAGTGGAGCCCGGAAGGCTCCGGCTCCTTCTCGGCACCAGGGCCCTGCCATAAGCAATGTCGGACCCTGTCAGGGCTTCTCCCACTGCTCCGACAACACAAGGGCTTTCCTCTTCCTCAGGGGAGCCCCACCCACAACCAGGCTCAGCCTCAGCCTGGCTTCTGGGTGCTTTGTGCCCCCCCTTAATGGCGAGAACTCATTGCGCCCGCTGTACATGGGGGATTGAGCCCACTCCTTGGGCTCTGGAAAGGTAGTGGAAATCGCCCGCCCCACGCTTCTGGTGAGGGGGTACCGTGAAAATTAAGTACACCATGTGCTCTCCTGCAGCAGGAGACCACACTTGAGCAACAGATGTGAAAAGCGCAAAAATCCAAAGCGTCTACCACATGCTGGGATAAATTACCCAGAGCAAGCCACACAGCCCTAGGGATGACTGGGGGGCCCGAGCTGGGGGGCAGGCTCAGGCCAGCACACTGGCAAAGTCCAGATGGTTGTTCCCTGGCAGCACATCAAACCCCCCTGGTCCCATGCAATCTCCTACAGTTCGGATTCAAGAAGTTCTCAATGTTCAACAGACATGGGTTCACAGCTGCAGTACTTATACAAGTACGTGTATTTGTTCTCCCCTCTCCCAGCGCTCTGATCCCAGTCCAAACCAGTTAAGAGGGGCAATTTGCGAGTGCACAACAACCTCTATTGTCAGTGTGAGCCCTGACCCCAGACACACAACATGGGGGCAGAGCCCCTCATTGTGGAAGGCAGGCACAGCCCTGTTCAGGTGCAGGTGCTACTCCTCCCACCACTCAAAATGCAGACCAGGCCTATTCAGCCTAGCTCTGATGTGGGAATAAAAAATTATGCTTTCGCATTGTTTTACGTAGGTTAGCATTTGCAGCACCATTTTGTGTATAGGTGCCATTTTGAATCATGATTGAAACCAATCCTTTGCCATTTCCAAGTAGCTGCCTTCTCTGGGTTATGTTTCTTCGTAGCTGAGTTTTGCTATGCTAATGAATGCACTGTTCTTACTAGTGCATACCTTTCCTTTAGATATAAGCCTTCTCCCACTTGTCTAGTGGCGGGTGCAGGCAGAGTGACCCTGAATATTAGAGTGTGTGCCCCGGCTCAGAATCAAAACGTACTCCTTTGTAATTTACTGTCCAGCTGCATTTCTCTGGAAAATTCCATGGTGGGCATGCTTTCATTGATTTCGAAGTGTACATAATGTATCATTATGCTTGCTGATGCCAGTCCCTCTGCAGCACTCTTAAGCGACTGGGCAGATTGGGCTCCGCTCTGAGTGTAATCTGAATTAAGTTTTGTTGGGTTGTATTCTCTACTGTCTGACCGACTCTTCATTTAGTGGAAGGCTGAGAGGTCATCATTAGTGACCGGAGTGTTCCGAATCTGGTCACTTCCTTCAGTTGGCACCCGGAGAGGGACTCCTTCAGGTGAGTGACCCACCCCCTTCCGTGGATGAGGGGGGGTCTAAGCTATTGTCAGGTTGGATGGACGGATCAGGGATCCCTGCACAAAGAGTTTCTAGTACTCAAAGCTGCCCCTTCTGTTCTGCTGGACGGTGCCTCGTCCAGTGGTCATCCTGACTGGAGTCCTGAATGGTGAAACCCTTGGATCTGACCATTTGGTCTGAAGAGTCGGCAGTGGAGAATCAATTTGTTTGAACTGCATAAATCAGGTGAGTTTGATTTGGTTTTTCATGGATATGGTATCATTTTGGTTTGTATTTGGTACTGTCTTAAGACCATCATTGGACAAAAGCATTTGCACTTGTGATAACAGGCATAAAATAGTGAATGCGTGGTGTTGGAAAATTGATTTCTTTATGCTGCTGCTGCTGCTGTTCTGCAGGTGCCCTCACAGCCGCCCGTTACAGCTGCATCCACTGTCTCTGTCTCTGTGTCAACGGCTGTGGCTTCGGCTCCTCCTCCTCTTTCTCCTGTTTCTTTGCCGTCTGTGGACCCTGTGACTGTTAGTACTCCTTCCATATCTAGTGTCTCAGCGTCCCATTCACCAGCTCTTTCCCCGTGATACAACCCTCAGCGACGATAGTGCCTGGTTCTTCTGTTGCCTGTCCCACTGTGGTTTTTCATCCTCCGACATTAGTAAGTAGTGAAACACCAGGTTGTGGATTTGAGGATAGGCATCGGATGAAATATGAGGAGCGCATGGGACCATTTGTGCAATCTGATGTGGGAGATGAAGAGAAATGGGTAATAGCCAATGAGGCTGCACAGTGTGCCCATAATAATCCTATTTATAGTGTAGAGGATGTCTGGGCAACTATGAGGGATTTTGAGCCCTTTATACAGCAGCATGCCTTTAAACACATGTCTGCTACTTTGATTGGTCTTTGGCAAAAGTACCTTGAAGCGGAAGAACCTCAAATTGTATATGACATTAGAGATTGAGTCTATATTAGCGAACTAGGGTCAGAACAAGTCTTTGCTAATGTTACAACAATAATAGCTTACAGGGGAAGACTGCATGAGAAAAGTCCCAGGTCGGTGTCTAAGTTTTGGATGAGAGAAGTTCATCTTATATATCACCCAGAGATACCAGAGTTAATGGATGGGAGAGGTAATGTTACTCGACCGGCAGTGGCGGCCCGAGTTCAAGAACAATGGTGTTATACTCCATGGAAAAGAAATGAGGTTTTATCCCTTAAGACTCATTTGCCAGATCCTAGAAAAATCATACTGCTTATTATAAACAATTGACTGAAGCTGCTTCTTGGAAGCTAATGACTCTTGCTGACATTGAAATGTTTATTGGTCTTCTTGTTCTGGTTGATATTTGGAGGTATGTTCCGGAGTTGGGTGGTACTTGGGATCAAATAACGCTGACTCTGCTGTTTGTTTTCGAAGCCCTACCAAGAGAGACTACATTTCCCGGGGGTCACAGCGGCACGCCTGCACGCCGCCAATGGAGTGTTCGCGTCAGGAGGCGCTTTAGTGAGGGCCAGGGCTCCCGCAGCGCGGGAGCCCATAACGCTGCTGTTTGTTTCCAAAGCCTTGCCAAGAGAGACTACATTTCCCAGGGGTCACAGCGGCACTCCTGCATGCTGCCAATGGAGTGTTTGCGCCAGGAGACGCTTAAGTGGGGGCCAGGGCTCCCGCAGCGAGGGAGCCCATATTGCTGACACTGCTGCTTGTTTCCAAAGCCTTGCCAAGAGAGACTACATTTCCTGGGGGTCACAGCGGCATGCCTGCATGCCGCCAATGGAGTGTTCGCGCCAGGAGGCGCTTAAGTGGGGGCCACGGCTCCTGCAGCAAGGAAGCCCATAACGCTGACACTGCTGTTTGTTTCCAAAGCCCTGCAAAGAGAGACTACATTTCCCGGGGGTCAAAGCGGCATACCGCCAATGTAGTGTTCGCGCCAGGAGGCGCTTAAGTGGGGGCCTGGGCTCCCGCAGCATGGGATACGCGCTGGCGTGCCCGGGCCAAGAACAATGGTTTTATACTCCATGGAAAAGAAGTGAGGTTTTATCCCTTAAGACTCATTTGCCAGATCCTAGAAAAATCATACTGCTTGTTATAAACAATTGACTGAAGCTGCTTCTTGGAAGCTAATGACTCTTGCTGACATTGAAATGTTAATTGGTCTTCTTGTTCTGGTTGATATTTGGAGGTATGTTCCGGAGTTGGGTGGTACTTGGGATCAAATAACGCTGACTCTGCTGTTTGTTTCGGTAGCCCTGCCAAGAGAGACTACATTTCCCGGGGGTCACAGCGGCACGCCTGCACGCCGCCAATGGAGTGTTCGCGTCAGGAGGCGCTTAAGTGAGGGCCAGGGCTCCCGCAGCGCGGGAGCCCATAATGCTGCTGTTTGTTTCCAAAGCCTTGCCAAGAGAGACTACATTTCCCAGGGGTCACAGCGGCACGCCTGCATGCTGCCAATGGAGTGTTCGCGTCAGGAGGCGCTTAAGTGAGGGCCAGGGCTCCCGCAGCGCGGGAGCCCATAATGCTGCTGTTTGTTTCCAAAGCCTTGCCAAGAGAGACTACATTTCCCAGGGGTCACAGCGGCACGCCTGCATGCTGCCAATGGAGTGTTTGCGCCAGGAGGCGCTTAAGTGGGGGCCAGGGCTCCCGCAGCGAGGGGGCCCATATTGCTGACACTGTTGCTTGTTTCCAAAGCCTTGCCAAGATAGACTACATTTCCCGGGGGTCACAGCGGCATGCCTGCATGCCGCCAATGGAGTGTTCGCGCCAGGAGGCGCTTAAGTGGGGGCCGTGGCTCCTGCAGCAAGGAAGCCCATAACGCTGACACTGCTGTTTGTTTCCAAAGCCCTGCAAAGAGAGACTACATTTCCCGGGGGTCAAAGCGGCACACCGCCAATGGAGTGTTCGCGCCAGGAGGCGCTTAAGTGGGGGCCTGGGCTCCCGCAGCATGGGATGCGCACTGGCGTGCCCGGGCCAAGAACAATGGTTTTATACTCCATGGAAAAGAAGTGAGGTTTTATCCCTTAAGACTCATTTGCCAGATCCTAGAAAAATCCTACTGCTTATTATAAAGTATTGACTGAAGCTGCTTCTTGGACGCTAATGACTCTTGCTGACATTGAAATGTTTATTGGTCTTCTTGTTCTGGTTGATATTTGGAGGCAAGTCCATACTCAAGATCATGTTCCGGAGTTGGGTGGTACTTGGGATCAAATAACGCTGACTATGCTGTTTGTTTCCGAAGCCCTGCCAAGAGAGACTACATTTCCCGGGGGTCACAGCGGCACGCCTGCACGCCGCCAATGGAGTGTTTGCGTCAGGAGGCGCTTAAGTGAGGGCTAGGGCTCCCGCAGCGTGGGAGCCCATAACGCTGCTGTTTGTTTACAAAGCCTTGCCAAGAGAGACTACATTTCCCAGGGGTCACAGCGGCACTCCTGCATGCTGCCAATGGAGTGTTCGCACCAGGAGGCGCTTAAGTGGGGGCTTGGGCTCCCACAGCAAGGGAGCCCATAACGCTAACACTGCTGCTTGTTTCTAAAGCCTTGCCAAGAGAGACTACATTTCCCGGGGGTCACAGCGGCATGCCTGCATGCTGCCAATGGAGTGTTCGTGCCAGGAGGCGCTTAAGTGGGGGCCTGGGCTCCCGCAGCATGGGATGCACGCTGGTGTGCCCGGGCCAAGGGCAGGCCCATCTGCACCCGTCCAAGCCCGGAGGAGGCTGGGCTGGGCCACCCCCTTAACTGTGACGTACTTACGCTGTCTCATAAATCTTTTCATCCGTAGTGGTGTTCGTGGTTCATGCTATTGTTGTTCCCACAATGAGCAAGAGCAAGGGTGTTGCGTGAACCTTGGATGCTTTCATTGTCAGGGCTGAATCTATGCTTAGCCATGAAATAGAAATGACCGAGAGGCGACTCTCTTCAGGTCCTTTTTCTTTGCAGAGGCATTCTTCCCTATGCTCTACTTTCCTTGTGTTGCCTTGCAGCTTCGTTCGACTCCCATTGTACAAGGTCAGCATCAGCTATCCCCAGCACCAGTTTTGGATTCACCGTCTATGGATCCTTGTACGAGGCAAAGTATAGTCACAAGGACACGGACCCAAACCTCTAAATCCCACTATGAGGTTAAGTCGAAAGAGCCACCTGTGAAGGGAAGGAGGGGTGTGGGCTCACTCAAATCTAAACAACAGAAAGGGACTTGGCATGCCAATCTTGAGATAAAACAAACTTGTACCATTAGCACACAAACAGATATTGTTTTTCCTGTTCCCACCAGTAGGGTTCCTGGGGTTCTGTTCTGGGCATTGCTGGGGAGACCTTGTTGGACATCGTTCTTGCATGATCTAAAGAATTATTTGACAATAACTTTGTTACACTCTGGAGGAGTTTAGAACAATTTGATACTGCAATAGCTAAAATGACTAAAATGATTGGCCAAAAAGAGTCACAGCAGATTGCTGTTGGAACTGGGGAGGGACCAGACCTAGAAGAACCGTCCAGGTCGCCAGGCGAGCTTGGACCGCAATGGGAGGCCTCACATAATGTGCCAAAGAAAGCGAGCAGAAAAGATGCCCGTAACACTGACAAAGAAGTAACTCCTGCTTCGCAGCCTGCAAGGTCAGACCTTCTGCATTACCAAGTTTGGAGGCTCCCCACTGGTCCCAGGGTTCTAACTACTCCAAAAGGGCCCTATAATTCCATTCCCCGTATGGCTGGCCCAAATGATAAAGAACCTGTCCAAACAGAGTCAGGGGTGGACCCTCGGGGGGGGCTATTGACAAAGATAAAGGTTCTGGAGCTGTGATGCTTCTGACTATTGATCTACCTCCCGCTTCCCTGCCATACATACTTATATTGACTGGAGTACCCGAGCTAAAAATCTGACTGAAAGAAACACAGCTGGATCTAAGGAATAAGTGTTTATTCTGGCTAGCCAGACATGGGCAGTTTTCATATGACTGTGTAGGAGTGATCTTATTGGTTCGTAGAGTTGGCTGGGTGGGCACAAGAACCAAGACAATACAAGGGGATTGCATTGTTATTAACTCTAGCAACCTTCAGGCAGCTCACATCTTGGCTGGCCACTTCATTAACCCCCAAGTGCCATCTACAGGGGTAAGGGCCTTTACTTTGGACATTTTTTATCTCCACAGCCATACCCATAATAGGCCCAATAATAACTATGCCCTAGTTAACTGGCCTTTAGACCAACCTACGGGGGCCCCATACCCCAGATCCCTCTTTTTTAACATCGCAGTAGCAAATAGGTTTGGGGCTCTAAAGGAGGTGGATTGACTTGTGTGGAATGGTGGTCCTGACTCGAATAGCTGGCCCAGGTGCTCTGGCAGGGAACTAAAGGGCTCTAGGAGGGGGAAGACGACTCAAGCTATTGTGGGTTGTATTGGGGATGTCCTAGGGGCCTCGTTACTTGATTATCAGCAGGGAATTCAACTGTCAGCCATGCACGACTCTCTATCTTCTGCTATAACCAGTTGTGGTACCCTTAGGGAAGGCACGGAAGCCCTCCGTCTGGTCCAGCACGAAGACTCACCTAGCCCAGATCTAGACAACCATCTCCCCCTGGCAGAAACCCTAATTTTGATCCCAAGCTGAGGGTTCTTTCCTGGAGCATAGGCGGAATTAAAAACTAACTGGACGCCCCAGAATGGGGGATTTTTGTAGACCGTTTTGACATATGTATGTTTCAGGAAACCTGGGAAAGGGAAGAGTTTATGAGGATAAGGTATGCAACCTTCAATATTCCAGCCATAAGGGGGGGAGAGGTAGGCTCCCTGGGGGCCTTTTTACCTGGGTTGCTGCACACTTGAATTGTACAGTGGACCACTTGAACACCCTGTCTAATGACATCCTGTGCACCATACTTGCGTTCCCACCTAGACTAAAAATTTCTTTTATTAATATCCACTCTCACATATTCGCAGACACGTTGACCCTGCCCTGGAGCCGGCCTTTGTTCCATGTTAAACACTTCATGACTCCCACTGTGCGCTGTTTAACCCCTGGGAGCTCCCTTGCACGCAGTGACTTACTTGTATCTGCCTGTCCCTAAATCACCCTCTCTCATGGAGATAGGGTCTTGTGGCCTGTGTTAGTACATCAGGGCTTCCACGCGACTTCTGAAATGGACCACTAATACCATAATTAATCAGGCAGTGAGATGCGCACTTAACAACTCTCTTCAAGTAGAGATTAAAGCACCTAGCATAATGTGCCCTTTACACAGCTCCTACGCTTATATACTGCAGGAAAGTTTGTTTTTTTCTTGGCCGGGCGAAGCTAAACTTTTGTTTGCCATTGTCTTTCACAGTGAGGACCACTGAGCCGCACTGGCTGCCTGTTCTTCGATTGCTTGCATGTGACTTGCATCTTCTCAATGTTAGGGCATTTTTTGCCTAGTATATTGCAATTGACCGGAGTAACATTGCATGTACCATGCATCATCAAGCCCTGAAGGACATTTTTTTTTAGTCTACCGGAGAGCAAAGCTGTCAATTATATCACCAGGCTGCCAGGAGTACCACCCGCGGGGTCACTAGGGCGCAACACTTGAACCCTTGCCAACCTTAAGGGGGGTCTATGACACCATGGGTTGAAGATATTGCCTCTGCGGTACACCTCCTGGTTCTGAGCGGGTCAATTTCAGATTACATGCTTGTTTGTTGTGAACCAGGAAAAGTGGCCGGGTCGGAGTCAAGCATGCCTTTGGGAGGTCAGTACTCCTGACATGTTACTGTTAGCCCAGCCCCAAAGTTACTAGTAAGAGTCCCCAATTACTTAACATGTCCTATCCCATCATCGCTTATTTTATAAAGACTCAGTAGTACCATTCATGTCTTACCCCAGATTTCAATGTGACTTACTCCTGATTACCCGAAGAGACATGTTGATCCTGAGAGATTAACTATCTGCTTACTAAATGACACTGAATCTGGGACTGAAATACGTTTTATGATTGATGCCTTGATTACGAAGTCATTCCAAATGTACTAGGTAACAAACCACTGAGATGATGTCTGCTACTAACCGTAGTGCTTCCATCATCCCATTAGGTGCCCAACCTCTGTTTTATCTAATCAAGTAGCCCCCATAGAATTAAAAATTTCAATATAACTGAGGATTACTCCTACCCATGTGACATTGCTTAGTTCTCTGTGCTTGCTCAGAGAGAATCGAGTGGTATAGCTCAAATCCTCGACCGCAGCTTTCAGACCATACCTCGCACTTCTAGTTTGAAAAGAAAATTGATGTGGCTGGTTTGCCTCAGAGGTTGTTCTTCCCCCTGAAGGCCTCATTCACTAGGTTTTTGGGCTTCGGACAGCATAGGGAGGGTAAAATGCACATCTTGATTGTACATTCTGTTTGTAATGTATGACACCCCATGCACCTGATGAAGCCTGATGTTCTTCGGGTGAGTAAATGTTACTTGCATTTACAGTTGCTATCATTGATGTGGAATATGTGGATAAATGGTCAACTGAATACAAAATTAACTTATTTGCAACCCAGTTGTAAAAGGCCTTTCCTGGTTGGGCAAATACAGAAAAAAAAAATTGGTAGATGGAGAAGATATTTGTCAAGAGCAAAGCTTTTAACTGCTGAGCAAAAGTTAGTCTTGCCAAGGATTACGGCCACATCAACTATACGTACGCATTATTACCCGTGCAGAATTGTCCTGCAGGTGGAACTTCCACATTGGTGAACTTGCTTATTATGGCAACAAACTCGGGATTCACAGTAAATTTCATAATACTTGGAGACCATGTGCCTGACTGCATTGATTAATACAATGCTGTGGCCTGCATCAAACCAGTGGCAGGACTGGGAGGTATGCAGAAACTAGTGAAAATAGGGAACACAGCAGCAGAGCTTCGAGGCGCAATGACAGTTCTCTCTCACGGTCGGGCATTCCCTGGGGTTCATATGATTACGGCAATATGTACAGAGCACAAACGACACCGACCTAACTCCAGGCACATGCATAAATAATAGCTGGTGGGTGATCTCACTCACTAGAAGCCAAGTAGGTCACCGCACCTATGTCCCGCAGTAGTGCCTTAACGTGATGATTAGCCCCTTATGTCCTAACCTTCGGAAAAACCTCAGCAGTAATGGCCGTGTAGTTCTGCCTTCCTTCCTGTGTCTGTGTGCTCCGAGGGGCTGCTGTGTTGAGTCATGAGACTGAAGTGCACGTTAGACACTCGCACAGCCCTGCAGCAGTGCTCAATTCCCGTGTCTGTAGGAGCGGGACCCGTGTCTCTACTCGCCCCAGCCCTTCTGGTGTGTAAGAAACTCCGCGCTGCTTCACAGGTTAGTGTCAGATGCCCTTTGACCTCAAAAGTTATTGAAATCTGTGGTTTCAGGTCATGGCTGGAAACCTAAGTGGGAGCGGATCATCCAAGCGCAGAACTTGCCAAAATTGTATAGCCGTTCATTAATATGTAATTTCTCTTGTCGACAACTAAAACAATAATATTATTTGCGGTACATCACATGTTCAAGGGGAGTAGCTTCTATATTTGCCTTCCCCAACTAGATTATGATTAGACATTATAGAGATGATTTTAACCAGAACAACACCGGTTCTGCCACATAGCAAATGGTGCGGAGATAAACACTCACGGCTGTGTTTGGCCTAAACACTGCCATGCTAGAATCTTCCAGACGGAGGAGGAAGGGGTTTTTGCCACCTTAGAGCCTCCCGCTAAATCTTTTCCCCATCATATCTTACCCACATTCGTCCAACTATGCTCGAAGCATTACTTTAAGGCTATGCTGCGCTCCGCATCCTTTGTGCCACCCGGAGCCTTGCTGTTGTCCTTACCTCCATTATGCGTGATCATCAACTGCTTTGGGGGAACCACCGGCCGCACCCACCCACAATGTGGCAGCTGGCCACCTTAAGGTAATGCTGGAGCTCACGCTCCGATGAACCTGTGCCCCAATCAACGCCGCTGTGTTGGCTCCCTGTGCCATTGTTAAGCCTGTCGCATCTTCCCTTCCATGGACAGCGAGCATGCCTCCACGCCGTTAACTGCTCCTATTTCCAGCTCTCCTGCTCTGGAATCCCTTAGCAATGTTGCCCGCTTCTCAATATTCTCCTGGAATTGCTCCCCTGCAGGCCCCCGCTATTAAATTGGCAGTGCCCCCGGACCTGGCCCACCCAGGAGGCTTTTTTTAAATGAAGTGCGGGAGCCCACGCTTCATTTTTTAAAAATAATTTTGGCATGATTCATGACCCCATCGCGATTTCCGATGAAATTATTTTAAAAAAATGTTTTTTTGGGCTCTGGGGGTCCTTTTTTGGACCCCCTGAGCAGGCCTAGGGGGTCAGGGTGTTTCTAACCTGACCCCCTTTCTTGTTTTTTCACTGTGTTTCACTGTTTTCTTCCTGGTTTGGAGTGTTGGCAGCCAATCACAGTGAAGCTTGTGCTCAAAAAGTGTTCGCGAACCCACTGCTGCCCTACATATCGAAATGTTTTCTTTTTTAAATTTCTCAGCAACTACTGAACGGATTTATACCATTTAAAAACATGTCCCTTTCCGAACCAAGGGCTACCTTTTTGCCAAATTTGGTGTAATTCCGTTCAGCAGTTCGGGCTGTAGCCTTGTCTAAAGTTTCCTATGGAAATTAACATGAGGAAAACATGTTTTGGGATCCCCCTTTTTTCTCGGCCCCCGCTTGTCAAATCACTGTGAAACTTTCAAGACAGGAGCTGGCTGGAGCGGGCCCCTAGTTCTGAAAATGTTGCGAAGATTCGTCAACCAGCCCCAAAGTTATTGGGAAAAGAAAACATGCTTTTCTATGGAAACTAGGTCCTAACTATAACTACCTATTGGCGGTCAGTAGGTAATGTGTATATATATATATATGTATGTATGTATGTATATATGCATGTATGTGTGTGTGTATATATATATATATATACACACATACATACTAGGATAACTAGAAGGGCAAGGAACGCATGTAGGACCAAGACAAGGCAGATCAATACCTTTGTTCAAGGGACTGGCAAGACCAAGATATGGAACAATAGGAGCAATACCAGGAGGAGGAAGACTAGAGTGTCTGGACTGAGATGGCAAGAAGGGCTAGGACACAAATACAAAGAGGTCCAGTAGTACCACAAAAAGGAGAAGACCTGAAAGTGGACTTAGAGAAGGGTCACTACGATGATCAGGAGAAAGAAGAGCAGCAGTAGAACCAGAACGACTACAATGAGCAGAAGAAATCTGGCCAACTCAATGCAGACCAAAAGGAGAAGGAATGGGATCAGGAAGAGGATGACCAAGAGGAGATGAGAGAGTAAGCAGAAGAGTGCCTTCAGATGGACAAGAACCTACAGAAGAGGCAGGACTAGGAGGAGCAGTAGATTCAAGTATAGGACCAGAAGTACCAGAAGTAATTCACGCCACATCTATCAATAAGCAGATCTAGGGCCTGATTTAGAGTTCATTTGATGGGTTACTTCATCACAAACATGAGGGATATTCCACCTGCTGTATAACAAGTACCAAAAAGTACCATTTAAGGTAGTACTCTTGTAATATGACTGACTGGCTAACCATCAGGTTGTGATGTTGGTAAGCCGTCAACCAAACTCTACATTAGGCCCTTAGTTGCTTGTTTAATCTGATGGCCATTTCTCTCATAAATATTTCTTAGTCATGCTTTTAGACCAATTTCATGTAATCTCACCATTTGTTGTTTACTTACAGCACTGAATTTAAAGTAAACCCTTTGAAACTGTACAACCAACATTTTTAACATTATTCAGATGCATAGAGTTCTGATTTAAAAAAAAAAATCTTCTTAATCAATGATTCTTAAAGTACCCCTCCAGAGGGAAATATCCTCCTTCTTTTCAATTCCTTAAAACTGTCCTATTTGGGATTGTGTTGCACAGAACTAAGCCCTAGCAAAAATCCCACTTAGCAATGTCCAACTTCTACTTGTTAAGCAAAATTCCAGAAATCATGCCATTATTCCATAAAGCATAATTACGCTGTGTTCCCAGAAAATTCTAGTGCAGGAGCACACAAACCACCAAACAACCAGAATACGGGTGACTGTTGTTTGCAGCACTTGCGTGTTTCATGCTAAAATATAGCACTACATGTCAGCATTGTATTTAATTGAATTCCGCATCACTTTTGTGTGATTTCATAGAATTCTACAAAATCAAATTAGGCAAATGTCACACCCTGTTGCTCAAAATTAGACAAAGCATAAGTAAAATAATTTGTTTTAATTCTTTTTTTCACAGTGCGTTTCACCATGCATACTTCACCCTCTTCAGTAGAACAGCGTTCCTCAAAAAAGTATGTTTTACTAACATTCTTAGTCAGGATATGGTAACAGGTTTGCAGCAACAGGCACTCAGCATTAAATCTAGGGAAAGTAGATAGCAAACGTATCACAAACGGTTTCAATGGACTGGGATTGGTTACCATACAACCCAATTAAGCTTGTCAATAAAAGGGCACTCAATATACAAAGGATAGTCTGAACACTCAAACTGGAAAGCCTAGGCTGATTTCCTTATGATGAATATATAAGACCATTGATGATGGAAACTTTCATGAGACCATTGATGTTGGAAACATGTTTATGGATTGTATGGAAATTTCACCAGATGTGAAGAGCTTTTGGAATTGTATACCTTTGGACTCATACATGGATTAAAAATTGGACTTACTGCTATTTACCTTGTTTGGACATTGATGTATTTTTACCTATTGAGTGCTCAGACTATCCTTTGTATGTTGTACTAACATGGCATCATTAATTATTGTAATATTCACCTTATAGGTAAATAAAGAAAATCCATATCTTATATTGGGTCAGGGAAAAGACTTAGACACTTAGCCAGAGGGGTTAAGATACATTGTGCCATCTTCTATGCCTGTAGTTTTTGGAACCCAAATATATGTATACATGGAGCATTATGGGTTTTCAACAAAATTAATTTCAGTGGTTGTATGTATCCCACTGAATCTACATGTATCTCCTAATCTCCTTTTGTTGTTATATACATCATCTTCATGTTAAATGTGGATTCTACCATATTGCATCAGGTTTGATGTATTTCTTTATGTTTCTTTGAATTTACTTGCCTGACTTTATAGAGAATGGCAATTCCTACTTATGAGTTCCTCTACTGCCATTTTGAAAATTTCTAATTTACGTTTCTCTTTGATTATATTTTATCTTGCTTTCCTTTCTTCTTAAACATTTATAAATGTTCATATAATTTGATGAATGTATTTACGTTACTGGTTTAATAGTCACACACTTTAATATGTGAAATGTAGAATTGTGTTAAAATGGTAGTACATATGTAACATATTGTTTCATATTTCATATATGTATGACATATTGAATTTAATATATTGTAGTGTTAGGAAATATGCACTTTTCTGATATTGGTTAGATATATGTATCTCTTTATTTTAACATTTGGCAACATAATTGTACAGAAAAATCTTGTTGTAATCATATGTGCAGCATAGGCATAGGAACATGAATGTAAAGCTGATGGAAAGAAGTGTTAGATGATTGACTTGAGTTCCTGTTAAATGAAGTAGATTACAGTTACACGGATGTGTATGGAACACAGATTCTTCCTATGACATGAAGGAAATTGAAAGCTTTGATTTAGCAGTCTGCTTTGAGACATCATGGAGAAACATATATGGCGTTACAATCAAATTAAGGTTATGGTTATTGGTGATACTTAATCTATGTCTTGCATTGATATTATAGTTTTATGTGATTTTTCTCTTTCATCAGGCTTCATTTTTTGCACAAATGGAAGAAACCAACACATCTATAACAGAGTTCATTCTTCTTGGACTCACTGAAAATGAACAGCTGCAGATTCCACTCTTCATTTTCTTTCTTCTGACCTATATCATCACTATGGTCGGAAATACAGGTCTCTCTGCACTAATAAGGATCTCACCTCGTCTTCACATCCCTATGTATTTTTTCCTCAGTAATTTATCCTTTGTTGACCTTTGTTATTCCACAAATATAACACCCAATATGTTGGCAAACTTCCTATCAGAAACGAAGACCATTTCTGTGCCAGGCTGCATTACACAGCTCTTGCTATACTTTTGGATGGGGAGCTCGCAGGTTTTTCTCCTGGCGATTATGGCGTATGACCGGTATGCTGCTATATGTAATCCATTGCTTTACACAGCCATTATGACCAACCAAACATGCACTGGTCTTGTCTTGGGAGCACACACAATTGCAATCTTCAATGCTATCTTAAATGCTTTTTGCACATTCAGACTTTCTTTCTGTAGATCAAATACAATTATGCACTACTACTGTGATGTCCCCCCTCTACTCAAGCTTTCTTGCTCAGACACCTCGCTCAATGAAGCTTTACTGGTTTTTGTATCTGGCGGCCTAGGTCTAGCAACACTTCCTATTATATTTGCTTCATATACACATATTATTTCTGCCATTTTAAAAATTCGTTCCTCAGAGGGAAGAAAGAAGGCATTTTCAACATGTTCTGCTCACTTTGCCAGCGTTACTCTATTCTTCGGAACACTTCTCTCCATGTACCTGCGACCCACCTCCAGTTATGCAATGGATCAGGACCGAGTGACTTCAGTGTTTTACACAATAATCATTCCAATGTTAAATCCCATGATCTACAGCCTGAGGAACAATGAGGTGAAGGAGGCATTAAAAAATGTCAAGGGACGTTTTGTCCTAAAATGATAAAGGCAAAACATACCAAGTGGCTAATATGAAAATATAAGACTACCAAATATTAATGATATATGCATGTGTCTGACATATATTAAATAATACAATCTTCTTATGCATCCAACCCTGATGGAATATGTGAATGTGTGGTTTGGTAGTGGGTGCTGCTTTTGCTTGATGAAAGAACCCTGTTTAAACCTTAGAAGAGTGAACATTCAGCTGCCTATACCCTCCAAGGTACCTCTTATTTTCTCACACCTGAAAACTACAAACCTGAAGTGGAGGTCAAGTTTCAATCATAACTGCAGTTTATTACCTTCAGAACAGGGTAAGAATCCAACCTTAAAAATCCAGGACAGTTGCACCATTTGAAGGCCCTACAAAAAACAAACTATAGTTATATCTTAATAAATAGAAATCTAATCTGCCATTACGTCATACAAAAATGAGTATATCCAAATCCATAATGGTATAAGTAACAATGCATGGGTAGGTATACCGATTTACAGAATTTATACATCTACATTTCATAACCACCCAAACACAACAGATAAAAAACATATAGAGACTTCCAAATACAAAAATATTCATGCATAATTATGGATGATTATAGCCCACTGGAGCTTGTGCTATTATAAGCAGAAGTAGACAGCATGACACCCAATTATGTTATGACAAATAAGACATCTTCAGGGGAGTCCACATTTATATTAACTTACTATAATGATGCTCCTCGTCAGGCTAAAAGGACATCTTTTTTCTTTAATTCAACTATGTTTCTGACACTGGCTCTTGTTGTCTGACCTAGGACATCACAAAATGAACACATCATTTACTAATGTAAAATCATATTGGTATATACCCCAATTGTATACAACCTACTATTTAAGATTCTTTTCATCTCACATACTTGGTTTGACATAAAAAATATTCACCTATTCATATGGTCAGTACAATATTATTCTCAATATGCTATCATCAGCATTTAATAAAGACGCTTTACTGGCAGAACTTAAATCAACATTGTTCCAATTCAATTAATGCATACTGGAAATAAACATAAAGCAAACACGAATAAAAACTCTGTCAGTTCTAAATTTTTTGAGCTAATGAAAAACATCAACAGTTGACATTTTGTTTTCCTGACCATCCTTCAAAACTTAGAACTAAAGACCTCACCAAGGTCCTCATTACGATGCCGGTCAGAAGAGCATCTGACCTGTATGGAAGCGGATACGGGTCAACGCGACAAGGAGTCAGCGGTCCTAGTGATTAGAAAGTGTATTTCTCCTATTACAGCTTGTGCTGCGGGCTGCAGCACAAGCCACAATAGGAAAAATACACTTTTGAAACCTCCATGCGCTGTGTGTGCCTGTCACTCGATGCATGGATGCTTAGAGAGGGCCCCACAGATGCAGCCCAGGGCTCAGAGACCAGGGCCACAGTAGACAAGGACCCTGCTATGGGCGCCAAAATACCTTTTCCACCAGCAGTTGTTATGGCGGCAGAACCAACATGAAAAGGTTGTCGGAAAGATGAATCGTAATCCCCACAGCAGTGCCTGAGCAGGAACCACCTCCATTTTGGGGATTATGATCTTCCCGCCACCCACATGGGTTCCTTCAGCCTAGCAGAGGTGGAGTGGATTTCCCGCTCAAGCATCGGTCGTACCGTATGTATCGTAATACGACAGTCGGACAGATGCCTCAGATGTCTGTCAAACAGTCACCGATGAGCTGTTGGATAGTCTTTTGCCCGACATCGTAATTCCTTTTAGTCTCAGCTAGCTCCCGAAGGCGTGACCTTAGGCACCTGGAAGGGGTGTAGAATTTAATTATATTCTGAATAATCCTTGGGCCAGTATGGTGGGGTGCCCTGTGTGCATGTCCTAAAAGCTTAAATCTTGCTCTTTGACGCATGGGGAGCCAGTGAAGTTGACTCGTAATTAGGCCCTATATGTTTGTACGAAAAGAGTTCAACTTCCTCTTTTTCATGCTTCTGGTGCAACAACATCCAGAGCTTCCCTTCAGACCATGACTCTAATATCAACATTCATCTTCCTGTCAGACCATGACTCTAAATTCACTATTGCTAGCCATAACAGTAGACATGTTGATTCTAAAAAGTAATCGAACTTTAGAATCTATATTAAGTACACTTAATTCAGTTCTGACCATAGATGTAAGGACCCAACTTTGTTAACTGACTCCATATTTGCAGTGAAGATAGTTAGGAGTTTGCTCTCTTTAACATGTGTTAGGGTTTTATTCACAATTACAGCTGAAAAAGGATAGTGTTCGCAAGAAGGATTGTTGATATTAACCTATTCGCCAAATGTCAGTGCACCTTATAGAATTTTATAAGTGATCATCCCAATTCTCAAAAAGGACACATCTTGTTACAAGGATTACCAATATTGCAATTTTCCGAAACACCCAGCACCCAACTGTAGTTAACATAGAGCATTCAATCAAGGTCCAGTCACTAGATCTACGGGAGGTGTGCAACGTTTGAAGGACTTATTGTTATGACTCATAAATAGAAACAAAACTCTGAGCAATTGACGTACCCTATTTTCATGCTACATGTAAAAAGCCTCATGTTCTCATATGTAGAGAAAGATGTCAGCAAAGATCAGAGTGTTATCTTCCCAGCTTCCCAGTTTGACCTAGGTGTAAGAACACTAACAATAGGGACACAGCCCCAGTGAACAATGCCTGCTTGATGAGTCAGCTTGGATGGTTCGACCCTAATCCGCCCACTGGCCAAACAGCTTAAAGTGGCCATGTTATGCATGGGACTTCACCAACTGGTGGATCACCCACCCCACATCAAAGGGCATACCCTGGACCTGGTTTGGTCCTCTGACCCGCGGGACAGGCTTACGGATGTTCGGCCCTGCGCCTGGTCGGACCATTCATTGATGTCGTGTTGGATACCTATTGACAGCCCATTACCACAGTTTCCTCTTAAATGGAGGAAGGTGCGGAGCTGGAAAAAAATTCAAGTAGAGAACTTGGTGGATACCTCACCCAATTTGGTGGAAGGTAATATTGATCTAGAAAGCGAATCTCTTATTAACACCTTACAGGCCGCTATGGATCAGATAGCTCCCAAACGCAATGAAAGAATTAGATATAAAGCTAAGGGGGATCCCTGGTATAATGAACAACTGAGGGAAAGGAAGCAAAGCCTTCGGCAAGCGGAAAGAAGGTGGCGGAAAGCTTATGATTCCACCGAGTTAGCAACTTATAAATCTCTACTCATACTTTACAAAAAGGCCATCACATCTAGGAAAGCTGAGTACTACGCAGCGCGAATTAGGGAAGCGTCAAATATTCAAAAGGAGACTTTCATGATCCTAAAAGAACTTTGCAAAAAGTCGGATGCCAACCCACAGACATTCTTTTAGAAATCGAAAACACACATATGACCTTAAGTGCCTCGGAACTCTCCACTCCCCTACCCCCTACGGGGAATCTTCTCACCAGTTTTCCTCAGCTAGACTCAGGGGCTCTTACACTACTGGCCAATGGCACTAAGTCAGGTTCTCCCAGCGATCCATGTCCACCTCAGATCTTTAGAATGGCTCTGCCTACTCTGGAAAGCCAGATTCTCACTCTTCTGAATAATTCTTTGGCGGCCGGTCGGGTACCCGCTAATCTGAAGGAGGCCAGAGTTACTCCCAGCTTCCCTTTTTGGCAAAGATCATGGAGAAACACGTTTTGAGGACCATCTCAGCAGTTCTGGAAAAACACGAGCTTCTCCATGCCCGCCAGGCAGGCTTTAGAGCCAATCATAGTACGAAGCTGGTCATGCTTTCAGTCCTGGACGATCTTAGGCTGAAGGCTGACAAGAAGGAATCGAGCGCCCTGATATTGTGAGACCTGTCGGCGGCATTTGATATGGTCTGTCACCAAACTTTACTCACTCGGCTAGCGGACTTGGGCATTCAAGGGCAGGTCCATAAATGGTTAGAGTCCTTCCTTTCAGGAAGAACGCAGAGGATCCAATTATCGGAGCAGGTATCGCACAATCCCCCATTCTCTTTAATATATACCTACAGCCTTTGGTGACTATGCTAGCCAAAATGGACTGCCAGGTATTCAATTATGCAGATGATACCCAACTCATCCTAAGGATCGATAATTCGGCTGACGCCCAAAAGTCAGCTCGGAGCATACTCAGATTCACAGTCAACTGGATGACTGCAAACTCTTTAAAAATCAATCCAGATAAGACGGAAGTCCTAGCCATTTCCACCAAGAACAACCCCTGAGCGATCAGTTCTGGCCCCAGGAGCTAGGAGCCACACCCATAATGGGGCCTGTGGTGAAAAGTCTGGTCATCAAGATCGACTCGGAGCTTTCGATGACTAATCAAGTCAACTCGCTAGTTGGAACTTGTCTAGGGCTTTTGAGACGGCTGAGGAAACTGGTCCCTCTACTCTCGATCTCAACTATGAAAACAATAGTGGCAGCAACCATTGTCTCAAGACTTGATTATGGCAACGTGCTATATGTGGGGCTTCCCCAGAAAATTACGAACAAACTGCAGGTAGTGCTGAATGATGCAGCCAGGCTCATTCTCAGACTGCCCAGAAGAACTCATGCTACTCCCCTGCTGAGCAAATTGCACTGGCTGCCCATTAAGCAGAGAGCGAAGTTCAAGGGGTTGTGTATCACCCATAAAGCTCTTTACGGACACGCCCCACGGTACATAAAAGAACGCCTTCTCAAATACATACCAGAGCGTGTGTTGCGCTCAGCAGAAGCAAGTCAGCTGACCTGCCCACATTTCAACACCACAGCCAAAGGTGGGAGAGCTTTTTCGGTCCTTCTGCCACAACTCTGGAATCAGTTGCCCAGTGATCTTCGGAAAGAATCCAGACTCTTACCATTCCGAAAAAAATAAAAACCTTTCTCTTCATAGAAGCTTTCGATACAGCCCTGAGGCCCTCTACTACCTAAGATCTGGTCTGTCTCTCTGTTTATGCTTCTAACTCTTCCAGAGCGCTAAGAGACCTGGTGGTGTATATGTGCTATATTAAGAGTAAATTAACATAACATAACTTGTATGATTATCGCTCACAATTTGAAATTTGGTACTCTGATCTCATCTCTGGGGGTGTGCAATAATGACAGATTCTCACCTTAGACTTCATCTGTTACACTCCTCCCCCTCCGAGTACTACCTGAACAGCGTAATCCCCTGAACAAATCTCACGAGGGTGGAGGCACTCCACAAGAAGCCAAGGCGATGGCACTCTTGGGGTGGTTAGCCGGGTGGTGGAGGCGAGACAATAACGAAGCGGGAGCGGATACTAAAATTCCCATGTTCCCCGCACTTCCACTACCAAGTCCGGTCACGTGGGCAAAACCCGGAAGAAGAAGACTGTTGAAAACGCCGCTCGGCGTTTCACTCGCTGCTGATTATTCTTCAGACGCAGCCGAGGACTCCGACTTCTGCTGTTCGCCCGTGTAGGGTAAGGGTGCACATGCACCACCTGGAATCTTGAGAGCCGCTCAGCTCTCGTCATTGTAAACGCAGGAGCATCGCGCTCGTGAATAGACCTTCCTTGTGTAGCGGGGGAAATCCCTCACATTTATGTATCTTGCTGAAACTCGAACATCGTATTCTTGTCTGATTTACTTTCGCAATTCCTGTGTGCTATTAGGTGTTTAGCATTGCCTGAATATTACATTCGCATTGAGACGTTCCAAACTGTTGACATTCAATCACGTTTTAACAGAGTTTAAAGAAGCATTTTGACTCCTTCTCCTTGTATATTAACAGGGGGACATAAGGCGGCAATCTGCTCATCCCCTGTGAAGTGAAGCACGACAACTTTAATGGTGTGTATGGTAACGCGCGTAAGACAGAGTGTTTGTCGCCTGGCCACAGTGTGTAAGGAGCGTGTTTTCATGATGCCTTCCTTTTGTTCATAGAAGCCAATATAGCATTCAGAACAGGGTATTGCTTGTGTGGAATCCAGGATGAGTATACCTGGATAAAACGGGTTTTAAGTTTATTTACAGGTACGAAAACCTCACATAAGATTGAGTTGAACCTGACATGTTGTAGGAGAGGCTAATGTATTGAGTGTCTTTTCCTTTCAGATCTCCCTCCCTGCTGTTCCCATCCTTTCCTTCCCCCGCTTGACCATCCCACTCTCCTGTGCTTTAACAGCATTCAGGGTTTGGGCTGTCGAGAGGTGGACCCCTTTTGGCATCGATCCGCTCCCGAGGAATCATCGAGTCAACAGAATAATCAGCCCACGAATTGACTTCCTCCTGGGCGGGTCGATACAAAACATGGCCACGTTAGAGGATGTCTTAGGTGCCTTATCCTTAGTGCAGCAAGAGTTAGCCACCTCTCGAGAAGAAACAGCAGCCTTAAAACAGAGAATTGAAGGAATGCAACGCAATCCCTTTGACGCAGGTATGGGGAGGTTTCCCTCAGGGAGTTTTTCGGCCCCAGCCGCACCATTCAGTATAGAATTACCTACGCCTATTCCTCTTGCAGCACCTGAAAGGTTTTCAGGAGATGCCCATAAGGTGCAAGTATTTATCACGCAAATCCTTTTACATTTTTCTTGTAAACCCAAGGCTTTTCCTTCCAACCAGTCCAGAGTAGCCTTCACCATTTCCTATTTGAATGGTGATGCCGCACAGTGGGCCGTTCCCTTGGTGCGGCGCGACGATCCTCTATTGTATGACTGGGATGCATTTCGTGAAGAATTTGAGCGTGTGTTTGACCGTAGAGCAGCCACCTTCACAGCCGACCGTGAACTACTAGAATTAAAACAAGGGAATAGAGACCTAGTAGTCTATGTCAACACTTTCCAACAACTGATTGCAGAAACAGAGTGGCCCGAGAGTAAACGACGCGCGTTGTTTTATCAGGACCTTAAAGATGAACTGAAGGACGTACTAACAACTATAGATCCTCAGCCCACCTCCTGTAAGCTCTTATTGAATTAACCCAGAGATTAGACCACCGATTAGCAGAACGTAGGGTGGATAAAAGGTGAGGGTGTCGTAAATTGGCTGCGATTAAATTAGCGTTAGCAGAATCCATCTGGTGTTTAGAGGCTATCCTGTACATTTTGTGGAATCCATTTTGTATTTCTGGCAGCCATTTTGTTTTCCCTTGTGCTCTGTTTAAAGGACTGGTTATACTTAGACTCTGCTACTCTGCACATGCGCAGAAGAATCTAACTGTCCATACATCTGTTTTTAGTCTGTAACTATCAGGTTGTTTCTACCACAGTCAGCAACTGCTAGCTCCTCCTTTACTGTTGACTGTGCATTTCTGTATGACCATCTATGTATGTAACTCTTCTCATGTATACTTGTACCGCCCTCTTTTTGAACCCCTGTGTGGGTATAAAAGACCCATGGTTCTTCTACTCTGTGTGCTACATTCATTCAGCACCACAGGGTGCTGGGTGAATGTGGTTCCACTTCATGAAGGTTTATTAAACTTTGTATTTTCTATTCCAGTTTCTGTGCCAACTTCTTCCTATTGGTCTGAGGACTCTGTGCAGAGAAGGCGAACCCCTTGTACTGGTAGGCCTAGCTGAGGTCTCCTTACAACAAATTGGCGGCCCAACTTGGGGCTCATCGGTGACTCGGATGCCCAAAGGATTGGTCGCGACGAAGGATTGGAATCTCCCTGTGCACGCAATCGCTGCCCAATGAGACCCGGGTCTTGGCAACCATGGCGTTTTTCCTTTCCTTCTGATCTGACCATCCAGGTGGTGCCGGTCCTCGACTGAGATCTCTTCTGTTGATTCGCCGTGCAGTGACCATTTGGTCGAATTTAGAACTTGGCAGTTGGAACCTGGACACCAAGTGATTGGTAAGTGTCCTTCGGTGGCGCTTGCTGTTGGTTTTGATGCCTGGGATTGGTAAGGTAGTTTAGTAACACTTACTGTGGCTTTTGGTGTTGATGCCTGGGATTGGTAAGGTAGTTTAGTAACACTTACTGTGGCTTTTGGAAATGGTGTTGGCCAACTTGGTTTGTTATGATATATAAGTTGCAACCTATATAGGCAGGTAATGAGGAGAATTTTCTCTATCTGAATTGATTTGAACGGCACATCGTACTAAAGGTACCTTAAGTGCTACTTTGATTATAATACTGCATATTCTGCACTATTTTTGGCATGCCTGTTTTTTTGCACACTTCATAGGAGGTGTAGCTCTGGTAGTGGTACCAATTTGAGAGTAAGATGAAGCACAACCGCCCCCCCTCCCCCCCGGAGGGGACGCCTAATAGGGATATGTATATTAAGTATGGTCTTTCTTCTATAATGTACAGCGCATTATGGAATAAATACACTCGTAAGGATCCTGAGTTGCGTTGGCCTATGTATGGGTCATTTGATTTACAAAAGATTGAGTATGTGGAACAATGTATGTTGAAGCGAAAGACTAGGCAAGAGATGTTTGATTGTGTACGAATGTGGGAGAAAAAGGTGCGTGAATGAATGAATATGTTGCTTTCTTGGATGTACCATTTCTTTTGTATATAATTAGCCGGCTCCCCTAGAGGGGATACTTAACTAGGTTTAGGTATAAAAAAGTATTTATTCTTTGGTGATTAGTACCCCGAGGAACTAAATATGTACATTGAAAGGATCCTGGTCTGTGCACTTAGTAACATTCATAAGTGGTGATATGCAGAGCGTTTTTTTCTTGGTGTTCTGCCAGCCAAATCTAGTGAATATGACTTACAACTAGTATTTACAAATGGTTTGGTTTAAGTACAGTATGTAGGCTGTCTTTTGGTTTTATCTTAAGTGTTGATCTGTGGGTTAAATGTGTGTTTAAATGTTGTGGTGTGGTAAATTGTGTTTTGGATGTTGCTAGCACTAGAAAAGCGTGTGATTGAATGACTGTGAATATGTGAAAGAATTCTGAGAAGTGAAATTGTTCAGGAGTAAGTTTAATTTGGTCTCATCACCATCAATGCGTCGCAAAAGGAAATTGAGAGGGGTGTAGCTAGAAAAAGAGCAACCCCTGTGATTTGATGACACCATTAATGTACAAAAGTATTAATGAAAAGTAATTAGGGACCGGTTAACAGTTTAGCTTGAGAAAAATTGTGGGTATTTCGAATTTGCAAATTGTTCCTATGCAGCTTTGTGTTCTTGGTGGTTCAGTGAGCCAATGTGCTGGGTCCAGATGGTTGTAGGTTCTGATTCAAGCTGAATCAAAAAGAGGAGCTACAGAGGGAAGATGTGCCAGAACACCCTCCAATCAACTATAGTTTCAACACAAAAGTACTGGCACCCAGTAGCAAACAATTATTTTTGATCTGGAATGGGTGGGAGAGGGGATGCTTTGTCAAAAACCTCCAATGCTCATTGTATAGTATCACCCCATCCAGTATGCTACAAACATTTAAAAATTGTATAAGTCAACAGAGAAAGGGAAAACAAAGAGATGTGAAGTCAGTCCACAGATTAATTAGCTCTACACACACCCTCAGTAATGGAAAAACGAGGTGAAAAAATGTGTAAAGAAAGAGAAAGTACCTCACGTGCGCACCACCAGAGGAGCTACAAAGACAGAAAAGGGGTTAGACTCTCAAATATTTATTTATTCTGGTTAGGAGTCTATCCCACTGTTTAAAAACACAGCATGTTGAATACCTTGTTAATGACGGCCAACATGTTTCATTGCCAATTATTTTGTGGCAAATTCATCAGGGCAAGACGAGGTCAAAGATCACCTCCCTGGACACACACCATTAAAAAGGACTAGTTGGAGCTATGGGCCCACATACCAGCCACCAACCAGTCACAGGGGCGTTTTAACCTGTTTACTTTCGCCTCCCTGTTCAGCAAAGCACGACCGTTGCTAGTGCCTGCGTCATGTAGCTTTACACACGGGCGGTAACTCAATGCTGTGTTTTTAAACAGCGGGATAGACTCCTAACCAGAATAAATAAATATTTGAGAGTCTAACCCCTTTTCTGTCTTTGTTGGCACAGTTCTTGTGTTCTTGTCTTCACAATACACCTCCTTTTGTTATGTGTTTCTCTTTTGCACTGGACACTGCACATTTTTCTTAAGAGAAAGTTACCAATGATGAAATAGACGTGGGCAAGCTGGTGAGAACCAACCAGTAGCTCCTCTGGTGGTGCGCACGTGAGGTACTTTCTCTTTCTTTACACATTTTTTCACCTCGTTTTTCCATAACTGAGGGTGTGTGTAGAGCTAATTAATCTGTGGACTGACTTCACATCTCTTTGTTTTCCCTTTCTCTGTTGACTTATACAATTTTTAAATGTTTGTAGCATACTAGATGGGGTGATACTATACAATACAATGAGCATTGGAGGTTTTTGACAAAGCATCCCCTCTCCCACCCATTCCTGATCAAAAATAATTGTTTGCTACTGGGTGCCAGTACTTTTGTGTTGAAACTCTGATTCAAGCTGAACCTGCTAATCTGAGAATAGAAACTAAAATTATGACCCCCTGAAAAGAAATTGTATATCAAAATTAATTTTTCCATAGGGCAAATTATTGCAATTTAGGAAGGCTTTTTGTCTTTGACAGCTTCAGGGCTGTGCGAGGCAGATTTTGACCTTGCAGCCTGTAAGGTGGGGGCTAGAAATAGGAGCGAGTGAACCAGGAGGTGAAATCACTGCTTAGAAAGCTTCTCTGACATGAAAATGTGTAATGCTTGCAGCAGGAGAGCCTTGGAAAGAGGTGGGCACCAGGAGTGCTCGCAGTGGCTGGTTCTGCGCTGAGTTTTTTTTTTTTAGCTTCTCTGATAAGACAGGGCAGCTGAGAAACGAAACTCAAGGAGCCTTCCTTGTTCCTATTTTGTGCAAAACCAGTTAGAATTAACATGAAAAACTGTTTTTTTTTTTTTAAACTGTTGCATTAATCTTAGACAAAAAGTAAAATGATGCTCTTGCTTGAAATTTTAAGGGCTATATGCCTATATAAAAACGATTTTCCAATTAAGAATTAATTTTCACAGTGGAAATTGTGGCCCAAAGCTAACATGGAATTTCAGCGATGTAATTTTACTTTTAGAAAGTTAAAATTAAGATGACCTGTGTGTCAGAAGCGACACAGTCAGTTCAGCTGACAGCTGGTCATCATAAAGATGACCTACTGTCAGATGGGGGTGAGTAAAGCAAGGAAATCAGTTATTGATTTTAAGCGTGACAAATTAAGCAGGCCAGAATGTTCGACTCTGAGCTTTAGGTTCAGTAATTGCGCATCTCTGCTCATTTATATATGTTATTGTAATTTGTCTATGCTTTCTGTGCTTGGTGTACTGATGGCTTGGCATATGTATTTTTATTTTATATATGTTTTGTTTTTGTGTCATATTGACAATTCTATTTTAATACTAGTACAAGTTCTCCTGTGAGGTAAGGAAATGGTCGTGACGACGTCTATCTTTGCGCAGCAGTTGGCTGGAACTTGTTCAAAATTACTAAATTCCACAGATATGATATTATCATGCTGTCAAAATGGCAGACAACACGTTATCAGTGTATGTCTAATTGGTATTGGAGATGAATACAAAAAAAAAGTTATGCAAGACTAAAATATGTGTCACCTATGGTTAGCCATGACTGCCCTTCTCTTATAGACAGGCAGCCGTCGGTCATATGTTTCCAGATTGGATAATATGAAACCATTATGATTTTTAGCCCCTGCAAAAAGGTGACCTGAATTCTTCTAAATATCGCACTAGCTAAATCCTGTTCTGTTTCTTTGGAAGTGTATAAGTATGCCTTTGATTCCTTAAAGGAAATCAAGGTTCTTTTTTCATATTCTTTATATGGGGATAACAGGCCTTAAAAAACGAAATTGCATGTTCTATAATAAAATAGATAATTATAAAGACTTTTCTTTAGATACATTGTATTAGATATTAATGGGTAAACACATCATCTGAATACATTGGATTTTGCTGTATTACACCCACATCTTAACACTTCAAATGTCTGTTTTAAATAAGACTGCCACCATGATCATGTTGCAACCCTGAGAAGCGCCTTTACTGCTGATGAGCAAAACAGTTGTTGCTGCTGTTTTTTTTAGGCCACAAATGGAACAGGAATGTTTACTTAGCTAAGACTTCCTCAGAGTGAAAACTCTGCATTTTAGAATGCTGTACAGGGTTTCCACAAATGAGGTTCAGTATTTTGGGTAACGAGAAAATATCTGACAGGATTTCCTTTTCTTGAAGTTTTCTTTTTATAAGCTCATTCTTGTGAATGGTGGCGCAAAAAGTTGTCATGTTTTCAAGTTAAGTTTCTGTTCTTAGGGCTGTGAATGACTGCGTTTAAATATTATAGGCAAGGGATGCAGCTCGCTTTTCATATGTAGACTCATCAAAATGATTAGATTTATTAAAAAAATATATATATTTTGATTATATAAAAAATGTTATTTCAAATAGGTGCATTAAATTTGTTTTTTAATATTTATAATGCCTAATAATGATGCTGTGACCTCCTAGCCTCCAAATTGAATTTAAACCATGCTATACAGCAATAGGGTGTCACTTACATGTGAAATGTCACTTTACCCAGGCGTACAAAACGTATTTGTATAAGGGTATACATTATACATTTCTGATGCCACATCTCTGGGATATGTAGAGGACATTCTGGAGATGACTAATATGCAAAAACATTGTAGGATATTCATTTTTAAGTGCCCTACACATCAAAGTCGAAATTGAGTAAAATTCATTATTTAAATGAGATTTCTCCAGTCAGAGCAGCTGTTAAAATGCCTTAGGCTACAGTAAATGCACATAGGTAAGCATAGACTTAATAGCTGACATCTATACTGCTAGACAAGCACTCTGCACACTGCTTACAAATATAACTATGTACAAAAAACTGGCAGAAGTTATTAAGCTTACCTCTGAATTGCTGGTAGACACGAATGGAGTGGGTTTTGCTGTTCAGCCTTCGGTCTCTAGGGTCACTTTGACTTGGGAGCACCACATGAAAATCTTGCATACAAGATGGAACAGCTGCATAGGTTAAAGGCCGAACTCCTACATTTAGAAGCCTGGCAGGGCTCAGACCAATATGTGTTTTGACATTTGGACATTTGAAAGACGAAATGGCAGGGCATGGAAAGAAAGAGCTTTTGCTTACCTTTTTTTTTTGGCAAAAGCAAGTTTTTGTGCACTCAATGAACATAGTATAATGGTATATGTGACCTCTCTTTAAAAGACAATGGCTCTGCCATATATATAGCACTAATGCTTTTAGGGCTGCATTCAGGAAGCAATGGGATTTAGTTTGAGTTCATGCGGCCTCATGTTGCACTACTACATTTGCTAAGGGAATATGGTCTTTAGCTAGCTCACTGTGCTATTTAGCTCCTCAGAGTTTGTTTATGCCCAGTTGCTATACATTGGGGTTGATTGTGTTGACAGAATGAAACCTATTACAGGTTTCCTACTGTCAAAAACTGGGGAGAGGAGGCTAGCTCCTCTACAAATTAAGGGTAGGCAAATGTATGTGTTCTCTCTCTTTTTCTCAAAACTGTCTGTGAAATAGCCATGAGACATTTAATTGGCTATTCAGTAATACTGTTTCAAACATTATTAGCATTAATAAAATGAATAAATATATTTTGCTATGTTACTACCCATCCTCTCTGATGCAATTATGAGAGGATGAGTAGCTAGATTGCTGTTTCCTTATTTGATCTTTAAGGGGAACTAGCTGTGGGTAGTTTTTATTCTAAACTTCTCAGATGATAACACCACTATTGTTTGTTATTCTCATGCTACATACAGTTTTTGCAAGGGCATTGCTAGTTTTTGTTAGCTAGTCTGTGTAAATAAACTGACAGTCCTTACTAGAGCTGATGTTGCATAGTTTGGATTGTGAAAATAGAATGCAGAGAAGATGCCCATGTGATCCTTAGCAAACATTTTTGAGGAAAATATTGTTTTATATGAGTCTGTTAGTCACAAGATGTTCCGCTGGAGAACATGTACCCATTATGTTGAAGTTTTTAGTTCTTTATGTAATAGGAATCCTTGTTAAATTAGCAGTGTTAGATTTTCCTGTTGCTCCTATAACATGAGAGCATGGTCCTAAGTATACAATGTAGGTGCTTTTATTAAGAGAAATCGATTTGATTCATAAACTTTATTCGATTCAAAGAGAAAGAATCATAAAAGTATACAGAACACCACTAGAAAATCATTCTACAATTTGTACATTAAAAGAATAGAAAGAAAAATGTGTACAATTTTACATCATTTGTCAGAAAGCAATGGGAACCATACAAGGTTTTCAGACCAAACTAGCTATACTGTTTCCTGATCTGGAGAGACAATCTTATAAAACTTAACATAGCACAACATACTCCAGGAGATGATAATGATAACAAGTAGTCATAGCCTTCTTTATAATTACATGGTTGCTGTTCTTTTAGAATAGGCTTAATAAACCTACTCCTTGGTTCCTTATATAAAGGACAAAAAAGAACAATATGGATAGTACTTTGACTAACTTTGTTAATACAAGGACAAGGGGGCAGCCTCTTACACCATCCCCTTTGTTTTGGAAAGGCAAAAAGAAAATGAAGTGTGTTTAGTCTAAACCTTGTCAGGTAAAAACGCCATTGCACATGAGTGGTAAATGTTAGATAAAATTGTTGCTGTAGTTTGCCCAAGCAGTTTATTGACTGATCTAGACATGACATGCTTAAACTTTTACGATAACTTGTTTTAATTAGAGTTTTTATGTCTCCCTGTATTTTTTCGGGGTTGTCATAAAAGTGGCCCAGACCTATTCTGTGCAAAGTATCACTGACGTATGAAAGCCATGGGATCTGCATTGCATGGTCAAGATTTTTGCAGTCTTGGAGGATATTTTTAGAGAGCTGAAGGTCTTCTGATAGCCATATTTTACCCCATAATAATAAGGGCGAAATGCGAATGATGTCAGTCACATATTCCATTCCCATCTCAGTGTGACAGAAGCTGTTAGATGAACCTGATGGGATTGACAACAAACGCTTCATAAATTTGTTTTCCATGACCTGGATCATGGCTGGGCTTTCTGTACCCCAGACCCCTGCCCCATAAGTGGCCACAGATAAGCATTTTGCTCTATACAAGCTTTTTAATTGTGCGACCGGTTTTTGCCCTAGTTTACTACAAAAGCGAAAAAGACCCTCTATGGATCGACTAGTACTTTGTACTCGCGCCTTCATCAAGGGGACCCAACTCAATTTACTGTTAAAAAGATAACCCAAGTAATTAAAATTATCCACTTTTTCAATGGTGTTGTTGGTTACCATAAACTTACGGGTTTTTGTCCCTTTTGGACCACAGACCATTGCGAAAGATTTTGCAAAGTTTACCTTTAGGTCCAGGTCCAACATGAAGTTATTAAATGCATCCAGACAAGTCTGCATGCTATTTGCTGTGAGGGTCATTAATACCGTATCATCGGCATAAGATAACATAGGTATCTTCTTGCCGTTTACCTTTGGAAAATCAGAGCAATGATCCAACAAGTACTTTTCCAAGCCATTTGTATAAACTAGGAACAAAAAAGGCGCTAAAATGCAACCTTGTCGCACACCCTCAGTTGAGGGGATAGATTTTGTTTTTTCCCCCCCTGGCCCAAACCTTATTGCCACGGTTGTAGCTGCATGTAATCTGCGGAGCAGGGTAACCAAGGGTTCCTCAAAGCCCATATCCTCCATCATTCGCCATAATTAGTTTCTGCAAACAGTGTCAAAGGCACTGGATAAGTCCATGAAGGCCAGATGAACGGAAGAATTCCTGGCCTTCATGTACTTACTCATAATCAGTGCCAAATTTAGACACTGTTCGATTGTTCCCTTTCCTCTTCTGAATCCATATTGGGAATCTACAATTAGGCCCACAGAGTCTGCCCACGTCTCCAATCTAGTAAGGATTATCCTTCCCAGTAATTTACATGATGCGTCAATTAATGATATTGGGCGATAACAACGAGGGTCGCTCTTATCACCCTTCTTGAAAATCGGCACCACCACTGCCTCCTTCCAGGATAGGGGAATACGACCAACAATAACCGCTTTAAATACATTTAGCAGCAATGGGGCCCATACAACAATGTTATGTTTAAAAAAGTCCAATGGCACTGCATCTGGGCCAGGGGCTTTTAGTGGGACACCTTTCCTCAAGGCCTCTTCAACTTCCTGCAATGTAAGCGAAGAACTAAGCAAAGAAGCTGTCAGCGAGAACTCCATATCCTTTGTTTCATCCTGCAGTCCTAAAAGCGCTAGTGAGTTGGGATTAAAAATTGCCCCAAAATGGGCCTCCCATGTCTCACCTGTTATCTGCATCACCATATTATCCTTATCATTGCTAGAAAATAGGGGGCGATTTACCACTTCCTAAAAAAGCTTGCTGTCTTTTAATTCCGAGGCCTTCTCTAAATCATCCCAAGTGAGGTTTTTTAAGTGCAACTTCCGTTTTCTAATTGCCTCTTTGTAGGCGCCTCTAGCCGTTTTTACCAGCTCCTTATTCCTTGGTTTTTGTTGCAAAGCCATTTTTAATGATTTTAGAGAGGCAGAACATACAGCATCAAACCATTTAAAACCCTTGATCTTGTCATTACCAATTGGTTTTTTAAGATACTCTGCCACATTTCCACATAGGATTTCAAAGTTCGTAATAACAATTTCAGGGTCAGTTGTTGGTAATAAACAGGACTCAATTTCGGAGCTATTGGCACTTAAAACCTCCGCCTCTAACCCAATTGCGTCTACTTTCCCCCACTTCAAGATAACACCTTGGTTCCTATCATATTTTATAGGTTGGTCCCAGATTGGGTGCCTTGTGCTAACAGGGGGGCATAATGTTAGAATCAGAGGGTTGTGATCGCTTGCCAAATTTGCAAGCGTCTCAAGTTTATCAATGTATTGAGAATAACCACTGGACACAATGGCAAAGTCAATAACACTCATCGAGCCTCTAGTTCCCTGGAAAGTTGGTATTGGGAGGGAATTTGGGGCAACCCATGGTTCCATTATGCATAAATCGTTAATTACAATAATGTTATTTAACGCATCACCATGGGGTGTGTGCTTAAAGTGTTGCACAGGGTGTTCATTTAGATCTTCCAAGCCACATACATTTGACCCTCCAAATTTACACAATGAACAGTTGAAATCACCAACCCAAATGATAAAAAGTAGGGGTAAATCGCTACGCACCTTGGATATAGCTTCCTGCAAGCTCAGAATTACAGATATTTCATTTTTATCAAAGACATTGTGATACCAATTAATCAACAATAAGGGCACAGGAAACAGAGATTGTAGCAAAAGTAATTGGTACCAGGGAGTGTCCACTATTTTAGATGTTGTTAAATTATTCAATTTTAGGGAAAGTGCAGTCAGTATCCCACCCTTTGCCCTGCCTGCCTGTGATGGCACAGCTAGTACACTAAAGGACTGAAAACCGTCAATATCCTGATCAGTTCTACTCCATGTCTCCTGGAGACACAAGATATCATGGCTACCCGCATAATCCAGCCATGCTTCATCTTGTAGTCTCCCAGAAAGGCCTGCGATATTCCACGAAATCAGGCGGAACCTTGTTTCCCCTGGCGGATTACCTGGGTGTTCGATACGGGTTGCCCCATCCAACCTAGGGGCAGGCAAGGTCAGCTCATAGTCTACAATATCACAAACCTCTGATTCCAAGAGATTATCCCGTTGTACATTACAAGTTAATACCACCTCATTAGTATTATCCCTCGATCCATCATAACTATGTTCCACTAAGGAACTAGCCTTTTCGCTGAATAATTCAATGGGCTTTTGACTGGTTGGTAGTCAGTCTATCCCCTCCATCCCCATGAGTGGGTCAAAACGATTACTTAGGGCAATATTTTTTGGCATCCACCCAAGATATTCCTCACCCCGAAATCTCATTCCGTGATGATTTCGCGGTGGTTGTAAAGGAATATTACTTGGTGTCCACCCGAAATATTTCTCACCCTTGGGTCTCATCCTAGGATAATTTTGGGATTGTTGAAAAGCAACATGCTTTAGATTGGGGTAAAAGTATTCTAAACCTATACATTGTATATCCCCCAATCTACCAAACCTTGGGTTACAACAAATAAAATCTTTAACCCAATTGTCCCTAAAGTTTATGAGGATACAATCCCCCTCCAAATCTTTCTCACTTGGCCCCAACCAAGGAACCCTTCGTACACTTAATATTTCTGTTCTAGAGGCAGGGGGAAGTGCCCTATTTTTATTGAGCCAAAAGGTTACTTTATTTCTAAGATCCATGTTTGACTCCAATTGATTTGGCCTGACTCCTGGGACTCCTGTCAAAATTGCGATAAAAGGAGCGCAGTCAGGGGGTAGATCTACACAAACCGGCTTCTTTAGTGGAGCTTTTTCTCTATGATTTATAAGTCCCTGTTGTGGTATTACCCTAGGCCCGGAAGTGACTGCCTGCTTGGGTGCGGATAACTTTGATGTGGATGCAGCGGCCACTGCGGGCTTTTGCTGACAACCCATAGCAACCACCAAAGTAGAATTATTTGAGGCAGTTTGTAAGGGTACTTTAGCAAGAGTAGCAGTTGCGGCCATTTGCGACACTGCAACTTGATTTTTTGGTCCCACTTTCTTTATAGCATTGGGGTTACCCCCCATGGTTTCAATAGGTTTACTGTTCTTAGCCAATTTCTCAAGACAACGAGTATTGACCGATATAAGATGTTCTAATTGGTCCAGTTTCAAATTTACTATTTGCGTTCTTTCTACAAGAGGCGTCAGAAGCCCTTTAACCAGCTTTTCAATATTAAGCAATAATTCATCATTATTTGGGCAGGAATGATTTGTATGTACATAATCCCCAGATGAAATCCCCCTTTGTTTTGCTGATTTCGATGTTACTCTTAAAGTATTTATTTTTACTGTTTTGGCTCTACTACCCTTATTGTGACCCCCTCCTTTTTTCCATTTACTAGTTTTTATAATTTCAATTCCTACTGGCTCGGGTTCTAAGACCTGGGGTTGTGTTAATGTGGGCACTATAGAGCTCAAATTACAGTTTTGGATGCTATCCCCACTAGCAGTGCTTGATGATATACAGTCTTCGTTTGGGCAGTCCACCAGGTCAATCGAAGAAATTAAATAAGAATTAGAATTCATTACAGGAATTGGGCTATCTACCAGATCATTTACTAAACTTTTTTCAGGGGTAATTATATAACCAATACGTCCTAGTGAAGAGCGTTTCCCTGTTACCAGATCTATTGAGAGGCGCTTTTCTGTTAGAGCGATTTCTTTTTCCAATATCCCTGTTGCCCGAATTATAAAATCATCCAAAGTTCCAGTTGCTTTAACACTACTCGTTTTCAATGTAACCTGCCTACCCTTTCCGGAACGTAAGGCCATCATGGGGAAATTCTTTTGAGAGGAGTAATACAGGACAAGATCCCAACTGAAGAAAACAACCTATAAAACAGACCATAAAAAGATAATAATTGCACTTAAAAAATATAAAACAAATACTTCAGGTCTGTGATGAAAGAGAATAAGCCCGGCCCGTCCTTATTCGTCCTTGGACGGCCTTAGACAGCCCGCCCTTTGCCTGGGCTTAGCCCCGGGCGCTCCCACGCGGCGGGCGCGCGTCCTTCTAAAATAGCAAAAGGAAGGAGTGATGGGCGGGGGGGCGGGGCCAGCAGGGAGAGCAGCCCAGGTGAATCAGATTGGGCTCGCAGGGACTCCTGGGCGATGGAGTCCCTGCTACCGTGCTCGCACCCCTGCCAGCAACAAACACGCCCCAAGTCCTAGCACAAGAGACTGCCCCTCTCCCAACAGCAGCTCCCGCTGATGTCACACGCGCTGCGGGACCCGCGAAGCGGGTCCGGCGAGTTGCTGTGGCTTTTCCAAAGGGCAGAAGGTGAAGAAAGAAACAGCAGCAGTCCGGTGGCAGGTCCAATCAAAGGGCAGGTAAGCGTCCCACGAACAAAGTCCTGGAGCCTGTTTTTACTCCGTGGGCGGGGGGGCGGGGCCAGCAGGGAGAGTAGCCCAGGTGAATCAGATTGGGCTCGCAGGGAATCCTGGGCGATGGAGTCCCTGCTACCGTGCTCGCAGCCCTGCCAGCAACAAACACGCCCCAAGTCCTAGCACAAGAGACCGCCCCTCTCCCAACAGCAGCTCCCGCTGATGTCACACGCGCTGCGGGACCCGCGAAGCGGGTCCGGCGAGTTGCTGTGGCTTTTCCAAAGGGCAGAGGGTGAAGAAAGAAACAGCAGCAGTCCGGTGGCAGGTCCAATCAAAGGGCAGGTAAGCGTCCCACGAACAAAGTCCTGGAGCCTGTTTTTACTCCGTGGGCGGGGGGGCGGGGCCAGCAGGGAGAGCAGCCCAGGTGAATCAGATTGGGCTCGCAGGGACTCCTGGCCGATGGAGTCCCTGCTACCGTGCTCGCAGCCCTGCCAGCAACAAACACGCCCCAAGTCCTAGCACAAGAGACCGCCCCTCTCCCAACAGCAGCTCCCGCTGATGTCACACGCGCTGCGGGACCCGCAAAGCGGGTCCGGCGAGTTGCTGTGGCTTTTCCAAAGGGCAGAAGGTGAAGAAAGAAACAGCAGCAGTCGGTGGCAAGTCCAATCAAAGGGCAGGTAAGCGTCTGCAGTCCTGTACAAGTAATGCAAAGTCTATGAGTAAAAGTGTAGAACATGTCCTTTTTTCTTGAGGGTCTTTAGATGATTAAGATAGAAATTTGGTAAATGAACACAGACTTCCTTGGCTGCTTGGGATTGGGTGATGTATTACTCTTGTCAGTTCACCAAAGAGTTCCTTTTATACTCGCCAATAGGTTCAGGCTGTTGTTTTTTTACTCTCACATAGATGAAAGTGGTTCTTGGGTGCCTTGCTAATATATGGGGTGTCCCTAGACTAGGAAGCATTCTGAGACTATCCTCTCTGTTGATAGATTGTTTCTGTGCCTTGTCTAAAGACCTTTTGTTCTGTCCACCAATAGATATTTGCTGCTTTACAACCATTGCCAGAGGGGCGCGGACATCAGATCCAGCTTGAGGAGTCAACACCAGTCCAGCTTGAAGTCAAAGTGAAGGTAACCAGCACAGGCATTGCTGGCAACCAGGACCTCAGTGAAGGTAGAAGGCCGGAAGCACTGGGATGTGAAGTGTGTACCCCTGCTACTGTCTTGGGCGAAAGACGGGGTCACAAATCAGAAAGGAGAAATCGTGGATCAAGTTTTTGATGCCCAGCTGAGAGTCACAGACCGACCAGGAAGGCGAGAACGTTTTTGCTTGAGGTAACCCCCTTTGAAACAAGGGTTGCTTCAGAGATCCTAGCATCAGGCCTCTGAATCCTGGTCCTAAAGTGGCTGTAAAGTTTTCACCTTTGTTGGTCAAGAGATAACTGGCCAAGCTGAATGCCATCTATGGCCCCAACGAAAGAGCAATGTGCCAGCAGAGCAATACAGGAGTTAAGGGAGGACTTGAGTTCAGGGTACAGGTGCTGTGTCTCTGGTGCCTGTTAGATTGAAATGAAGAAAACTGGTGCACTGCCTGAGACACTGGACAGGATCGCTGAGCGCATTTGCCCTGGTGGGTGATTGCCCTATCCTGAAAGAAGAAACTTTTCCCTTGCAACTAGGCCATGATTCCTGAGTTGCGAGTTGTGCAGCTCCACCGTGGGAACAATAAGAGCCTGCCTGTGAGGCTCAAACGGACACAAGGAGAAGACTCCCCTCTGTTTGGTTGTACAGCGGCTTTAATTTCCCAAGGACTTCTTTTTCTTTTTTTGTTGGAAATGTACCCCATTGATCGTCCCATTTTTGAGGAGGAGCAGCCCTTTGCAGCTCTTCGTCCTAATTCTCATGGTCCTGTGTAGTCCTCCTGGTCCTCTGGATCCAGGATCATTTTTGTAATAATATGTCTGACTGCTTTAATGTTTATATTAGGAATAATGTTTATTCTATGAGAGAAAGGTTCATCTGAGCAGTAGAAAGATGTTACATTTCCTTCATAATGATGGATACTCTAGCCCTCATAAAGGAAACACTTGAAAAGTCTAGCGAAAATGTTTTTATTAGAGATGTACTGTTAGCTACTTTGATATTGAAATGGATGGTAACTGAAATGCATAGGAGCCTTGAAAATGTTTTTATTGGATGGTTCTAGGATTTGCTTAGGACTAGAAAGCTAATAGTTCTGTTTCTGATAATAGTAATTACTCCCTCCTGCTATCTGTATGACCCAATTCTCTGTTCCCTTTGTACTCCTGCTTATACCTTATACATACTAGCTTAACAATATTTAGAATGAGAAATGCCTACCTAGCGATGAATTAAGATATTGATAAATTTATGAAAAATAAAAAAAAAATATTAAAAATTAATGTGCATATTTTTTTTGTTTTCCTACTGGATAATGGGAGATATCTTCAGCTAACGCTAAAAGGGTCGTCTGTCGTAAATTGGCTGCGATTAAATTAGTGTTAGCAGAATCCATCTGGTGTATAGAGGCTATCCTGTACATTTTGTGGAATCCATTTTTTATTTCTGGCAGCCATTTTGTTTTCCCTTGTGCTCTGTTTAAAGGACTGGTTATACTTAGACTCTGCTACTCTGCACATGCGCAGAAGAATCTAACTGTCCATACGTCTGTTTTTAGTCTGTAACTATCAGGTTGTTTCTACCACAGTCAGCAACTGCTAGCTCCTCCTTTACTGTTGACTGTGTATTTCTGTATGACCATCTATGTATGTAACTCTTCTCATGTATACTTGTACCGCCCTCTTTTTGAACCCCTGTGTGGGTATAAAAGACCCATGGTTCTTCTACTCTGTGTGCTACATTCATTCAGCACCACAGGGTGCTGGGTGAATGTGGTTCCACTTCATGAAGGTTTATTAAACTTTGTATTTTATATTCCAGTTTCTGGGCCAACTTCTTCCTTATTGGTCTGAGGACTCTGTGCAGAGAAGGGCGAACCCCTTGTACTGGTAGGCCTAGCTGAGGTCTCCTTACAACAAGGGGAGAAACCCTCTTTTAGGTTTGATCGAGCTAGATCAGTTCCAGGAGGATATAACACCACTCCGGAACCCATGGAAATAGGTACAGTTCGGGCCTCTCTACCCACAGAAGAAAAAGAGCAGAGACGCAGGAATGGATTGTGCTTATACTGCGGAAAGAAGGGACATTATGTGAAGGAGTGTTTAGCTAAACCCAAAGGACGGGATAGAGAGGTCTTGTCTCGTATGAGTGGGGAAAACACGAAGACGGAAAACACCAAGGCTCAAGAAGACAAGAAGGGAGGTTCTTGGGCATAAAAAGGATCCCTTCAGTACAAAACGTCGATGAAGGTCCGACGTCCCACTTTCATGTGTTCTTACAAATTCATCTAGATGAACAGAAACGTCCCCTCAAGGCCATGGTAGATTCGGGAGCAACAGGTCTTTTTATGGATAAAGAACTAGCTCACTCATTGAACTTAAGGCTTATACCCAAGACCGAACCAGAGATTGTAATGACGGTGGATGGGCGACAATTGGTTTCTGGCCCTATTCGGTACTGTACGGAAAACCTTGAGATATCTTGGGAAGAACAACATTGGGAAACGCTCAGTTTCAATGTGATAAAAGCACCCCAATATGGGGTTATATTGGGTCTTCCATGGCTTCATCTGGGAGAAGGAGACGATCGAATTCACCTTGCCCTATTGTATAGAACATTGCAGTACTAATCGTCATAGTCCGACGAAGGAACTCTCTCAAATGCATGTGATAGCCACAGCTGAGGAAAAATAAGTTCTCTTACCTGCACCATACCACGACCTCCGGGACGTGTTCGACGAAGACAAAGCCAATGTTTTACCACCGCATCGTAGCTACGACTGCCAAATAGACCTGGTACCAGGGGCTGTGGTGCCTTGTGGAAGAGTCTACGCCCTCACAGAACTGGAAAACGAGCATCTACGCCACTACTTAGACACCTACTTGAACAACGGTTTCATACGACTGTCCAAATCGCCCGTCGCATCGCCCCTCTTTTTCATACCAAAGGCAAATCGTGAACTCAGAGCCTGTGTGGACTTTAGAGCGTTGAATAGTATCACCATTAAAAATCGCTACCCTTTGCCACTCATTCCAGTGTTGTTAGACCAAGTACGTCGAGCAGTAATATATACCCACTTGGATCTGAAAGGTGCTTACCATTTGGTAAGAATGCGCAAGGGTGATGAGTGGAAGACGGCCTTCCGCACCAGATATGGCCTATTCGAGTACTGTGTAATGCCATATGGACTATGCAACGCTCCAGCCGCATTTCAGTTTTTCTTGACAGACGTTCTTCGTGAATTCCTTGATGTCACGGTTATCATTTATATGGATGACATCTTAATATATTCAGAAAAATAAGAAGACCACATACAAAACGTTCGAGCTGTTTTGCTTACACTTCGAAAACATCACTTATTTTGTAAAATAAGCAAATGCAAGTTTCACGTGAGAAGAGTGGAATTCCTGGGAATAATACTATCGGCTAATGGACAAGAAATGGCATCGTGCAAAAAACAAGCTGTTTTAGATTGGTTACCCCCCAAAAATGTAAAAGAAATACAATGTGTTCTGGGGTTTGCCAATTTTTACAGGCGTTTTATTCAGCAGTTCTCACAAGTGGCAGCTCCCCTAACCAGACTACTTAAGAAAGATGTTTCTTATGAATGGACTGAAGACGCCCAGAAAGCATTCACCGTGTTGAAAACCGCCTTCTCCACTGCACCTATTCTTGCCCACCCTGACAGTGACATACCATACATAGTAGAGGCAGATGCATCGGATGTGGCGATAGGAGCCATCTTATCACAAAGGAACAAGGAGAATGGGCAATTACATCCTGTGGCCTACATGTCCCGTAAATTAAACACGGCGGAAACCCACTACACCATAGCGAAAAAAGAACTCCTTGCTATCAAGGACGCATTTACGGAATGGAGGCATCATCTGATGGGGGCAAGACATACTGTAACGGTATATACAGACCATCAAAACCTGCAGTTCATGAAGTCAGCTCGGTTACTTACCCCTCGTCAACTGCGGTGGATGTTGTTCTTTGCTGAGTTCGACTTCATAGTCACATACAGACCAGGGGTGGAGAATAGGAAGGCAGACGCTTTATCTCGCCGTGACAATTCCTTTGCCGTGAATAAACCAGAACTACATGCCATCATTCCCTCCACAAATATCGTTTGTGTAATACAAACAGATAAGTTCATGGACCAAGTAAAACAAGCCATAAAAAGTTCATTTTGGAAGACCTGGATGGAGGAAAATACTGAATGGCACCTAAAGGATGGACTTCCCATACGCAGGCATCAGTTGTTAATCCCTGTCACTGCCTTAAGAAGAACCGTCTTCAATTGGTGCCATGGTGATCCGTGTGCTGGACATGCAGGAACAGAGAAAACATTGGAAAAAATCCTGCGTCACTTCTGGTGGCCCAATGTTAAACAAGACGTCACTAAAAGAGTCCAACAATGTGTTGTGTGCTGTCAGGCCAAAGCAGACCATAGGAAACCACAAGGATTACTTCAACATTTACCCACTCCCGAAAAACCTTGGGAATACGTGTCTATGGACTTTATTGTAAGTTTACCTAAAGATAAAGGATATACGGCCATTTTAGTGGTAGTGGATAACCTCACTAAGTTGGGCCACTTCATTGCTTGTGCCGACCTACCCTCCTCATCCCAGTTGGCAACTTTACTACTCACAAACGTCGTTCGTCTTCATGGATTACCCAAAGTCATCATCACCGATAGGGGCCCTCAATTTACCAGCAAGTTTTGGAAAACCTGGTGCTCAACCCTTCGTATAGCGAACAACACCTCCACAGCCTTCCACCCATAAACGGATGGTCAGACAGAACGTCTGAACCAAACACTAAAGAAATACCTACGCAGCTATGTGGATCAAACAACGGACGAATGGGTGGACCTTCTGTGGTTAGCTGAAGTTGCATATAACGACACTCAGCATAGTTCAAGTAAAATGACTCCTTTTTTTTGTACTTATGGATTCCATCCTCGCTTTCTCCCCATAGTGAAACCTCAGTATGATGAAAAGATACCTAATGTACAAGAAAGTTACAGTAATCCAAGAAACCTTGAAAACTGCCAGGAAAAACCTACAGAAAACCAAGGAACAATACAAAAAACAAGCCGACAAGCATCGTAGACCAGGTCAAACCTATAAGAAAGGTGACTTTGTATGGCTGTCTACGAGGAATCTCAGATTTCGTAAATACAGCATATTTAATCCTCGGTACATTGGCCCGTACCGAATACTGAAAAGGATTAACCCAGTGGCGTTCAAACTCGCCTTACCCTCACACATGAAAATCCATCCGGTTTTTCATGTTTCTCTTCTGAAACCATCTGCTAGACCACCACGACAACCAACATCCCCTATTCTAATAGACGGAAAACCGGAGTATGAGGTGAAGAGAAAACTTAATTCCAAATGGAGACGCAAGTCCTTATGGTACCTTTTAGCTTGGAAGAATTATGGACCTGAAGAAAACTCGTGGGAGCCAGCAACTAACGTACATGCTCCTCGTCTGGTAAATCTATTTCATAAAAACAATCCAAGTAAGCCCGGTCCACAAAAAAGGACCCCCGAAGGGAGGATGTGCTGTTACGCTCCTCCCCCTCCGAGTACTACCTGAACAGCGTAATCCCCTGAACAAATCTCACGAGGGTGGGGGCACTCCACAAGAAGCCAAGGCGATGGCACTTTTGGGGTAGTTAGCCGGGTGGTGGAGGCGAGACAATAACGAAGCGGGAGCGGATACTACAATTCCCATGTTCCCCGCACTTCCGCTACTGAGTCCGGTCACGTGGGCAAAACCCGGAAGAAGTAGACTGTTGAAAATGCCGCTCGGCGTTTCACTTGCTGCTGATTATTCTTCAGACGCAGCCGAGGACTCCGACTTCTGCTGTTCGTCCGTGTAGGGTAAGGGTGCACATGCACCACCTGGAATCTTGAGAGCCGCTCAGCTCTCGTCATTGTAAACGCAGGAGCATCGCGCTCGTGAATAGACCTTCCTTGTGTAGCGGGGGAAATCCCTCACATTTATGTATCTTGCTGAAACTCGAACATCGTATTCTTGTCTGATTTACTTTCGCAATTCCTGTGTGCTATTAGGTGTTTAGCATTGCCTGAATATTACATTTGCATTGAGACGTTCCAAACTGTTGACATTCAATCACGTTTTAACAGAGTTAAAAGAAGCATTTTGACTCCTTCTCCTTGTATATTAACAGGAGGACATGAGGCGGCAATCTGCTCATCCCCTGTGAAGTGAAGCACGACAACTTTAATGATGTGTATGGTAACGCGCATAAGACAGAGTGTTTGTCGCCTGGCCACAGTGTGTGTGGAGCGTGTTTTCATGATGCCTTCCTTTTGTTCATAGAAGCCAATATAGCATTCAGAACAGGGTATTGCTTGTGTGGAATCCAGGATGAGTACACCTGGAGAAAACAGGTTTTAAGTTTATTTACAGGTACGAAAACCTCACATAAGATTGAGTTGAACCTGACATGTTGTAGAGGCTAATGTATTGAGTGTCTTTTCCTTTCAGATCTCCCTCCCAGCTGTTCCCATCCTTTCCTTCCCCCGCTTGACCATCCCACTCTCCTGTGCTTTAACAGCATTCAGGGTTGGGGCTATCGAGAGGTGGACCACTTTTGGCATCGATCCACTCCCGAGGAATCATCGATTCAACATCATCATATCGCCAGTTATTTAATGCGGTTGAGGCCTGTACCTCTTGGTCATCTGTCTCAGAGGAGACTCCCTGTCACTTGAATCTCTTGAAGTACGGACTATTTGAGTAGTCCCTAAAGTCGAAATCCATGCTAAAAAAGTGTATTTTCCAACTTCTTTACCTTGTCTATTGAAAATGAAAAGTGGGTCTAGGTATTTTTTTGGTATGGGGAATTTATTGGTGTGATTCATTATGCTGGCAGAAATCAACCTGAACAGAGCTAACTCTTGCTGCTCACCCACCTATCTGTGATTTTTTTGCAAAGTTTATTTATTTATTTATAAGCTCAACATTTATCCCATACTTAGAGCTAGGGCTGTGGGGGTCGTGACATCAGTCCTTGGGGAATAAGTGGGTTTTAAGATTCTTCCTGAATGTCGTGTAATCCTCGATCAGCCGTAGTTCTAGTGGAAGCTTGTTCCAGTGCAGAGCTGCGAGGTACGAAAAGGTGCGTCCACCTGCCCTACTCTTACTGATCCTTTTAGTCTCAGCTACCGTCCGAAGGCGTGACCTTAGGCACCTGGAAGGGGCTTAGAATTTAATTATATTCTGAAGAATCCTAGGGCCAGTATGATGGAGTGCCCTGTGTGCATGTCCTAAAAGCTTAAATCTTGCTCTTTGACGCATGGGGAGCCAGTGAATTTGCCTCAAGCAATCAGTTGCTGAACTGTATCTGCCCTTATTGCACACCAGTTTGGCCGCTGCATTATGTATCACTTGCAGACGTTTGAAAAGGTATTCTGGCATGCCAACGAAAAGTGCATGTCCATAATCCAGCCTACTGACAAGCATGGCCTGTGTGACTTTTCTCCTGCTTTCCAGTGGGATCCAGGGGAAGAGACTTTTTAAAAGCTTCAGTGTAGCAAAGCTTCTTCCACACAGAGTCTGCACGTGGTCCCAATTTTTTCCAAGGATGATGCATAGGCCTAGAATAGCGTAGGGCTCAGGGATGCTCCCTGCGGGACACCACTACTGAGACTTTTTGGACTTGAGGAGAAGGCACTAATTTGCACGGTTTGTGTTCTGTTGCTTAAAAATGAATTGAGCCATTGAAGGGCTTTTTTTGTATCACTGTAGGTTTTCCAATAGAAGCTGGTGGGAGACCGTGTCGAACGCCACCGACAGGTCTAGCAGGATCAATCCTACTGCCTTTCCCTGGCCCAGCAATGATCTTACATTATCTAGGATGGCCAGGAGAGTTGCTTCTGTACAGTTGGTGGCCCTGAAGCACGTTTGAGAGGGGTCCAGTAATTCGTTGGACTCTAGATAGTTAGACAATTGACTAACTTCTCCAATACTTTGGAGAGATAGGGGAGTTGAGAAATTGGCCAGTAATTAACTGGGTTATTTACATCTGAGCCCGCCTTCTTCAGCAAGGGAGTCACTATGGCCTGTTTCCAGATCTCTGTGAAAACTGCTGTTTCCATAGATTCGTTAAATAGCTGTGTGATATATGGGCCCAGGGTGGGTATGATCTGTGCAAAAATGAAATGTGAGCAGGGATCGAGAGGAGATCCCGATTTAACTTCCCCCATTACCTTGGTGACCTCCTCTTCTGTGAAGGGGCCAAACTACCTAGACATACGGGGGCGTCGGGATGAGGGTCTATGTTTTCCCAGTTGATAGGATCTACTGGGCTGGTAATGCTAAATGACGAGTAAATTGTGCATATTGTGTCTATGAAAAATTCACTTATCATTTCACAGCATTCTGCTGAAGGATGCAAGGTTTGGGACATACAGGTCGGTTTGCATAATTCTTATACTATTTTGTATAGCTCTTTTACCGAGTTGCTGTTCTCATTTATTTGTTGTGCAAAATACATCCTTTTGGACTTCTTAATTGCATAATTGTAGCTCCTGAGTTCTGTTTTGTATGCTGACTTATCGGGGTCCAATCTGGACAGTCTCCATTATTTTGCACTTTTTTTCGGTGTCTTAAGTTGTGCTGTGTACCACTTTTCGGATACATTTCTTCTTGTAGATTTAGGTTTAAGTTTTGGTGCGCATTTGTCCACGGTATTGGTAATCTCTATTTCAAGGTTCACTGCACCCTTATTGGTGGTTTGGGTTCCCAGAGCCTCTAGATCGTTAGGGGCAAAGTGGTGTTGAGATGAGTCAGGGGTGACTAATTTCCAGGCTCTGTAAGTCCCATGTGTAGGTTTGGGAGCTTTCGCTGGTATCGCGGGTTGGGAAAATGAAAAGGTAATTAGTGAGTGATCGGTCCATGTAACGGGTTTGATCTCCATGACTGTGGTGGTATCTATATTGGAGAACATTAAGTCCAATTTAGGCCCTATGATATCTGCGGGCCCCTTGACCATTGTTTTAGTTGAAGGTTCTGCATGTCGTTTTCTAGATGTGTTACCACCGTGTTGTTAGATTTTTCAAAGTGGACATTGAAGTCCCCAACAACCATAACATTTTTGTATTTTAGGCAAGCGGGATATAACTGTGTAAGCGGTTTAGCGCTGAATTCTGACTGGTATCCAGGGGATTGTAAATCACTGCCCCACCAAGTATAATGCGGTTTCCTTTAGACACTTGGAATGGCAGTAGTTTGTGCTCTCCCAGCTGAGCTACTGTGATGGGGAGGCAGTTGAGGCAGTCTTTGAACAGAATGGCGAGCCCTCCACCCTTCCGCCCTTGCCTATCTTGCCTTAATATTTTATATTCGGGGCAAGGCGTGTGCGATGTCGGGGGAGTTATTACCATCCAGCCAGGTTTTAGTGATACAAACCAGATTGGGATCCGTCTCCTTAATGGTGTCTCAGATCTCCAAAGAGTGTTTAGGCACCGACCTAGCATTAAAGAAAGTGCAGTTGAGTTTCGCTTGGTCACCCACATTTCTATGCGACTGATCAAACTGTGCAAGGCTATACCATTTGCAGGTAATTCCTTGCATGATGTTTATTTGAGAGGAGCATGTATGGCTAACGCCAGAAGTGAATTTCTCGAATAGTACAGAGGGTTCTCAGGGTCTTTCTTGGAAGGGACAGGGTTCCTGGCCCCTGGTCCCAGCCGGGCGCAGACGGGCTTGTCTTTGGTGCGCCTCTGGCGTGCCAGCGGCGCGTCCACTGTGTGCACGCTGGCACATCGGTCTGAAGTAAGAGGGTGAGCGGAAGGTCTACTCCGGCCCAAAGTTGGAGAAACACTGATAAAACCTGGAAAAAATCCTTGAATGTGCCAGTGAATATCTGAAAGTTAATGAAAACTCCAGTCAAATGATCACCTTTCCATGGCTGTGGGAGATTACTGAGCAGACTTTTGCTTATGATTTGCATTTCTATAAAGTTTGGCAGAAATAACATATGGTGTTTTACATAGGTTATTGTATTCTGTCATAAATGTATCCAAGTTCAATGCTCATAGCCACCACCTGCATCAAGTCTTGGATGCTTGGAACTGTTAGAAATCAAGACTCAATGAAGAGGCCATAGGGCACATGAAGATAGGCCAGTAACCACTGAATGATCCGGGAGTTGCAGAACAAAATACTAGCATGTGGGCTGAGTTTTAAGTTGGTGGTTGTAGAAAATTGAGTTATTAGTTGTGCAGTGAGTTCAGTGCATATTACAGATCCACAATTGTTACTTTACTTGGGACCACATACCTTATTGTGCCACATGATACTCTCAGGGTACTTAAGCAGAGCAGTCCAAGGCCTACTCAGGAGAATTGTGCTGTCAAGGGATCAAAATCCACTAGCATGCACCAACAACAACACACAATAAATGTTTGTCCAGTCAGTATTTATTTTCTTTGAAAAAAGGAAAAGTACATTTATTACGCACAGACTACTAAAGAGTACGCATTAAAGTACTAGCATATATACATATGATGTGAAAAAGATCGTCAGATCGAAACGCGTCAGTTTCGTTTGCAAAATAAATACCATTGATAACATGCTACTGCGTTGGTGTGGCTGTTTCCTCAGGAGTGACAGGCAAGGAGGAATACATGGAGAATATATATATTTTCTTTTCACTGAAAAAACATAGTATTCAGGGACATTATAGTTAGTTGGACATTTCACTCATAAAAGACCAGAGAAAATAGTCTGTTATAGTTAGTTGAGCTAACTATAACTCGCGTCCCCGCAATGCACTTCTGATGACGTCACATATTACATCACTCATGGCATGGTCAGTGACATCCCTGATGACATCATTGATGACCTCTTAAATGACATCCCTGATTACATCATCCGGTGACTGTGTGTTTCTGTAAAGTTTAAATATGTTTTATCTACATATGCCAAGGTGTATTGAAGAATTAGTGGGTGTATGAGCGTCTGTATGGATGATTTTGTAGGTGTGTGACTGACTGTGTAGGTGAGTGATTAAACATGTCTTACTGAATGCATGAGTTAGTGACTAAACTGTGTGAATATCTGTTTCAGTCTGTCTGTTGGTGTGTAAGCAGCTGCATGGGTTGGTGAGTAGCTACATGAGCGTATATATGGGTTATTGATTGGTTGTCTGAGTATCTGTATGGGTGCCTGAGTATCTGTGTGGGTGGGTGGGGTTTGTGTGACTCTGTGCATAAATGTGTAAGTGGGTGATTCACTGAATGTATGGGATCAAGAGTGCGTTTGTGAAGGGCTGTATGGGTGGGTGTGTGTGTGTTTGGGTGTGTTTGTGGGTGTTTAGATGTCTCAGTGGTGCATGTGTGAGTAACTACATATGTGAATGGCAGTATATGTGAGTGTTGGAGTATATACATGACTATATGTGAGAGTGAGTGATTGTGAGAGTGCCTGTATGGATGAGTGTGTGCTTGTGTCAGTGATTGTATATGAGAGTAAGTATGTGTTAGTATCTGTATGAATAAGTGAGGTGGTGTGTGTATAATTGTGTAGGTCAGTAAATGGGAGCGTGATTGATTCTTTGCATTACTGACTATGTGTGTGAGTAACTATGATGAGTGGCGGTGTGTGAGTGTCTGTATAGGTATATGAGTGCATATGATAGTACTGTATTGATAAGTTACTGCTTGTACAAGTTATTGTATAGGTGAATGTGTAGATGTGTGTGTGTAGACCTAGTAATCAGCGAGTGGGTATGTAGTAACTGGTATTGGAGTGTCTTTGGTTTCGAAAATGGTAGTCTGCATTTTAGAGTGGGTGTATCAAAGGTTATATTAGGGTGTGAGGAAGAGCATCAGAGTATCATTTGGATGATGTCATCAGTGATGTCATCAGTGATGTCATTTGAAATGTCATCAGTGATGTCACCAGTGATGTCACTGTCCATGTCATGAGTGATGTAAAATGTGATGTCATTAGCAGTGCAACGGAGTCACAAGAAAACAGTAAAAAAAAAACATGAAAAACAAGAAAAGGGTAAAGGGTACAACACCCTGACCCCCTAGTCCCCGAGGGCCCAAAAAAGCATTAAAAAAAAACAACAGCAAAAATGAATTCGCACTGGGTGCGCGAATCCGGGCAAAAATAAAAAATAAAATGAAGCACCGTCTCCTGCGCTTTGTTTAATTAAGCCCCCGGGTTTGCCAGGTCTCTGGGTCAATGTATAATTATAGAGCGGGCCTTTGGGGTCCCACACAGCCCCGGGGATTGCCAACTCCCCGGGGCCATGCTGATTATATGCGGGGGACACACAGCTCTCCTGCAGACCAGGGGACCGCTACCTCCCCGGGGCTTTATTAAAATGAAAGATGTGGGGTGGCTAATGCCTCACCCCATGCAGCCCCAGGTACGGCCACCACCCAGGACTTTTATAATTAAATGCGGGGGTACGCGGGCTCCTACAGCCCCAGGGACCACCACTTCCCTGGGGCTCTGATTTAAAGAAAAATGTTTGGGGAGCTATTGGTGTTATAAATGTATAAAAGATTTTTACAAATGTTTTTTGGTGTAGAGTGGGTGTACGTTGTGTGTAGTAAAATGATGTGGTATGTTGTGCAGTGAAATTATGTGAATAGAAAGTATGTGGTATTTAGTGTATAGGAATTATGTGGAGTGGGAATATGTGTTTTGGAGAGTAATTATGTGGTATTGTAGTCTGTGTTGTGGAGTGGTAACCTCAGGTTTAGTCTTAAGTTAAACCATAAACTCAATGAGACACAAAAAACAGAAGGAACCACTGAGGAACACTTTTGGAACTTGTCGGAAGTATATGCAGAGCCACTGGAATTATGTAACTGTTTGGCGGCACCAATTTTCACATAACTAAACATTTTCTGCATTTGCCAAATATTCCATCATCTGCTACCTAATCTGCAGATTTGAACAAAAAAGCCTTGTTTCTAGCTCAAACTCCTCAAATGTTCCCAAAAATGCAGCATCACGTGTTACAGTGTGGTGGAAGGCCCTTTGCAAAGCTGGAATAGTCATGTGTTACTTATTACAAAATGTGAATGTTAAACTGGTACTAATGGTGCACAAACCTTCATTCTTTCTGTGCCTCTCTTGCCTCTTTCTGCATTTCTCTTGTTTCTTTCTGCACCTTCCTTCCTCTTTCTGCACCTCACTATGTTCTTTCTGCACTTCACTTGCCTCTTTCTGCACCTCTGTTGCTTTTTTTCTGCAGAACTCTTGCCTCTTTCTGCACCTCTCTTGCCTCTTTCTGCACCTCACTCTCATTGTACTGCACCTCTCTTGCCTCTTTCTGCACTTCTCGTGCCTCTTTCTGCACTTCTTCAGCCTCTTTCTATACCTCTCTTGCCTCTTTCTGCACCTTGAATGCCTCTTTCTGTACTTCTCTTGCCTCTTTCAGTACCACTCTTGCCTCTTTCTGCACCTCTGTTGGTTCATTCAGCTCCGTTCTTCCTTCTTTCTGCACCGCTGTTGCAAATGTATGCATCCCTCTTACCTCTTTCAGCACCCTTTTCTGTCTTACTTCTCCTCCCTTGCCTCTGTCTGCACACCTGTTCCCTCTTTCCATACCCCTTTTGCCTGTTTCTACAACTCTCTTGCCTCTTTCTACAGTTCTGTTAACTCCTTTTGCACCTCTGTTGCTTCTTTCTGCACTGCTCTTGTTTCTTTCTACACCCCTCTTGCCTCTTTCTGTACCCCTCTTGCATCTTTGTGCACCTCTCCTTCCTCTTTCTGGTCCTCTCTTGCCTTTTTCTACAGTTCTCTTGCCTCGTTCTGCACCTCTTTGCTTCTTTCTGCCTCTTTCAGAAACCCTGATGTTTCTTTCTGCACTTATCTTGTTTCTTTCTGCATCCCTCTTGCCTCTTTCTCTACCCCTGTTGCCTCTTTCAGCACCTCTGTTGCTTCTTTCTGCAATTTTCTTCCTCTTTCTGCACATGTCCTACCACTGTAGGCATAGCAAGAAATTAGCATTTAAAAACCTTTGAAATTCATTAAAAAACACAGGTTTCAGGGACGTTATAGTTAGTTCGACATTTCACTCATACAAAACCAGAGAAATAATAAAGCTAACTAAAACTCGCGCCCCCACAATGCACTGCTGATGATGTCACATATTTCATCATTCATGACATGGTCAGTGACATCACTGATGACATCACTGATGACATCATCAACGTGATTATCTGATGCACCTCCTCATACCCTAATATAACCTTTGATACACCCACTCTAAAATACAGACTACCATTCCTAGGTCTACACACACATCCACTCATTCACCCATACAGTCACTCATACATGAAGTCACTCATCAATACAGCACTATCGTATGCACTCATATACCTATACATACACTCGCACACCACCACTCATCCATAGATTTACTCACAAACCGAGTCAGTCATGCAAAGAATCAATGACACTCCCATTTACTCACCTATACAGTTATACACACACCATCTCACTTATTCATACAGATACTAACATAGACTTAGACTCTAATACAATCACTGATACAAGCACGCACTCATCCATACTCATCCATACAGCCACTCTCACAATCCCTCACTCTCACATATGGTCATTTATATTCTCCAACACCCACATATACAGCCTTTTACATATGTACTTACACATACACACACTCGCCCACCCATACAGCCCTTCACAAATGCACTCTTGAACCCATACAAACAGTGAATTGTCCACTCACACATCTATGCGGAGTCACATACCCTCACCCACCCACACAGACACTCAGGCACCCATACAGATCCTCATACAACCAATCAATAACCCATATAGACACTCATGTAGCTACTCACCAACCCATGCAGCTGCTTACACACTGACTGACAGACTGATAGAGACATTCACACAATTTATTCTCTAACCCATATATTCAGTGCAACACATTTAATCACTCACTTATATAGTCAGTCAAGCACCTACTAAATCATCCATTCAGACACTTATACACCCACTCATTTTTCAACATACCTTGGCGTATATAAATACATAAAACATTTAAACTTTACAGAAACACACAGTCACTGGATGAAGTCATCAGTGATGTCATTTGATATGTCATCAGTGATGTCACTGACCATGTCATGAATGATGTAATATGTGATGTCATCAGCAGTGCTTTGTGGAGGCACCAGTTTTAGTTAGCTCAACTAACTATAACAGACAAATTTCTCTGGTTGTGTATGAGTGAAATGTCTATAACTATAACGACCCTGCAACTATAGCGTCCCTTTTTCAGTGAATATATATGTGTGTGTGTATATATATATATATTACCTACTGGCGGTCGCCAGTAGGTAGTTATAGTTAGGACCTAGTTACTATAGGAAAATGGCAACATTCTATTCACAATAACTTTGGTGCCAATTGATGAATCTTCGTGAAATTGTCAAAACTAATTCTTTGTAGAGATCAGCTCCTATGTTGAAAGTTTGTTGGTGATTCGTCAAGGGGGGCTGTGGAAAAAGGGGGGTCCCAAAACATGTTTTTTTCAATGTTACAGGTCGAATCGATGAATGCAATTACCCCAAATTTGGCAGGGAGAAGGGTCTTGGTCTAGAAAGCATGCTTTTGTTTATTTGGTGTAAATCCGTTCAGTAGTTTTTGAGAAATATTGAAATTTACAGATATCGATATTTGGGAATTCTGCCATCTGATTGGCTGAGGCGTTACGAGCCCGAGCTTGCTGCTGATTGGCTGCGAGCACTGCAAGCATTTGCAACTAGGAAGTGTTGGCTGCCATTTTAAGATTCCGTTGAAGCAAGTAAGGGGGAAAAAGGGCAAAAAATGTGGGAAAGAGGTGGGTAGGAGCACTGTAACCCCTGTGGGGTGTTTAGGGTGTGCTATAGAGGGGGTGTGAAGTGAACTAATAATACCTACCAGTGTGAAAGTTCTAGGCTACGGAAATTAAGTGAGATATTGGATAGTGTGTGATGTTTTAAGGTGAGCTTGTGTGCGACTCGAGTATTAAAAAATGAACCCACACTGTGTGTCTTATGCTGTGAAGTCATGTGCCCTGGCCGCTGCAGTACAGTTGTATAAGTAGTGTCAGCATTTGTTTATACCTACTAGGATGAACTACTGACCCGTAGTGGTGTGAAAGTCCTGGGTACGGAAAATATGTGAGGTATTGTCTAGAGTCTCATGGAAGGAGGAAGTGTTGGCCGCCATTTTGTGATTCCGTTGAAGCGAGTAAGGGGAAAAAAGGGTGAAAAAAGTGGGAAATTGGAGGGTAGGAGCACTGTAACCTCTGTGGGGTCTTTAGGGTGTGCTATAGAGGGGGTGCGAAGTGAACTAATCATACCTACCGGTGTGAAAGTGCTAGGCTATGAAAATTAAGTGAGTTATTGGCTAGTGTGTGATGTTTCTTAGGTGAGCTTGTGCGCGACTTGAGTATTAAAGCGTGAGCCCACACTGTGTGTCTTATGCCGTGAAGTCATGTGTCCTGGCCGCTGCAGTACAGTTGTGGAAGTAGTGTCAGCATGTGTTTATACCTACTAGGATGAACTACTGACCCGTAGTGGTGGGAACGTCCTGGGTACAGAAAATATGTGAGGTATTGTCCAGAGTCACATGGAAGGAGGAAGTGTTGGCTGCCATTTTGTGATTCCATTGAAGCGAATAAGGGGAAAAAAGGGCAAAAAAGTGGGAAATAGGAGGGTAGGAGCACTGTAACCTCTGTGGGGTGTTTAGGGTGTGCTATAGAGGGGGTGCGAAGTGAACTAATCATACCTAACAGTGTTAAAGTGCTAGGCTACGAAAATTAAGTGAGGTATTGCCTAGAGTGTGATGCTGCTAAGGTGAGGTGGTGCGGGACTCGGGGATTAGAGCGTGAGTCTAAATTGTGTGTCTTATGCTGTGAAGTCATGTGTTGTGTCTGCTGCAGTACAGTTGTGGAAGAAGTGTCAGCATGTGTTTATAACTACTACGACAAACTACTGACCTGTACTGGTCTGAAAATTCTGGGGTACGAAAATATGTGAGGTAGTGTGTAGAGTCTCATGCTGCTAAGCTGAGCTGCTCCCGGACTCGGGGATGAAAGCGTGAGCCCAAACTGTGTGTCATATGCTGTGAAGTTATGTGTTCTGGCCGCTGTGCCACATCTGTGCAAGTAGTGTCAGCATGTAGTTATAGCTACTTGGAGGAACTTTTGTTTTGAACATTTTAACTTGTGTATGGTGCTTAGGGGATGTTATATAGGGAGTGCAAAGGTAAATTTGTGTGTATGAAATGAATTTGGTATTTGGAAAGTGGAAAGCACTGACTCCTACGGGTCTGATGGCGCTGGGGGCATAAGGTGAGGTACTGCTGGAGTTGGGAATAAAGCTGATGAACTACTGACCCCTATTGTGAACTTTTAACGTGCACGTGCCGTTGAATGTTCGATAAAATGTTGCAAAAGTATATCATTAGGTTAAAAAGAAAAATTATGAACTTTTAACCTGCAGGTGTCATAGAAGGTTCCAGAAAGTGTGGTGATAAAATAGGTTGAACTTGTGAACCTGTATGTGGCACAGAATAATAAGTAGCTTTTCGGAAGGAAAAGTCAAAATTAACCAATGGATGTAAGTTTTGGAATGTCGTTGAAGGAATGAAGTATTCTGATTTGTTCTTTACATGTATTTATGTGTGGAGTGACAGAGAAATTGTGCCATTTCTGGTTTCATTCTTAATGAAGTCGGAGCTTTACATGTACTATGTGAGAAAAAAAGAATTGTATGGAGAAGTGTGGCTCAATGGTTAGAGCGGCAGACCCTGATGCAGAGGTCTGGCCCGGGACCAGGGTTCAATTCCCTGCCTCGGCGGGTCTTGGGCTCAAAATTCCAAGGACCTGATAATTCTCACCTTGGTGCCTATTCCAATCATGGAGTCCCACTCTGCAACTCTGGGCAATAGCTTGCATAATCTCCACAACAGCCCCCACAATGCTAAAGGATGCCTGGCCTCCACCTTGGGGGTGCCCAGGAGTGGACGCCTCACAGGGAAAGCCAGGATGGGTTCCACAGTGGTATTCGTACAAGCGCCTTGAGACCCTTGCGGGTGAGTAGTGCGCTATACAAGTATCAATTTACATTTACATATGCGTGTGTCATTTGAAATCTGGATAACAACTACAAAGGTGAGTTAGAAATGAACAAGGTGTGTTATGTGTTTTATAGTATTGATTAAGTATTTGAGGTGATGTTTTTAATTTTGAAAGTATTTTTTATTTCAAAGTAATATAGTGTTAGTAAAGTTTGGTGTTTGATATTGGTTGTGAAATATGCATAACATTTGAGCTGTTGTTCTATAGGTATTTTATATATGTTTAGGAAATTTTCACAGAGAAGAAGTGTAGTTTGTCATCTTTATAGAACTGTATTGTTTTGAAAATCAGGTACTGTGTTAATTTGAGTTTGTAATGTATTTGGGGAGCTAAAGAAAATGTCGCACGTTTGCAACTGATACTTTTTGTGGAAATAGTGGGGTCGGTGTGATGGTAGGAGACGTATGTGTTATTAAGTTAAAAGCAATAAAAAGAAATGCTGAAATGTTATGTGGGCAGGTTGTGGTCTTATTTTGGACACTGAGAGGTAGGTTTGAATGTAAGTCAGGGTAGGTTGTTGTACAGTGGGTCCTTGTACAGTGTTTTGAGATTACATGGAGAAGAGATGGAGATAGGAAAAGTGACACGTTCCTATTATATGTACGCATAGTTTGAATCATGTGATCCTAAGTTGAGATAAATATGAATATGGTTTCTGGTTTGCATTTGGGTATAGTGAATAGTTTTTGTAGTTTCTGACTAGTGAATAATAAAAAGGTAGATATACTAAAATATATGGTAGTAAACGTATTAATTATTGTCTGTTCTTATGGAATAGAAGTAGTTGGGCAGTGCTTCTTTAGTAGAGATGTTTTTTAACCCCTTCGGTGCCACGCCCTTTCCCCCTCCTGTGCCGGGCGTTTCCCATGCGGGTGGGTGTCATTATGAGATAGTCTCATCATGGGCACAGCGCGACCGTGCTCCATGATGAGACTATCTCGTCATGGGCACAGAAGAGGATAAATGTGTGAGAGATAAAAAAATTTAAATATCCTGTATATTTTCTGTATGAGTTTGTTGACATTAGAGAACTACATGTGATTATAAGTGATACTATTTGTCAGGCTGTGTCGCTGTGGCGGATATATGTAGGTGTTGAAGTGGTTCGTGTTTTACTGATGGTAAGCTTCACTATCCCTTTGAGACACTCGTCAATTTATTCATTCCATTTAATATCTTTAATATAGAAACAGTAAAGGGACTGTATATCAAAAGTTAGGGAATTAGAACTTTGTTTACTCTCCCCATGCCCTGCTATACACTCTACAGAGTGTTTAAACGACTTTCGTAACATATAGATGTCTAGCTAGTAAAGGTGGTGTAGTTCGACTGGGCCCATTTATAAACCGTGCTATGGGATGGTTTATGTTTTACCCGCCAATTTGCATGTTTGAATAATTTTTGCTGACAAGTGTTCCGGCAGACACCTGTTAAAATTAACGTCATATATGAGTATAGTGCCGCTACTGGGAATGGTGGGGTTTTCTGTTTGATTTTGTATGGTTAATGAAGGGTGGGGGTGGGTGTGGGGGAGGTGGTTATGTTGCCGATTGAAACACAGAATATAGTAATGTTCAGATGTCGAGCTACTAAAGGTGATCTATTACCACTGGGAGCACTTATAATATGCCGTATGGAATGGGATATGTTTTAGTGGCAAATTTGCATGTTTTAATACGTTTTGCTGATGAGCGTTTCGGGAGACATCTGTTGAAATTAAGACTCTGTTTGGCTATAGTGGCTCTTCTATGTTTGCTGGGGCTCTTTCTTTTATTGCGTAAAGTTAAGCAAGGGCGGCTGTTGATGTGGTGTAGTGGTACTGTGACTATTTATAAACCGTCTTCTGGTATGGTGTATGTTTGAGTTGCAAAATTGCAGGTTTTAATAGGTTTTGCTGATGAGCGTTCCGGCAGACACCTGTTGACATTAAGTCTATGTATGGCTATAGTGGTGGTAACGGGAGTGCTGGGGCTCGTTATTTGATTTCTTAAGGTTAAGCAAGGGATGGGTGGGGGTCGGGAGGTGCGTATGTTGCTGATTATAAGACAGATATTTGTAACGTGGGCATGTGTAGTTACTAAAGGTAATGTAGTTTCACTGGGCCCATTTAGTGCTATGGGATGGTTTATGTTTTACCCTCCAATGTGCATTCCGGTAGACACATGTTAAAATTAAGCCTGTGTATGGGTATAGTGGCGCTACTAGGAATAGGGGGTTTCTGTTTGATTTCGTACTGTTAACCAAGGGTGGGTGTGGGGGAGGTAGTTATGCTGCTGTTTGAAATACAGAATATAGTAACGTGGAGATGTGGAGATACTAAAGGTGATGTAGTACCACTGGGAGCACTTTTAAAGCGCCCTATGGCATGGTATATGTTTCACTCACAAATGTGCATGTTTTATTATGGTTTGTTGATGAGCTTTTCAGGAGACATCTGTTGAAGTTAAGGCTGTGTATGGCTATAGTGGCGCTTCTACGTTTGCTTGGGCTCTTTCTTTTATTGAGTAAAGTTAAGCAAGGGCTGGTGTTGAGGTGGTGTAGTGGCACTGTGACTATTTATAAACTGTCTTATGGTGTGGTGTATGATTGAGTTGCAAAATTGTAAGTTTTAATAGCTTTTGCTGATGAGCGATCTGGCAGACACCTGTTGTCATTAAGTTTATCTATGGCTATAGTGGCGGTAACGGGAGTGCAGGGGCTCATTGTTTGATATCGTAAGGTTAAGCATGGGTATGGGTGGGGGTGGGGAATGTGCGCATGTTGCTGTTTATAAGACGGACATTTGTAATGTGGGCATGTGTAGTTAGTAAAGGTAATGTAGTTTGAGTGGGCCTATTTATTAACCGTGCTATGGTATTTTTTATGTTTTTCCCTCAAATTTGCATGTTTGAATACTTTTTGTTGATGAGTGTCCCGGCACACACCTGTTAAAATTAAGCCTGTGTTTGGGTATAGTGGCGCTACTAGGAATGGTGGGGGTTTCTCTTTGATTTTGTACGGTTAAGGAAGGGCGTGGGTGGGTGTGGGGGAGGTGGGCAGGTTTCTGATTAAAACACAGAATTTAGTAACGTGCAGATGTCGAGCTACTGAAGGTGATGTAGTACCACTGTGAGCACTTATAAAGTGCCCTATGGCATGGTATATGTTTTTCCTGCAAATTTGCATGTTTTAATACGCTTTGCTCATGAGCGTTCCAGTAGACGGTTGTTGAAATCAAGTTCTTGTATTGGTATAGTGTGTTTACTAGGTTTGGTGTGGCTCTTTCTTTAATTTTGTAAAGTTAAGGAAGGATGGGGAAGAGGGTGGTGCAGTGGCAGTGTGCCCATTTATGAATCGCTTTATGGTATGGTATACGTTTTTTTGGCAAATTCCCATGTATTAACACGTTTTGGTGATGAGTTTTCCAGCAGACAGGTACAGAAATTACACAACATTTCTGTGGATAAGACATCTTCGTGATGATAGACACTCTTATACTGTGGTAGAAGGCTGATAGCGTTGATGGAAAATTATGAAACTTGGTGCCATTGTAGATTTTAATGGAAGGTTACACTGTTTGTTTGTTACTATGGTGTAGTTAGGGTTCTAAGTGGGAGAAAAAAAAGTGGGGCTGCTCTAAAAGGGGGGCAAAGCTCTTAAAGGGGTATGGGCTATGCAAGTTGAGGCGTTGTCTAAATCAAGATAAGTATCATTGTGTGCTTTAGAAAATCCTCTCCAATAATCGTAGGTTCGGAAAAAAACATTGTTTAAAGGATTTCCCTGTCTTCTACAACGTGGGTAACCTAGTGTAATGTCTCCAGTTCTCAGTAGTGAGCAAAACAAGCATGTGTACATCAAAGTGCATGCTGTCATTGCAGTGTAATATTAAAAAAAAAAATTGACTATCTTTGAGATGGCCGAAAATAGAGCCTGGTAGAGAGTCGTTTGGAGGCTGCCTGAAAATAAGTGCCGGTCCCCAGACCCGGCCCAATTAAAGCGCAGTATCCATGCATCCTAAGCACTGCGCCATTCAACCATCTTTTAATCGATGGATATATTCCTACTTATATATATATATATAAATCTGTTCGTCCGCTTATCTTAAGCATCTATGAGCGCACTCGCCTATAGTAAGCACTCTGCCATTCATGCAGCGATATGCCTATATATACATAGAGATATCTATCCCAGAATCAATCCTAAGCATTTATCAGCCCACCCGTCTATCGTAAGTACTGGTCTTTGCATTCATTCATCCTTCCATCCATTCATATATTGATACATTGATCTATGTATCTATCCATTGATGCATCTGGCCATGCATCCACTCGCCCTTTATTCAACTATATGTTCTGTTTTCCGTGCATCGTCCGCCCCGATCTTAAATACAACGTATTATGCTCATCCAGCAACCCTCTTAAGGCGTTGAAAAGGCTTGCGAAAAGCATTGACAGGCAGATTTTTTAATAAAGAATAACAAAGCTTTGAGTTACTCTTTGTGGAGCATACTTCAACACCCTTCTCTGGTGGTGTTTTAAACAAAGGTACATCTAGCGAAAGAAATGTAAAGGAGCTTTAAGTGTAATACGTTAATTTAGAAACATAACGTTTTGTCGAGTTGTTGATAGGTACACTGTTTTAAAGTGGCCGTGACTGACAGATACTGAATACCTGTACTTCTTATATTTGTGAAAGTATACCAGAGAGCTAATTTGGGATGGTGAGAACCTTGAGTTCTATATTTCCATGTGAAGTACAGTTTAGGAATATAAAAGTAATTGGAAAGCTTTTATGTTTATATTAAAGAGGGGGTGTGAGAACTTAGTGAGGCAGGCAAAGTGTGTGTTTTCGTAGCACTAAAACAAGACGGTGTGTAAGGTGAGAGCAGGTTCGTGCTGGAGTTGCCTTGTTGTGGTCATTTGCAGAGGCGCAACCAGAAGGAAATTTCGGGGGAGCTTATTCTTTCAGTAATAGGCAGAGTGGGCATGTAGGGCCCGATTCACAGAACTAACTTAAGACAAAATCCTAAACTTACTACCATTTTCGTATTCACAGAAGGCACTTACTCATTTTGGTATTCACAGAAGGCACTTACTCATTTCGGTATTCACAGAAGGCTTTTAGGAGTCCTAAAGTCCTAAAGTTAGGACTCCTAACTTCTGTGAATACCGAAATGAGTAAGAGTATCCTTTACAAAAATATTATGTTTTGAAGACCGGTGAAGTACTCGGGTGCGGCTCTGTGTCTGCGCCCAGGAAGCTGTGTCAGAGAGTCCGGGGCAATGGGCGCTGCGCGCATGGTGGTCTGTCTGCTAATCACCCCACCATGAGGTTGCTGGTACGTTGCAAAAGGAGAATGGAAATACTGAGAGAAAATGGCTCTCTTTAAAGGATTTCCCTTCTCCTACAATGCGAGTCACTTGGCATGATGTCTGCACTTCTAAGTAGTAAGCAATGTGCATGCTCTCACAGTGTCACTGCAATGCAATAAAGAAAAAAAACGGATTACGTTTGTGAGGTCGGAAAATAGAGCCCTATAAAGACCCGTTTTGAGGCTCCCAAAAATAAAGTGCTGGTGGTCACATCCCCACACACACCCCCTCCAGTTAAAGCCCTGGGTGCAGTGTTATGTTTGCGAAGTAGTTGATAAAATTGTTCGGTAATAATGGAAATGTTTATGTGTGCTGTTTGGTTGATAATATCACTGTAAGTACATAGATTACAATTTTTAAAAATACTATTTATAAAGTTGTGTGCGGCGGGTTGCAGTGAAAGGGGTGTGAGGTGGTGGGGAATGGCGGAGAGGAGAAAAGTATGAGGTAGTGCAGATATATATAAATTGTAAAGGAGTATGTAAATAATTAAATAAATACTTGCTGTATGTTCTATGGCACTACTTGTCATCCTAGTGCTCATCTGTCGTGCTCTATCGCGTTGCAGCACTGGGTCTGGAAGTTGTTAGTGGAAGTTTTGCAATTGTATGGTATTATTTTAACATAGTGAAGAAATGTGAAAAATAATTGAATCTCTTTTTTGTTTTTCAGAAAATTACTTTGTTTGGATTGAAATTTGGAAATGCCTAGAAGTGAAAAAAAAGATAGGAGAAGAAAAATATATATTTGACAAAAAGAACTGTTTGTTCGACTAAAAGCAAATGACAATTTTTGAAAAAAATATTACGACCATTTAATGAGAAAAACATCACACAAAGCAAAAAGAAGAATTTTTCAAGTAAAGTGAAGCAGAGTTAAATTTCAAATACGAGGAAAAGGAAGGATGATAAAGAAATAGTATCTGGCACTCGGAGACAAAAACAATTTCAAGAAATTCGTCCGAGACTTTTTCAATCTAGAGTGATTCAGAAATTATTGAAAACATGCTGCAAATATAAAAGAAGAATGTTCCAATTCAAAGAGAAGCAGTGTATTGAAAGTATAGTGGATACTGCTTTCAATTTGAAACAGAAGTTGTTCATTTTGATTTTAAAGAGATTGAAAGTATTGGATAAAATAGTGAAAGAATTGAAAGACAAAAGTAGAAAAAAAAGACTTGTGAACAGAACCAACTTTTGTAAAATCTTTAGTGGACATTGGCGACATACTTCTAGTACTGAGCCTTTTTTTAATGAGGAAAGTTACTTCCAGGAAAATAGTTTATCATTTGCAGTTGATACTGGAGGTCAGGATGGTGTTCCTCTTCCAAAGGAGGAAATGGTTGGTAAAAGTGCATAAGAGTTAATACCTGAAGAAGTGCAAGGGAAACGTCCACAAGCTCCTGTGTACAAGTGAAGTTGTAGTAGCATTTGTAGTATTCGACAGGATCCATTGATAAAATGCGAAATTCGCTACGAGAATATACTCAGAAAAGTATAAAACTGAAGATATTGGTGCCGATCAGGATCCTGGAGAAACCGGGTACGAACCGTCGGTTGGAGCGTATTCTCCGTCCGACTCGTACCCGGTTGCAAAACTTTACAAACATGCAAGTACGATTCGCACGGAAACACTATTTCTGTACGAATCGTACAAAACACCAACCGAGGAAAATAAACATACAAATGACATCCGGAAAAGCGCCGAGGTGACGTCGGGACGCATGCAGCCTGCGTTCCACGAACCAGGAAGTACGATTCGCACCGACGTCATCCTGCGCGGAGAATATTTTCCGGCAGCCAAAAACTGCCGGGAAATCAGGACGACGCGCACAAGGAGCACCTGTACGCGACGGACAGACATGGACCTGAACCTACGTGTCATCCCGGCCCTCATAGCAGTCGACCTCCTCTACAGGTACCGACGCAGACGCCGCAGAAGGTCAGAACAACACCCAGGGGCAAAGGGGGAGGGGGGGCAGGGGCAGGACACAAAACCCCCACCCAAGTCACACAGCACACATGCCCTGGACATACCTGACCTCCAGGCCCTGGTCACTTCGAGGGGGTGGGGGCGTGTCCAGCAACGCCAGCGTCCGCCACAACGGAAGTGAGCGACGACGCGAACCGACAACACAACAATACCGGTACGTACCGTACCCATGCCTTGAGAGAGTGAGTACGAGTCGTACCACGCCCACACCCACGTCACCCCAACAATGGCGGTACGGCCCGTACCCATGTGCCAAAGGCCTGGGTACTGACCGCACAAGCACTCCACAGCGTGGGCACGGGTACGTACGGACCGTACCCCCACCCGTGTATGTATGGAGCGTACCCCCACCCCAACAGTGTATGTATGCACCGTACCCTCACCCGCGTATGTATGGAGCGTACCCCCACCCCAACAGTGTATGTACGGACCGTACCCACACCCGCGTATGGATGGAGCGTACCCCCACCCCAACAGTGTACATATGGAGCGTACCCCTACCCGTGTATGTACGGACCGTACCCCCACCCGTGTATGAATGGACCATACCCACACCCGCGTGTGGATGGAGCGTACACCCACCCCAACAGTGTATGTATGGACCGTACCCCCACCCGTGCATGAATGGACCGTACCCACACCCGCGTATGTATGGAGCATACCCCCAACCCAACAGTGTATGTACGGACCGTACCCCCACCCGTGTATGAATGGACCGTACCCACACCCGCGTATGGATGGAGCGTACCCCCACCCCAACAGTGTACATATGGAGCGTACCCCCACCCGTGTATGTACGGACCGTACCCCCACCCGTGTATGAATGGACCGTACATTCACCCGCGTATGTATGGAGCGTACCCCCACCCCAACAGTGTATGTACGGACCGTACCCCCACCCATGTATGAATGGACCGTACCCACACCCGCGTATGTATGGAGCATACCCCCACCCCAACAGTGTATGTACGGACCGTACCCACACCCGCGTATGGATGGAGCGTACCCCCACCCCAACAGTGTATGTACGGACCATACCCCCACACGTGCATGAATGGACCGTACCCACACCCGCGTATGTAGGGAGCGTACCCCCACCCCAACAGTGTATGTACAGACCGTGCCCCTACCCGTGTATGAATGGACCATACCCACACCCGCGTATCGATGGAGCGTACCCCCACCCCAACAGTGTACATATGGAGCATACTCCCACCCGTGTATGTACGGACCGTACCCCCACCCGTGTATGAATGGACCGTACCTTCACCCGCGTATGTATGGAGCGTACCCCCACCCCAACAGTGTATGTACGGACCGTACCCCCACCCGTGTATGAATGGACCGTACCCACACCCGCGTATGTATGGAGCGTACCCCCACCCCAACAGTGTATGTACGGACCGTACCCTCACCCGCGTATGTATGGAGCGTACCCCCACCCCAACAGTGTATGTATGGAGCGTACATGCCCAGACGCAGGAGGGGTGGGTGTAGAGTCCTCCCAGCAGTGCCCAGACGCAGGAGGGGAGTGTGCAGAGTCCTCCCAGCAGTGCCCAGACACAGGAGGGGTGTGTGCCTATCACTCCCAGCAGTGCCCAGACACAGGAGGGGTGGGTGTAGAGTCCTCCCAGCAGTGCCCAGACACAGGAGGAGTGGGTGTAGAGTCCTCCCAGCAGTCCCCAGACACAGGAGGGGTGGGTGTAGAGTCCTCCCAGCAGTGCCCAGACACAGAAGGGGTGTGTGCCTATCACTCCCAGCAGTGCCCAGACGCAGGAGGGAGTGTGCAGTGTCCTCCCAGCAGTGCCCAGACACAGGAGGGGTGTGTGCCTATCACTCCCAGCAGTGCCCAGACACAGGAGGGGTGGGTGTAGAGTCCTCCCAGCAGTGCCCAGACACAGGAGGGGTGTGTGCCTATCACTCCCAGCAGTGCCCAGACGCAGGAGGGGAGTGTGCAGAGTCCTCCCAGCAGTTCCCAGACACAGGAGGGGTGTGTGCCTATCACTCCCAGCAGTGCCCAGACGCAGGAGGGGAGTGTGCAGAGTCCTCCCAGCAGTGCCCAGACACAGGAGGGGTGTGTGCCTATCACTCCCAGCAGTGCCCAGACACAGGAGGGGTGGGTGTAGAGTCCTCCCAGCAGTGCCCAGACGCAGGAGGGGTGGGTGTAGAGTCCACCCAGCAGTGCCCAGACGCAGGAGAGGTGGGTGTAGAGTCCACCCAGCAGTGACCAGACGCAGGAGGGGTGGGTGTAGAGTCCTCCCAGCAGTGCCCAGACGCAGGAGGGGTGTGTTGAGTCCTCCCAGCAGTGCCCAGACGCAGGAGGGGTGGGTGTAGAGTCCACCCAGCAGTGCCCAGACACAGGAGGGGTGGGTGTAGAGTCCTCCCAGCAGTGCCCAGACGCAGGAGGGGTTGGTGTAGAGTCCACCCAGCAGTGCCCAGACACAGGAGGGGTGGGTGCAGAGTCCTCCCAGCAGTGCCCATGGAACGCAAATGGTGGAGTACCCACAGATACAATGCCCACAAATGTCAGTCAGGTGCACAAAGACCCTGCAGTACATGTACCACATGTGTGCGAGGCTGGGAGTACACACATGCATAGCGCCTAAAAGATAACATGTCCACATGAAGTCATGTCAACAGTCTACATACACAAGTACAGTGACCACCAAGGATGCCACGAATGATGCAGGTGGAGACATCGCTCAGCATGCATGTGCAAAGTTGAAGGTGTCCGTCACACCCCCAGCTGATGTAGACACAGCTCAGCACCACATAGTGGAAACACCCTGCAGGGAAGATGTCAGGTTACACAGAGGAAGGAACACACCTTGGGACGATGTCACCATGCAGTAACTGTCCGCATGAACAAAGTAATTTAGCCAACAACTTGTGATGGCACACAGATACCAGGGTCCACCCTATGACCAGCACAAGACTACATTTTCCACACACCCAACACATTATCACCACCAAAAATCATGGAGCAGGTCCACCAACAGCAATACCAGATGAACAGTAGTGTTCAAAGGAAAAAACAAATTGCTTTATTCAGCAGGATGTAAGTTATCAGCATCATAAATGTCAATGTATACAAGGCCCATAGGGCAGTCCATGACTCCAATCCGGATGGGGGACACAGTGGTACGTGTGTCCCCTAGCTTGCCTGCGCAGTCATACTCCTTTGTCTTCCACAGGGGGGGGCATCATGTTGGGGGGAAGGACCAGGCACCGCAGGGACAGGAGGGGCAAGGGGAGGTGTTGTGGGTGCAGGGACGGATGACTCCAACACAGGGGGTGGGGCAGCGCCAAAGGTGGATTCGAGCACGGCGCTGCACACTACTGCCAGGTCGCCCAGCGTCTCCCCTGCACCCGAAGGAACCACAGGCCCCACGGAGGGGGGGGTCACAGGGATGGGTCGCAGCGCTACCCGGGGAGGGTGTGGACAGGGGGGGGACTCAACCACCCTGACCGGGGACTCCTTTGACCGCTTGCGGGGTGGTGTCACTGTGGGGCTCAGGGACAGAGCGGCCATGAAGGAGTCCTTGATGGATTTGTGGCCAGGAGAGCTGAGGGGAGTGGATTTGGAGGGAGTGGATTTTGCAGAATGCGGACTCCCACTCTGGCTGCGTGTCTTACGTTTGCCCCCCGACCCAGTGGGTCTGCCTACTTCACCCTGTGTGTGCGTGCCAGGAGGTGTGCGCTTGTCCTTCCCTGCTGGTGTGGTGCCTGTGTCTGGTGGGGTGTGTGCATGCTGACGTCTGGGTGTACGTGGGACAGGCATGGGAGTGGGAAGTGTGGATGGGGCATGGGTAGGGGGTGGGACGAAGTGCTGCAGGACACCCACTGCTGCAGTCAGTGTCGAGTCAATAGACCGCAGCAAGTTGCGTTAGTCAGACTGCGATGCTGAAATGCCCTCCAAGTATGCCTCCGTGTTGGTGAGCACTTGGCTGTGGCCATGGAGGACATTAAGCATCGCAGCCTTGTCCAACCTGCAACTGCCGCAGGATGTCCACAGACTCGTCATTGGCGGCAGCAGTGGAGACAGGGGCAGGGGGTGCGGTGCCTGGCAGGAAAGAGACACGTGGTGACCTAGCACGCCAGGAAGGGACACGAGCAAGTGGGAGGCCGGCGATGGCAATGGAGTGGGCGGGGAGAGATGTTGTGCTGCTGTCAGCTGTTGGAGCAGCCTCCGCCCCCTCGGAGTTGAGGTTCTGGACTTTTAAGAGTCCAGAGGTGCCAGGGAAACAGCACCCGAAGACCCCTAAGTTCCTCCTGTCCCGGTGCACAAATAAACAGAGACACGGGCTTCTCGATGGTGGCGTCAAAGACCAAAGTTTATTTACTGCAGGGACACAGAAATCATAGGAACCACACAGAGGCAGAATCTACGAGACTGTTCGAATTGCATTAAGTTGGTTACTCTTTAAATACACGCAAAATGTCTTTAGGCAACATTACACGAATATTTCTCATGCCCAACCCGGTATCCCAAACAAACAGTAAATAGACAGCAAACAATAATTAGTTGTAGGTTTTCGGTATTCGATCAGGTCCCCTTGACAGTTTTCCATTCTTTGCCCGATCCTCCCCATCATAAAAATCGTAACCTCCCCATTGTAAAAGCCCAGAAGGAGAGGAGCAGAGCCAGGTGCAAAGGATTGAAAGGTAGGATAAGGGAGTTTATGGATCATAAACGGGCATGGCTACCGTCTTCGGCTTTTCAGTCAGGACAACGGACACGAGAACCAGTATAGCAGGACTGGCCTCAGGCAAGGGAGGCAGCTTGATTCTGCCTAGTCATGCAGCGTCAGCCTTTCTCAGGCTCGAGCTTACGTGTCTTTAACAAGGTGACTCTGCCGGGGTCATCGTCCGTTCATTGACTATGTGAGGGCAAGAAACAAAATGGATGCCGTAACTAAAATGGATGCCATGACTTTACAACAGAATGCCCTATTTCCCAGTGAATTCATGCTAGTTGCGCAGTGAAAACACTGTCATGCCTATAATGGATCATTTGCGGTTCATTGGTACCGAAATCGTGTCAGAACTACGATACCGAATTTACGGGTTCGGATCGCTACAGAACCTCAGACTGTCCTTTTGCCCTTACATAGGCAATAACTCACTCTATGTCAGAGTCCATTTCTATGTTCATCAGGTCACTGATATGTTGTTGAAGCATTACTCTATCTCGTGGCGTATCTCTAAAAACAGGTGGTCTTCTTACGCATGTAGAAATGCAGAGATTACATAAGGCAGGACCACACTGAACAATGAGGCAGCACGAAAATAAAAATACTAATGCAACACCAGTGACTATCAGAACCTTCCATCCCCACGCAGACAACAGGCTCCAGAACCATCCCATTAATGACCAGTCACCTTCCTCTACATGAATAGAGTCAGAAATTTTATGTAACTTAGAGATGGCCTTGTATACCGTTGGCGCATTATCTGGAATAAAAACACAGCAACTCGATTGGATCATCTTACATACTCCACCTCGATCTGCAAGTAACACATCAAGAACCATACGGTTCTGTAACGTCATGAGGCGATCCGCTTGAAGCTTAGCTGTTAGGTTACTAAGGGCACGCGCAGTTTCGGTGATAGTGGAATCAACTACCCGTGTTAGTTGACGTAAGTTTCTACTGTTGGCCATAGGCCCCCAGAATGGGAGGAAACCTTTGAAAAAGTCTCCTGCCTCTTGGCCAGCAGTATCTTCTTTACTGAAAACACCTCTCACAACTCTAGTTTTGTGATAGTCCGGTGCAGCAGTATATGTCGGAGGTAACAGTTGAGCGATGTAACATGAGCCTGAGAAGTCAGCGGGCAGCCATGTGTATGCTCTGTCTTGGCAAACAAAATAGGTACCCTTAGCAGCTAAGAATGCAGGGGAAGACTGTGATGGGAAAACATATGTTTCGATACAGTCACTTTTCCCTAGTCGAGCTTTCGGATTCCTCCCATTTCCTTGCAAACAGACCTGACCTTGGTGGGGTACGACCCAGATCGGAGTCGAGCTTTTACGTTTGTTCTCACCCAGAGTAATGCCATATTCCGTAACATTCCAACCCATGTAAACTCGCAATTCATCCTTGGGAATGAACGGAGTATTATTGACATCTCTCACCATGTCAGTGATTCCTTTTACCAAGGCTCTATTAGCAGAGTTATACCGAGTGGAACGCGGAGGTCGTGGAGGATAGGTCTCTAGGGCATAAGCGAACATGGTCTGAAATGCCCAAAATGATCCATTATAACTAAAGGGTAGAACCAGATAAGGGATGCCCTTGTCCATGGTATGTGGTATCAAGCCACACACCCAGCAGTTTGTTGTGTTAACCACTAGTTGATGTTGGTGGAAGAGCTGAATGAAAGTGTTATTTATAAACTCAGAGCGTCGAGCTTGCTCGTGGGCAGGAAAAGGATGGAAAGAATGAAGAGATACAACAGTCGGAGAAACAGGAGCATGGGGAGATACTGTAGATGTAACAGGTGTAAAGATCAACTGAATACCAAAAATAATTCCACCTACCAAAGTTATTAAGATAATTAGAAGTGTCAGAGTACATTGCATTAGGAAACATTTACTGTATAATATGTCATATAATTTTGTCTTGTGCACATTTATGTCATTAACCCGTCGAAGTTCAGGAAGCTCCATCTTCTATAACCGTTTGCAACGGATGGTTTGTACCTGTTAAAAACTTGCCTCTGTTTACCCTGGGAGTTCCCAAGATAAACAGAAGAAACCGACCTTGTGTCTGATTCCCTGCAAATTAAAACAAGGCACACGTTACGACCCTACGGTAACCCAGATGGTAAGGTGAGAGAAAAAACAAAATAAAAATTTGAGCAAACTTCCTGACTGAATGGAATGCAATACGATCAAAACAGTTTTCAAACAGAAAGGTAATTATACAATGTCATTAGTTCATAACATGAGAAAGTAGATTATATCTGTACTTTCCAGGTCTTGTCTGATCTTGAAATAGCTGGTCTATAGGTGCGGAAATGTTTGACTCCACAGGTGACAAATGTTCACTTTGTACAATACTCGGTTCAGGATTCAAAGGAGCGGTTCCTGCTGAGGTGTCAAAGTTCTGTGTTTCAGTTCGTGGGTGGTCCGTTATGTACTCTGCATCACTGAAAGGGATGTGCCTAGGAACAGGTTCTGTCTCGGATACACCAATTCCCTGTCTAACCCAGTTGTCATAGGGGAGTGGGAGAGGGACACGCTTCGTATGGCTAGCGTGCACCCAATTCTTCCTTCCAGCTAGGCGTACAGCAGTCCTTGTTGTGAGGAGTACCTGAAACGGACCCACGAATCTTGGCTGGAGGTTCCGAGTACGTTCAAAGTTCCGAACTACAACTTGGTCGCCTGGTTTCAAAGTGTGGCCTGGACTCTCCGGCAGTTTAGGCAAGGATTCGAATACCTGTTGATGAATAAGGCTCAATTTAGCAGTCAGATCATGAAGGTAATCAATCAACATTGGGTATTCAATCTGTTTGAATTCCTTTGGCCTAGGGACTCCCCAAACATTAGCAGGGCGGCCGAACACAATCTCATATGGGCTAAGCCCTACTCGAGAGTGTACAGTCGCTCTGGTGGACAGTAAAGCTAAAGGCAGTGCGTCTGGCCAAGAGAGACCAGTGGAGGCTTGAGTTTTAGCAAGTTTCAGCTTCAGGCTGCCATTGTACCCTTCAACCAAACCCGCTGACTGTGGGTGATTCGCACTGTGAAATTTTTGGGAAATACCCAAACCCATACACACACGCTTCATAACTTTCCCTACAAACTCACTTCCATTGTCCGACCAAACAATCCGTGGCATACCGTACCTGGGGAAGTATTCTTTGAGGAGAATTTTGGCGGTGGACATAGCAGTGTTATCCTTTAACGGATATGCCTCAATCCATCTTGAGAAGGCACAGACTACCACTAGGACGTATTTGAGATTGTTACACCTGTCCATGTGGATAAAATCCAACTGAATCACTTCAAAGGGACAAGAAGGGGGAGCAAAATGGCCAGTTGGGGTTGGGGTTCCCTTGCCAGGATTATGCATCAGGCATATCATGCAATTTTTCACCACTCTTTCCGCACACTTAGTAATTCCATCGTTCTTCCATACTGGAGCTAACATTTTACAGATCCCTTTCGAACTGATGTGCGCCGCTCCATGCGCCATCGTGACTACTGCAAGTACATACGCATCAGGTAACATCCAACGTTGCTGCTCAGACAAATCAACCCAACATCCGCTTGAATCCATTTTACCCGTTTTCTCCTTCCATTCATTCTTCTCGTTTTCAGTTGCTTTATTCTGGATTGCCTTCACACTTTCAATCGTATTCTCACACATTCCTGATTCAGCAATCCATCTTGCAGACGTTGCAACGTACATTCGGCTCGTCATGTTCTTGGCCGTTTCTTTAGCGACCTCATCAGCAAACGCATTCCCACGGCCAACATCATCCGTAATCTTTCGATGTGCACTACACTTCACAATTGCAACTTCATTCGGTAGGGTCAGGGATTCCAATAGATCACTGACTAACTGTCCATGTTGGATCTTAGTCCCATGGGACGTGAGAAAACCTCTTTCTTTCCAGAGACGCCCAAAGTTGTGCGCTACGCCGAAGGCGTATTGGCTATCAGTAAACACATTCACTCTCTTTCCCTCAGCTAAAACACACGCTCTTGTTAATGCAATTAATTCTGCAGCTTGGGCAGAATTCTGACTTACTCTTGCAGTCTCAACAATCGTACTTAATGTCGTAACTGCATACGCGGCCGTCACATCACCATTCTGTAACTTAAAACATGACCCATCGACATATAAAGTGCCGTCTGGGTCTAGTAACGGAGTGTCTTTTAAATCAATCCTACCTTTTGTCTCTTCCTCAGTTCTGAAACAACAATCATGGGGCTCTGAATCACTCGACTCTTGAGTAGTCGGCAGCAGCGTTGCTGGATTCAAGATGTTGCATCGCTTAATCTGAATGTGATTTGCCAAAAGCGTCAGCTCATAGCCTGATAGTCTAGCACTGGTGAGGTGCTGAGTTTTCGTTCGATTCATGAGTGTATCCACAGCATGTGGAACCATGACTACTAACATGTTGTTCATGACTAGTCCAGCAGACTGTCGGATCGACACTGCAGCTGCCACTGTAGCTCTCAAACAACTTGGCAACGCTCTGGCTACCGGATCTAATGTGGATGAGAAATATGCACAAGGCCGCTGTTTGTCACCAAATTGTTGCGTTAATACACTCAACGCACAACCTTCTCTTTCATGGACATATAGAGTAAACGGCTTACTGTAGTCAGGAGTACCCAACACAGGAGCTGAACACAGCGCATCACGTAAGTCAGAGAAACTCTGTTGGCATTCATCAGACCATGGCAAAGGGCTCGGAACACTTTTTCCAGTCAGGGCTACCAATGGTTTCGCCATGAGAGAAAAGTTTGGGATCCATTGCCTGCAGTATGACGTAATACCCAAAAACGCACGTACTTCTCTTTGTGTGCTTGGTACAGTCATCTGCGAAATTGCTTTGATTCTCTCTGGGGTCAACCTTCTTCCCTCCTTTGACAAAAGATGACCTAAGTAGGTCACTTCTTGGCAACAATATTGCAGTTTAGAAGGTGACACCTTGTGATGTAAGTCTGACAAATGACGTAATAAAGAAATTGTAGCTGCTTTGCAAGTTTCCTTGTCATCAGCTGCCAGTAAAAGATCGTCTACGTATTGGATCAGAGCAACACCAGAAGGAAGTACAAGAGCATCTAAGTGACTTTTCAATGCTTGGCTGTAAATTGAAGGGCTCTCACAATAACCTTGTGGAGCGCGTTTGAATCTGAAACTGCGACCTCCTAAGGAGAAACCAAAAATGTCTCTACTTTCCTCGGCTATGGGAATGCTGAAAAAGGCATTCTTCAAATCGATCACTGTAAACCATGAAGCTGAGGCAGGAATCAACGTCAATAATGCAGTGATATCTGGTACCACAGGAAACTGTGGAATCACTATTTTGTTAACCTCTCTGAGGTCAATCACAAATCTGTAGATTGGAGGTTTGGAAGGGTCAGTACGTTTCAAAATCGGCAGAACAGGACTATTGCAGACATTTCCTCTAGTTTCCTCAATCACATCTTTCTGTATTAAATCTTTCACAATCAGCAAAAGTGCACGTTCACCTTCATACGAAATCTGATACTGTGGGATTCGTGGGAATTTAACATTCGCTTTCAGACTTACTACATAAGGGGGAATTTCCAAGAGGCCTACATCGTTAGGACCAGTCGCCCAAAGAGTATCAGGGAGAGAACGCAGCTCCGGTGGGAGCTTATCCATCGACATATACATTGGAGAGATTACTCTCTTGCCTAGTGTGAGCTGTACTCCCGAAGGAGAACAGTACAGTGTCGCATGCAGGCGTTTCAACAGATCTAAACCAAGCAGATTCTCATTACAACCGGTTGTTAGAATAAGGGGTGCTTCTAGTTCGCATGGCCCAACAGATATTGGCAAAGGACTAGAAACAGGATTGTGAACAGGGGCGCCTGAGAAACCTACTGAAGTGTTTGTTAAGCCAGACAAAGGTGCGCCAGGGAGTTTCGCATGCATAATTGAACTTTTTGCCGCACCAGTATCCAACAGAAACGGTTCGACCACGCCTGAGGTAACTACTGCGACATAAGGTCCACTCTGATCAACTGGAACTGATACTACTCCCTCTCTTTGCCTGCGGCTGTCCTAGTGCTCGCTTCTCTGAATCTCTTCATTATGATCATAATAATCTTCAACATGATACTGTGGAGATCTAACTTGTTGCGCAGGTTGTACATTTCGCTGATCGAAATAATTCGATGGGCGATCAGTCTGTGGTGTCATTGTACCACGTCCTCTACCTCTAGGAGCTTGCATAAACCCAACATTACCTCTCTGAGCTGGGACACCACTAGTCTGTGCGTGCAGTACCGGACACTCATTCTTATAATGACCCTCCTTTTTACAATAGGCACACTGATTCCATGCTAACTGTTGTCGGGGAAAACCATAATTAAATCTTTGGGACGTCCCTTGCTGGAATTGTGGCTGTTGCTGAAACTGGGGTCGCTGCTGTGATTCTGACTGATTCGAGCGAGGCGGATACGCCTGTTGCAACAGAACTTTAGTCTTTAAATCTTTCATTTTCTTTTCTGACTTTTCCTTCTCTTCTTTCTCTCTATTCTCGTAATACTGAGCAGTTGCAAGTATCTGTGCTGTCGTCGACACTGCCCATGCACTTTCAGAATCCTTTAACTTGTTACTAAGCTCAGGTAGTAAATTAAACACGAACTTGTCCACAAACAATCTCTGGCCTCCCTCAGTACTCATATCTTGCCCACTGTGGTCTACGAAGGTCTCTTCAAATCTAGTGAAGAAGTCAGAGACGCTTTCGTCCTTCTTTTGCTTGCATGCCGATAGTTTATCCCAATTGACTCGTAACGCTGGCATCAGCGTTTTCATAAGATTAATTATTCTGCCAGGTAAGGCAGCAATCAGAGGCTCAGGTTTAGCACCGCCAATTTGTTGCACATCTGCTGCTACAATAGCTGGCCAATCACCTCCTAAGGCGACTGGGTGATTCTCTTGTCGAATCTTGGCCCATATAGGCTGTGGCACTACATTACCAAACAACATTTCAATGTCTGCCAAATTCATGATGCACGCTTGAACTGTCTGTGTTAACTCTTTGTAATAACCATCAGGATTTTTACGTGGGTCTGGTAACGCTTGTTTTACTGCTAATACTTCGGCCCGTTTCCAAGGGATGTGTATCCACACTCTCTGGAATTGTGCCGGAGCAGCTGCAATACCATTAGCCTCATCAGCTTGAACTGCATCACGCCATATCGGTGGAACTTCCCTCATTGGATATTGACCTCGTTTTTTCCTAGTAGTAATCGGTGAACCATCAGAGTCTCTTGTCGCTCGAAGAGGGGAATCATCCCTATAAGCTAAAATCAGTTCTATCGCTCCTCCTACTTCTGGACCTATCACCATTCCTGCAGCAAATTTCTGTTGAATATTTATCAGGTCAGAGGGGACGGAGTCTAAATCATCATCTTCCCATTCTTCACGCACAAGAGAACACATCATATCAAAAACGTAACGTTGAGTAGGTTCATTCCATTGCATAAAAGTATCTAACACTCTTTGTGCATCATACTTCACAGCTTTTGACATCCACCTAAGAGCTGTTGAATCTAACATGTCTCGTTCCTGAGGACCAGGAAGCTGGCTACGTCTCTGTATAGAGTCAGAAACAGGGGTCCCAATTAAAGACCTGTAGAGAGGAGTTAAGATATTAGTTACAGAGTCGGTTATCTTCCGACGAACGGAAAGCGGAGTCAGAATATTATTCGGGGACAGGACAGCTGAAGCTGATGAAATAGTAAAGGTGGGAGTAGCAGGTAATGCAGTTTGTGAAACGACAGGCAAAGGCGGAACAGGCGACCCAGGAAGAGGGGGTGCCGAAGGAACATTAACCACGGGAAGGACATGAGCTGCAATCAAAGGAAGCGGAGCAGCAACTATTCCAGGCTGACCAGCAGCTGGCTGTACAACAGGTAGTAACTGTGGTGCTGTAATACCCTGTGCATACGGTGGAGGTGAATTGAACAGGTAAGACAACAGAGGATCCTTTTCATGATCCTCCCTCGGCTTAGCAGGGCAAGATGGCAATACAGGGTAACATTTATCAATTGCCAAATTATATTTTCTATTCGCCATCTCCATTGCTTTCTCAGTCTCGTTGACGTGCAGCTGCCTAGCAGACTCCATTAAAGTCAACCCTTTCTCTTTCTGTTCTTTCTTCGTCTTCCTAATTTCTCTCTGTTTGGCTTCTTTGCGCCATACGCGAAAAGAATCAAACATTGCCGGCCGGGCTTTTCTCTTGAACAACTTCATTTCTAGATTGTCTAGTATTTCCGTTTCGAAACTACCATGCGGTGGCCAACTAAGGACACCATCTTTTTTGGTATAACGGACCCATACTTCATTATACGTAATAGGACCCACACCATGTTTACAATAGAGCTCATATGTAGGAGTTCCAATCGGAGGAACCAAACACGAATCCTCCAACCGGGAATCCCCGTTGCAACGTAACCAGGACAAGAAACAATTACTACTGGTAGTCATGACAAACAAAGACAAATTCCAACCAAAAATGCGCAGAGAACTTAGGCCTACCAAAATGAACTAATACCAAAACAAAGATTATCTAAACAAGAGCAACCAACGATAATCTACGAATTAAACCAGAGCAACAAGGAACAACCAAACTGAGCGTAACCCACTAAATACTTAACTGAAATGTGGAAGACGTCACCAAGGAGAACCCGTCTACGTCTCGCCGTACTAAGGTCTGCACCTCGGGTCCAAGACAGGGCGACAGTCAGGGCAGCGGTCCTCTGTAGCTGTCTGGGAACGGGAACCCTCGTGGAAGAGATCGTCGGGCCACTTTTACGACATGCAGGGATCGATGAAGCGGGGTACCTCCCTCCGGAATCTTCACACGAAACTTCTCGAACTTTTCAGGCTTTGGACCGGTACCGGATGACGTCGCAGGGACACAGAAATCATAGGAACCACACAGAGGCAGAATCTACGAGACTGTTCGAATTGCATTAAGTGGGTTACTCTTTAAATACACGCAAAATGTCTTTAGGCAACATTACACGAATATTTCTCATGCCCAACCCGGTATCCCAAACAAACAGTAAATAGACAGCAAACAATAATTAGTTGTAGGTTTTCGGTATTCGATCAGGTCCCCTTGACAGTTTTCCATTCTTTGCCCGATCCTCCCCATCATAAAAATCGTAACCTCCCCATTGTAAAAGCCCAGAAGGAGAGGAGCAGAGCCAGGTGCAAAGGATTGAAAGGTAGGATAAGAGGTTCATAAACGGGCATGGCTACCGTCTTCGGCTTTTCAGTCAGGACAACGGACACGAGAGCCAGTATAGCAGGACTGGCCTCAGGCAAGGGAGGCAGCTTGATTCTGCCTAGTCATGCAGCGTCAGCCTTTCTCAGGCTCGAGCTTACGTGTCTTTAACAAGGTGACTCTGCCGGGGTCATCGTCCGTTCATTGACTATGTGAGGGCAAGAAACAAAATGGATGCCGTAACTAAAATGGATGCCATGACTTTACAACAGAATGCCCTATTTCCCAGTGAATTCATGCTAGTTGCGCAGCGAAAACACTGTCATGCCTATAATGGATCATTTGCGGTTCATTGGTACCGAAATCGTGTCAGAACTACGATACCGAATTTACGGGTTCGGATCGCTACAGAACCTCAGAGTGCTCAGCCTCGGATCCGTCAGCTTCATAATCTGTGGTGGCAGTGGACAGGTCCTCCAGCTCACTCCCCTCGGCCTCAGTTCCACTCGATGTGCCAGCTAAGGTGTCACTGCTGGCACTGGTGCCCGGTCCCTACGCACGGTCCGTGCCGGCGTCTCCATCCGTGTCCCCCGACGATGCTGTGGGCAAGGTGAATAAACAGGAATTAATCAGACACCTGTATACATATGTCACGAGTCAAATCTACATAGGTTACAGTGCATAGCCTGAAAAGAAAGATGAGTAACATCTACAATACAAGGTACATATATAGCCCCTGCAACACACAGTTGGTTCACCCACCATGCCACTGAGAAACTATGGAGAGCATGACACATTTGCAAATGACATGATATGGATTTGGACAGAGGAGCCAGGCTATGGGGACAATCCAGCACTGCATCTGCACCACACAGCGTTGCCGTAACTAGGGATGAGCAGGGACCATCTCCATGAACTTGAGGCACATGCTGCAAGGGTAATACTTAAATACATGCCCAACATGAATGGGGCACTGCACCTTAAGTGTATGTCCAGACAAACATCACACACTGGCCAGACCGAGCAATGAGATTTCAGGTGTCGACATGTAGGCCTTGCCCGCACCAACCACCCCCTACATGAGACAATTTGATGAGACACAGGAAGCACTTGCATCTCTTAGTCTGGGAGAAATACACATGGGCTGCCATAAACCCATATTGGACCCAAAATACAACATGTGCGCCTGTACAACGATCTCATTTACAAATGGCCATCATCAGTAATTGTAACAAGACACACAGGCACTGGCCACCGTGAGTATGAATGAGGAAAATTAGGTCAGGCTGTACAGTGGACACTTGTAGAACACGTTACGTAAATATACATGGTGCCAGGGGACAGTGGCACAGAGCACATCCTATGCTGTAGACACTGAGAGTGTCCACATATTGTGATGACACACATGATACCTAGCAAAATATGCCCCAGGGGACAGTAGTGGCCACAATATTCCATGGTCCTGAATGGTAATGACTGCAACACAGGCCACCATCCCTGCACTCTGCGTATCGCACACTCATGCACATCATGTCACAGGCCACAACATAGGACATGCTTGCTCTAAGGCATTACACTTCAGAGACATACTCCTATGTCTGGACTCAGCATCAGTGCCAATTGACATGGACCCCACAAGTACTGAACTGGCCAGGGCACAGGCAAGGTCCCAAAACCTGTTACACACCACCCCCACACATGATGCTGCAAGCATGGTCACGTGGATAAACTGCCAGCCCAGATGACCTTGTGAAAGAGTGACTACACACAGACCAGGGAACACATGGCAAGGAGGGGTAGGGAGGAAGGACAGCACCGCTATACTGTGGGTGACAGGACATGCACCGCACATTTAAACACTGGCAGTGTATCCATGCAACTGCGCACTTACAAATGCTGGTGACACACAACAAACACACATGTACCTACCCCCTTCCTGCTGCTGCTTCTCCCGTAAGCGCCTGTCCATGTCTGGAAAGACCACCGCCAGCACACGCTTGTGGATGTGGGTCAGACGGCGACACCCATGGTTCTTAGGGCCCACAGGTGAGTCCCCCAGCAGGAGCCGTGCGATCCTCCGCGTCCAGCACCGGATATCCTGCCAGCGTTTTCTCACCTGGGCCAGGCGCCGCTTGCGACCCTCCGTCCTCCTCACGGCACTGACGGCGTCCCTCCAGATCTGCTCCTTGGCAGCGGCGCCTACCTGTGGGGTTGAAAAAGTGAGACTACATCAATACACCTGCCACATGTCACAGAGACACACATTAGTACAATTTTGCTGGTTTCAACAAGGCATGGTATGCAGCCAAAGCATTGCACCTTTGTCATAGGGACATTTTTCTCTGTGTAATGGCAAATGCACCACGTGCCATTGAAAGTACACAGGTGGCATGAGGGGTACGACACAATAAATGATCCAGACTCACACTGTGCATCGGAAGGTACACCAGGATTATGTGCAGCACCTCAAAGCAGTCACATGCCACAGGCCACTGACGCTACCTCAGCAGAGTACACAGACACACACAGGCACAGGACATTCACCTGCCATTGCCAAATGCAGCTACAAACCTCACTCTGCACATGTGCCACTAGACTGGGGGGGCTCACAGGTGTGGGGCTGGCTCTGCACGTCAGACACACAGCACTGCTCCCTGCTCGCATCAGATGGGCAGGATATATACATCCCTCATGCAGCTTGGGCGCTACACTCCACATATGCACCCACCCACATGACAGGGGACTTACACACACACCGATGTCCAGGGTACGAACACATCAGGGGGACACTCTCAGCACAGGTACACTGAACTAACACACATCTGTGGGTACAGTCACCTGTCACACTGCGCTGACCACAGAATCACATGAGGACTGTAGAAGCAACATTCCCAGGAGGATTAGACAGGCAGAATGTGGCATGCACCATGCAGTGATTGTCACAGTAAACACAATGCAAGTGAGGATGGCAGACATGCACCACAGCATGCTCTGGCTGGGAGACATCAGGCATTCCCCCCCCTGGGACCCACTCTACAGTACAATGCATGTGTGTCACACCTGGACACAATGCCAGAAGTCCCAGTCACAAAAAAGGGACACAGTCTGTGCTAGTGGACTCTGCACTCACCTGAAACCCTGGTTGCCCATACAGCATGGGGTACTGTGGGAGGATCACATCCAGCAATGCCAGATTCTCCTCCAGGGTGAATGGCTGGGCCCTCTCCACAGACCTTGACATGGTGCCAGGGAATCACGAGCAGCAGCAGTGTTGTAGAATCAAAAGATGTGCAGGCAAGTGCTCTCTCATGGGACCTGGCTGCCTTATATCTGCCTTGCTGGCCTGTTTCATGCACAGGAGTACAGAGTGATTGGTCACTCACATTTGCATCCTATGTTTCCTCCAATCCATTTAAACCTAGCACAGTCAGTGGCTTTGCTATTTTTTTTTCTTGAGCATGATGTAAACTCCACAACCACATTGCAACAAAGTAGATTCATTCAAACCGACTTTTGCTGGGCACCTGATGAAAAAAATTCAAACTTTAAACTTGGTCTCCATGACAACCAGCATGCATGTAGGGCTTTATACTTGTCCCTTATGTGTCCCCTATGTAATTTGGAGATTCACACACAGGTACGGTGCGTTCCGGGGCCCTAGGGCACCCCAAATGCATGGCAACAGCCCGTACACGCGTGTGTACGGTCCGTATCACTATGGGTACGCATACGCGAGCACACCCATAGTGATAGTGAGCGTACAGGCGTGTGTACGGTCCGTATCACTATGGGTTTGCTCCCGTATGCGTACCCATAGTGATACGGACCGTACACACGCCTGTACGCTCACTATCACTATGGGTGTGCTCGCGTATGCGTACCGATAGTGATACAGACCGTACACACGCCTGTACACTCACTATCACTATGGGTGTGCTTGCGTATGGGTACCCATAGTGATACGGACCGTACACACGCGTGTACGCTCACTATCACTATGGGTGTGCTCGCGTATGCGTACCCATAGTGATACGGACCGTACACACGCCTGTACGCTCACTATCACTATGGGTGTGCTCGCGTATGCGTACCCATAGTGATACGGACCATACACACGCCTGTACGCTCACTATCACTATGGGTGTGCTCGCGTATGCGTACCCATAGTGATCCGGACCGTACACATGCCTGTACGTTCACTATCACTATGGGTGTGCTCGCGTATGCGTACCCATAGTGATACGGACCGTACACACGCGTGTACGCTCACTATCACTATGGGTGTGCTCGCGTATGCGTACCCATAGTGATACGGACCGCACACACGCGTGTACGCTCACTATCACTATGGGTAGGCCTACGGCAGCACTCCCATAGTGATAGGGAACGTACACACGCCCTCAGAGCGAATGTACCGTGCCTTACACACATAACAGTGGTGACAGGCAGCACACAGAAAGGAATAGCGCTGACATACTTGTCCATGGATGGACATCAAGGCATTGTCTGTGCAGTACTACATGTGTGGGGCACAGGTGTGAATGGCTGTGATGTGGCACATTACTCCTGAGTTGTGAAGGCAATAGATGTATGATGAGATGTGTACAGATGTTATGTGTGATGGTGCACTATGTGCCAGACATGCCCTTCACTCCTTTGACATGTGTGCATGTCGTACAGCACACTTGAGATGAGCGTCACTGGCATGGCACAGTCAACAACACACGCAAGTGTCCCCTGATGCCCGCTACAGGGGTTGCCACACCTGACATGTGACTACCCACGTTGCACGATGTGACTATGTCATGTATGTGTGGTGTGTTCACATTAGCTTGATGTTGGTGTTCCCTCAAAAGCATCTGCTGTTGCTGCAACCAACATGTGTCTGTGTGTAGATGGCCATGGCACACTGTTACGCACACCAGGCCACATGTGGTATCTGATTTAAGGTGTGTATGTATGCATGGGACACGGAGTAGCGTAACAAGGACCTGTCTGCATCCTCTCAATGTATGTGTGGTCAGTCATGACATGTACACCTTCATGGCAAGGTGTGTGGGCTGTCCTAGTGTAATGTCATGTGACCTGTGGCTCTAGTGTTCCGCTACCTGTCTCTGGAATCAACATCCTACTTCTGCTGATATGTTGATGTATGTCACTCCTGTATTGCGTCTGGCTGTTCACTTACACTGGGACACAGCTTGTCCCATGCCATGGGATGTGGAGGTTCACAATCTCCGTGTGTAGCTGGGTCTTGGTAGGAGTGTCACCTGGCAGCCATACGTGTCCAGGGCATGTAGCACATACCTGACTCCCTATGTCGCATATGTAAATTGACAGATTAACATGTGCTCAGTACATATAAATTGTTGTTGTGGTGCACTCACTCTTCCTTGTCACTTCCAAATTACTGCAGAGCGCCGCCTCTTCCCCGACCAATCCCGGACTTGGCTGACATGTGGGAGAATGACTGTATACACTGCTACCGCTTCCCCCAACCGTTGATTGAGGAGTTGACGGCAAGGCTGGCACCACACCTGCAACCACTGCACAGGTATCCTACGGCACTGACACCCAAGCTGAAGGTAATGGCAGCCCTACATTTTCTTGCCACGGGTACCTTTCAATATACCATAGCTCATGTTGGTGGCATGTCCCAGAGCATGTTCAGCCGTGTGCTGCATGAATTTTTAGAGGCCATGTTGCTTCACCTGGATGAGTTCATCCATTTCCCAACTCCTGAACAGTTGACTGGTGTCAAGCGTGGATTCTATGCCCTGGGAGGGATGCCCCATGTCATTGGGTCCATAGATGGGACACATGTGGCTTTGGTACCACCACAGGCACAGGAGGTAGCGTACAGGAATCGCAAGCACTACCACTCCATCAATGCCCTTGTGGTGTGTCTGTCCAACATGGTGATTTCACATGTCTGTGCTCGTTTTCCAGGATCAGCACACGATGCCTACATCATGAGGCGTAGCAGGGTGCCTGAAATGATGACGCAGCTGCGCAACGAACGAGCATGTGTTGTTGGTGTGTATACTCTGTCTGTCCTGTATTTTGCGTATACTTCCAGCCCGACCGCTTCTCCTGTCCTACTTATGTCCATGTGGTTTCCATGTAGGGGACGCTGGCTATCCCAACATGCCATGGCTGATCACACCTCTCCGCAACCCCAGCACGCCGGCCCAGCTCCGCAACAACACCGCCCATGGCCGGACAAGGCGAGTGATAGAGAGGACATGTGGCCTCCTGAAGAGCCGATTCAGGTGCCTACACAAGACCGGCGGCGCCCTCCCATATGCCCCGGCAAAGGTCTGCAAAATCTTCATGGTCTGCTGCATGCTGCACAACATGGCAGTTGAGAGAGCTGTGCCACTCATCCTGGATCAAGATGATCAGGACCATCCACCCGTGGAGGACGAAGGGCTTGGCAATGGGGCTAGTGATGTGGAGGATGTGGTTCTGCAAGAGGACATCCGGAGTCGGCTCATACGCGACTTCTTTGCTTAGTGGTGAGTACCAGTGTCTGAGTGTGCACGCATTGGTGCCCGTGTGGCATGTGTTGCGATGTGTGTGTCCATCTGCATGTATCCCACGTGAGTCAGAGGTGTGTGTGGATGTGTCACTCGAGTGATGGTGCCAGTGATGAGTGTATTACCACAGTCATAATTGTGACCTAGCATGTTGTCATCCTTACATGTGTCGAGTACATGCACATGCAAATGGTTGTGCTTTTTGTGGCTGACTTCTTGTGTGTCTCTCATCCCCAGGTACTTGCGCATGCCGTCTGCTGGTTGCATTGTTGTGGCACTGCTATTCCTCATGGACACGTCATCGTTTGCTGACTCAGCGTTACACGCACGGACAAGTTTGGAAGTCTCCTTAGGGTAAGGGATGCATCAGGGGTGTATTGGGTGTGGCAGTTGTTTACGATGTGTGCACACTGCCCCTGTCGATGTTTGGTTCCTCTGCAGACATGTCACATCACCATGGGACACATTACATGTAGCTGGATACACCTGAATAGATGGTCAGACTTGTTGACAGTCATCTGTAATGGGATACTGGATTGTGATGATGGCATCGATGTGTGTAACACTGCCCTCGGACACATACGGTTTGCATTGGCTTGACATGGTGTGGGACTTCCACATCAGAGGATCAATGGTGTATGGAAGCCTCTCCGTGAGCAGCAGGGGGTGTTTAGCTGTTACCCGACACTTGTGTGCCAGTTCCATGGCTATCATGCATTTGTGGTGCAGAAGGGGGGTGCCAGTGTTGGACCCACATGTTACTCCCACAGGACCTGTGTATGTGTACTCTGAGTTGCCTCTGCATTCCGGAATACATGACTAATAAAGGTGTCCCTATGCCTCCAAGGTGCCTCTTCTCAGTCAATGCTGGTGTGTTGCCACGGTGCATACAGCATGTCTGGCATGGTTTTCAGTGATAGTGGCTATGTGTCTATGTGTAGAGTAGCAAGATGCAAGCTGTTTGTCTGGGATTAGACTCTGTATTGTGCATGATGTCCATGACTGTGTGGGTATTGTGACATGTGCCATCCCCATGCATCCAACGTTGGCCAGGCCACCATTCTCTGCCTCCACCTGACTCAAGCTTGCAGGACATGGTTTTGCCACCTGTCTACACATACCTGGGTGCCCCCCAGGACACTCCACATGATCCCTGACCTCTGCGCATGACTGTTGCTGTACTCAATATGTCTGTCGGCACGGTTGTGCGGCCACCCCCTCAGCTGGTTGGGCCCATCACGGGTGTGTATGGTGCTCCATGTCTGTCTTGCCTAATACATTGTGACCCATGTGTGTCCTGTGCCAGACTCAGGCCCCAGGGTATGGATGGTTGAAGTCATATGAGAACTCAGGCATGGTTAGACTTTACAAGACACATGTAAGGTAATAATGCAAAATGTAGGCATCATCTCTTTATTGTGTAAGTTTTTATTTGTGTTGGGGTACGTGTTGGGGGGGGTATGACAAGAGGGGCTTTCTGGGTATGTGGAATCCAAAGTTCACTGGGGGAGTTGGTGTCCTTGCCATTGGAAATCATCAGAGTCCATGCCACAGTCTTTGTCAACATTGGTCAGACAGTGACCACAGTGACCATGTGGCAGAGATTGTCATTTGCTGATGTGCTGCTGTTGGTCCAGTGGGCCAGGTGCCAGGCCAGGTGTCCTGGGAGATGGTGCTGTTGCGCCGACCCTCACGGTCTTTTCCGTGGACGACCCGCCCTCCTGCGGGAACCCTCAGAAGCAGGCCATGACAATGTTTGGGATGCTCCGTCGGATGTATCCTCCTCCTCCTGATCCCTCCCTGTGGGTGGTGATGTTCTTCGCCTGGTGGCACAGGGAGGGTTGCCCATGTTGTCGGCTATCCGACGGAGTGAACGGTTAATTCCCGTGAGCACAGTCGCGAGCGCAGCCTGTCTGTCCTCCATCTGCCCTTGGTGTTGCAGTTGACAGGCATATTGCTCCGCATGTTGCTGGGCCTGCTGGGTCTTGATCTCCTCGAGGGTCCCCTTCATCTCATTGAGGGTGGACACAACCTGGCTCATGCCCGTGGTGTCCTGCCGGTGTGTGTCCAGGATGTTTCTTACATGGGAATATACCGGTTCCGCAGCCAACTGGTCAGGCTCGCGCCACCGCCGTCCTCCACTCCCACCACCCCTGCCCACATGCACCTGGCCTGCCTTTGTGGGCACATCGGGTCTCCGGGACCCCTGAGGGGTGGCATTTGCGTTGTCGCCTGCCTCCTCCTGGGTGCCCGGTACACCGTGTCCCTCCTGGTCAGCCTGGCTGCGTTGTGGTGGTGGGGCAGGGATCCTGGGTGTCTCCTGGGATGTGGCAGGAGTGGGGGTGGTGGTTGGCCCAGTTGTACCTGACGCAGGTGCTGCAGGTGGTTGGACACCAGAGGTGCCAGGTTGGTCGGGGTCGTCCACAGAGGGGTGAGAGTCGTCGCTGCCGGTGGGATCGTCATCCCGCAGAGCCGGGTCCTGTGAGTCTTCCCCCCCAGTGTTGGGGGGTGATCCACGACGTTGACCTGTGTGTGAGAGAGACAATGTTATTTTTGTTCCATTCAACATCCATGTTTCATTCGTTTCAAAGTTGGCACATTTCCTCTGGGTATTTGGATATGTCTTGCATTCCACTCACAGTGCACTTGTGCATGGGTATGTCCCTTGGCCACAGCTTTTGAGACTTTACCTATGTGTGACACAGTCTTACTTGCTGCGTCAATTGTGACTGCAGTCAGCAGTGGAGTGAGCAGGTGTGGCAAGCCATGCATTGGCGCCTTCCGTGTTGCACTGTACGTGGGCACATGGAGTTGTTCCACACACTTATATAATGCAGGTAGCTGGTGTTGTGCTCGTGCACAGGTTGAGACATGGCCCAGTGTTTTGCCATGGAGAAGAGAGGGGGATTCAGGCACTGGCCACCCTTGTCTACATGCACGCAGTCCACCTGCTGACGAGCAGACATTCCCACACCACCCAAGGCTGAATTGGTCTCCCTGTGTATCCCTTTCTCACTCCCTCTCTGTCCCCCTCTCCTTCCCTCCCTGTGTCAGCCTCCTCCCTCTGTCCGTCTCCCTGTGTCTCCCTCCCTCTCTCTCCCCCTCTCCCTCGCTCTGTGTGTCACCCTCTGTCACCTCAGCCAAGCTTCCTAGGCACACACTTTTTGCAGATCTTTGAATGGCCCTTGGCTTGTTCATGTGAGTTTGTTTCTGATCTCCAGGCACCCATTGGGTGTAGTGTCTGTGTCTGCACTGCTGCTGTGGTGGTGTGTGCTGCCACTCTTTCACAGTGTTGGCTGTTCATTGGCTGCTGTCATGTGCAAAAAGTGCCTTCACCCCCATGTCTTCATGCAAGGCGTCCGCCATTTGCAGGCAAGTCTTTCCGGTGTGGGGACACACTGTTTGTCTGGCTGTGACCTAGGCCATATGGGCAGAGGGCATTGTTGTCTGCTTCTGAGTTGCACTATGTGATTTTTGAGGCCCACACTCCCGCCATCCGGGTTACCGTGTCTTGTGTTGGTTCTTTGGCCTGTGACTTGGCATTGTCCAGCTGGGTGCATGGGGCATGGTGGCGCTAGTGGCATGTGCGTGTTTATGGAGTGTGGTTGAGTCATGCGATAGCTTTGGGGTGGTTGCGTGCATGATTGTGAGTTTGGTTGTGGATGACGTTCTCCCCATGTGAGGTGAGTTGTTTGTGTACTCACCAGGCTCTCGGAGTCCTTCTACTACCTCCACTGCCACCACCGGCAGTATGGCCATCACCTTCTCCTCCCAGGGATGGTATTGTACGCGTCTGCGGGCCGGCCCTCCTCCAGTGATGTTGGCCTGGTTGTGGTCGGCCTGGTTGTGGTCGTCGGTCATTTTGCGGCGGACCGTCCTCCGCAGATCGTACCACCTGGCTTGGCATTCATGCCTGGTCCTTCTGGTGGACGCAACAGCATTCACAGCATCGACAATCGTCTGCCACATGGCTGTTTTTTCAGAAATGCTGGTCTGTCTGACCAATGTTCCAAAGAGGTGTGGCTCGACCCTGAGGATTTCGTCGACAAGGACCTCCAACTCTTGGCTAGTGAACTTTGGATTCTTGTTAGTGGGCATGGTGAGGGGTGTGGGTGTGGATGGTTGTGGGGGGGTGGGTGTGGATGGTTGTGGGGGGGGTGGGTGTGGGTGGTTGTGGGTGTGTGGGTGTGGTTGTGCAGGTGTGTGAATGTGATGAGGGGGTGTTTGTGAAGGTGGTTGTGTGAAGGTGTGCAGGTGTAAGGTGTAGTGGAGGTTGTAGTATGGTGCAGTAGTTTCTCTGTGTGGTCTGGCAGCAGTGGGTATGTTGCAAAGGATCATGGTTTGTGTGTGTTGGGCATTTTTATTGGTCCATTGGTGGGTGTGGCTGTGTTTGAACTTTGGGTGGGTGTGTTATAAGGAGTGGTTGTGTTTTGGGCCTCTGTTTGGGAGTTTGGCAGTTGCAGGTCAGTGAATGTGTTGTATTTGTGCTTGTTGGACATGTTTTGTGGCTTTGTGCGATTCGAATGGAGTCTTCTTGTGTTGTTTAGCTTTGTCCTGGTTGTGTACGTGTGTTTTTAGCGTCTGTACGGTGTGTACATCGGCCATTTTGTTGTACAGTGCTGTCCTTGTCTCTGGCTTGGTACGACTCGTACATGCGCGATGTTGGGTGAGGGTGCTGGTGTTGGGGCCTGGGGTGCTCTCCGTACTTAGACTGTTGGGGTGGGGTACGCTCCATACATACGCGGGTGTGGGTCCGGTCCGTACATACACGGTTGGGGTGGGGGTACGCTCCATACATACGCGGGTAGGGGTACGGTCGTACATACACTGTTGGGGTGGGGGTATGCTCCATACATACGCGGGTGAGGGTACGGTCCGTACATACACTGTTGGGGTGGGGGTACGTCCATACATACGCGGGTGGGGGTACGACTCATACGTACACGGGTGTTCATACACGGGTGGGGGCTCGACTCGTACGTACACGAGTGTACATACACGGGTGGGGGTTCGGCTTGTACGTACACGGGTGTACATACACGGGTGGGGGTTCGACTCGTACGTACACGGGTGTTCATACACGGGTTGGGGTTCGACTCGTACGTACACGGGTGTACATACACGGGTGGGGGTTCGACTCGTACGTACACGGGTGGGGGTTCGACTCGTACGTACACGGGTGTACATACACGGGTGGGGGTTCAACTCGTACGTACACGGGTGTTCATACACGGGTGGGGGTTCGACTCGTACGTACACGGGTGTACATACACGGGTGGGGGTTCGACTTATACGTACACGGGTGTTCATACACGGGTGGGGGTTCGACTCGTACGTACACGGGTGTACATACACGGGTGGGGGTTCGACTCGTACGTACACGGGTGTTCATACACGGGTGGGGGTTCGACTCGTACGTACGCGGGTGTTCATACACGGGTGGGGGTTCGACTCGTACGTACACTGGTGTTCATACACGGGTGGGGGTTCGACTCGTACATATGAGGGCTGGGGGGGTGGTTGGGCGCGTACATACGGGGCTGGGGGGGTGTTGGGCGCGTATGCGGGCACAATTCTCCATGGTTGCTATAGGAGTTCGGTGCGGACGGTGTTTTTTCCCTCCGGTTGTAACATCGGACGTACGGGATGGATCATACTTGCGCGGTCGGACTTCACTTTTCACATTTGTACGGTAAATCGTCCGGGGACGTGTCGGACACATTTTCCAACCCGAGGACGTGTGGGGAATTATTCCCAATGCGATTCGTATGGACTTTTTCCCATGCGAATCGTAGTTGGCAGTTTGTACGGCACTTGTACGATTCGTACGGTAAAAGGACCGGATACGAGTCGTACGGGTAATTTTTTTCCATGATCCTAATCGGCACATTAGTTGTTACAAGGTTTAGATCCATGTAATGTAAGAAAATATACTGAGAAGTATGGGCATTCTCTGGCTTGTCTTTCAAGAAATGTTTATAAAAGTGTTTTTCATCACTAGAGGATGTTAGCAGTGCACCATTCAGAAATGCGGAACTTTGTAAAGAAACTTTACTATGTAAAAAGTCCTGCATTAAGTTTAAGTGAACTGAATGGAAGTCTTTTATATGGTTCTTTATCAGATGTTCAAAAATAGTGTGATGATATTGAAATGTGATATTTTGGTTCAGAAGAGCAGTTGATAGAAAGTGAAAGTTTGACAATTACAGATGTTGGAGTAGATGAGAAACTGATTAGCACTGATCAGTTTGAAGAAGAAATTGGAAAGTTTAATGTAGTGTGCTCTGAAATACCAAACTATGTTTGTGTTTGTTGTCGACGTACTCATTATAAAAGTCAAAGTAGGAATGTTGATTTGTATTTGAAAAGTGAAAAGAACAATGGTAAGTGGAAAGAATTAGCAACTTACTTGTTTGTTGAAGGTCGATTTGAGTTAGGTAGTGATCAACGTATATGTAAATATTGTTGCAACAAATTAGAAGAGAACAAAATGCCTGCTAGAGCAGTGCATAATAAGTTGGAGTTAGTCGCTATTCCGCAGGAGCCGACCAAATTGAATACATATGAGTCGGTTCTAATTCAATCTGTTCATCCTTTTCAAACTATAATACGGATGGAGCCTAAATCAGGTAAACTGCCACCAACAGACTTGCAAAGAGGGCTGAAAGGAAGAGTGGTGTACTTAACTTTGGATTTTAAGAAAAACATTAAAACTATTGCTGGAGAGAAAGAGGAAGATGAGGCAGTAGTTATTTTAGTAAATGGTGTTCCCACAAGTCGGAAAATATGGCAAGAATTTGTGGATGTTAATAAAGTTGAAAAGGCTACCTTATATCTTATAGAGAACAATATATATTACAAAAATGTGAATGTGGATGAACAGGTAATAAGTTTAGAAGATGAATGTGAAATTTCAAGTGGTCAAATAGAGAAAGTGGACATGTCAAGGACTGAAGAGATTTATGAACATTATACAATATGTCCTTTGCATTCAAAAGAAGTGATTGAGTTATTTCAAATGAAAAAAATCACAGTGAACTCCAATGAGTGTATGGGAGAAAAGCTTGGAAGCTCGTTGTTTTCCACAGTTGTTTCCTACTAGAGAAGGTGGACGGTATGATGACCTGTACGGATTCCAGCTTCAGAATATCGGTCAACAAGATTATATTCTGAAGATCCTAGGGTTCGGCAGTGCATTCCACACATATTTCACCTTTTGTTTGAAAGTGATCTGTCTTCTCTCTCGTATGCAGTGAATCATATACTTAAAAATGGAGTTCATGAATCACTTCTTTCTGCGATAGAATTTGTGAAGAAGGTTCAAGAAACAGATGAAAATTTAGAAGCACAGTTAATCAATTTGATGGCATGTCAACGTGGAACAAATGAGTATTGGTATCGTCGTCATGGAGAACTCAAGTGTATGTTACGAAACTTAGGTACACCAACATGGTTTGTCACACTTAGATGTACAGAGTATGCATGGGAAGATTTGCCTGAGTTTTTAAGAGAAGCGAATTCCCATATAAAAAATGTTGAAATAAAGATTCCTGGTGAACTGTGTTCATTGGATCCTGTAAATGTGTGCAGATATTTTAATCATAAGTTTAAAGGTATGATGTCTTTTATCTGTAATAAAAAAAATCCACCTCTTGGAGAAGTTACCGATTTCTTTTGGAGAAATGAGTACCAAGCAAGAGGTGCACCTGATATACATATGCTACTATGGGTCAAGGATGCACCTAAATTTGGAACTGATTCTGATGAAACAGTATTGTCTTTCATCGAACAGTATGTGACATGTGAGATTCCAAGAGAAGGAGGAGATAGAAGCTTGAGACAGCAAGTTTTACATTTCCAAAGTCACCGTTGTGGAATGTACTGCAGAAGAAAATACAAGTCCAAAGGAAAATTTCACACCAAATGTCGGTTTGGTTTTCCCAGTCCAGTCATTTGTAAAGGAAGAGTAAATTCTTTTTTTTCTTCTGTGAGGCACAAAATAACTCAGAAATCTCCAAAGAATACCTACAACTTAAAAAGAACAGAAGTGTCAAAGTATATCAATGACTACAATCCAGTCATTTTAAAAATGTGGAATGCGAACATGGACATCCAGTATGTTGCAGATAACTCAATTGCTTTTGCACGTTATGTTACATCGTACATAACAAAATCTGAAAAAACAGAGATGAAACAAATGTGGTAAGAAATTGCACAAGAGAATAGTCTTAGCAAAAAATTGTACAGCTTTAGTTTAAAAATGCTTTCCCACTGAGAAATTCGATCGTATGAATGTTCAGACCGCTTGTGTTCTTCAAGTATATATTCAAAGTCACGAGGAATCATTTGGGTAAGTTTAGGTCTTGTTGAAATCATTGGAAGAAATTGAACAATTAGCAGCAAATGAGCCAGATAGTACAGACATTCTTACAACTAATATGTTGGACACATACTATCCGAAAAGGAGTCAACATCTGGAACAGCTATGTTTGTATGATGTACTTCAACATTACAGCTTCAAAAGAAATGTTAAAGAGAATTTAAAAGAAGGAAAGTTTGCAGTAGTTGGATGTCATGGTTGTGTAGTAAAACATGCAAAGGGTAATCTTATAAACCACAAGAAACTTAGTTGTGAAACTCCAGATAAGCGAGAATTTTACTATTTAGCACTTCTGCAGCTGTTTAAACCATGGCGTAGTGAAAGTGAATTACTTGGAGAGTTTGACTGCTACAAATATTCTTTTAATGCTTGTAAAGATAGCAATCGATGTCCAATTTTCCCTACATATTTAAAAATGTTGAATGATGAAGTTGAACAGGAAAAGACTATTACAGCTGAAATAGCTCATGAAAGTTCTCAAGATAGTCAAAGTAGTGGTCCATGTAGTCAAGATCCTCATTGGACAACCGATGCTGGAAAATGAAGCAGTGATTGCTATGCATGAAGTCGAAATTGCAAAGCAACAAGCACACGAGGAGAATATAACATTGGAAAAGTTAGAAGAACAAGTAAATGTTGAACAGAAAGAAATATGTGTGCAAGTGAGAGAACGGATAGAACATGGTTTGTTGCATAAAAAAAAGAATGTCTGTGTTCATCTTTTAAACCTCTTCTGATGCACATCAGTGGTCACGCTGGGACAGGTAAAAGTTTTCTAATTTAAGTATTGACCAGTTATCTTAAAAAAACTACTGGTTCACATTTATGTTGTGTGGTAACAGCTCCAACTGGATTAGCTGCACACAATGTTAAAGGAGTTACTTTGCATAGATTATTGATGTTACCAGTGGAGCATGATAATAAATTAGAATACCAGAAGTTGTCTGGAGAAGCTTCTTATGAAGTGTCAAGAGTGCTGAAGAAAATGAAACTTTTAATTATTGATGAGGTGAGCATGGTCTCAAACTTAATGCTTGCTTTTGTACACTTAAGAATGCAACAGGTATTAAAAACAGATTACGACGTTCTCTTTGGAGGAAAACATTTATTTTTTTGGGGAGATCTGCTACAACTAACCCCTGTAAAAGGAGAACCAGTGTTTAAAACTCTTCTACATGATGACACAAAGAAATCTCTGGGAAGTATTGGAAATGTGAATCTGTGGTTAAATTGTGAATATAAAGAACTCACTCAGAATATGCGACAAGTAAAAGATGAAGATTATGCAAATATTCTAAAAGATGTAAGAATTGGTGTTCTAAGCAAACATGGTAAAGAAGCTCTTCAAAGTCGTCTGCTAAAGAGCTTGTTTACAAATGAAAACACACCAGCAGAAGTAATGTACAAGAAAATGAAAGAAAAAAGTATATAGTTTGCTTAATGCCTACAGTGGAAGAGTGTTATACACTTAATAGAGAGTTGAGCTAACTATAGCTTGCGCGCCCTCAATGCACTACTGATGATGTCACATATTACATCACTCATGACATGGTCAGTGACATCACTCATGACATCACTCATGACATATCAAATGACATCACTGATGACATCACTCATGACATCATCCACGTGACAATTTGATGCACATACTGATGCTCTAATATAAACTTTGATACACCCATTGTAAAATGCTGACTACTATTTTTGAAACCATACACAGAAGAATGCCATAAACTACATAGTACTCACTATTTCCTAGGTCTACACACACATCCAGTCACTTATACATGTAGTTACTCATCAATAGAGGAATATATTATGCACTCATACATCTATACATGCAGTCACACGCTGTCACTCATCCATAGAGTTACTCACACGCCTAGTCAGCAATGCAAAGAATGAATTACATACCCATTTAATCATGTATACATGTATACACACCAACTTCATTATTTTTAGACATACCACATCACTTATTTATACAGATACTAACACATATTTACTGTCTTATAATAGGCCTGGGCGGTAAATTTCATTCCGCTCGCAGAATTTGCGATATTTTGACATTTTCGCATTCCGCGGAGAGTACAAAAATGTCAAAACTTTCGCAATCTGCCGCAAAATGGAAGTATTTTTCTTGTTCGCGCTTTAAAAATGCGTTCTCGCGTGCACGGTCGCAACTTACCGGGTCCCTGCGTTCGCCAACAAGTTTTCCTATCCGTTCGCATGCCCCATGAGATGTTGGATTGTTAGTAGCCGCTCGCGCTATCCCACGAGAGTTTGCGATCGCGAACACATCATTCGACCCGGAACTGGAAATAAGAATCGCGAGCAAGATGGCCGCGCCCATTAGAGACCGCATGGGCAAGTTGGAGATATATTTCCCCGCGAGCACGCAAAAACACATCGCGAATGGGTGGGAAATGCAATCTCCGCATCTTCGCGAAAGTTTCTCGTGCTCGTGGAGATTTTGCGAAATTTCGCGATAATTTGCGAAAGTCAATTTTGCAAATTCTGCCCACCCCTATAATCACTGTTAGAAGCAGATACTTTTTTATACACCCACTCTTGAAAAAACTTAATCTCACGTATACTCATTTATATACTCCAACACTCACATATAGTGGCATAGAACATATGTAGTTAGTCACAGATATACCACTGCGACATTCACTCACCAACACCCCCATAGACACACTAACTCACCCATACAGCCCTTTCCAGATGCACTATTTAATCCATACAACCACTGAATCACCCACTCAGACATCTATGCACAGACTCATGCACCCTCCCACTCACACAGACACTCAGGGACCCATACAGATACTCAGACAACAAATCAATAACCTATATAGACACTCATGTAGGTATTCAGCAACCCATGCAGTTGCTTACACACCAATAGAGAGACTAATACAGACTTTTACACAGTTTAGTCACTAACCCATGCATTCAGTAAGACACGTTCAATCACTCCCTTATACAGTCAGTCACACACATATGAAATAATTGCTTTAGGCACTTGTAAATGCATTCATTCTTCAATACACCTTGGCATTTATATATAAAACATATTTACATTTTATAGAAACACACATTCACTGGATGATGTCATGAGTGATGTCATCAGTGATGTCAATTGAGATGTCATCAGTGATGTCATCAGTGATGTCACTGACCATGTCATGAGGGATTTAATATGTGACATCATCAGCAGTGCATTGCGGGGGCGCAAGTTATAGTTAGCTCAGCTAACTATAACATGCTAATTTCTTTGGTTTTATGTGAGTCAAATGTCCAACAAACAATAACCTATGGTTTTTTCAGTGAAAAAAAAAAAAAATATATATATGTATATATCGCTGAAAAAACCATAGGTTTCAGGCACGTTATAGTTAGGAATTAGCATTTAAAAAACCTTAGAAATTCACTGAAAAAACCATAGGTTTCAGGGGCGTTATAGTTAGCTGGATTTTTCACTCATACAAAACCATTGAAATTCCCCCGTTATAGTTAGTTCAGCTAACTATAACTCACGCGCCCGCAATGCACTGCTGATGACGTCACATATTACATCACTCATGACATGGTCAGTGACATCACTCATGACATCACTGATGACATCTCAAATGACATCACTGATGACATCACTGATGACACCATCCAGTGACTGTGTGTTTTTCAGAAAATTACATATGTTTTATATATTTATATCTCAAGGTCGATGGAAGATTAAATGGGTATATAAGTGTCTAAATGGATGATTTGTTTTTGAAAAATTGATTGTATAACTGACTGATTAAGTGTATCTTAGTAAATACATGGCTTAGTGAGTAATGTTTAAAAATGTAACTATCTGTATCAGTCTCTAACTTTGTGTATAAGTGGCTGCATGGGTTGGTGAGTAGCTACATGAGTGTCTATATAGGTTATTAGTTGGTTTTTTGAGTATCAGTATGAGTGTCTGAGTGGTGGGGGGTATTACGTAGTGCATAGGTGCATGAATGAGTGACTCACTGTTTATATGTGTTGAAGACAGCATGTGTGCAGGACTGTATGGGTGGATGAGTGTGTGCATGGGTGTTTTAATGAGTGAATGACTGTCTCAATAGTGTCCTTATGAGTAACTACATATGTTTTAAACTAGTGAGAGATTGAAAGAGATCCTGTATGAATAAGTATGTGTTTCTATAAGTGATTGTTTAAAAGACTAAGTATGTGTAAGTTTCTGTAGAAGTAAGTGTGGTGGTGTGTGTATAACTGTATATGCAATTACATGGATGTTTGATTCTTTATGAGCATGAGTGACTGTGTGTGAGTAACTCTATGGATGAGTGGCTTTGTGTAACAGGATGTATAGGTGTATGAGTACATATGATGAGTGAGTACATGTATGAGTGACTCAATAGGACTGTTGGTGAATGAGTGGATGTGTATGTGGATCTTAGAATTACTGAATAGGTTGTTGTAACTGATATTGGTATGTCCATTGTTTTGAAAATTTTAGTTTCTATTTTTGAATGTGTGTATCAAAGGTTATATTAGGGGGAGAGGAGGTCTGCCACTCTATCACAAGGATGATGTCATCGGTGATGTCATGAGTGATGTCACTGACCATGTCATGAGTGATGTAATATGTGACGTCATCAGCAGTGCATTTTGGGCATGCGAGTTATAGTTAGCTGAACCAACTATAACGGGGGAATTTCAATGGTTTTGTACGAGTGAAAAGTCCAGCTAACTATAACGCCCCTGAAACCTATGGTTTTTTCAGTGAATTTCTAAGGTGTTTTAAATGCTAATTCCTAACTATAACGTGCCTGAAACCTATGGTTTTTTCCGTGAATTTCAAAGGTTTTTTAAATGCTAATTTCTAACTATGCCTGCAGATATAGGACATGTGAAGAAAGAAGTAAAAACGCACAGAAAGAAAAAAAAAATGCAGAAAGAAGCAACAGAAGTCCTCAAAGACGAAGAAAAGTGCAGGAAGAAGGAAAACGTGCAGAAAGAACAAACAGAAGAGCAGAAAGAAGCCTTGTTGCAAAATCATCCTGTACCCTCAACTTTTTCAGACGGATACTGGTGGTAACTGAGTCTGACTAACCAGTCCTAGAGCCAGTGCTATGTTAAAAGACACTCAGAATACATTGAAAACACCTATATACACTAGGGAACAGCATGACCACCTCTGTAAGCCCCTAGTATATAATAGGGCAGGTGGATTAAAACTACCTCTTAAAACGCGCCACAGGGCATGTTTGCATATGTCACCTCAGGCCCCGTCCCCTCACTTCCCCACTGTGTAAACTCGCCCTGTGGCCATTTTAAGTTGGGTGATTAAGTCCCCTTGAATCCTGAGGGTCCCTAGGGTCCAACTAGACCACTAGGTACCTCCAGTAAGCGCCACAGAGCTGCGTTGCAGAGAGATGTAAAAAGGGGCACAGCCTAGACCACCTCTCTGCAATGCAGCGCAGTGGCGCTTACTGGAAGCACCTGGTGGGCTAGTTGGCCCCCAGGGTCCCTCAGGATTGAAGGGGAATTATTTCCCCAACTTAAAACGTGCCACAGGGCTTGTTTGCACACGTTAACTCAGGCCCCGTCCCCTCCCTTCACCACTGTGTAAACACGCCCTGTGGCCGTTTCTAGTTGGGAGATTAAGTTCATTTGAATCCTGAGGGTCCCTAAGGTCCAACTAGCTCACTAGGTACCTCCAGTAAGCGCCAAAGAGCTGTGTTGCAGAGAGATGTAAAAATTGGCCCGGCCTGGACCACCTCTCTGCAACGCAGCTCAGTGGCGCTTACTGGAAGCACCTGGTGGGCTAGTTAGCCCTCAGGGGCCCTCAGGATTGAAGGGGAATTATTTCCCCAACCTAAAACGCGCCATAGGGCGTGTTTGCACTCGTCACCTCAGGCCCCGTCCCCTCCCTTCCCCACTAAACACGCCCTGTGGCCGTTTTTTAAGTTGGGAGATTAAGTCCCCTTGAATCCTGAGGATCCCTAGGGGCAAAATAGCCCACTAGGTACATCCAGTAAGCGCCATTGCAGAGAGGTGTAAAAAGGGGCACGGCCTGGACCACCTCTCTGCAACGCAGAGCAGTGGCGCTTACTTGAAGCAGCTGGTGGGCTAGTTGGCCCCCAGGGTCCCTCAGGATTGAAAGGGAATTATTTCCCCAACTTAAAACACTCCACAGGGCGTGTTTGCACACGTCACCTCAGGCCCCATCCCCTCCCTTCACCACTGTGTAAACGCGCCCTGTGGCCGTTCTAAGTTGAGAGATTAAGTCCCCTTGAATCCTAAGGGTCCCTAGGGTCAAACTAGCCCACTAGGTTCCTCCAGTAAGCACCACAGAGCTGTGTTACATAGAGGTGTAAAAAGGGGCGTGGCCTCAGAACACCTGTCTGCAACGCAGCTCCCTGGCGCATACTGGAGATACCTGTTGGGCTAGTTTGCCCTCAGGGACCCTCAGTATTGAAGGGGAATTAATTCCCCAACTTACAACTGGCCAGGGGGCGCGTTTGCAGAGTGCTGCAAGGAGGGGGCGTGGCCTCCGGCGTGATGCCGGTCTTTTATTTATTTTTTTTTAAAAAGAGGGCTGTGTGGCCCCCCTTCTTTTTCTAATTTACTGGCCCTGGGGACCCCATCCCCCAGGACCTGCACCCTAATTTTTTTTGTTGAAAAAAAAAAATGTGGCCCTCCCAAGGCCTTAATCGGCCCCGGGGACCCCAACCCCCGGGTCTTGCCCTTTTTTTTATTTTAATTCTTTAGGAGGGGGCTGCGTTGCCTCCCTCCTCAGGCCACTTATGGCCCCGGGGACCACATCCCCCGGGGCCGGCCTTTGTTTTTTATTATTTAAAAAAAATATATATTTATAGAAACACCTAGGACATGCTGGACAAACCGCATGTACCTATCACCATGACGATTTGCGTGATATTCATTAAAAGGCGACTATGCATAGAATGAATCCACATGGAATGTATTTTCACCGCTAGTGAAGCTCTGACGTGTCTGACGCCCTACCGTGCCTAATCCCGGCGCCCCCGCCGGTGGGTACTCTCCAAGTAGACACCCTTGTTGTTTATTTATACAAACATGGGTAGCTATTGACGGGCACATTAAATATACACACACACCAAGCCATTCAAAGGGGATTCGACAAAAATTCGACCAAACTATGCAAGAAATTCCCCTCACGGTTAATAAAACACATATTCACCGCCGGATGTGTAATACTTTTTATTTTACTCTCTGGAAAGGAGACAAACCTCACTTGAGAGTCACAGCATGCTCCTGGCTGAGCCCAATGCTGTGTTACACCCACCAGTGCCCGCGAGTGGCTCACACCTCTGTGTTGTATTCCACCAGCTAGTGCGTATGCTATGACACTCTCTAGCGCATGTGCACTGTAACACCACCCCGTGAATATGTCATGCCACACTTGCCTTCGCACGGGTTATATTGCCCCATCTAACGTGCCTTCCTCGATGCCTATGTTATAATGCACAGCGCTATGCCATACATATTACAATCTGGGATCCATATCTTTGTCACAGTGCATATGCAACGTTACACTCCCCAGCACATATTTTATATTACAACTTCAGAGACTAGTTAGGTTACACAACACTGCCATGTGCATATTACACTCCAAGGCGCATATCGCATAGCACGCGCTAGTGCCTGTGCTATCTCGTGCTCTCCAATGAATCTGTCATTGCGCACAATGTATTGCATATTATATTTCACGCCCCGGTTCATCTTATATCACACTTTTTGGTGTATAGTGTATACCATATACTATATTTAGTTTTCATTTTCAATCGTGCTCTCAGGACTATGTTCTATATAACACTGCGTCCACCTACCCTTTTCACGGGCATTACATTTTGCGATGGGGGTGGTGGGTCAGGGGGTGTTTCTGCCAATTGAGCCCGGAGTCACAGTCACAAACGTCCTCTTCTTCCTGAATAAAAGTGAGATTATGCTGCATACTTGTTTATATTTTAAGTAGTTCGCACAGACACACATTTTAAAAACAATAACGTTCCTAATAACCACCTTCTCTGAACAGTTAGCTTGCTGCCCCATCCACCTCCTCCCTATCCTCTGTTGTCTGAATCCATGGACTAGCCTCCTCCCTCCTGCCATGCATGGTCTGATGTGCTGCCACTGCCCTCCATTTAGCATGATGTACCAGTCCACTCCCCCTGCCCTCCATTGCCCAATTCTATGGCCCATCATTGACCTCCTGCTTAGCCTCTGTGCTTAGCCTGCTGCCCCTATTCTCCTTCCCCCTGCCCTCCGATATCTTTGTGCATGCCCCTGCTCCATCCTTTTTGCCCACCATGTTCCATGGACCTGACACTCCTATCTACTCTGAGTGTTCTGTTGAGCTGCCACTCCCCTCCCACCTGCCTAGCATTGTCAGATGACTGTAACTTGTCCCTGCCACCTCCACCCTGCCTGTCCACATGCCATGCCCCTATCCCCTTCCTCCTGTCCTACATAGTCCATTTTATTGCCACACCTTTCTGCCCTCCCTGGTCTGTTGTGCTGCAACGGCTCTTCCTGCCTGCCCCATGCGGTCTGTTGTGAGGCCCCTTCCCATGAACTCTCTTGTCTGTGCCCAGGTCCTGACCCTCCCTTCCATCATCCATGGTCCTTTGTGCATGCCCCTGCATCCTCCTTCTTGCCCATCATAGCCATTGTGCTGCCACTAACCTTCCCGCTTGCCATGCATGGTCTTCTGTGCTGCCACGGCCCCTCCTACCTTCCCTGTGTGGTCAGCTAGCTGCCCCTGACCCCCTCCCACCTTCCCTCCATGATCTGTGTATATGCCATCATAGTCTCATTGTTGCTCTCCATGGTGTGTCTTGTTTCTAGTGCCCAACCTGCCTGATCTCCATGGTCATCTTGCTGCTCCTGCCCCCTTGCCCCCAGCCCTCTGTTTCCATGTGCAGACCCCTATTCCCTCCCTCCTGGCTTGTCTGTTCCATTGTAATGCCCCTGATCCGTCCCTCCTGCCCTTTATGGTCTGTTATGCTGCAGCTTTCTCTCCTGTCTGTCCATTATGGTCAGCTAGCTACCATTGCCTCTTTCCCCTCTGTTCTCTGTTGTCCATGTGCATGGTCCTGTCCCCTTCCTATTGCTTTCTATGGATTGTTGTGCTGCACTCCCATCCCGCATGCGCTGTGTGGTGTATTGTGCTGCTGCAAACCCTGATACCTGCCTTGTAGGGTCAGTTTGGTGCACCTCTCCATGTCCCTCCTGTCCTCTGTAATCCGAGTCCATGTCCCTACCCCAATTCCTCCTGCCTACCATGATCCAATGCACCATACTTGTGAACATTTTGAACTTGGTAAGAGGGAGATTTTGAAAAAAAACTGGGGTATTGATTTTCCCCTTTGAGTTACATTGAAAAAGAGGAGATTGTAGACAGGAGACAGATCAAATAAAGCCCATTTGAGCTTAAAAACATTGGACGTTTCCTGGCTGAAACGGGTCTGTTGGCATGTATGGTTGTACTACCACTGCCTCTTGCTTCTGCCCATAATGGTCTATTATATTGCCACAGCCTCTCTTGCCAGTCCTGTATTGTTGGTTTGTTGCCCATGCCCCCCTTTCCACTGCCCTCCTTAGTCTGTTGTGCTGCCACTGCCCTTCCTGCCTGCCCAGTGTAGTCAAATTGTTGCCTCTGCACTCTCCTACCTGCCTTCAATTTTCAGAGTCCGTGCCCCTGGCCTCTGCCTCTCAACAGTATCCCAATGAACAACTAGATTGCTAACATTCAATATTTATTACAAAAGTGTGGAACGCCTGACGTCATCTTGATGTAATCAAAACTGTAATACCTAGAGTATTTCCTTTAGAAATGACATATATGAGAGGGTCTTATTTGCATCAAAATTATGGTTAGTGCTCTAAAAAACTAAAATGAGGACAGATTTTCTGAGCTTGCAAATAGCGACAAAGAACTTTTAAATTATTTGTAATCTTTATGTTTTTTTATCCAGTTGACCACTTGATTAAATGTTGCACCTAGGGGAGAGGATGTGGTGTTACTTCCAGAGCTGCAGACTTTGCAACTGGGGAACCAGGTTGGGGTTTCTGCTTCAGCTCAACATTCTGTGATTCTGGTCAAATCACTTAATCTCCCCATGTCTACAACCAAAATGAATTTGATCTTGTGTGATGTAACCAATGCTCATGGAAAGCACTCCAATACCTGACAAGTCTGCACTATATAAAACTGCAAATACACAAAAAATAAGTGTTTGCACACTTCTGTCTTTGGGCTACATGTGGGCTACATCTGGGTGATATCTGTGCTGCATTTGGGCTCTTTTGTCTCTGGTGGCCATCTTGGGAGATTTATTTGTTATGAAGTTTCCTAATTTCCTCATTTACTGCAGTGTCCTCAGTAGGAAATGCTTTCAGTTTTTTACTTTGATTCCATCAAGAAGGTATTCAGATATGTCACACATTTGCCATAAATTCTGAATGTTAGCACTCTAGTTGCTCATTAGATCACTGTAGTAAAGCTATTGCTCACCACGAAAGTCTGCTGCTGGTATTAAAAGTGCATGTTTCAGTCTGCATATCAGAATTTTTTAATGAAATAGAAGAGGATTTGAGAAGTCAAAATGTGCCCTAATTTTTCTTTCTGCAGAACTAATCATAATTTCTATGGCAAAATGAACCCCCTCATTTTGTTCCTTTGTAAATTAAATGTTTTAAGTGTTACTACTTTATTCCAATCAAGATGGCTTCAGGTATGCCATACTTTTGTCATAAGTAAGTCTGTTAGTGCTCTAGTTGTTTGTTAGAACACTATGGGACATTCTGTCATTGGGCTATACTTGGGCTACATCTGGGTGATATTTGGGCTACATTTGGGCTCTTTTGTCTCTGGTGGCCATCTTGGGAGATTTATTTGTTATGAAGTTTCCTAATTTCGCAGTCCCCTCAGAAGGAAATACTTTCAGTTTTTTACTTTGGTTCCATCAAGAAGGCATTCAGATGCGTCACACATTTGCCATAAATTCTGAGTGTTAGCACTCTAGTTGTTCATTAGATCACTGTAGTAAAGCTACTGTTCACCAGGGAAGTCTGCTGCTGGTATTCAAAGTGCATGTTTCAGTCTGCATGTCAGAATTATTTTAGGACATATAAGAGGATTTGAGAAGTCAAAATGTGCCCTAATTTTTCTTTCTGCAGCACTAATCATAATTTCTATGGCAAAATCAACCCCCCTCATTTTGTTCCTTTGTAAATTAAATGTTTTAAGTGTTACCACTTTATTCCAATCAAGATGGCTTCAGGTGTGCCATACTTTTGTCATAAGTAAGACTGTTAGCGCTCTAGTTGTTCGTTAGAACACTCTGGGACATTCTGTCATTGGGCTATACTTGGGCTACATCTGGGTGATATTTGGGCTACATTTGGGCTCTTTTGTCTCTGGTGGCCTTTTTGGGAGACTTATTTGTTATGATGTTTCATAATTTCCTCATTTACTACAGTCTCCTCAGTAGGAAATACTTTCAGTTTTTTACTTAGATTCCATCAAGAAGGCATTCAGATGTGTCACACATTTGCCATAAATTCAGAATGTTAGCACTCTAGTTGCTCATTAGATCACTGTAGTAAAGCTACTGCTCACCAGGGAAGTCTGCTGCTGGTATTGAAAGTGCATGTTTCAGTCTGCATGTCAGAATTTTTTAATGACATAGAAGAGGATTTGAGAAGTCACTCAAAATGTGCCCTAATTTTTCTTTCTGCAGCCCTAATCATACTTTCTATGGCAAAATGAACCCCCTCATTTTGTTCCTTTTTAAATTAAATGTTTTGAGAGTTACCACTTTATTCCAACCAAGATTGCTTCAGGTGTGCCATACGTTTGTCATAAGTAGGACTGTTAGCGCTCTAGTTGTTCTTTAGAACACTCTGGGAAGCTGCAGTAGAACACAAAGGAATCAACTGACAGTCTCTGCCCTTGTTGGATGTACATGCTTTACTGAGAATGTCAGACTTCATTCTCACATGACTGAGAAAGATAATGTGAATTTACACAAAATATGCTCTCAGTTTAGCTTATAGATCACCTTCCAAACCTCTGTGGGAAAAGCATGAGAAAATAGTTTTCTCTCAAACATGATTCATGATATCACAGCAGAAGGCTTTTTCACATGGTAAAATCACCTTATAACACACCACAATTGCTAAAATGAGTATGGTACCATCAACAAATGATTTATAATGTAACTAAAGTCTTAAAACCTTCTATTAACTGCAATGCTTTTTAATGAGGTGCTATCATGTATATTGGTCCCAAGATGGCTGCCAACACTTTTTGGATGAAGTGCTGACAGCCAATCAGATCTCACGATGAGATGTAGGCTTAGGTATATATGTGATTTTACTTTTGATTTTCTCAGGAACTACTGAACGCATTTACACCATTTAAGCAAAAGGCACGAGTCTGAACTGAGGACTACCTCTTTGCCAAATTTGGTGTAATTCCGTTCAGCACTTCGGGCTGTAGCTGCATCAACAGGTCCTATGGGAAAATGCATGGGGAAAACATGTTTTGGGACCCCCCTTTTTTCTCGGCCCCCACTTGACGAATCACCGTGAAATTTTCAGGATAGGAGCGGACCGGAGCAGGCCAAAAGTTTGGAAAAATTCGCGAAGATTCATCAATCAACGCCAACGTTATTCCAAATAGAATGTTGCAGATTTCCTATGTAAAATAGGTCCTAACTATAACTACCTACTGGCAACTGCCAGTAGGTAATATATGTATATATATATATATATATATATATATTCACTGAAAAAACCATAGGTTTCACACATGTTATAGTTAGCGGAAATTTTACTGATAAAAAACCAATGAAATTCCCCCGTTATAGTTAGTGCAGGCAACTATAACTCACGCGACCGCAATCCTCTGCTGATGCTAATACTGTATTTAGACACTTATTTGCCCATGTCTTCTTCCATAAATTTTTAGCTATACATATATTACAAATATTTTTTTTTCATAAAGACACATATGTCATCAGCAGAAGATTGCGGTCGCGTGAGTTATAGTTGCCTGCACTAACTATAACGGGGGAATTTCATTGGTTTTTTATCAGTAAAATTTCCGCTAACTATAACATGTGTGAAACCTATGGTTTTTTCAGTGAATTTGCAAGGTTTTTTAAATGCTAATTCCTAACTATAACGTGTGTGAAACCTATGGTTTTTTCAGTGAATTTGTACGGTTTTTTAAATGCTAAGTTACTTTACGCCATTCATGGCGTGCGCGCCCACTTAACGCAGTTCGTTCCGTGCGCGCACGGTGCGCTTCGCGCACCGCGCGCCCACTTTACGCAGTTAGTGCCGTGCACGCACGATGGGCACGCGGTGCGCTACGCGCACCGCGTGCCCACGTTACGCTAGATGGGCAATGTACGCACGATGCGCTTCGCGCACCGTGCGCACATGGAGGACATATGATGCACTTCGTTTTGAAAGGTAATATTTTACTTTTTCTCATATGTGTTATTAGCCATGCACAAATGGTGCCCTCCGGGCACCATTGGCACATGGGGTGGGGAGAATGTGGATAATTTTTTTTTTTTTATATTTTTTTCAGTGAATTTGTACGGTTTTTTAAATGCTAAGTTACTTTACGCCATTCGTGGCGTGCGCGCCCACTTAACGCAGTTCGTTCCGTGCGCGCACGGTGCGCTACGCACACCGCGTGCCCACGTTACGCTAGATGGGCCATGTACGCACGATGCGCTTCGCGCACCGTGCGCACATGGAGGACATATGATGCACTTCGTTTTAAAAGGTAATATTTTACTTTTTCTAATATGTGTTATTAGCCATGCACAAATGGTGCCCTCCGGGCACCATTGGCACATGGGGTGGGGAGAATGTGGATAATTTTTTTTTTTTTATATTTTTTAACTGTACGCGTACGGTAAGCGTAATCGGCGAAATTAGCGGAAAAAAAAAAAACGTTTTTGCCCTTGGGGGATCTTTGGGGACTCCCTCAACATGGCTAGGTGCTTTGGAGCTGTCCAAACAGCCCCTTTACATGTTTTTGTCCTTTGTTTTATAATCCACTCTCTCAGTGCGAGAGAGAAAATGGCGGCCGCCGCTTCCTGGTTTCGGCCGATTCGAATGTTTACTAAGATCTAAGAGCCAATCAGAATCGCGCTCGCGCACGTCACCGTACGCGTACGGTAAGCGTACCGTAAGCGCACCGTAAGCTGGCTCAGATATATATATTGATTTAAAGGCTATTTTCTCAGAATCTACTGAACAGATTTACACCAAACCTACAAAAGGCACTTCCTTGACCTGAGGACTACCTCTCTGCCAAATTTGAAGTAATTCTGTTCAGCCGTTCGGGCTGTAGCTGTGTCTAAAGGTCCTATGGAAAAATGCATGGGAAAAACGTGTTTTGGGACCCCCCTTTTATCTCAGTCCCCGCTTGACGAATCCCCCCGAGACTTTCAGGGTAGGAGCGGAGCGTAGAGCCCCACCTATTTTGAAAAATTAGCGAGGATTCGTCGACCGGCGCAAAAGTTATTCAAAATAGAATGTTGCGGATTTCCTATGGAAACGTGGTCCTAACTATAACTACCTACTGGCGACCGCCAGTAGGTAATATATATATATATATATATATATATATATACATATTTCAAACCAAAGTGCCCTAAAGCATTTTCAGAGGGCACTCGACAGCGTTTAACCATCAGGCATTGAAATGCAGTTCGTCTCCCAGCTCCAACTGTAATTGATCTTGCCAACGCGTTTCAAGGCTGCAAGGCCTCTTCTTCATGGGCTGCTGGAACATTCATTAATGGTTCACACCATCATTTCCGGCATTATTTATTTCTTTAATGGCCCCCAGTGGGCGTCTGCTTAGTGCAATCATTGTACTGCATGATGGGACATAGAGTCCGTGGTGTGAGCAAAAAGTTTCACTTTAGTAAGTTCAATGTTCGTTCCTCATTTAAAAAGCAATTATTTTTACCTTAGTAGGCATCGGAGCAAGAAGACTCACTTAATTAGCATATTAAACGCTGTGCTGCAATGGTGTCGAACAGTACAACACCTCAGCCTCTGCCACTGGCGATGGTGCTCCTCTGCACGACCGGGCCGCCGTGTGTAAGTATTTCAAACCAAAGTGCCCTAAAGCATTTTCAGAGGGCACTCGACAGCGTTTAACCATCAGGCATTGAAATGCAGTTCGTCTCAAAGCTCCAACTGTAATTGATCTTGCCAACGCGTTTCAAGGCTGCAAGGCCTCTTCTTCATGGGCTGCTGGAACATTCATTAACGGTTCACACCATCATTTCCGGCATTATTTATTTCTTTAATGGCCCCCAGTGGGCGTCTGCTTAGTGCAATCATTGTACTGCATGATGGGACATAGAGTCCATGGTGTGAGCAAAAAGTTTCACTTTAGTAAGTTCAATGTTCGTTCCTCATTTAAAAAGCAATTATTTTTACCTTAGTAGGCATCGGAGCAAGAAGACTCACTTAATTAGCATATTAAACGCTGTGCTGCAATGGTGTCGAACAGTACAACACCTCAGCCTCTGCCACTGGCGATGGTGCTCCTCTGCACGACCGGGCCGCCGTGTGTAAGTATTTCAAACCAAAGTGCCCTAAAGCATTTTCAGAGGGCACTCGATAGCGTTTAACCATCAGGCATTGAAATGCAGTTCGTCTCCTAGCTCCAACTGTAATTGATCTTGCCAACGCGTTTCAAGGCTGCAAGGCCTCTTCTTCATGGGCTGCTGGAACATTCATTAACGGTTCACACCATCATTTCCGGCATTATTTATTACCTTTAATGGCCCCCAGTGGGCGTCTGCTTAGTGCAATCATTGTACTGCATGATGGGACATAGAGTCCGTGGTGTGAGCAAAAAGTTTCACTTTAGTAAGTTCAATGTTCGTTCCTCATTTAAAAAGCAATTATTTTTACCTTAGTAGGCATCGGAGCAAGAAGACTCACTTAATTAGCATATTAAACGCTGTGCTGCAATGGTGTCGAACAGTACAACACCTCAGCCTCTGCCACTGGCGATGGTGCTCCTCTGCACGACCGGGCGGCCGTGTGTAAGTATTTCAAACCAAAGTGCCCTAAAGCATTTTCAGAGGGCACTCGACAGCGTTTAACCATCAGGCATTGAAATGCAGTTCGTCTGCCAGCTCCAACTGTAATTGATCTTGCCAATGCGTTTCAAGGCTGCAAGGCCTCTTCTTCATGGGCTGCTGGAACATTCATTAACGGTTCACACCATCATTTCCGGCATTATTTATTTCTTTAATGGCCCCCAGTGGGCGTCTGCTTAGTGCAATCATTGTACTGCATGATGGGACATAGAGTCCGTGGTGTGAGCAAAAAGTTTCACTTTAGTAAGTTCAATGTTCGTTCCTCATTTAAAAAGCAATTATTTTTACCTTAGTAGGCATCGGAGCAAGAAGACTCACTTAATTAGCATATTAAACGCTGTGCTGCAATGGTGTCGAACAGTACAACACCTCAGCCTCTGCCACTGGCGATGGTGCTCCTCTGCACGACCGGGCCGCCGTGTGAGTGCAGAAAGAAGCAGCAGAGGTGCTGAAAGAGGCAAGAAGGGTGCAGAAAGAGGCAAGAGTAGTGCAAAAAGAAGCAACAGAGGTACAGAAAGAGGCAAGAGTGGTGCAGAAAGAGGAAGGAGAGGTTTAGAAAGAGACATGAGAGTTGCACAAATAAGGAAGAGGGCTGCAGAAAGAGGCAGGAGGGCTGCAGAAAGAAGCAACGGAGGTGCACAAACAAGCAAGTGAAGAGCAGAAAGAGGCAAGAGAATTGCTGAAAGAAGCAACAGAGGTTTAGAAAGAAGCAAGAGAAGTAAAGAAAGAGGCAAGTGAGGTACAGAAAGAGGCAAGAGAGTTACAGAAAGAGGCAAGTGAAGTGCAAAAGGAGGCAAGAGAACTGCAGAAGGAGGCAATAGAGGTTCAGAAAGAGGTAAGTGAGGTGCAGAATGAAGCAAGATAAGTGCAGAAAGAACCAACAGAGGTGCTGAAAGAGGCAACAGAGGTACAGAAGAAGTCACGAGCACTGCAGAAAGAAGGAAGAGGAGTGCAGAAAGAAGCAACAGAGGTGCTGAAAGAGGTACAAGGGGTGGAGAAAGAAGGAAGAGAAGGGCAGAAAGAAATAACAGAGGTACTAAAAGAGGCGTGAAGGGTGCAGAAAGAGCAAGAGAAGTACAGAAAGAGGCAACAGATGTACAGAGAGAGTCAAGAGAGTTGCAGAAAGAGAGAACAGGGGTGCAGAAAGAGGCAAGAGAGGTGCAGAAAAACGTACCAGAGGGGGTGAAAGAGGCAAGTCAGCTGCAGAAAGAAGCAAGGCAGTTGCAAAAAGAGGCAAGAGAAGCACAGAAAGAAGCAACAGAAGTGCATAAGGAGGCAAGTGAACTCCAGAAAGAGGCAATAGAGTTGCAGAAACAGTCAAAAGAGGTACAGAAAGAGGAAACAGAGGTGCAGACAGAGGCAAGAGATGTGCAGAAAAAGGTAAAAGGGGTGCAGTACCATGCGAGAGGGGTGCAGAAATTTGCAAGAGAGGTGCAGAAACAACAAGCACAGTGCAAAAGAACCAACAAAGGTGCAAAAAGAGGCAAGTGAGGTACAGAAGGTGGCAAGAGAACTGCATAAAGAGGCAAGGAATTGCAGAAACAGGCAAAAGAGGTACAGAAAGAGGGAACAGGTGGTCAGACTGAGGCAAGAGAGGTGCATAAAGAGATAAGAGGGGTGCAGAAAAATGCAAGAGGGATGAAAACATTTGTAACAGATGTGCAGGAAGAAGCCAGAGCAGTGCTGAAAGAACCAGCACTGCGTAGTTCTGTCTTCATTGTAAACGCTGTTTCCCCTCAGGATCACCTATGCTTGGGGTGATAGAAGGGTTATGGGGTAAGAATGACAATGAGGCCCCAGTATTAAGGCTTCTAGATTGGGCTGGCACTTTTGGATGAGTGGGACCAGATTCATGTGATTGACCCACTGTTGAAATTAAAGGGGTGATGAAATTTAAAGACAGGGGCTTAGATGGAATATAGTTACCCAGAGCCAAGGGTGGAACAGCACATTACACCATAGGCGCTTGAACTTTGTCCCCAAAAGATTCTCCTGATTTGAAATTTCATATCAAAAGTCAAACAAAAGAGATTCAAAGTTTGAGCAGAGGGGTTTACACACCTCCAAAAGGGCAGCCTTAATGTCCAGAGAAATATTAGGATCAGGACCAGCTTGCAGAGCATAAGATTTCATGCATGTTTTTTGCTCCAATAGTGGTTGTTGTAGCGTCATTTCACCTTTTTATTTTTAATTAAGGGGCTTTGGTGGCTTTAGGGGTGACTTTGTTGGGATGTTGATTTTCAAGAGGGGTAACTGGGGGAATGTATGGATTATGAATAACAATAACAGGTTCCAACTGTAAACCCAGAGTTGGTGAAACACCCCACGGCTCACAAGGTGCAGTTCCTTTAGTGCTATGTCATAATAGTGGCAGTGTGAAGAGCCCCTTTGACCAATTTGTCCACACGTTATTTCTTGTTACATCACTTTTTTTCCCCATGACTAGATGATGCACACACACAAAAGTCTAGATAAAATTTAAGACTTGTCTGATTTTCACAGCGCCCAACTCCCAGGTGCAGACAGTAGAAAGGCCCAGATCTGCAAAAGGTACCGGAAACCAGAACCAAAAGATGGGGCGAGAGCCTCGTCAAGGTGCGGACGGGTGAACATGGTCCCGCTGTTAGCCTGGTCTTTGCCTAGGTGCATGCCCGGGCGCGTCCTGTGCTGCAGGATCAAAGAGCAGCCCCTTTATGCACCTCGGTTATGTCTTTTAGGATAGTCCTGTCATGTATGCCAAAAACTCGCATTGGGTTTAAGGTAGTGCGGTAAGTAATGGCACCTCTATGTGTGAACGTAAGTGTCAAACAAGATTAAACACAGTGCTACAGGTGGGGGATAACCCTCAACCCCCTATGCAGACCGAAGTCTAGTACAAAGATTTACAGAAGACCTGTGCACACGTATAAAGTATCAGCAATATGAGTTACTGTATGTGATGAACAGAGAAATCAATAAAACAATGATCAGATGACTCAATTTTCTTTCTTTTGTGGATTTAATCGATGATCAAATGCCCAGCCAACACGTGTTTCGTCAGGGTGTAAACCCTACGACTTCTTCAGGGCTATAGAATGTACAATGGCACAGTATTAGCACAGTATACCACAAATTAAAATAAGTGAAAAAAACAAAACATAGGGAAGACAATACAATGCGACAAAGATGTAACAAAATAACAGTGCAACTAAAGACCAGAAATTATAGTAAAACATAAAAGGATACATGGTGGAAACCAGATCAAATTATAATGTGAAAAACGTCTCACTGACAAAGAGTACAGCCTATGTAGAACATGTGCGAGAGAATAAATGACAAAATAGATGAAACAAAAAACATATAGAAGCAAACACGGTAAGATTACATTGTGCAAGATCCATAATACAATATGACATGAGATGCTTTAAGAACCTATAAGAACTGATAATTTATCAGGTGACATGGAGAAGAGAGACAGTAAACAAATAACCGTTTTGAATTTTTTAAGAGAAACACCAAATCTGAAGCAAGGTAAGAAAAAAAGGTTAGACGAAAGTGTGAAAAAAGGGAAGATGGGATAAATCTTACCTAATGGACAAAAGGGAGCAGGAAATAACAATCTGTGAAGAGAGGGGGGATAGAAAGTAATCAGTGCAACAGTTGCACCATAGGTGAAGTGAACAAAGCGTATACGGCGAGAAAATAAGTGAAGCTCACCACTCCGCCAGTTGTAATTCCATCCCGGCTGTAGAGGGGAGAATAAAATCCAGGAGGAGCAACGGGTGGAAATAGTAAATTCCACAATCAAAGCACTATAGAAAGAAAATAGCAAAAGGTGGGGTTACGGATAAGAAAATGAGTAGAGTAACGGGGTAAAAGGAAAGTATGGCTAGTGGTGAAGAAATAAGACTGTATCTGCAAGTGAATGCAGACAGTGCGGTGAGCAATGGCAAGGCAAAAGAGCGAGCGAGTAAGGATAGAACAAACGGCTGTAAGTAACCAAGTTAATAAAATAAATAATGAATAAATCGTCCTGCATCGTGCTAGCCAATTAAAAACATAAACAAAGAATAAAGCGTGCTACATCGGAGTAAACGTTAGCCCTAGTAGGTGAACAAAAAAGAATATGGGATAATGCCATGCAACGGCTACGTGAGGTCCGCATCAATGCTCAAGAGAGCAAGCTAAGGCATGAACCTACGGAAAAGCAAAAGACTGATGATTTTTGGGCGAAGCTGTTTGGACACCAACCCCTCAGTTTAGGTCATCCAAAACGCACAGATCCTGGGGATTCCTAAATGACATGGAGCCCATCGTTAGTTTGGTTCTAATATTAACAGTTAAAATCTGAGTAGTTCAGTTGTGCTTTCTCAGACTGCCCTACTCACACCTTTTCAGAGACGTCTGAAGTGGGTAGGGAATTCGCCTCAGCTGAGCAGATATACCCTGTGTATTGACCAAGGGTTTAAACAAGCTTGTAAGAATAAAGGGTTTCCACTTTGTGAAAAAACCATAGCTCTGCATTCCCTCCTTTTCCTCTCTTCCCCTTTTAAAATGACTGAGTCCACGAATAGTGGTTCAGGCACAGGGGAAGACAAAGTAACTATTAAGTTGATAGAACACGGCATACCCGCAACAGGTGGCTGTGTTACCTTCATGATTGAGGAAAACAAGGTATTTGGATCAGAGGAATTCTATTCTTTGGTTTCATGCCCACCTGCAGATCCACAGACTAAATTGTTTCACACATACATTGTAGTTGAACCACCAGAAGAATACATTCCATACAAAGACATTGAACTTAACTTACCAGCAACACAGAAACTGGTTTAAAGGTGCCGTCCCACATACATCATCTGTCATGAGACTCGATCCACTCAGCATAGGAGGAGTGACCTGCATGGTCTTAGCGGCATACATTCCACATCCAGAGATGGACACACTACCAGTGGATGAAGTCCGTAAAATATACAAAGACATAGTCTGACCATAGAGACACATTGTCCAGTTTGTCATGCGAACATCAACAGCACAACCTGTGAGAAGTGCTCCAGATGGTCCACATCAGACAATACCTACAATAAATCCACAGACACTAAAATCAGTGATAGGAACAATTCCATCCAAACGGGATACAATTCTGTTCTGGATAGCACAACAACTAGCACAACTGGAAGCAGTATTTCCCCATACCGGTCAGCGGAAAAATCATAGAATGCTAACCATTTGCTTGCCAATGGGGATGGCTCCCTCAATTGAGGATTGAACCACTTGGGGAACATACTTTGCTGCTGTATAGATCAGCATACACAGTACCCCTTCCATAGCAGTTGTTCCAGAGGTATTGAAACAGATACAGAATGAGTACGGGGCAGGTCCTGCCCTGACTTGGGAATGAAACTGATGAGTAACTTTGTCCTAGTCTCGGCAATCATGCTGAGCAAGATAAAAGGGTATTCAGCAGCAGTGGCTATACACCACTGCCTAAAGGAATTAGCTCCTATAAATAAAGAGCAGGAATTACCCAAAATTATCAAAGAAACCTATGCTGCATTAGGTAGAGATAATTTGGAAGCCAAACCAGGGAAGCCACAAATGTATTGGAAAAACAAACATTTTAAAAATAACAATTCAGAAAAGCTTGCACGATCAAGGGGTGGGTCTCCCCAATGGGAGTCCTCTGAAGAGAGGTATAACCTTTGGAATCATGATAACATTTGGAAACCTGACAGGTATCAGGACGCTGATATACTTTCAATCAATCAATTAGAAAAACTTTATTCGGTTTTTGCTTTCAAACCATAAAAGTTGCATTGTCATAAAACAATGTAACTAAACATGCTTAAGTTAAGATAACAACCAATACAGCAGTTGAAATTACATGAAATAAATGTTAAAAAAAGCCAGAGGAAACACTCTTTACACATCCATGTAACTCCTAGATTTAACAGTGGCTTTTAAAAACCCTACTATAAAAAATATACAGTCCTCTTTCAGTTCTTTTTAAAATAGTAACCAGAAAGCGTTTATGCAGAATTTCATATAATTTACATGAAAACAGGAAGTGCAGCGTATCCTGCGGAGACTGTCCGTCGCAGCCGCAGGTCGCTAGCTCTTGACCTCCATTAAAACCCTTGGGTCTGGCGAGCAAAAGGTGAAAAAGGTTCAACCGCAACCTGGTTAACAAAAATTTCTCATGTGTGGAGAGAGAACCCATGAGGTATTCCATCATGGGGGTTGTTTTAAGCATTATATACGTCCGCACGCTAGGTTTCAACACCTCCTTGGCTTCCCTTTCCATATTCCTTAGTGACAAAAAGGCTAATTTGGTCGAATCCACATCCTTCTTTGTAATAAAATAAGGGTTGGCAAATAAGTCCCCCCGCCCTAACCCATCAAAGCTTTTTTTAATATATCTCAGCCACAGAATACAAGCCGAGTTGTCCAGAGACATGCATTCTCTTAGGATCAGGTGGGTGAGAGAAATATCTTTATTTAACCAACATTTTAGCCAAAAAATCAGGGGTCGAAAAGCAAGTGCGTCACTTAAATAGGGAACCCCCAGTTCCTCGTGGACCGCTAAATTAGATGTGCCACGGGGAACACATAGTAAGCGTTTCAAAAATCATTTTCCGCTATCTGTAAGGTTTCTGCAACAGTGTATCCCCAAATTTCACTGCCATAAGAAGCTATGGCCAGGCTTTTGGCCTGATACACTTGCAGCATAGCTCCTGTTGGTGTATTCCCTATTTTAGATGCAAAATTAAAAATTGCTGAATTAACCCTGGCCAGATCCCCTTTTTTTCTGTAATAGGGGGCCCCATTTGAGCTGGTCATTAAAGAGGACTCCTAAATAGGAAAATACATTTGCACGGGGAATCTTGGAATCACCTACACTAAACTGGATGTTCTTTTTCCGCAATTGCCCCACTTGCATGACATACGACTTGGAATTATTAATTGCCAAATCCCGGTCTGTCATGAATCTGGAGAAGGCAGTTAAAAGCGATTGCAGACCCAATTCAGTCCTGGATATGAGGACGGCATCGTCCGCATATAACAGGACGGGAATCGCTCTCCGTCCTACTCTTGGGTAATCAACTCCTGTTGCCCTTAGTACGCTATCCAGTTCATTAATATAAAAATTTAATAAAAAAGGGGGCAAAATACAGCCCTGCCCGACTCCCTTTTTGATATTAAAATCCCTTGTAACCTGCAAATCCTGTGAGAACCTGACATTAGCTTTAGTTGACATGTCTCCTCCAGAAAATTGACAATACTGTTCTCCACTCCCATTGTCCTCATGGATTGCCATAGCTTGTTCCTGTTGACACAGTCAAATGCAGATGACAAGTCCATGAAGGCAAGGCGAATGGTCCCAGTACGAGCAACAGTATATTTGCTCAGTATCATAAATAAATTAAGACACTGAGCAACGGTGGAATGTCCCGATCGAAAACCATACTGGACTTCCGACAAAATCTTATTGTCCTCCACCCAAGTTGATAATCTCTGTAAGAGGACCTGTCCCACCACTTTTACCACTGACTCAATAAGCGAAATTGGTCTATAGCAGTGGGTACTATTTCTATTGCCCTTTTTAAAAACAGGAATTATAGTAGAGGTTGCCCAAGACTGGGGACAACCATTCTTTGCTGCAGCATTAAAAACTGCCACCAGTATCAGCGCCCAAAAGGAGGGGTCTGACTTAAATAAGTCTGGGGGGATCCCTTCAGTCCCTTGCTCACTTTGCCACTGGATTCAAGCAAGCCTGGCTGAAGACGGCTGAAATGCCAGAAACCGGTCCTAGGAAGCTTGTTTCCGGTCCAGGGAAGACATGGCTTGGCAGTTCGGGGTGGACTGTTCCCATGAGGCACAGGGTCAGACTGATTTGCATATGGCCATGTCTGAACTGGGTTAGCAGAGTGGGCTAAAGAACGGTGATGGATTAAACCCAGATCAGTTGACTGGGGGTGAGTGCTTGCAATGTTCAACACTCCGTCCATCATTTCCTTTGGTTTTGCTTTGTTCACCATAAGTTGGCAGGGTATGCTCAGACGTGAGTCCCTTGCTCACTTTGCCACTGGATTCAAGTAAGCCTGGTTGAAGACGGCTGAAATGCCAGAAACCGGTCCTAGGAAGCTTGTTTCCGGTCCAGGGAAGACATGGCTTGGCAGTTCAGGCTGGACTGTTCCCATGAGGCACAGGGTCAGACTGATTTGCATATGGCCATGTCTGAACTGGGGTGGCAGAGTGGGCTAAAGAATGGTGATGGATTAAACCCAGATCAGTTGACTGGGGGTGAGTGCTTGCAATGTTCAACACTTTGTCCATCCTTTCCTTAGGTTTTGCTTTGGGATCCCATCAGGACCAGGCGCTTTACCAACAGATAATCCTGTGATACCTTCCAGGATCTCACCCTTCACAAAAGTCAATTCTGGGTCCTTCCTGTCCTGGGAGTTCCTGCAGTTAAGCTCAGATGGGTAATCAAACATAGTTTTAAAGTGAAGTACCCACTCCTCCTCAGTGATGTGTGAGCCAAGGCCCCCCCCCTTTCATGGTCAAAGGGGGGCCTGTTCACAACACTCCAAAAACTTGAGCTCTTTCTGAGAGTGCTGGAATCGATCAATTCCTTCCACGCTTCTTCCTTCAATGCTCCCCTCCGCTTAGCAAGGGCTACCTTGTATTCCCTGCGACAGTTGGAGGCTTCCGATTGAATTCTAGGTTTTGATGACAGAACTTCCCTCAACCTCTTGGCTGCTTTAGAGCAATGGGAATCAAACCATCTAGGACCAGACAAGGTTTGACCCCTGGCTGGGGCGCATAGCAATTCAGACACTTTTTGTGAAATAGACTCGAATGCACCAAGGATCGCTTTTGGAAGAGACCACTCTATTGTGCATAGGGACAGTTCATCAGCACAGACTATTTTAACCTTGTTATCAAATATTTCTGGGGATACCTCAGACCATTTTAGACTGCGCTTCCCATCTGTTGGTCTCAGTGCGCCCTTACTTGGAGCATCCCCGAATTTTGCTGACAGTGGACCTGTCATATGAAGTGTTAAGGGGTTATGATCACTAAATTCACTTTCTGCAATCTTAAAATTAATGATAAAAAATTGTAAGGAGGACGAAATTAAAATAAAGTCAACGAAAGATCCCCTCCCGTGTCCTTTGAAGGTAGGCACAGTAAAGTTAGTGCGCGGGTCAGTTAAAATCATTGTAGCCACCAAATCTAGTTCATTTATCATGGTATTCAACATCTCCCCTTCAGCGGTATGTTCAAAGTGAAAACCCTTCATACGGGGACAGCCCAGCTCAGAAATACACGATGTTGTTGGCTCACCACAGGGATGTATATTAAAATCGCCAGAGACCAAAAGGTTATGAAGACTTGGGCCTAGGAATTGTTTTATGGTTACTCCCAGGGCAATTATGTTACTAGCCTCATGCGGGAGGAAAAAGAATTGTAAAAGTTAACAATTCCCCAACTGATGTCCCCCCCTTCGGGACGATAATGCCAAAATTCCTGGATGTGTGGTGGACATCACCTTCAGCTTACAATCAATAGCCACAGAAATATATGTGACTAGTCCATCCTTTGGTCTCCCACTCACAGATGGTCTGGCTGGGAAGAAAAAGACCTTGTAGCCCTCCAGGAATAGGTCGCAATCCACCGACCATGTTTCTTGGAGGCTAATTACCATAAATTGCTTAACGTAAGACACTCACCGTGGATCCTGAAGCTTAGTTGCCAGCCCTGCTATATTCCAGGATAGAAAATTATTCAAACTCATCACTAGGAGCCCCTCAACTACCTCCCCTAGAGCCTGAAGAGGTACGCAGTCAATGGCATTCCTCCATGCCTGTTAAGGCAGCAAATCTATTGTTTGACGCCACTATATGGCCGGTACCGAATTGCCTATCTTATTCTAGCAGTGGTTGGACCAAGGGAATGGACTGGTGTCTAGGGAGTGTTCTTGCTGAACAGCCCCCACGATGGGGTACCCCATGGGCATCTATGGTCATGTCCCCATAGGAAAGTGGCCTGTAAAAATAGCCCAAAGGTAAAGCCTTAATGACAGAACCCATTAAAGGGGAGAGACTGCAGTCTCTAGAGAGAATACGGCCTGCGGTGAAAGGGTTGTCAAAATTTATGATAATACAGTCACCTGTCCCCTGTTTATGTGGGCTCCCAATCCAGCTAACCCTGCGTGCCATAAGTATGTTTTTAGATACATGATCGCCCAAGGTGGTATTATATTTGAACCAATGGTTTATTTTATTTAACAACTGCCCATAATCTTCACTCTTCCCGTTGGGGAGAGCAGGAACAGTCCCCAAAATCACAACATATGGAGTGGATTCAGATGGGAGATCAATAGTTGGAAGAGTCAGCATCTGTGGAGCCCTACCCTCTGATCTCTTGTCCCTCTGAGGCATAGGGGGCTCTATTCTTAAAGATGACTGCTGTGTAGAAGCTGAAATATCTATACTGGTGGGCCTTAAACCATTAGAACTATTCTTATCTAGCTTCTCTCTATTTGCTGTTGGCCTGACACTCGGGGCTACCCCTGCTCCTTTCTGCCCAGCACTTTCCCCTTCCTTGGCTATTTGAGCTTTGGGCATATTTGTACTTACTGTTGGAATAACCGATGGAGTATAAACCATCGTCCTTTCTAATTTAGATAGCCTGTCTTCTACTAAGCTTATTTTTTGAAAGATGGGGTCTATTAAGGTAGTCAGCATGGTTTCAAGCCTGCCCCAAAAGTCCCCCTCCAATGTACTGACAGTTAGAGGCCCTGCCCTGTTCTGATTCGGGGAAGTAAGATTGCCCTCACCAATAACACTTGTAGTAGGAGCAACTAGCTCTTTCCTCCCGGATGTGCCCTTTACGGATTTATTTGATTTTGTTGTTCCCCGGCTCTTCCTTATTACAACAGGGGATTTGTTAATGCGGTTAGATTTTGTTTTTGCTTTCTGACCTCTAGTTCTCGATTTCGTTTTATCAGGGCAAGATTCCTGCTCCAGAGATGTACAGGAGATGAAATTAATCATTGTTGCTGGGACAAGCTCAGCCGTGATGGAGATATGTCCTGATTAGATCCCGACAGAGCATTAGGAGAAGCAGGAGTTGGAGAAAACCTGCCTTGCGAGAGGTGAGGCTCCAGGGATAACCTGCGCTCTGTCGATTTAATTTCATTAATGAGGACAAACTCAGCCCTCGTTAAAAAGGCATCTAAAGTTCCTGCCACACTTTTCCCTGGATTTAATTTCCACTTATTCATGTACATAAATAATATGAGCACTCTTAAACCATCAGAGCAGATGACACTGAGAGTGGACAGGTGACAATACAATCCTTAAACGTGTCCATCTAAGGAAATAAAAGTGGATAAATCCCAAGGCCAACAGTACCTGCACACAATCTCCAAAGCCTGCACAAGGGTCCTCACTTGCAGATGAAAAGGTGGGAGGCCCTGCCCTGCCTCCTCTTGGCGATGACGGGATTCGCCTGGGCACCGCCCGTGCACGTCCCGTGCTGTGAGAGGCTGGGGGCGCTGAAGTACTGCATCCTGGCACACTGCATGGCGTCAGAGGCAGGTGCCATGCAAAGGATGCTGGAACGTGTAGTCCCTGTCTCTGGACGCCATTCCCGTCATGGCTGGAGAGACCGGGAAGCTGGATTGATGGCCGTTGTCCTCACGGCGAGTGAACTGAAGCGCCTGAGGCTGGAAGTCCCCCTCAGTTCCACCTCGGGGGATTAGCAGATTCGCAGAAGAACCGGGAAGCCTTATTCCTCTATTGAGCCATACAGTGATTGGAATCCCAGGGCTCGTTGCATTGTCTATATTGGCTGTTCTCTACTCCACCAAGCCAGAAATATGCCACCTCAGTTTGAAGGATCCTGCAACTGGCGTCCGTGAGACCTCCTAGGACACCAAGATGCTACCAATGTTCCTCTCACCTCCTGCCTATGACTATAGTCGGAAACATGCAATTTTACTTCCGAGTTGCTGCCTAACCGGGACTGATGGAAAGACCGCCGTGAGCCCCCTCCATCACGCTGTCAGCAACAATGGGTCGGCACTCGTCAGACTGGTCACTCTGTGCGCTCTGCACTGGTTGAACTGCACTGGTTGCTCTATAATCTGTGCTCCCTTCTGGGCTCTGCTGCTGGGACCACTATGCTGGCTTTCACTAGGGCCCCTTAATCTGATGCTGCCAGTCCACACACTGAAGCTGCTGCCAGGCTGGGGTGTCAAGCCAGTCAAGCTCCTTTTGGGGCTCCTGCGGGGGCCCAACAGCTGGCCGCCGCCCCGCAACTGCACCCTCCGCTGCACTCACAATCAACACTCCATGCAGAGGCCGTGACGATGGAGCATGGGGTGTGGAGTCCAGAAGGTGGTAGCAAGGCTGTGCTGCAAGGCGATACAATGCTGCTCACCGGTGGCCCCCTTGCGGGCCCCTACTTGTTCCTGTGGCATGTGACTTACCAGCTCTGTTGGTTTTGTCGGTTGGTAGGCAGTAAATGGTGCAAGTTAGACAGTGCTCCCACGCGCTGGTCTGCTACTGCTCCATTCCCTAATCTTGAGCCCTCTGACTCTCTCAGCCACATTTGCTGAAGCCTGCCACTTCCCAGGAAATGTGCCCCTCCTGTGCCTAGGCTCTCTGCTGAGTCGCCACTCTAAAGCTGCTCCAATGCAGTTGGCTGCAGCGTGTCGCTCACCTCGCACGGCTCACCGCATCCGGTCCAGAAACCACTGGGCCGCTTCCGCGGGAGGGAGGTCAGCAGGGGCGGGGGGCTCGCAACAGCTCGCTAATCCAATAAGCCAACACTGATTCTGATGTGAGTCGTTTCAGAATCGTCCCAGAAATGTCCCAGAAACATTCCTTTTGTTCCTTTCAGGGTTTATCAAAAAGCTCAGAGAGGGACGGGCGATCAGAACAGTTCAAGAAGATCGACCAAGGGCAAAAAGGGAAACACATTGCAATTCAGATTATATTATCAAACAGGAAGATCAACCTAAGGCAAAACCTCAATTCAAAAACAAGAAAGTAGCTGGCTTGAAACTTAGACATGCCGAGGTTACTGAGGACTCAGCTTCTGAACGGAGAATGGCCTTTGATGATGCTGGACAGAGCAACAGCAGTAACAATAGCTCACCAGTACCTGAAGAGTTTTTTCCGGTGACAGCAGTATTGAATGAACATATCACGGTGGAAACACCTGATACAAGAGTTAGTGTCCCACATCTATTGCACAAAATTACACTCCAAATTGAGGGGGATATCTCAAGAAAAGTTAAAGGTCTTTTTTGGGAGAAGTTAACATATGGATATGACATACTGTTAGCAGAAAAAGATTGGCCGCCTGAGTTTGTGATGGATTGCCCAAGAGGGGAAAGCATCATTTTGCCTGTTTTCTCCGACCTCGTTCCAGAATCTTTAAAAAATTGAATGCGCACATGAGTGGGTGCTAGCGCTAGCTCCAGCATTATACTGCAACCATGTAGGGTGGGACATGGAGTCTAGTCATCATTTAATACCATTGAAATCTACTCCAAATCCACAGAGGCAGTACCCTATTAAAAGTGATGCAAAAAGACTGGTCAAAGAGATCTTGGACCGACTTGAATACAAAGGTGTGATTGAGACTTGCACCTACCGAACAAACAATCCTTTGTTTCCCGTAATGAAACCTGACAACACATATTGTCTAGTTTTAGATTACCAGCATTTAAACACATGCAAGTGAACATTTTCAGTTCAAAACTCGCACTGTGCTGCATTAATGAATAACATTGTGTGGAAAAATACAAAACAACATTAGATATCTCAAATGGATTCTTCTGCCAAAATATAGCTTCAGAAAGCAGATATTTGACAACATGCTCTGCCCTCGGCACTCAGTGAAATTTTTGTTGTTTGCCTCAGGAGTATAAGAGAGTTATTACAAACATGCAACAGGAGGCAGTGTCATATGTAGATGACATCTATCAGAGGGACGATGAATTATTTGAACACTTGAGCAGGGTGAACAACATAATTGTGAATTTTACCAACTTGGGCTACAAATTTCATCTCAAGAAATCAAAGATTGCCCATCTCAATGCCCTATCTTTGGGATATAAGCTATCAAGTGAAGGCAAGAGCCTGGCAGACAACTTTTTTTAGAAAAGTGTGCACTGCTCCAACCTCTAAAGAGTCTCAGAGGTTTGCAATCCATTTTAGGATTTTAAAATTTATTGCAGAACATACATTCTGGATTACCCATAAAGAGTAAAACCTTTCAATTACTTAATTATACCTGATTTCACAGCACATCAGGGGACACAAGAACATGCAGATACCCTCTGTTCTGTTCAGGCTGACATGATAGCATCAAAACATTTGCACACACGTGTGAATACTGCCACCTTGGTGATACGGGTGATCCTGGGTTTATCAGGATATACATGCATCACTTTCAATGAAGGTCAGATAGTCCCAATTGCATATAAATCACATTTATACAGACTGCTGTAGTGAGAGAAAGAGCAGTAGCAAAGAAGAAACTCATAAGAGTTATTACCCCGGCACTAACTTTAGAAGCTGTTACCAAAGCGAGCATTCCAAATGCGAAAGCACTCCATACACGATGGATACAATGGGCTAATTCTCTCACTGCAACAGATGTAGATTACAAATACAACTCTGCACTGAAAACACAAACGTTCCTGCATTACGAACAAGAATACCCTCTCCTGAATGAAATTTTGCCTCTAGAGAAATATGAATACTTCATTTATACTGATGGATCCGCTCAGCCTGTCGTAGGATGAAAACAACAGTATAGCACAATATGTGCTATAGTGAAGGGACGTAGGCAGAACAGTAGGTTTCATCCCAGCAATACGACTACACAATCTCTAGGAGATTGTACAGCACAGCCGGCAGAGCTGAAAGTCCTAATACTAGCACTACAATATATGGATCAGGAATAACCCACACTGATAGTATCCAATTAATGTTATTGTTTGCAGTCATACAGTGAATATCTTCATTACTAGGGCCAGAATGGGTTAAGATTCCAAGATGTTGCAGAGATTCTGCACAAATACAGAACTATGCACAAGAATATGAAACTTTGATGTATAGGGACTGAGTCTTCCTACCACCTTGGTACCCACAAACCCAGGACTGACTAGCTATAGTGTCTCACTTGCTCTCCTACTCACTCCCAGAGAAGCAAATGATTAGACACCTCAGAACACAACACTCCCAGATCTATCAGGAATCGCGGTAACAAGACACAACCTTTCGCCCACTTGCTTATACTTGTCCACAATAAGATCTGATAGAGACACAAAACAGTTTAAAATATTTATTTCAACTAACGTGCTCTAACATGCAGTATAATGGCCACAGTAAGCAGACAAATGCATAGTACATGTATAATCAGCATAGCAGCTAGTCCATACATCATGAAGGGAGATGTCATTATAGAAAGACAATGGAGAGAGGACTATAGTGCCTAACCTCCCTCCCCATGCTAAGATGAAGTATTATTATATGATAGAAGATGTCTGGGCTTTGTCAGCAGAACCCATACATTAGCCCATGGATGGTAGATCTACATCACAGGTGCTGTCTCGCTCTTCTGCCTAGAAAGGTCCCTCTCTAAATGTGTGTCACCTATTCGTGTACCACACTAAACACCAAAGTACGGTATCCAAACAACAGCTGTAGTGGTATGCTTTGTCTAAGGGCTAAGGTCTGGCCAGAACAAAATAAAAAGGGGCATTGTTGTTCGACCTTGCACAAAATGTTCAGTCAAAACCCCAGGAAAATGCAGAGAGCGAACACAGCAGTGAGTTCTCATGTCATTTAAATATTGCAAGAATAAAGACGTGTATTAACGCGTGCAAAAGCAGCAGGCAGGCTGCAACGTGCTCATGCTAAGTTAGTGAAAAAACAACAATGTCCCCATGGGCCACGAGACAAAGGGTTGCACAATTAAGCATAAATTGTTATGGGAACAAGTGACAAAGCTGAAAGCATGCCTGCCACGGACTCAAGTTATTCACACCTTGAGTCATCAGTGTGTTGGAGTACACGTTGAAGGGAATATACTGGCTGATGAAGCTGCCAAGGCGATAGTGCGAATTGCTGCTGTTGCTGCAATCACTTGTTCTAGCATGAGGATAGACAGAGGCATACTGATAGGTGTCAACACCTCAAAGAACGGCTCTGCCATACCAAATGGCTTTTCACTCAGATGTTCCTATAAATTAGATGTGCAAAACACACCGTATGATCAAATTCCAGTAGTGGGGAATAGAGTTATACCAAACATGGATAACAGATTAGTTTAATATTAGCTGCATATGAGGGTCTGGGCTCAGCACATGCAGGAGTCACTGCTGCAATTTCATTTCATTACAGAAGCTGCGATACTGGTGGCAAAGTTTCTTAAACAAACAAAGGCTTATGTCTTACAGTGCGACATCTGTCAGCAGATGATGGGTTCCATCGTAGCACAGCCTCCGCAAACACCATCACTTATTTCAGACAGACCTCTCACATGTGTCTATTTGGACCACTGCGGCTCCTTAAATTCAAATGGGTCTTACAAGTACATCTTGGTGGCATGGATTAATGCTCTAGATTTAGATGCGGTTGGCCTCAGTGCTCAGCTGACACTCAAACTGTTATAAAGGATTTGCGAGTCTTCATCTGGACATACGCAATTGGCACATTACATTCCGACTGTGGCACTGCGTTTACTCATGGGCTTACAAGAAAGCCATGGAAGTATGGGAGTGGCCTTGCTGTACTCCCCCCCCCCCCTCTACCATCCAGAGTGAAATTAGGTGATGGAGAAGAAAAACCGGGACCTAAAGCAATCCTTAACAGTAAGAGTTTTAGGTCTGGGTGGTAGTTGAGTCAATCACCTATATGGGGACCAGAGGGCCCTAAACAATATGCCAGGAAAAATCCTTGGGAGAACGTACCCCCTCTTAGATATTGTTTGGGACAAAAATGTGGGTACTTGACCTCGATTGTAGCAGCACATTTGGGGATGTAAAACCATTTGAATTGAATGATCGTTTGGCTGTTTTACAGGAACTCAATTAATTCTGGGCATTACAATGCAAAGGCCAAGTAAAATGCATCACAACTGGGAAAGCGAAACCGGTATGGGCAAGACCTGTCTCAGCACTGAAGATTGGGGAACTGGTCAGAGTAAAGATCATGGACAAGAAGGACTTTGGGCCACTCTACTGAACACCTGTACCTGTCCAGGCAGTTCAAGGAACTAGAACAGTACTTCTTCTGCCTCTTACCGGCATAAGAGAATATTTGTCTCCATTGATCTGATAAAACCCCACTATGTGGCTGATTCTCAAAAGTCGGCATCAGGGAGTCCAGAGTAGCCGCATATCTCCTCTCACTACTATACAGGAAGTTCAGATGGAAAGAATGATAATGTTTCAAGACTCCTTTGCACAAGATGCCAGAGTAGCAAACAACGGAGTGAGAATTACACCTGTTGAAATTGAACAACATCCAAATGCAACTGAAACCCAAATTGCATTGCTGCCAACTAATGACATTTTCATCAATGTGCCTTCACAGGAAGCACCTGCCAGTTCTACAAACACTGCTGCGCTAACCAAGATAGATCGAACTGCATCAGGCTACTTCATCAACTTCAATGACTTTTCTTCAAATCCAAGTGAACCTGAGCAAATTCCACCCATTTTTCAAAAAGAAATATTCTGACAATTCTATCTTTTGTTGAAAAAAACTTACTTTGTGTTCCCTTGATTGCATCTTTGGTTTGCATCAGGGACCCTGTTCCTGTTAATTTGGATTAGTATAGTAACTGTCTTTTTCCTGCTACTGAATGGACATTACTTCCCACAAAGCTCTGCATAGCAATCTGTGAATTTGGTCCTGAAACCATATACGTCATCACACCATGAACAGAAACACCAGTCCCTAGTAAACACTACAGCTGTTCCAGTACTGGATGGTATAGTCTGGGATGAGGTTTCATATGATGTATTTGGTCCTACTGAAAATTTGAAAGTTCCAAATGTATTTAAAATTTCATTGAATGATTTCAGCACCCCGAGTACACTCTCTGATGATTGGGACTTTGAGACTGTAAACACTATGCTCTCAGATCTAGAACAATCTACTGCATTTTCTTACAGGGAATTGTATGGAGATACACCTTAATGCCAGTATGTATTGTTACCACCATAATGGTCATCATTGTTTTGCATAAAGCAAGTGTCCTACGCGCTGTTAACACTTGCCATCAATGGGAACATTGCCCGACACCACCAAAAGTTAGTTCTACCACATTCAAACAAAAATGTGCATACTTTACAGGGTTCAATACATCAAACCCAGATTCATACTATTATAAGCTAGTACAGACAAATGCAACTGCAAGGAAAACAATGCTTATATATTCAGCACCTTTTATCTCCCAACAGTCTATACAAGGTTTCGACAATTGGAGGGACACAATAGGCACAAAATCCACCTGGGGGACGAAATATTCGCAGGTTCAGGCAACAGAGGATATATTTAGAGCTTGCCTCATACATTACAGATAATTTTCCTGAACAGAACCGTGCAAAAGACTAACTGCTATGGGTTTGCGAACATAAAAGACCTGAATAAACCACACATCCCCTTGCCCACATCAATTGAAGATATACTTACTGACACACTAAGGAGGTCTCACTTCACGGCGCATGTAATGCTTTAATAGCAAACTCATCTTGCTACTTGAAAGGCACCGTAGCTGCAAAGATTCATCCAGTTTTTGAGTTACTCTCAAATGGGAGTTATTTAATGATGAATGATCAAGGCTGTTGAGGGATGGCGCCAGGCATTGCGCATCTTATCACAGTAAACTCTAGGGTTATTTGTAGTAAGCTAGTATTGTTCCCCCTGGCTCGCCTCGTTAGGGAGGCACCATTGTGGCCTTTGTTGAATGTTTTCAGTATATGGCTTCATTCGCAGTGAAGAATGAAAGACATGTTGTTTCCACAAAGTGTGGCCTTAACTTCAGCCCGAGAGACTTTTAATCTCCAGGTTGAGAGACAGGCTCTGGTGTGTGCGAACATCCCGATCTATTTCAGAGAAATGGTTCAATGTATCTTTAACATGTTTGATACAAGTGGGATTGTACACTTATTAAAGAGTCTTGGATCATGTCTCTTAACCACCTTTCAGACCTTCTTCGGAGTAATTCCAGCTTTTATGCACGCCGTACTTGGAAGCGTTTTTTGAGGGCTTCCTTTGGTCCTGCTATCAGTGGCGGGCATCCTGATTTTAATCCTATTGATTCGCAATGGACGTCTCAGTCTCTCAAGACATGGAGAGAACACTGCTTGAACGACGTTGTCCTATGGTGTTCTACCTGACTACAGCTCAGCTTTGAGAGCATTTGTTCCTGTCTTTTAGACAACTCTGGCTAGACTGCATCCTACCTGTGTTCCCCTGCCTCTTCTGTGGTTTCTGATGCGTGTTGGATCTGTGTCTGACACTTCCATCAGTTGCCCCACCGGAGAAAGATGTGCTCCTAGGTCCCTTGCAGGCCCACGTGTACAGTTGTCCACATCATATTCCCATGTTGATGACAGCATTTCTAGAGTCTCCAAGGGATGCTTCAGCTCCTGTTGGAAGGGAAATCGGCTCAGCTCAAGAGGTTCAGGCATCGGTTCCAGTTATATTTTTCTCCTTCTCTGCTCTAACTGTGCGTAATTATATTAACAATGGGGTGACCCTTCACCACACCGATCTTTTGACTTTTAGAAGACAGGAGTCGATTCCCTTCACTGGGAAACTCAAACTGGGAAGAATTCTTGCAGTACACCCTTGCCACTGCGTGCACACTCGCCCCCTGAATCGACCTGGGCACCGTTAGGCTGTCCCCATTGTCCCTGTCCTGATGAAGACCCGCATTGACTAAGACAGTAATGCCCCCTTGGGTTGAAACGTCGACATATCCCCTGGACCAGCTGAAAGACTCTGTATAAAGACCCACTTATTCAGTCTACAGAACTATTCAAACAGCTGTTGTGTTCTGGCCTTTTATAAAAGAAACGTCAATACCACGAAAGTCACTTTGTATATATTACGCACCTTCACCACAGCACTGAGCACCACATGTCACTTTGTCACAAATTACAGTTTACCTTTTGTCGTGACAGCCATGCAAATTGAATGTGGGGATTTATAAATGACGTAATTTATAAAACTTTTCAAATACCCCCTCTTTTGGTCTCTATGTGTGTTGCTTATGAGAATTTGTCTTTTATGTGAATTAACCTATGATTGATCCAATGTTTAAAGAAATAGTACACACCCGACAGAACCAATTGTTTGTTTTCTAACTGTGCGTAATGGCTTTCAAGATGTTCTGTGTAGCAATAACCACATATGCAAGTTTAGATGACCTTTTGAAAGCTTTTAGGGAAAAAACTGACTTTTCTTTTATGGACATTTTTTCAGGCTTTTAAAAATACTTTTAGTATTTTTACCCTAAATGATGTGTTATGCTTTTGAATAGCCTTAGCTTTATCATTATCTATCTGACCCTGTTGACCTTTTGATGAGGAGTGGGTGTCTTGTCTTTTAGGATAGTCCAGTCATGTATGCCCCCTTTTTTACATACACTGGCCCATTCACAAGACAATAACAGGTCTGAACAGGGGATCTTTTAACTAGTATCTTGCTCATGTCTCTTCAACTCCAGACTCTTAGTATTCTGTCATAATCCCTTTATCTGACGTACATAAACATGTTCTTAGGCACAGCATAATTATTCTGTATAAAGGTCACTACTTTTTTCAGCTTTGGCCAACAGGCGGCTGTGCATGATCACATTTGTTTGGAAAAACATTCACGATTCTTTTCAAAACATTTATGATTCTTTTCAAAACATATTCATTCTAGAAGAAACCCTGGAGTGATCACATAATGCCCTTATTCCCCTTGATGGGGCCAGATTCCAATTTCTAGATTTACTTACGAAACCCCTGTCTGATGGTCTTTATTGCCTACTAAAGAAGTGTAGAAGGGAGCAAGATAAAATTATGAATTACACATTTCCCCTTCTCGTCTGACTAGAGGACCACAGGCTCTTGATTCAGGTTTTGCTAATTTATTTCAAAGCCATAAATAACAGAACATAGACACACCTCAATTTCAGAGTATAAAGATACATGAATACTAATACAGAGCCAAGCCTACGAATATAGTTCCTTTGGCACAATAAGCACAAAACAATGAACTCCAAAATCAGAACACAACTACGTATAGATTCTGTGTCCAAATCTCTTTTCATTTGTATTTTAGGAGTTAAGGAATAATCTGTCCGTACTCTACTCCTAGAATGACATCCCTACCTAATTTCCCAGTTGAATTCCCCTCTAAGGTGTCAGCACGTGTTGACTTCCTAGGAAGTACACTGAAGTAAAATGGGTCAAGTAGAGTAAACTACACAGCTCGTTCTAAGATGCTCCCCTTCCTCAGTCCAAAGCAGAAGTCCTACGAAACTGTCCCTGTGCCTAATACAAAAAGACAAAGTTACCTCCCTAACAGGTCACATGGTAACTTATTCCGTGAACACCGCCTTTGAGAAACATTCCACAATTTCCAATTAGTTTGAGTTCTTTCACAGGTTTCACCAGGCACGAAAGGTGTCCTCACTTCTGTCTGTTCATGCTCTTCAAAGACATTGCTCTTCTCTCCATGTATCTTCTTCAATCTAAAATAATGAGGTTGAATTCCTGCACCTGCATTAGGGGTAAAAGGAAACTTTCTACACACACATAAATTCTAATTAAATAAATTGAGAGCAAATGAGGAGAAACTAAACTTAAGAGAAAAGAAAGTTAGTCCTACGAGATAGGCTAACGTAAGATCATTCATTAATGTACACCTGTTACACAGATTTCTATATGAACCATTTTTATGATATTCCATGCATTCATATGGCATAATATTTGTAATGGACTGATATGTGTGAGTTAGCGCACACCAACTATTGTCAAAAAATCAACACAATTAATACAATTTAACACATGAAGCGTGCAACTCAGAGACGAGGAAGCCCACCTTTTCACAGCTTCCCCTGAAGAAGGGATGCTTTTCATCCCGAAATGCATTGGGCGATTTCTTATGAACTGACGACCAAGTTTACTGCCATTGTGCAGTTCTTCTATATTGATTGTATTCAATTGTTTTGTTTCTCCATGTGACTCCAACATTGATGCCATGTGTAATTTTTATGTGGCTCTTGTATTGATTTATAAACAGAGTTTTTCTCAATACACCCTTGTTTTCAATGACCATCAGATTGTTGTCTAAGAGGATCTAAACTTACGTCAATTTGTTTCTACGTTTGTGATTGTTGTAACTGTTCCTCACATATTTTCCGCAGTGCACTCAGTATACTGGTGTCTGTTCACCAGCTGTTCAATTGTATAGTTACGAGGTGGGCTTCCTCGTCTCTGAGTTGCACGCTTCATGTGTTCAATTATATTAATTGTGTTGATTTTTTGACAATAGTTGGTGTGCGCTAACTCACACATATCAGTCTATTATTCTTGCCAGCCTGGCCTTAGTTAGCTGCACCCCCCATAATTCACCTAAAATGTCTTTTGAAAGCATTGCCAATCTCACTGACAACAGAGCTGATACCCTCACGTACTTATCATCACAGGTCAACGACATATATTCGCTTATACAAGATGCACCGTCCTTCAATGCTCAAAGTGGCTCCGTGTCACAACAGATTCGACAACTCGAATTTGTTACTCGTAGTGCTTTAAGCCAAAGACTCCATGCATCCACACTCATCCAGTACCACAAAGTTCAGCGCATTCCACGTGGACTGCACCTGCCTATCAAACCTCTGTTATACAAGTTTCAATTCAATAAAGCTTTTATGGAGAAGTGGCAAGCTGTGCTAAATAAATGCTCCCTGGACCTGATCCTGTTACTTATTGAAGAACTTGCTCGAACAATCCGAGAACTTGATGAAGAAATAGTCTCTTTAAAATCTGACCTTTCCACCCGCTGTGAGGCTGACTATTGGAAATTGACTCTCGATGATATAAACAACAAGCTTGAGACATATGGTAAGGAATTACAAGAGTGCAAACTACGTAAGTTTCGTAGAGACACCATAGATTACAAGCTTAACGAGGTGTATACCTGGGCGGAGGTATACGCCCGTAGAAGACCATACCAGAAACCTAACACCTCATCTCAAGAATCTGTTGTCTCAGACCGTGATCTCGACGCTACACGCACACCTGTCTCGCTCACAGAAGAAACACCTACTACAAGTTCTGCACCCACGGACAAGGACACAAATGCTCAACCAACTTCTTCTTTTTTAGCTAGCGGCCCATCTTCCAGTCGACCACCGGATCCAAAAAAATCAGGAGGAGCAAAAGAAAAGGAACTAGAAGCTCGGAATCTCAGGAGCAAAGGCAAACCCTTACCATAAACATCTCATCTGTTCCTCTATCTCCCGCTCAAGAAAAAGTTCTCAACAAAGGCTTGTCCTTTGTCCCAGTCTACCACACCAACCCCTTAGAGGTAGAAATATCTTTTTTTAAATTCATGAGAAATCTCAGACTGAAACATTTCTTTTCAAACATTGTACCCTCTCAAGATCCGATTGATGGACAAATTGACGACCTGAGCTCAGAAATGCAACGATTCAAACCCAAATCTACCTTCATGCCACCAGTCTCCCACAAGATTCTTGATTCATTCGAAACACTTATCCGCAGTGACCTTTCTAAAGTCAAATTTCACCCACCTTTTCCCACTAATTTGAAAAAACATGAAGTTGCCATCATCAACAAATTAGCTAAGGATAACAGACTTACATTGCAACCTGCAGATAAAGGCGGTGCCCTGGTTATTATGGACCGCACATTCTATGAGCAGAAAGTGGATCTTCATTTGCAAGATACCACCACCTACAGAAAGCTTGACCAAGAGCCCACCACTTCATTCCAAAACATTTTGGCTCAGATTCTCGATCACGCGGAAGAAATGGCCTGGATCACCCAGAAAATCCGGAGTTTCTTGACAGTATCCCATCCCAGACGACCTAAACTTTACATGCTGCCGAAGATACACAAAAATTTGCAAGATCCACCGTTCAGACCTATCGTCCCTGGGTGTGATTCCATTTTCATGCCAGCGGGCCAATTTGTTGATTACTTTCTCCAGAAATTTGTACAGACGTGGAGAAGTTTCATCAAAGATACCACCCATTTTCTATCCCTCCTCAATCAAGTTCATAACAATTTTTCGGAATCATGGTTGCTTTGTTCGATTGACGTAACATCTCTGTACACATCGATTCCATTGTCTGAAGGCCTAGAAGCCAGCGAATGGGCATTACTTCAATTACCAGAAATTGCCACAGAGAAAGTTTTCGTCCTTGAGCTCCTCACCTTTTGTCTCCAACATAGTTATCTACAGTGGCAAAATGACTTCTTTTTGCAGATAAGTGGCACGTCTATGGGATTTTCTGGCGCGCCCGCTTATGCAAACACGTTCATGGCCAAGTTTGAACATGATCACATCTTTTCCAACACCATATGGAGTGACAATCTTGCATTTTATGTAAGATTCATCGATGATATTTTTCTGATTTGGAAGAATTCTGAAGCTTCATTGGTCAAACAAATTGGTGAACTCAACCTCAAAAATCCACGCATTCAGTTCACGCACAACATCAGCACTGAACAGCTGTCGTTTCTGGATGTATTGATCACAAAAAAATCCAATACTTTGGCTACAACAGTCTACTCTAAACCCACCGATAGAAACAACCTCCTTCTGCATTCTAGTTTCCATCCACCGTCTCTCATTTGCAATCTTCCGTACTCTCAGCTTATCAGGATTAAGAGAATTGTTTCTGAGAGTCAACACCTGGACCCTGCGCTCCAAAAACAAGTCACTAAATTCAAAAACCGGGGATATCCTGAAAATGTTCTTCAGTCTGCCATAACCAGAACTTCTACCAAAACACGCACAGAACTTCTCTCTCCTTCAGTGAAAAAATCCCACAACCGTTGTGTCTTTGTATCTACATTTTCCACCAGTTCCCGTCGTATCCGCCAGATTATCAAAAACAGATGGGAAATTCTCAAACATGAACCAGATTTCAACGGGTTGTTTTCCTCCGATCCCATTTTTGCATACACTCGCAGTAAAAACATTAAAGACATGCTGTCAGCCACATCTGGAGCTAACCATGACGAGTTCAAAGGTATGCAGAAATGCCACAACTGCGTCAACTGCCACAATGCTATCACTGGCAATTCCATTCACCACCCACGTTCAGGTAAAACTATTAATCTCAGATACACCGGCACCTGTGACAGTACCAATGTCATTTACACCATCAAATGCCCTTGTGGTTTAATGTATGTTGGCAAAACCTCCCGTAAAGTGAAAGTTAGGATTTCAGAACACAAAAGTTCAATCCGCACCAATAACCTCAAATCTCCTTTGACCACACATTGGTTAGAACACCACCACACCATTGCACAATTGAGATTCACTATCCTTGAAATCATGCCTCGAAACACGCAAATCAACAGTGAGAGGCTTCTAGCACAGAGAGAAGTGTGGTGGACAAAGTTTTTACAAACTCTGTCAACCCTCGGGCTCAATGACAAACTAGAAATGCAATGTTTTCTGTAACATCCATGTGAGTCATTTTACCTGTCTTCTGCCTTCCATTCTGCTTTAGATTGTAAGTCTGTTTCAGTCCGAGCAATTCAACAACGTCTCTCTTTTGATCAGCTTCGTTCCACAGTCTTTTCTATCTACCACAGCATCATTTTCATTACATCATTTCACCCTCATAGCCGCCCCTGTCCATTCTTCGGTTCTGGCATTCGTTAATTTTCTTGTTTTTGTGTCCGTTTTTTACTTGGTTGGCTCTGGTACTCGGATTTCTCACTCGTCTCCTGTGTTGTTTACGTCAATTTAATTTCCTTATTCAATCTTTTGTCACTCTTGTTTCCTAACCAGCTTCACTCTGTCTTCATTGTGTTCCTGCCATTACTTCCTAATATCTCCATCCCTCTCCTTCATAGTTGTTCCTCACTTAACTTCTTGTCCTTGTGTCTCCTTCAACATCGTTTTTTCTACACAATTGTGTTTGTTTCTCTGTTTCTTCATTTCCTCCACATTGTCGCTAGTCCCTGACATTTTTGTCCTTTCCTTCTTCTTTCTCCACCACTTTAGCACACGGATCATCTCGATTCCACTGGCGCTCTGTTTTCCACCCCATCTCACTTCTTTACGCGTGCTATTGTGTTCTCTCATTACTTCCTGGGCTTGACAGCCATCCAGCCACTTGCCCACACAGACTTCGTATCTATGTTCGTGATGTCCCCTGTACATTTTGCACACACCTTCAGAACTCATAGCTGTTTTCTCATCCCATTTCACTTTTTTACCACTATTCACACTACAGATCCGCTTCTTTGTCTTGCATGTTTTCGTCTTCGTGGTTGTACACTACATCCCTTGTTTACGCAGTCCTCTTTCTATCACCATTCTGTTCTGTCTGCGATCACGTGTCCACGCGGTCGTTCGTTTATTTCCCGGTTCCACAAGCTCGCGGTTGCTGCCTTATTCGGAGGTTCACATTAGCTCCAACCATTCTGCCCGTCACTCCACGACTTGTTGGTAAGACCTCGCCTATTGTTTTCAGCCATTTTCGTTCTAGTTTCTTGCTGAACGTTGTGTTTCAATATCCGTTTGTTTTGTTTTTATTTTTTCGTTGTCTTAGTGTCCATTCACCCCTCAGCACACAGCGAACCCTCGCCTACACCGGCGTTAATTCGCACCTTGCTTTTTCGAAGCATTTCATCTTCTCATCTCCCAGCTGGCTGCATATGTTCTTCTAGTAAGTTCCCACCTTAGTCCCGTCCTTTGCTATTCCATCTATTTTTTCCGGCTCAGGTTCACAGTGCATTCTTTGTGTTACAGCGTCCTTTTGTCGAAGCTCTCCATCCATTGATAGTCTCTGTGAACCCCGCACCTCGTGTTCATCGTCTCTTCTTACTCACAATGGGTAGTATCACAGTTCACGTCCTCAGATTTCTGTTCACTTTCACAATTCGTTGATACATTAAATGTCACTCTGCACACAATTTTAATCCCCTTCACCCTTCTGAACTAAGGGTTCGGTTTTGCCTCACACACACGCTCGGTGTGCACTTTATTTTCGGAACACCATTGCACGTTGAATTGCTCCAGCTTGACTCAGACCAGCCTTCCTTCCCCCCCAGTTCCCATCACGATGCATCTTGTAATTGTTCTAGTACTACACACTATGTGTTTTCGCAACGCATAAAGTCTTAATGTAAATCCTTTTTTTCACAGCTGCCCCTGAAGAAGGGATGCTTTTCATCCCGAAATGCATTGGGCGAATTCTTATGAACTGACGACCAAGTTTACTGCCATTGTGCAGTTCTTCTATATTGATTGTATTCAATTGTTTTGTTTCTCCATGTGACTCCAACATTGATGCCATGTGTAATTTTTATGTGGCTCTTGTATTGATTTATAAACAGAGTTTTTCTCAATACACCCTTGTTTTCAATGACCATCAGATTGTTGTCTAAGAGGATCTAAACTTACGCCAATTTGTTTCTACGTTTGTGATTGTTGTAACTGTTCCTCACATATTTTCCGCAGTGCACTCAGTATACTGGTGTCTGTTCACCAGCTGTTCAAGAATATTTGTAATGTGCATGCATGATTATACGGTTTCTCTAAACACATACAAAAAAACTTCATTCTAATAATACGAATTATAGCAAAATAGCAGAATATAATATGGAAGTGGAGTTTGTCCATGAATATAATGCACCCTTACAAATTTTAAGAGCGCTGTCACCCTCAACAGGTCAAAGGAGAATACCTTACATGCTGACACGGGGTCCTGCATGCTGAAACTTCAACACGCAGTGGTCTGACATCCCTTGTGGGGTGCCATCCTTGAAAAAAAGTTGGCAGCCCTTGCTGCTACATGTGCTGCTGGGACTTGTAGTAGGAGCACCCCCAGCTGCCGGAACACTCCTGCCGGTAATCTGCATCCCATGCTGCAGGATTCAAGGGTAGCCTTTATGCGTCTTCTGGTGTGATTAAAATGTTGGAGGCCCTCGCTGCCGCAGGTGCTGCTGGGGCATGCAATAGGAACCCCTACAGGCTGCTGGAACACTCCTGCCGGTAATCTGCGTCCTTCCATGATTTTCTTGCTCAACCCTTGGTAGCTGGCAACGAGCAGGCAAACTTTATTCAGGAGACGGGTGTATAAAGCATTCAAAAACACCAATATATTAAATAAGCAGCACATATAAAAAATCAAACTCCAATTTATAACAATAGGTTATATTTTTATGAACAAATAGTCACCAAAACAACAAAAATCCAATGTGAGGAACCGAACATATGAACTTTTAAAGAATAGACACCTTTTAGTGCTTAAAAACTGATAGCGCCAATTTGGGACATCTGATCCTGCTTGACCAGGACAAAGTCAAAGTTTGGGGTTGATTACGATGGAGCCCTGGTCAGACACACTAAGCGAGAGCCCTCAGTCTAAATTTTACCTACGCACTCAAAAGCTTTTCTGTAACTTTTCTTCCAAAAAACCCATGTCCTGGAATTGTCTCCAGAATCTGATCTCGAGTAGATTTTAACTACACCTTCTTTTATTCACTGGCAACCACCATACCTAAATTAAATGATAGCATAGATCGAAATGAGGAAGCTATTTCCAACTGTGTAGCAAGAGTCAGCAACACACATGCCTTCTGTAAATCTGAAATGGCCAGACTTCATGTCATGAAATGCCCAAATGGTTCTCAGAATACCTAAAGGTAGTCAAACTTGAACTTCATCATGCTGAACGTAAATGGTGAATTAATAATACACCTTGATAAAAAAGGAAATCTACATACAACACCTTAAAGAATATAAAAAAAATTATTAGACAGGCTAAATCTGCCTTCTCGAATAAAGTCTTAACTTCAGTGAACAAATCAAAGGAGATCTTCAGAACTGTTTCTGAACTCTCTAACCCCGACAGAGTGTCTGTACTGATCCTATCTACCCAGAATCTATGCAGTGCCCTCAAATCCTTCTTCATTAATAAGATCAAGATGATACAAGATGGCATACCTCCAAGTCCATTCCCAATGCTACATTTTTAGAAGACAGAAATCCTATTACATTTTCAGATTTTCCTGGCATCAGCAAAGACTGCCTTGTGGATCTTCTGATCAAAGTGAGTCAGAATCCCCAAATGATACTTGCCCCCAAGGATCCAAAAAACAGTATTTTGTCTCTCACCGCACCCATCCATCTTGACGGTACTATAAGTGCATTCCGTTAGACACCTCTGCTCCTTTCTATAGGTATCTAATGTCCTTGACCCCCACCAGGCAGGCTTTAGGCCTTCCCACTCCACCGAAGCTGTCATCCTCTCTGTAGAGGATGCCATGCAAGAAGAAGTTAACAGGCGTACCACCCAGACCCTGGTCCTCCTTGACCTATTGCCTGCTTTTGACATGGTCAATTATGAGCTCCTGGTGGACTGTGTTGGACCTGCAGGCTTGCTGGCCACAGTGCTTGACTGAATGATCCCTTTCCTAAAGGATTTCTCACAATCGGTACGACTATTTCCGTACAGCTCACTCAAAGTTATAGAACGGCAGAGTTCCACTAGGATTCTCTATGCATTAACCTGTACATACATCTCCTAGTGCATTCCCTGAAAAAAATGGATTTCAGAATATATAACTACGCAGATGACATACAGCTACGCTTTACTATTGCTAGGTCTCCTGAACCAAAGGAAACCTTCAAAAATATGATGCTGTTAATCCGAGACTGGATGTACAGCAATCAACTAAAATTAAATTCTTACAAAATGGAAATCATCATAACTGGAAATATTTATGAGCCTTGGTAAACCTTATTGTGGCTCCCCAGCCCAAGAAATCAGTAAAGAGCTTTGAGGTCCTCATTTAAGAGGATCTCTCTATGAAACCCCAAATAGGAGCAGTATCAGTAAAATTGGCAGATTCCTTACTTTTGAAGCCTTTTCTTTAGGTTGTTATTGCCTTTGGTATCTACTGGCTAGACTGCACAAGCTCTCTCTGTCTGGGCCTCCCAAAAGGCTTCAGTTGTAGGCTTCAACTGGCAGAGAACCAGGCAGCCAGGTTAATTTTCCAATAGCTAGACACTGCCATGTCACCCACCTGAAGAGAAAATTACACTGGTTCCTGGTAGAAAAAAGGAATGTCTTCTTGGCTGGCTGCATTATCTTTAAATTCCTCTGTGGAAGAAGCCCTGTCTTTATATCAGCTCACATCCAAAAATACAATCCTAATCGTGACCTAAGTTCCATCCATATGAATGTTCTGGCAGTCCCCATATTCAAAAGGAAGAAAATGGGTGGTTCCAGATTCTCAGTGCTTGCACCCGTATCTTGAACTTCCTTTCTCTCTAGACCAGGTAGACCCCCAGCTACCTGAGATTCAGGCAACTTTTAAAAACGTGGCTCTTTAACAGGCTTTTGACTAAAATTGTGAGTAGTGTGATGTTCTCCTGTTACCCAAACGTCAAGGAATTAATTTGGTGTACATGCACTCAACAAATACCAGTCACATCACAACATAACATTGGCATTTATTGAATGTATTTACTGAATGGACTTAAATAGTAATGTTCAATAGGAGTCTATATATTGTGGTTTTGGGAAATTGAGTTACTGGTTGAGGGGTGAAAGTCCTTCTCAAGCAGCAACCACAAGTCTTGTCACGGTGAAAAACAAGCACACCTAAAATTAACCTGTGCTCAACCCCCGGTAGCTTGACTCAAAAGCAGTCAGGCTTAACTTAGAGGGAATGTTAAAAGTATTTATGCAGCACTTCAAAACAGTGATAAAGTGAAAACACAAGAAAAATAAGACACCACCATAGAAAAATAAAGTCATATTTAATAAAGTATTTCAGACTAAAATAACAAACATCCAACTAGTAGAATAGGAGATTTGCAATTTTAAAGATTTAACTACAAGCAGCGCATAGAAGCACAAAGCGCCAACTGTGGTTATCTGGTATCTGGTTATCTGTGCTCCTGGATCTGTCTGCTGCATTTGACACTGTTGACTACACCATATTGGTCCAGAGACTACAAGAGGTGGGCTTTGGAGGGAAAGTGCTGACTTGGTTGACATCTTATCTGAGCGGTTGTACTCAGAGAGTTGCCCTTCAGCCATTTGAATCTAAACCAAAACGTCTTTGGTGCGGTGTCCCCCAGGGCTCAGCCCTGAGCCCTCTACTTTTTAACCTCTACCTAGCTCCACTGTTTTCTTTGATTGCCAACTGGGTAGTGAAAGCGATTTCTTACTCTGACGACACCCAGTTGGTTTTTCAGTTTAAGGAGCGGACGGTAGACGCCTTCAAGAACTTCAAAGGCTGTCTGCAAGACATTGCACTATTGATGAACTCAAATAAATTAAAACTTAATGCGGGGAAGACAGAAGTTCTGTTTTTTGGCAAGGGCTCAGTGCCAGATTCAGATCTATGGTGGCCGCCAGAAATGGGGCCACCACCATCCCCTGCTACACGTATTTGTAATATAGGGGTGAGATGGGAGGCGGACCTCTCTTTTTCAGCCCAAATACAGCAGGTTTCTGCAACTTGTTTTAGTAAATTAAAAAATCTCCAGAAAGTTCTACATTTCCTACCGGAAGATTGCCGTAAATCAGTAGTTCATCCCACAGTTACATCTAGGCTAGACTACGCTAATGGCTTATATCTTGGGCTCCCAAATACGCCACCTGTCGCCTTCAGATGATTCAGAATATGGCTGTGAGACTGGTTCGTCGTATACCGTTTCGACACCATGTCTCTCCGCATCTACAGGAGCTCCACTGGCTTCCAGTGGAGAAAATAATTAAATGTAAGGCCATGACGCTGGCCTACCAGGACCTTAATGGAAACTGCTTGGGCTATCTGAAGGAAAGACTGTGTCCCTACATACAAAATCGTGCGTTGAGATCTAATTCTCGCAACTTGTTACGCACCCCACGGTTTGCGAAATCCCGATTGGGTGGCAGAGCTTTCACAGTCAGAACGGCTTCTTTGTGGAATGCCCTGCCAGGGTTTTTGCGTCAGGCCAATTCAGAAACCTATTTTAGAAAGGCCTTGAAGACGTGGTTCTTTAGGGTAGATTAACTCAGGCTTTTAAATAACGGTGCTGTCTTTGGTCGCAATTACCTGCTGTTTCAGCGCCGGGACACCCCTGTTTGGGGTAGCTGTCGCGCTTTATAAGCTTCAGTATTATTATTATTATTAAAGTAACAAGTTGAGCCTGATGGCAATGGAGCATGGGCAGCTACACTGACACAGTTAGGCCCACAGAACAAAGTACATTAAATCCTGGTGCGCTGTCTGTGAGGCATTACATTGTGAGGCTTTGCATAATTTGGCGTTGGATCTGAGGTGATGCGAGGTCGGCGATGCTAGGTCCTGCTTTGGGTTGAGTCCTGTTAGGACCAATGAAGCTGTGGGGGTGAGGCTTTGTAAGGCTTTGTGTTGAGTCCTGTCAGTTCTAATGAGCTGGCAGCTGCACGGCGAGGCAGTGCGGGTATCTGGGTCACTCACCGTCAGTTCCAAAGAAGCTTGTAGCTGTGCTGGAAGGCTTTGTAGAGCTGCAAATTGCTGCACACCGATTCTGGTAAACACCACAGCTTGGCTGGCAATTCATCTCTATCTCCACTTCCAATGGTCTTTGACTTGAGGGGTGCCACTTGGAGGGTTAGGACTCTGTCAAGAATTCCTGTCATACGAGGGGAGGAAAACGGTAACCAGCGAAAACGGACTACATCTCCCAGGATGCTTAGCGGTTGAGAGGTTATGTAAACAGGAGAGCTGTTACTTAACTCAAGGAAAACACGCCCTATAAAGGGAGGAACCGGGAGGTACAACGCTGTCGGATATTGTGTTCACACCGACGTACCTGCTTCGTGAAGAGCAGTGTTCCGGAGTGGTGCTCCAGTAAGGCAAGAACGGAGGTAGGTCGAGTCGTTACTCCCTGGGCCGTGTCTTGCCCCATCGTCACCTGTGAAGGACCCGGAAGCTCTACCGGTCAACCATTGAGCTTCGCTTTTTGACTCGGCTGAGTCCAAGCGCAGTGGCGCTTTTGCTGGTTGGAGTCGTAACTCCCAGCCCGACCAGAGACACAGGGACTGCCAGCTGTAACGCACACCAGGAGGTGTTTGCCGCGTTACAGACTCGGAAGTCCACAGGATCGATCGAGCGGCTGCTCTCGGTTCAGTCTTCTTGCTTGTGATTGGGGTATCGGTGACGCATCACCAGGAGGTGACTCCGCGTCCCGGTGCAGTCTGAGGAAGAGGTTGAGCGGCTGCTCCCTTCAGGTAGAGACCCCGGCTGGGTGTTTCCCTGACTCCTCGATTCTCCCCAACACTCTTCGTGCCCCTCACAGCCTACCGATTGGCATTGTCGGCTATTTCATTTCTGCCCTCTGTTGGCATACGCCGGGACCGGCGTATATGCAGAGGACGGTTAGGACCATCCGTGCTGTGGGCTGGTAACGTACTTAGCCTGGAGGATTCCAGTGACTATAACTTTTGTTTATTCTTTGTATTATATTTGCCTTCATTAAAACAACTAACCCTTCACTAGTGGTTGCGTCCTCATTGTCGTGTCTGTTAAACGATCCTGAGACGTTCAGGGCGTTACAGACTCACAGCATTCAGAGTCCAGGTGCAGGGTTCAAGAGAGGTGGAGCCTTTTCTGTCCCAAGGCTCTGGTCAGGAGTCCAGCCAACTAGCCCTTGGAGTCACTCCTGTGGTCCTAGGTTCAAGACACAAGACCTGTCCTTCTCACTCAGGCAGCACGGAAGCAGAGTAGCAGTCCTTCTTGCAGCAGAGCAGCAATCAGTCCTTCTGAGTCTTCAACAGGTCAAGGGTGTTAGACATGGCAGTCTCTCTTTGAGAGTGGTTTGCACCATGTCTAAGTAGGGATCCTTCCTTCTAGTCAGGATAAGGCGATTGCACACCCAAGATAACTCCTGCTCACCCCCTTGGTAGCACAAGCAGCCAGACGTATCTCAGAGGCAATGTGTAAAGCATTTGTATAAAGACAGTAATACAGTGAAAACACTACAAAATGGACACCACACCAGTTTAGAAAAATAAATTATCTTTATCTAAACCAAAAAGGAACAAAATATCAAAAATACAGCATACACAACTGAAAATATGACTTTTAAAAGGTTTCTGTCCATAGAACTCTATGCATGTGTCATGTTTATACAAAGAACTCAAAATGCAGCAAAATCCACAAGGAAAAACAGCCGCAGAGTTGAGAAGCGTCCGAAAACACAACAATGAGTCAGTTCTACTGCCACCCAGGAGAAGTGTTGCATCAAATCCGGACTGTGTGGGGAAGTGATATGTATCAATCCAGGGGATTCTGGTCTGCTGGAGAATCGTTGGCGCACAGGTGCGATGTTTGGAAATTCGGGCACTCTGGAGGGCGATGCGGCAGAAAACACAGGTGCTGCATAGATTTCTTTAGCTTCAGTCCCACAATGCGTCGTTTCTTTCAGCCGCACAGTAGGGCCTGCGTCGTAGTTGGTGCCGGGGTCTCGACTTCGGAAACCAGTGCACTGAATTTGGTTGTGCAGTGTTTTCTTCAGCCGCGGGCATGCTCTGCTTTGATTTCTGTGGCCACACGACAGCTGTGCGTGGAAATCTTTCCTGCACGGCGGTGCTGTGTCAGAGAAACAGCCGCTGGAACAGTGATGCACGATTTTGATGTTTTTAAATTCCTTGAAACATCAAAACAACCTCAAAGGGCCAAGAGCTGGAGATTGGCACCCAAGGCAGGTCAAAATTCATTTCTTCTGCCCTTCGTCTTGGCAGAGGTTCCTCTTGATCCAGAAGTTCTAAAGCCCTGGGGTCAGAGCCCCAAATTTGATAATACTTATCCGACTGAAGTTCTTTGAAGTCAGCATAAAGAAAAGTCTCTCTGGCACACATAAACCAGATCTGTCCTGTTTATGCCAGGCACACTACAGGAGTCGGAGACATCATTGTGCAGAGCAGCCATAGCCTATTCAGTTGTCAGTGATAACTCCCCACAATGCTCTTAGCCCAGGATGGCCGACGAGCATATGCAGGCACAGGTTAGTAAAACAACAAAATCCCCACTTTCTAAAAGTGGCATTTTCAAACACACAATTTACAAAACACCTTTCCTAAAAGTGGTGTTATTACATTCTGAGTTCAGAGAGCCTAAACTCCAAACCTCTACCTGTTCCCCATTGAAAGTTACACTAAAACTACAATTATAGCCTATGGGAGAGCTAATCCTTGCAATAGTGAACAAAGATATTGGCAGTATTTCACTATCAGGACATGTAAAACACACCGGTACATGTCGTTCTCATACACTGTACCCTACCCATGGAGGTACCTTGGCCCTACATTAGGGTTGACCTACATGTAAGAAAAGGAAAGGTTAGGGCCTGGGAAGTGGGTGCATTTGCCAGGTGGACATGGCAGTTTAAAACTGCACACACAGACACTGTAGTGGCAGGTCTGAGACACATTTGAAAGCCGTCTTGTGTGGGTGGAGCAACCAGTGCTGCATGGCAGCTAGTAGCATTTGATTTACGGGCCCTGGACACACATAGTTCACTCAACTAGAGTCTTACCAGTAAATCATGTGCCAATCACGGATAACCAATCGGAATTACAATTTACACAGAGAGCACGTGCACTTTGGCATTGATCAGCAGTGGCAAAGTGCCTAGAGTACCTAAACCAGCAAAACGCTAAATCCAGCACACAGTCAAAAAATACAGGAGGTAGACGCAAAATGTCTGGGGAAACCACCCCATGGATGGCAGTTCGAACACAGGCTATACAGAAGAGTTGGGTCTGAGGGTCAACTATTTACACCTGGTGCTTCCTTTGCAGTAGTAGAAGGTTATGGAGGTCTCCACCACCAGAGGGGTCTCTAATTTCCTGCCTCACTGCCCTTGAGCCAGATTGCCTGGATTCAAAAAAGCCTAGTGTCAAACAATTTATGGGTGTGCTCAGCCAGAGCCTTAGTGATGTGCAAGTGTGGTAGGTGACAGCTCCTTCTCCTCATCAAGTCAGAGTTGGCTCATCCTACCAACACCTACCTCCACTTTGTTTCACTGTCTGGGAGTAATACACACAGACCAGCTTCTAGCTACACCTAGTTATGTGACGCTGGATTCAGGCAGCAGGCAACAAATGGTTATGACAAGAAAATGCACACTTTCTAAAAGTGGCATATTCTAAACAGTGATTCAAAATCCGACTTTATCATTAAAGAGGGTTTTAACTTACAATTCCTTAGACACCAAACTCAGTATTCCAAACTCCTCCTGTGAGAAGGTGGCCTGATATATGCTATTCACTAGTTCTAGTGGGCACCTTGTATCAGTCCAAACAACCCCTTATGGTGATAGGTTAAAGACAACCTTTATTGAAAGCTATCCTAGTGGTAGCTATGGAGAGCAGCCTTCAGGCTAAGTCTTGAAGGAATGTAAAGCAGCTTGTTTTACCAGTCTATAATCTCTTGAATGATCAAATGAAAGGACAACCACACCAGGTATATATTTAAAATATATGTATTTTGGTTAAAACACACCCCTCTAGTCTCTTTATGAGACTGGAGTTCGAAGTACTTAAGTTACAAGTGAGCAATCATCAGTAATAGCACAAATACAAGTTTGGGCCATAGGGGTGTACCAAACCATATACCAAAAAAGTGGTATAAGAAACATGACTGAACTAGACACAAGGCCTAGAGCTTGTAGAATTGCTGGGACCCCAAGGAGCCACCCAAGGTAGTGACACAGGGGACCCATGGGGACTGTATGCAGTGTGTGAACACAAACGCGGGTTCCCATTATCTTCTATTGGCAATGTTGCGGTTGGAAATTTAAAGATTAGGGACACTTAGAATCGAGTCAGGACCAAACCCTTTTGAACATAAGAAGTTCTAGGGCTAGCACCCACGGGAGCACCGGAGTACTCAAGTTACCTCACCCAGGGAAGCCGGGTGCATAGGTGTCTTTTGGTGTCGGGTCGCGTCGTTGATTTCAATGGAAGCCTGCAAAGAACTGCTGCTGCCGTGAAGAGAAGTGTCCGAAGAGATCCAAGCATGGATCTAGGATGGAAGGAACCTGAAAGCAGAGGGGACAGAGTCTGGGTCACTAGCCAGTGACCGAGGGCAGGATGGACCAATGCCCACAGATGTTGGGTGCTTCAGTTGAGTTGATGGGTATCTTGAATCTTCAGCCACGAGGTCCAGGAGGCATCGATGAAGTCCATGAGCAAGACTCGAGCTGTCCCACAAAGTCTGTCGAGTACTGCGGTGTTGGCGACCAGAATGGACCCAACAAGCCTTGGCAACGGCAAGTCACAGGAATTCAGAGAAAGGACTGCGGTGCAGAACGGCAAGGTCTGAGGGACTCACCCAGGAAGGATAAGTCAGGGCACGTCCGGAGCAACAAGGAAAGCCCAAGCAGAAGAGAAATTGCCTTCGTGGGGACCTGCTAGCCAATGGGCTAGTGATTGTGAAGGAGCCTCAAGCGGTCACACTTGAAACTGGCCCACGGGTCACTCGTGGAGTGGAGGCCAGCAATCTTCGGTACAAGAGGTGCTCAAGGCTGGGGCTGCTCGGAGCCCAAAGCACAACTTTGAGGAAGCCCAAGAAGATGCTGTTGCTGCAAAAGATCATGGTGTCCAGGGGTCATGGTTTCACGTCACCCACGATAGCCATGGGACTCAGCTTTGCTGTGGACTCAGGGTAGCCTCAGGGAAGTCTAGAAATCCACCTCTGGTGATGCAAAGACTTCGGGTTCAGTTGCTTCATTGGTGCCTGCCAAGCAGGGAAGTCACTCCTTGACTCCAAGGGTGATTTCTTCAGTCTTCTAGTCAGGATAGAACGTTCAGTTGCTTCTTTGGTGCCTGCCAAGCAGGGAAGTCACTCCTTGACTCCAAGGGTGATTTCTTCAGTCTTCTAGTCAGGATAGAACGTCGAAGGTCCAGGATGTACATTGCAGAGTTTCGTCCAGGGTAATCTAAAGTCCTAGGGACTGGATTCCTATACTTATACTAAGTTTAGGGGATGGACTAACTCTAAGGCCCCACCTATTGGTGGATCTGAAAAGAGGGGTGGTTACACCCATTTCCTTTGTCCAGTTTCACGCCAGAGCAGGGGCAGGTAGCCCCTGCAATTGGTTTGAACTGGACTATGCACAGGGACACCAAATGTGCCCCCGGTGCAGAGCTTCAAAGCACCAGAGAGTGCCCCCGCCCAGCCCCAATACACATCTGCCTGTCTGGGGAGGTGGTAACACCCCACTTCGACAGGAAACCTATTGTCCAGGCCTCCCCTGCCGGAGTTTCGGTCAGCAGCAGGAGGCCAGACCCGTGTCTGTGGCAGAGGCATCCATTTTGTGATGCCAGGGCTCAGGAAAGTCATACCGGGTTTGACAAGTGTGAACATGTTTCTCCCTCTAGAAGGGTAGAATGCTACCCCCGCTGCCAGAACTGACGGGGGTAGTATTCCAAAATGTTTGACACCAAACATGACATGTTTTGATGCAGCCATTCCAAAGTTAGCATTTACCGCGAGGTTATAATGCACTTAAGAGTATATGGTATGGCTATATCACAGAACAGCCATAAGGAAGTATTTCTGGAAGCTGCAGAGGGGCTCCTCTCATGCTTGGGCACTCTCTCACACAAAACCAAGCACTCTGCCTTCAGGATTGTCAAGGCATGCCATAGGAGTGACTTATAGGTTTATGTGTGTCTGTATATATATGTGAATATAGGTAGCCTGTACCACTGTAAGGGGTGCAAGCACACCCTTACCCAGGCTGCAGTAGCAGACCTGTGGTGCCATATTGGAGTGCTTCCCAGGGGTGGCATAATACAAGCTTCAGCCCCTGGTAGGCCTCTGAGGTACCTATGCCCTAGGTACATAGTATACCATATACTAGGGGCTTATAAGGCACTCCAGAATCCAATTAGATATGTACCTAATGTACATGGAAACCATTTTAGAGAGGAAGCAGCTAGGCTGTGGTCCTGATTAGCAGGGCCACAGCCAGACTAAGGTCGAAAAACAGTGAAACACCAACAAAAAGTGGGGGTACCCTTGTGAAGCAGATCCTACTCTCCTACACAACCCTCCCCCCCCCAATCACAGGGACATTAAACTAACCTTGACCAGTTCAGTCTTCATGTTCTAAGTGGAAATACCTAGAGAGTCCATCTGCATTGGCATGGTTACTCCCAGGTCTATGTTCCACTGTAAAGTCCATCCCCTGTAGGGAAATGGACCACCTAAGCAGTTTGGGGTTTTCACCCTTCATTTGTTTTAGCCATAAGAGGGGCTTATGGTCTGTCTGAACAAGGAAGTGAGTACCAAACAAGTATGGCCTCAACTTCTTCAGAGCCCAAACCACAGCAAAGGCCTCCCTCTCAATGGCTGACCAACGTTTCTCTCTAGGGGTCAGCCTTCTGCTTATGAAAGCTACTGGCTGATCCTGACCTTCTTCATTCAATTGGGACAGTGCAGCCCCTACCCTCAATTCAGATGCATCTGTTTGAACAATGAACTTCTTGGAGTAGTCAGGACTCTGCAGAATGGGAGCAGTGCACATGGCCTGCTTCAGGTCATCAAATGCCTTTTGACAGCTAGCTGTCCACTGAACCTTTTTGGGCATTTTTTTAGAAGTTAAGTCAGTCAAGGGTGTCACTATTGATCCATACCCTTTGACAAATCTCCTATATTACCCAGTCAGGCCTAAGAAGGCTCTCACCTGAGTCTGGGTAGTTGGAGCAACCCAGTCCATTATGGTCTGGATTTTGCTCTGTAATGGTTGAACCTGGCCTCCACCTAGAAGGTGGCCCAGGTACACAACCTGACTCTGCCCTATCTGGCAGTTAGTAGCCTTTATAGTTAGGTCTGCTTTTTGCAGGGCCTCCAAAACATTCCTCAGGTGGACCAGGTGATCCTCCCTGGTGGAGCTAAAGACAGCAATATCATCTAGATATGCTGCACTAAAGTCTTCCAGGCCTGTAAGGACTTGATTCACCATCCTTTGGAAAGTGGCAGGTGCATTCTTCAAAGCAAAGGGCATTACCACAAATTGATAGTGCCCACTAGGGGTAGAAAATGCTGTATTTGGCTTTGCATCATCAGCTATTCTGATCTGCCAGTAGCCAGATGTCAGGTCAAATGTGCTTAGAAACTTGGCTTTGGCCAAAGTATCTATTAGCGCATCTGCCCTGGGGATGGGCATCAGTCCTAGTGACTGCATTGAGTCCCCTGTAGTCTACACAAAACCTCATCTCTCTTTTCCCACCACTGGTGTGAGGTTTTGGTACCAGGACTACTGGGCTAGCCCAAGGGCTAACTGAGGGTTCAATCACACCCAGATCCAACATCTTTTGGACTTCTGACCTTATACAGTCCCTGACATGGTCAGGTTGCCTGTAGATCTTATTCTTCACAGGTAGACTGTCCGCAGTGTCCACTTCATGAGTGCACCAGGGGGTCTGACTTGGAGTCAGAGAAAACATATGTCTAAACTGGCTGAGAATGTTTCTGCAGGCAGTTTGTTGCTGGGCCGTGGGGCTGCCTGCCAAGGCTACACCATCAACTGACCCATCATCAGGGTTCTGAGAAAGCAGGTCAGGGAGTGGGTCACTCTCTTCCTCCTGTCCTTCATCAGTAGCCATGAGCAAGTCCATGTCTGCCCTGTCAACATATGGTTTTAGTCTGTTGACATGAAGTATCCTATGGGGACTCCTAGGGGTTCCAATGTTTACCAAGTAGGTAACCTCCCCTTTTTGTTCAACAATTGTATGGGGGCCACTCCGTTTGTCCTGGAGGGCCGCTGGGGTCACAGGCTACAACTCCCACACTTTCTGTCCTGGCTGGTAAACAGTCAGTATAGCCTTTTGGTCATGCCAGGCTTTTTGCAGTTCCTGGCTAGCCTCAAGATTCTTGTTTGCCTTTTTCATGTACTCAGCCATCCTGGAGCAGAGACCAAGTACATAGTCCACTATGTCCTGTTTGGAGGGCTTGAGAGGTAACTCCCATGCTTCCTTCACCAAACACAATGGACCCCTGACAGGGTGTCCAAACAAAAGTTCAAATGGGCTGTAGCCAACCCCCTTTTGAGGCACCTCTCTGTATGCAAATAAAAGGCAGGGCAAGAGCAGGTCCCATTTTCGCCTAAGCTTCTCTGTGAGTCCTTTGATCATGCCCTTTAAGGTTTTGTGGAATCTCTCAACTAAACCATTGCATTATGGGTGATAGGGTGTGGTGAACTTGTAGTTCACTCCACACTCCTTCCACATAGCAGTCAAGTAACTAGACATGAAGTTTGCATCCCTGTCAGATACTACGTCCTTAGGAAAGCCTACTCTTGAGAACACACTCAAGAGAGCTCTTGCTACCACAGGTGCTGTAGTGGTCCTTAGGGGAATTGCCTCTGGGCACCTGGTGGCATGATCCACCACCACCAGTATACATCTGTGCCCAGGTGCTGTTTGAGGATCCATGGGACCAACAATGTCAATCCCTACCCTTTCAAAGGGAACCCCCACCATAGGTAGTGGTATCAGGGGGGCCTTTGTAGTGCCACCTGCTTTGCCACTGGCTTGGCAGGTTACACAGGAGCGACAAAACTCCTTTGTGCCTTCAGACATGTGGGGCCAGTGAAAGTGAGGGACAATTCTCTCCCAAGTCTTGTTCTGGCCCAGGTGTCCTGCTAGGAAAATATCATGGGCTAGTGTTAATAGGAAGCCCCTAAACTTTAGGGGTATAACCAACCTCCTAGATGCATCAGGCTTGGGGTCTCTACTCTCTGAGTATATGAGTCCATCATCCCAATAAACGTTATGGGTGCCACTAGCATTCCCAGCAGCCTCATCAGCAGCTTGCTGTCTGAGGGGTTCAAGAGAGGGGCAGGTTTTCTGCTCTAGGCTAAGATCAGACCTGGAAGGGCCCCCTGTCCCCAAGAACTCAACCTGGTCAGGTTCAAGCTCCTCTGGGACAGTTCCTTCTTCAGGCTCAAGATCATCTCCCTGAGGCGACTGATCAGTATTCTGAGTCAGGGGGGAAGGCTTTCCCTTAACCCTACTTCTCCTCCTCTTGTGAGGTACCTGGTCCATTATTCCAGAATCCAGGGCCTGTCCAGTTTTAGACATTTTAGCCTGTGATCTGGTCACAGTAAAGACATGTGCAAGGATCCCTAACATTTCTGCATGTGTCCTGAGCTCCACTTCAGCCCAAGCTGAAGTCTCTAGATCATTGCCAAGCAAGCACTGTACTGGTAGGTCTGCACTAACCACAACCTTCTTAAGGCCTGTTACCCCTCCCCAGGAGAAGTTAACAACTGCCAGAGAATGGTCTGTTCTGACATTGCTAGCATTGGTCACTTGGTACAGTTCACCAAGTATAATCTGCCCAGGATCCACAAGATCTTTTGTCACCATAGTGACACTTGCTCCTGTGTCCCTGAATGCCCAAGCTTCTATTCCATTTATTAAAGACTGCTGTCTGTATTTGCCCAGGTTACTGGGACTCACAAAGGGGGACATATCCATGCCCCCATCACTGACAAGCACAGCCTGAGTTGGAACTCTGACTAGACCAGAGTCCATCTCAGGCCCTCTTACACCCTTATTCTGTGTATTCCCACCGCCAATTGTAACTGCACTAGGGGGAGCAGGTGCCTTAGGGGCATTGGTGATGGCTGGAGTATTTTCTTTGGCCTTGGTGCAGTCACTGGTCCAGTGAGTATTCTGCTTACAGATTTTGCACCAAGGTTTATTTTGGCCTTTCCCTTTGTTAGCCTATGAATCCCCACCTGAAGAAGATTTTTGGGGCCCTTGAGAAGACTTCTGGTCTTTACCCATGTCCCCACCCTTGTAAGAGTTTTTGGAATCTTGCTTCTTTGGGTCACCACCTTGGTTCTGTACCTTCTGCCTCACCCTTGTTCTGACCCATTTGTCTGCCTACTTTCCCAATTCTTGGGGTGAGGTCAGATCAGAGTCTACCAGGTACTGGTGCAAAGGCTGATCTTGACAGTTATTAAGAATCTGCTCCCTCATTATCAGATCGTACAATCCTTTGAAGTCACACACTTTACTGCCCAATAACCAACCTTCCAGAGCCTTAGCAGCACAGTCAACAAAGTCAACCCAGTCTTGATTTTGTGCTTTCTGGTTGTCTCTGAACTTTAACCTGTATTGTTCAGTGGTTAGGCCAAACCCATGTATCGGTGCACTTTTCAAGACCTGGTAATCATCAGCATCCTCTTCTCTTACAGTGAAGAGCTTATCTCTACCTTTGTCTGCAAAGGAGAGCCATAAGATTGCTGCCCACTGACCTTGAGGGACCTTCTGTAATTTACAGGCCCTCTCCAAGGCAGTTATCCATTTGTGGATGTCATCCCCACTCTGGTAGGGAGTGACAATCTTACTTAGGTTTCTATGGTCATAAGACCTCTGCCTACCTCTAGGGAAATTGCTGCCACCAAGGGACTCTAGTCCCTCCTTTTTACTAGCTCTGTAGAGCTCTAGGGCTTTCCTATCTAAGGCCATCTGCTGATTTCTGAGGTTGAGCTTGTCTTGCTCATACTTCAGCAGTCTCTCTCTCCTCTCCTGGGAGGATTCCCTCCCTCTGTGAGAAGAGACAGAGGTCCCTATAGAGGAGTTAGACTGAATAGATCCCCTTGACAAATATCTATCCCTTCTAGCCCTGTGTTCAACTCTACCTGGAGGGACAAAGGCAGGAGCATTGTTGGCATCCTCCTCATCCTCACCCAGGAGAGCTGGGTTCACCAGATCTTGATCATTGTCATCAGTCTGGTCAGCATTAGAGGTAGAGTCAGGGGAATTATTACCTCGAGGCCCACCCTCACCTGCTGTCCCACCCACACTGTCTACCTCATCAGGCCAACTAGGCCCTGTGATATCATCCAGCTTAAGTATCTTTATGAGATGCTGGGTGGATGGACTTTTGCCTGTCTTCAGCTTCCCAATGGAACATAAGGCCCTTAGCTGAGCAAAGAAGAGATCCTCATATTTATAGGGAAGGAGCTCTCTGGTTCTTGGTAGGGACCCACTGGTTCCTGGCTGGTTAGACATTACTAATGTGGTGTGGTGTATTGCACTACCTACACTAGTGTGGCCTACTAAACTATCTTGAGTTGTAGAAAGGGTGTGCTATCCCTTGACACACAACTCTAAGTTCAGTAGAACTTACTGTAGCTAAACTTGATATTATATGTACCTCAGGTACCTTTAGTGGTTTTCAGTTGATCAATTCAATTGAGATTATCTGGTAAAACAATAGCAAGATGGAATCCCACACACTGCACACCAATGTGAGAAGTTGGCCTGGTATATGCTGTCCACTAATTATAGTGGGCACCTTGTAGCAGTCCAAACAACCCCTTATGGTGAATTGGTTAAAGACAACCTTTATTGAAAGCTATCCTAGTGGTAGCTATGGAGAGCAGCCTTCAGGCTAAGTCTTGAAGGAATGTAAAGCAGCTTGTTTTACCAGTCAATAATCTCTTGAATGATCAAATGAAAGGACAACCACACCAGGTATAGATTTAAAATACATGTATTTAGGTTAAAACACACCCCTCTAGTCTCTTTATGAGACTGAAGTTCGAAGTACTTAAGTTACAAGTGAGCAATCATCAGTAATAGCACAAATACACGTTTGGACCCTAGGGGCGTACCAATCCACATACCAAAAAAGTGGTATAAGAACCATTAGTGAACTAGACACAAGGCCTAGAGCCTGTAGAATCGCTGGGACCCCAAGGAACCACCCAAGGTAGTGACACAGGGGACCCACGGGAACTGTATGCAGTGTGTGAACACAACCGCGGGTTCCCATTATCTTCTATGGGCAATGTCGCGGTTGGAAATTTAAAGATTAGGGACACTTAGAATCTAGTCAGGTCCAAACCCTTTTGGACTTAAGAAGTTATAGGACTAGCACCCATGGGAGCACCAGAGTACTCGAGTTACCTCACCCAGGGAAGCAGGGTGCACAGGTGTCTTTTGGTGTTGGGTCGCTTCGTTGATTTCAATGGAAGCCTGCAAAGAACTGCTGCTGCCGTGAAGAGGAGAAGTTTCCAAAGGGATCCAGCCCTGGATCTAGGATGGAAGGAACCTGAAAGCAGAGGGGACAGAGTCTGGGTCACTAGCCAGTGACCGAGGGCAGGATGGACCAATGCCCACAGATGTCGGGTGCTTCAGGTGAGTCGATGGGTGTCTTGACTCTTCAGCCAAGTGGTCCAGGAGGTATCGACAAATTCCATGAGCCAGATTCGAGCTGTCCCACACAGTCTGTCGAGTGTTGCGGTATCGGCGACCAGAATGGGCCAAACAAGCCTTGGCAACGGCAAGTCACAGGAATTCAGAGAAAGGACTGCGGTGCAGACCAGCAAGGTCTGAAGGACTCACCCAGCAAGGGTAAGTCAGGGCATGTCTAGAGCAACCAGGAAAGCCCAAGCAGAAGAGGAGTTGCCTTCGTGGGGACCTGCTAGCCAACGGGCAAGTGATCGCGAAGGAGCCTCAAGCAGTCGCACTTGAAACTGGCCCACGGGTCAGTCGTGGAGTGGAGGCCAGCAATCTTCAGTGCAGGAGGTGCTCAAGTCTGGGGCTACTCGAAGCCCAAAGCACAACTTTGAGAAAGCCCAGGAAAATGCTGTTTCTGCAAAAGATCACGGTGTCCAAGGGTTATGGTTCCACGTCACCTACGATAGCCAGGGGCCTCAGCTTTGCTGTGGACTCAGGGTAGCCTCAGGAAAGTTTGGAAATCCACCTCTGGTGATGCAAAGACTTAGTCGTCTGGCGGGATCTTCAGCGATGCAGACTGGTCAGTTGCTTCTTTGGTGCCTGCCAAGCAGGGAAATCACTCCTTGACCCCAAGGGAGATTTCTTCAGTCTTCTAGTCAGGATAGAACATCGAAGGTCCAGGATGTACGTTGCAGAGTTTCGTCCAGGGTAATCTAAAGTTCTAGGGACTGGATTCCTATACTTATACTAAGTTTAGGGGATGAACTAACTCTAAGGCCCCACCTATGGGTGGGTCTGGAAAGAGGGGTGGTTACGCCCATTTCCTTGGTCCAGGTTCGTGCCAGAGCAGGGGCAGGTAGCCCCTGCAACCGGTTTGAACTGGACTATGCACAGGGGCACCAAATGTGCCCCCAGTGCAGGACTTCAAAGCACCAGAGAGTGCTCCTGCCCAGCCCCAATCTGCCTGTCTGGTGAGGTGGTTATACCTCCCCTTCGACAGGAAACCTATTGTCCAGGCCTCCCCTGCTGGAGTTTTGGTCAGCAGCAGGAGGCCAGACCCATGTCTGTGGCAGAGACATCCATTTTGTGATGCCAGGGCTCAGGAAAGTCCTCCCGGGTTTGGGCAGTGTGAACATGTCTCTCCCTCTAGAAGGGTGGAATGCTACCCCTGCCGCCAGAACTGGCGGGGGGGGTAATGTATTCCAAGATGTTTGACACCAAACACAACATGTTTTGATGCAGCCATTCCAAAGTTAGCATTTACTGCGAGGTTATAATGCACTTAAGAGTATATGGTATGGCTGTAGCCATAAGGAAGTATTTCTGAAAGCTGCAGAGGGGTTCAGCTCATGTTTGGGCACCCTCTCACACAAAACTCTGCCTTCAGGATTGTCATTCCCTGCAATAGGAGTGACTTATAGGCTTATAGGTTTATATGTGTCTGTATATATATATGTGGATATAGGTAGCCTATACCACTGTAGGGGGTGCAAGCACACCCTTACCCCGGCTGCAGTAGCAGACCTGTGGTGCCATTTTGGAGGGCTTCCCAGGGGTGGCATAATACTTGCTTCAGCCCCTGGTAGGCCTCTGAGGTACCTATGCCCTAGGTACATAGTATACCATATACTAGGGGCTTATAAGGCACTCCAGAATCCAATTAGATATGTACCTAATGTACATGGAAACCATTTTAGAGAGGAAACAGCTAGGCTGTGGTCCTGTTTAGCAGGACCACAGCCAGACTAAGGTCGAAAAACAGTGAAACACCAGCAAAAAGTGGGGGTACCCATGTGAAGCAGATCCTACTCTCCTACACCTCCCAATTGAAAGTTATTAGTGATTAAATCTAATAAATTAATCCAATGTTTTCCTATGGGTGAGCTAAGCCTCACAGTAGTGAAAAACAGATTTAGGAGGTTTTCGCTACTAGGACATGCAAAACTTAAAAGTACATGTTCCACTTTATAAATACAATTCACCCTGCCCTGTGGGCTGTTAGGGCGGACCATAGGGGTGATTTATAGGTAATAAAAAAGGAGGTTTGGGCTTGGCAAGGGGTTTATCTTGCTAGGTTGAAATGGATATTTAAAACTGCACAGACAGGCTGCTGTGGCAGGCCTCACACATGTTCTAAAGGGCTACTTGAGTGGGTGTCAAAATAAGTGCTGTAGTCCCACTAGTAGCGTTTAGTTTTCAGGTCCAGGGTACATGTAATACCACCTTACTAGGGACATAAAAATAAATACATTGTGCCAATTGGGACTTAGCCAATTTCACCACGTTTAAAGGAGAGAGCGCAGATTATCAGGGGTAAAGTGCGTGGGGTTCTAAAAGTCAACAAAAATGGGTTTAGGAAACAGGAGGGTGAAGGCAAAAAGTTTGGGGATGGTTTTGCTGAAAGAGCCAAGTATAACAATTGTGATGTACTTTATGTAGGTGTGTGCAAAGCTCACATCATTTGTTTTTACCTAATTGTGTGAAATTTCAGCAAAATCAAGTGAAATAATTTGCAATAACGCATAATTATGTGAAATGCAAATCTGTCATTTTTCTGATTATTTTACATCTAATGCGTCCTTACATCAATTTCTGAGATGATGACACAGTTAAACAAAACCGCTGACAAGCGTGTTGTTCCTGTGTGTTTGTGGTACATTTTTAAAGCAATGGCGGAAAATTACCTGAAATTATGTAATGGTGTCATTTTTTGAATTTTATATAAAAGCATAACGCAAAATTCCTAAAATTCCACAAACTATGATTTATCTACCCATAAGATTGTCTATATGTGATCAATCTTATTATTAAGTGGACGTTAGTACTGCAAATTAATATCTGAGCTGCTATGTTGTGGTGATGTACTGTATGCCCTTTAGATTTAATATGGGTGATCAGTGTCATATCTGTAACACTATCCTTGTGTGTTCAGACTTGAATACAAATGATTAAGGCTAGGACTAGTATTCGATTCTCTACTTATGTAAGCATCCATTCACTGACAGGTATTTTTTTAGAAAGAAAGGCAGGGAGATAGACCATCACACCAGATTTGATGCCAGGGGATTTCAACATTGACCTGCTGCTAATTTTTGTATTTTTCTCAATCACAGTCCATTGTAGGTAGTTCTCCTTGTGGTTGAAATCAATTTACTGTATTGCTGTCTTGGCAGTACTAGGTTTGCAGTGAACATTGAGGCGGTATTGTGCTATATCTAGTTTCCTTGGTTTGGTCATCATCCTGAAACGACTGGATAAACGTATGTGTGTAGAGTTTCTATCGTGCAAAACTATCCAAAAGCAGTGGGGCACTTTGCTGGGTCTGGGATAGCATAAAGACAAAAAGTGAAAGGAGAGGTAACTGGTTTGGAGACTCTTAATGAACTGTGATGTAGTGTTCTTTGAGGAGGTGTGCCTTCAACTTTTTCCTTTTTGAAGCAGCTTTGGAGCTGCCCTGATGAATATGGGGATGTTGTTCCAGATTCTGCGTGCATAGATGGAAAGTGCATTTCTTATTCTGCAGTTTGATCTTGTCCTGGCTACGGTGTGCTGAGAACCACCAGAAAAAGTGAGCCTGTCTGGAAGATAAAACATTGCTGCTGTTCATGATTGCTTTGGTGCGAGACGGCATAGGAAGAGAGTTAGCTTTTTTATCTCTTTCGAGGTGACTCATTTAGCGGGTTTTGACATAGGGCTGCACAGCAAATCACCTTGCTGTGCTGCCCTACGTTGAAGTGAAAGGGAAAGAATGCACTGTATTTATCTAATATGGTGCATTCCTGTCCTTTCTCCCAGCGTTGTCACTGTTTCAGCAGCCTAACGCCAACCGGGCACCCTCGCACCACGATGCAAGGGGGCCTGTGTTGTCAGCAGGATTGTTTTTGTGCAAGAAGGAGCACCTTTTTGTGCAGAGTGCGGCACACATGGAAAGTGGAACAAACGAGGAGAAATAAAGTTATTTCTCCTCATTCCGCCTCATCTCTCTTGTAAATTTGGAAAAGAGTCAAAATCCATTGGTGTTGCATGGGAACACCCTCAGCAACACCCGTTTGATGCCTCTTGAGTGCAGAGCGGAGCAATACAGCGATTTGCACTGCCTTAACTTAATACATATCTATGAGGCCATTCAAGGCCATGCAAAAGAGCTTTGAATGCACCGCATTGCATAAATACAATGCATTCCTGCCCTTTCACTTTCGCGTAGGGCAGCGCAGCAAGATTACTTGCTGCGCTGCCCTACGCCAAACCCCCGTAAATAAGGCGCAGCATGCTGAAAAGTTTCTTCATGCGGAAAAGGTCTATTTTTCGTTTATTTTTTGCGCTGCCCAAATATCTTGTGCTCTGTTGGTTCTACATTCCTCCGAGTCCTTCATCCCGCTCTCCCTGAATGTATTCTCTTGGCAATGGTTGCATTCATTTAGATAGTTGCTGTGTACTTGTCATTTACTTCAATCCCACTCTGAGCTCCAAACATTAGGAGCTGCCGGGACTGAGTCCCTGGTGTCAGCACAGGCTTTAAAGGCTTCAGAGCATGCCACATGCAGACACAGAAGAAGATCCCTCTCGGCCGAGGCGCCACAGGCTCCATCCTCCACCAGAAGTGTCAGAGAAGCAAAGCGGGGGCGCGAGGTGGGACCAGAAAGGGATCAGGATCTAGGGAAGGGGACGGGCACGAGGCGGCGCAATGCATTCATTTTTACATATTATCCTAAAATAAATTTGGCTCATGGAACTAGCGATAGTAAATCGATTCCGTCTTACTTAATTGTTTAAACACAGAACGCATTGTTATCTAGCTCAGGGAGTTACAGCAACAGCTGCGGAGATATATGTTGCACAGGACATAATACTGGGAACAGAACTCAGATGGCTAACACACGTGTTGGAGGGATCTGTGTGTAATCTCAGGTCTTAGTTGTGATCTCTACATATCTGCGAAGGTGCATCATGTTGGTTGCATCGATGTGTAAATCACACAGTTACATGGGATAAATATCTCAATGGGTTTACTGCTCATATTGCAATCAGGTAAAACGATGCATTAAATGATGTTCACACGGCACAGATCTGCGTGCAGCTGCGAGGGAGGAATATTCGATGCCTGCAGGTTTCAACACAGTTTTTGTTATTTAGGGTTGCGATAGTGTGTTTGGGTAGTGCTAAATGCTTATTATGTGGCAAAAATATTATTAGTGTAAATATCCGCACAAGTACCTGACAATCCTATTAAACGTGTATTCTTACATACAGTGAAAGTTTAAGTAAAACACACTTTAAAATCTCCATTTACCCCGGTAAACACGTGGAGTGACACCCACGCGCATGTATGTTCCCTGAAGAGTCTGGGAGCAAGGTTCCATCTCTGATTCGTCCCTTTATCCCAGAAGGAGTCAGGATTGGCTTTAGGGCAGTGCAACCGGTGCCACCGCACAGGCGCCGAGCTGGGGGGGGAGAATGACCCTGTGCTCTGTTATATTTTATGGGATTAGAAGCACCACTGCAGGGATCCATGTACGCCCAGCGATTTTTAAGGAAACATTAATAATGTCACAATAACTTTCGTGATTAAGGTACCGGATGGAGAGAAATATTTTGTTTAGTGATAGTCTCGAATTTTCGTATCAACCATATGCCTGCTGCAAAGCATGTGTATCATGGAGAACACATGGTATGTTATGTATGTTATGGTATTAAAATTTCTAAAGCGCGACTGTTACCCTAAGGTTTCCTGGCGCTGGGCGCTGCCTAATTGGTTCCCATAGAGTGGGACGGGTATAATGTAAATAACCAGGTTTTCAGCCCTCGCTTGAAGGAGAGAAGCTCGGTTAAATTTCTGAGGTGAAATGGAATGCTGCTCCAAGCCTTGGCGGTGGAGGAAGTAAAGCTCCTGCCACCCCAGCGAGCTTTTTGAATTGTTTTGCTGCCAGAGAGCGTAAAGTTCTTCTAGGGACATACCATTGAAACTGTTGTTTCAGATAGTCAGGACCATTACCATTTAATGCCTTGAAGACTGTGCAAAGGGCTTTAAATTGGGCCCGATGTTTCACTGGGAGCCAGTGAAGCTGATTTAGTTCCCTCTTGACTGAAGCACACCTAGGTGCGCCTGTCAGTAGCCTGGCATCTGCATTCTAAACTACTTGGAGTTTGTTCATAAGCCTCTTTTGGATATTCAGGTAAAGGCTGTTACAATAATCCAAGCCTGCCAAGATAAGACCTAGCCTTGTCCAAGTCCACTGATTGCGATCTATCAGTGAGGAAGGATTTAAGGAGGTTCCAGGCCATACCTCGAACACCGTTTTCTGATAACCGGTCCATCAGAACCTTATGATGGACCATATCAAAGGCCGCCGAGAGATCTACCATGATCAGGCTTGCGGCACCTCCTAGGTCCATGGCCTCTCTAACCTCCTTGGTGGACTTGATCAGAGCCAATTCAGTGCTGTATTCAGCTCTGAATCCAAATTGCGTTGGATCCAGAATATTATTAGCCTGCAGGCACCGGCTGAGTTGCACATTCATGGCTTTCTCAATAATTTTTGCAGGTAAAGGGAGGCGGGAAATAGGTCTGTAGTTGTTCAGGTCTTTGGGGTCAAGGTTCTTTAAGCAAAGGCAGAATGGAAGCCATTTTCCATTTTTATGGGAAATGGCCATGCTTAAAGATAAAATTGACCAGGTGAGTGAGAGCTGTCGCAATGGTATCTGGGATTTGCTTGATCACGTCAGCCAGACATGGATCCAGAGATGAGCCTGATCGAATCGACATCAGAAGTTTGATCAAGTCTTGTGTCTTTAAAGGGGAAAAGCTGTCCAGTGTTGTTGCTACCTTTGACACAGTCCGAACTATATCACGGACGGACAGAGGGTTGATTTTCCAGATCACGAAACACATCGACTGGCACTAATATGACCGACGGGTGGAATCGAATACAATACATCTTTGAGGCTCCAAACCGGCTGGTGGAGACCCTTATGATTTACTCTCCTTACCTGACCAAGAATTTATCATTTGCAGGGGTACCTAGAAATCTACTTTTGGGCTGCCAACTCCCCCCACCTGTCCTGAGGAAGACCCACCTGGACGCAATTCCACTTTTGCGCTATATATAGGGTCGAAACGTCGGCGTATTGCAAATGTCTCCACAGCGCTTATGATCACAGCCCCATTCGTCATTGGATCATTAAGCATATGTGTTAATAATAAGGACATCTATGATTTCTCTTCCCCCCCTTTTCTTGCACAATTTGTTTCTGTATATAGTGGATTATCTTTATCACTAATCATCACATGTCACTGGTACACCACAGTCAAGTTTTGCACATTGCAATTGAAATTGTAAATTGTGACAGCCTTTATTATTTGATTTTCTCTTAATACATTTTTATTCAAAAAATCTTTCGTGTGTGTTATATAATTCATATTTGTTATAAGTAAGCTGTTGCTACTGGTTCGAAGTCATTGAAACCCCAACAGAACCTATTTTTTCCTTAAAAAACCTTTGACACAGTGGGCAGCACCATGGTGGAGGCATTATTATCCTTAGCCTGTGTAAGAGCGAAAGATGAGAAGATGGCTTCCACCTTTAACTAAAAAGCGGAAGTAAGATTTCACACAATTCAGGGCTACTCTGAATTTTAAGTGATTTGGGGGCCGTGAGTTTAAGAAAAGTTTTAAAAAGTTCTTTGGAGGAGGATTTTGCCAGATTTACCTGTTCGGAAAAGAACCTCTTTTTGGTGTCCAGGAGTAGTCTCTTGTAAGACAAGAGACTTGCTTTATAAACCTCTTTATCTGCCTTGCCTCCAGAGTCGCTCTAGCCGTTTACAGGCCTGTTTTTGCATTTTTAATTCTTCAGCATACCAGGGGGCTGATGTATGGACCTGTTTAGGAGTTCACCATTTTACGGGGGCAAGTTTGTTGCAAGCAGCCTCTACCCATTCCGTGTAGGCAGCAGTTGCGTCATCAACTCCCTCGGGCAGGTTTCGGGCGGTTGCTTTGAGAACGTTTCCTAGCTCTGTACTATTAATACTCTTCCAGATTCTGATAGCTGTCTTATCCTTAGGCTCTGGTTTGCTTTGAGGATATGTTGTCTGTGCCAATTCAAATAGAATGGCAGAGTGATCTGTCCACAGGAGTGGCAACACCGCTGTACAAGTCAAATTGGGATGATGGGAATAAATCCCATCTAGAGTATGTCCTGCTACATGGGTGGGACCTTCTACCAATTGCTTAAGATCACCCCCACTCATTACTTGTCCCAGCTTTACAGTGTCAGTGTCTTTGTTATCCTCAAGATAAAAATTAAAATCCCCCACTACGGTAAAAGAATTAGAGCAAATCCCATCCTCTAATAGTGTCTCAATGGACTCCAGAAAAACCCTCTGGGGCCAGGAGGGCGATAAAGCAGGATTCCCTTAAATGTGTCATGGCTAGAGGTGCGTACACTGACCGACAAAGCTTCACAAGCAGTGTTTGATGCTGTGAAGAAACAGGGTTCTAATGAGTTATGATAGATAACCGCTAGTCCTCCACCTCTCTTGATGGGTCTATCTAGTGTATAACAGATTAAACCCGGGGGTATTGCTTGAACTAGCTCTGGTCTTGAGGTTCTATCAGACCAGGTCTCCGTTATGAATGCCAGCTTGATGTTCTGTTCCTCAATCAGCAATGCGCATTCCGTACTGTGTTTGACCAATGACCTCGCATTTAGAAGTAAACATTTCAAGTGTGCTAAGTTAACAGTCTTTTTTATTGGATATTTATTTATATATATGGAATTGTCTAATATGTGTATAGCTCATGGGGCTACTGTTTTTTTCACAGAGACCCTTTGTTATTGGAGTTCATAAATTGCAATCCTAATATAGCACAGTGAACTATAACTGTCTTCAAAGACCTGCATGTAAACTGCAAAGTATTGATTCAAATGTATGTTTTTCCCAGTCTTTCATTACCCGCATATTGCTAAAAAGGCTTTGTTTGGGACATTCTTATCAGTAAAGCCATTTTAAATACTACCTTTTTGCTTCTCCATGCCAAGCACTCTTAAAATATACTGTCCTTATTGTCTTTAGCTACATTTGCTATACATTAATTTACACTCCTGTGACTCATTGTCTCTGTAAAATGTGTGCGTGATGTAATGTGTTCTGTCACCCTACACTGGTATGAGCAGCACTTACATGCAAAGGAAAAAATGTGAGAGAGCGACTATGGAGACATGAGAAGCATTGTTGGAGGGTGGCAGTGAGGGAATCCATGTCATTTTACATTCGTCTTGTGTTGGGTTTTTAATATATTGCGATTTGTGTACAGGATACATACAT